>NC_141687.1:2051736611-2052337861 GCF_964263255.1 Lissotriton vulgaris | reverse complement strand
AATTTTGCGATTCCTTAAATGATATGTATTACACATTTTTGGTTTGCGAATTTGTGTTAAGAAATCGCAATTTACCACCAACTTGTAGTTGGTGTTAATTTGCGATTTCTTTAAAAAATGCCCTAATTGGCATTTGGGAGGGTGGCATGTGACACACATACATGCCCATAGGGCATGTATGTGTGCCACATGCACACACATGTAGATTTCAGGGGTGCAGCAGGGTGTCTTTGAGACACCCCTGCACCCTTGAAATAATTCTCAAATTGCGATTAGCCTCCTGGCCCATAGGAATGCATTGGAAATTATTCTTTATTTGCGAATTCGCAAATTGTGAATTCGCAAATAAAGAATAATAAGGAATCGCTAAAAAATAGCGATTTTGTACATACATACCGTTTTGCGAATTCTAAATAGCGATTCACAAAGAATCGCTATATAGGATTCGCAAAACGGTATCTTGATACATCTGGCCCATAGTCTTTAACATAGGAATTAAGACAAAGCAATAAGAATTTCACACAGTTTAGTAACTACACATTATATATACCGTATATTCTGGTGTATAAGACGACTGGGCGTATAAGACGACCCCTTACCTTTCCTTTTAAAATATAGGGTTTGGGCTATATTCGCTTGCTTATATAAGCAAACCACATTTACTGGATGATGTCATCATTGATGTCATCAGTGATGTCATTTGAGATGTCTGCTGCAAACAGACAGTGTTCCAAAGCAGTTCAGAAATAAAGAGCATTGATAATAAGACAAGCCTTGATGAGCTGCTTATGTATTTGTCCAAGTCCAGCGGGAAATGGAATTTATTTTAATAATGAAGAAATATTTATAAATCACATTACACCAAATATAAAGAGCACAATCCTGTGCCTTACCGCAGGACAGAAAAAATTAAAGAGATGAAAATAGGTATGAGAGAGGTTTTACAGGCAAGAGAAAAGCAGAGCAAACTGGACACTCTCAGATCGATAGTACAAGTGTTTTGCCAGAGTAGTATACACAGTAAATGATACGCATTGGTTTATATTGTATAACTACTGTAAAAGGTCGACGTTTCGATCCCGCGCTCTAAAATACATTGGGATCATCATCAGGACTTATTACAATTATATTGCCTGTTGGGAACAATTTATACGCCTGTGGGAGAACAGGAGGAGAAAAAGAAAAGTTTTTTTCAGGTTTTCATATTTACAAGAGAAAAGGGGAGTCAGCAATGCTCCACAAATTCAAGACGCTAATAGAATTAGCATTTTAAAAACCTGTCAAATGAGATGTCATCAGTGATGTCAACAGTGATGTCATTTGAGATGTCATCAGTGATGTCATCAGTGATGTCACTGACCATGTCATGAATGATGTAATATGTGACATCATCAGCAGTGGATTGCGGGTGTGCCAAATATAGTTAGTCCAACTAACTATATAGAAGCAATTTCAATGGTTTTTTATATGTTAATTCCTAACTATATAAGGCCTGAAACCTATGGTTTTTTCAGTGAATTTTCAAGGTTTTTTAAATGCTAATTCTTAAGTATATAAGGCCTAAAACCTATGGTTTTTTTCAGTGAATATATATATATATATATACATATTGTAACCACCTCTCCATCACATGAAGAACTGGAGTCGCACTTCACTTGGTTCACGGGCAAATATTCATTAGAATTCACGTTGGTAATGGCAGTCCTGACGCGTTTCGTTCAGACTCGAACTTTATCAAAAGTAAGCCGCACACTTTTTTCCTGTGCAGTTTCCTACAGCGATTGCATATATAATTGTTCTATGATCCTCTGGTGGACTGTCTCTCTTGTGGGCAGGGATGGAATCCCAGTATGCTGGAAGCTGTAGTACTCGTGAACAGGCTATTTCAAAATATATGTCCTCTTTGACTGCTGGCCTTTAATAAAACCACTTTTGTTAACTGCTTTCTCGTCTGGAGGGCTTCCTTTGTGGTATAATATGGCATGATTTTCATTTGGAATAGTAAAGTGGCGATGTTGCTACAAAGCCCTGGTCCACCTGGAAGGTCGCCTTTTCTTGTCATGATTCATATGGATATATCTTTATATATATATATATAAATTCAGAAACACAAAGGATGCTGCACTACAGAGATTGGTTTCAGAGTTGCTTTATTTTCATCATGACTGGTGGTGGTGAAAGTAAAGCAACTCTGAATCCTGTCTCTGGAGTACAGCAACCTTTGTGTTTCTGAATTTAAAAATTGGGTAAGGATTCTACCCGTTGCTGCCTGCACCAGGTATTGAGCGTGTGACATTGGCAATTAATTGTTTGATATATAAATATATATATTACCTACTGGCGGTCGCCAGTAGGTATATATAGTTAGGATTTTTTCTGTATGGGACTTTTGAAAATTCTATGTCTAATAACTTTGGCGTTTGTGGACGGAATCGGCTGAAATATTCAGGAAAATGGCACATTTTGTTTCTGAGCAGCCCCTGGAAATTTGGGGGGGTTTCGTCAAGGGGGGGGCCGAGGAGATAGGGGGGTCCCAAAACGCATTTTTCCCATTCATTTTCCCATAGGGCGTTTGGCCTCACTTTTAGCTCGAACGGCTGAATGGATTTGCACGAAACTTGACAAAATTGTGGGGACTGTTAGCTCGATGTGCCTTTGCTGGGTCTCAATATATGTGCTCTAGTGGATTTTGAGAAATTAACGTTTTAAAAAACAGATATATCTGTGACAGCGTCCCGGGTAGCGATCCGGTTTGCATACTTTTCGCGTTACGGAAATTTGCGAAGCGAAGCTGATCGGCTCTCCGGTGTCTGTCAACATTCTAAACAGTCCGGAACGGCCGCCATCTTGTCTCTCGGTAGGATCGAGAGACAAGAGGAGGAGAAAAACGAAGGGGGAATTTAATGAAAGGGGGCAAGGTAGACCCCTCTTGACCCCCTAGGAATGATGTTGGAGTTATTAAAGGGTCCCATGGGGCAAATAAAAAAAATTAGATTTTTTGCGGTAGAAGCGCTTCCCGGTTCGCGAACCGGTAGCGAAACGGGAATTCGCAATTTTGTGTTTCGTTTTAATTAAATTACAAGATGGAGGAAAATCAATGTGAGAAATGGGTATAAGGGGGTATGGGAGACGTATCCTGACCCCCTATGTTTTCTGAGGGTGGCTGAGGATGCTCATATATGTTGATACATGTCTTCCAGCGGCTGCGCATGAGCGGATTTTTATTTTTTTGCTGCGTGACGTCTGTTAACGTTCGATTCGAAGGAAATCAGGAAGTGTTGACTGCCATTTTGTCACTGCGAGTAAATATATTGTTAAAAATAATTGTTATAAATTAATCCGTATTGATAAACATTGTCTGAGTCATCTTGCCTTTTTTCCAATGCCACACTTTTGTCGTGCACGGCAGCCATTTTAGATGCCTTGACCAGACCCACTCTCTGCACGCCGCCGATCCTCAGCATGGCTCCCCACCCTTGCAAGCATCTCCCCCACGCACTGGTCATCCCCGCTCTCTCTCTCATGCATGGGCCATAAACCTCCCCCCATTTGCGCTGCTCTTCCCTGAGAATCACACCCTGTGCCCGCCCGACACCTCCCTTTCACCCTATTCACTACCGCACCCTCTGACACTCCTCTTCCTCTGTGTCTGATTGTCCAGGCCGGTCCCAAGCTATCACCTAGCCCTGTGGATGTAGTTTATGGCCCTAACTGTAAAGAATCACCCGTCTTCATAGGAGTTACAGTAGATCAAGGCCCCCACCCCATGAAATCCGTCACACCACACGCGCTCCTACTATCTGATAACGATCCTGTATTGTGATTGGGGAGGGGATTCTCACTGTGAGGGTGTGTGGGACCGAGCCTGAAGCGGAAGATTCCAGGGATGCCTTTTGTACATCAAAGTCTTCACAATTATGTGTCACATTAAAAATATATAGCACTCCAACAAAGTAGTAGGATTATACCACTTTAATAACTTATAAATGTATACAACGCTCCAACAAAGTAAACACGCTAAACACTGTGAGGTGGCGTCAGTAGCGGTCCTTTGTGCGAATAGGCCAAAGGTAGCACAAAGCGCTGAGATCCGGACGGCACCCAGGTGATGTCCAGTAAGTTGCCGCACTGGTCTTGGCATCCTACAATGCTGCGCCGAAAAATGGCGTGGGGCGCCCCGGGGGGGGGTGGGAGGCGGAGCGAACGGGCCTCCCCAGGTGGAGGCTCCTCTGCTGCAGTGGGGCGCCCCTTTAGCGTTTCAGTCACCATTCAGCTGTTTACCGCCCGCTTTTGCTGCACTGTGCCTCATCCGCCATTCAGCTCTTTACCGCCCGCTCTTGCGGCTACAGCGTCTCGCTCACCATCCAGTTGAGTTGCGCCCGCTCTTGCGGCAACAGCGTCTCGCCCACCATCCAGTTGAATTGTGCCCACTCTTGCGGTGCAGCGATAGGCGGCTGCCACAGGACTATTAAAATGGCGTCCGGCTCTTCGGATTTGGGCCTGGTCCACTAAAATGGCCCTGGGACACATTTGAACTCGGACATTTGCCTGCTAGGGCTTGGGCCCTATTCTCGAAAGCTACCCTCAGCCTTGAAGATTCTACAAAAGTCATCAGGGCCCGACTCCCGCAGGCTTCCTGGTGGGGAGCGGCTGCCATGATTGCTTGCGGAATGGCCACGACGGAGCTACGAGATGGTGGTGCTCTCATGCTCACGCCAGCTTCAGTCTGAAACATCCAGAAACACTGTAGACTATCAATTCGATGACTTCCGGTGGAGCCCCAACGTGACCCGGTTGGGAAGAACTTGCCCTCTCCTCTATTGACTGATGGTTCTTGTTGCCTGTCCCCTCTGTTGTCATCTAACGGAACCTTTTTGGATTGCCGAGGGAGAAAAAAAAAGGTGGGGCTTTCATCGTTTGGGAAAAAAATAATGTTTCAATCCAATGAAAAGTGTTATTTTTAGGTCATATGACCAAGCCTTCCATCATTAGGAAACCAAAAGTAAAATGAACCAATGAAAAGTTTTATAAAGAAGTCACATGACCTGTTATGCGGCTTTGGGCTATAAAAAGCCTACAAAATCTGTTGGCCTGTGAGGCGGTGTCAGTAGCGGACCGATGTGCGAATAGGCCGAAGGCAGCACAACGCGCCGAGATCCGGATGGCATCGAGATGGTGTCCAGCAAGTTGTTGTACTGGTGTGGCCATCCTACAATGCTGCACCGAAAGACGGCGTGGGGTGCCCGGGGGGGGGCGGGGGGTGAGAGGCGGCGTGAACGGGCCTGCCCAGGTGCAGGCACCTCATCTGCAGTGGGGCGCCCCTTAGCGTTTCCCTCGCCATCCCGCTGAGTTGTGCCCGCACTTGCTGCTACAGTAGGCCGAAGGCAGCACAACGCGCCGAGATCCGGATGGCACCGAGGTGGTGTGGGGCACCCCTTATCGTTTCACTCGCCGTCCAGCTGAGTTGCGTCCGCACTTGCTGCTACAGTAGGCCGAAGGCAGCACAACGCGCCGAGATCCGGATGGCACCGAGGTGGTGTCCAGCAAGTTGCACTGGTGTGGCCATCCTACAATGCTGCGCCGAAAGACGGCGTGGGGTGCCCGGGGGGGGGGAGGCGGCACAAATGGGCCTTTCCCGCCTCCCCAAGTGGAGGCACCTCATCTGCAGTGGGGCGCCTTTTAGCGTTTCACTCGCCGTCCAGCTGAGTTCCGCCCGCTCTTGCGGCACAGTGTCTCACCCACCATCCAGCTGAGTTCCGCCCGCTCCTGCCCGGCCTCGCCCAAAATGGTGCCGGTATAAATGGGACTCGTAACTCCTTGTTGTGTACTGGTTGCCCAACCATGATATCACGAGATACGTATGCAGTTTTGAAGCACATGGCGGGCGGGGACGAGTACTGATTGAACATTTGGACATCCCTATTGATATTAAGTTCTGATGTGTTATTGATTACTGTACTATTGAAAGTTCGAATTAACGTCACCCATGGTACTTGCCCGCAAATGTGTATCTAGGTAATTTTATTGTAACTGGCCCTGTCGTACTTTAATTATAAAATGTACGTCCACCGATTCCGCAATTGTTAGACACCTTAGTTCTTGCAACCTAATGGCCCGCCCGTTACGTTCTTCTACAGTGTAAATGTCCCCTCATCATATACGATTACAGTTTGCTCCGTGGCCGGCCCACGTGGTTATAGGCCCGTATTTGTATACTGACATTTTCACAATAAAGGTTTTCAAAACAAAAAAAGGTAGTAGTACCTAGATTGGTAAAGTTTTGAATAATAGCCACTGTTTTCGAATCAGTAAAAGGCAAGTTAAATAAAGCAGCCCGATTACATGACGGTTAAAAGGTATAATACGCAGGAAACCAGTAAAGATAAATGGTCAAGGGCTGTTGTGTTTTCCACTCCTGCAACATAAAGTGATCTATAAGAATCCGATATTCATGCCTATCAGTGACTAAGACAGCAGGTCGAGCCTCTTTTGTTCAACTGTTCCCTCATGGGACGAAGAAACGCCCTTTTTCTCGAAATAGGAATATTTTACTTGCAGGACAGTTGTAAATTTCCCGGGAAAATACATTAGCCTGGAACATTGTTAGTGATAAACTGTAAATGCATCTGGGTCCTTTGCTTTACAAGTCGGAGTGAGAAAAAAAAAGGTGGGGTTTTCATCATTTGGGAAAAAAAAATGTTCGAAACCAATGAAAAGTGTTATTTTTAGGTCATATGACCAAGCCTTCCATCATTAGAAAAACAAAAGTAAAATGAACCAATGAAAAGTTTTATTAACAAGTCACATGACCTGTTATGCTTACGTTACGCGCTGCGCGCGGCGCCCTGGATCGCTTACGGGAAGCTGCGCCTCGCGCACCGGAGCACTTCCGGGTGCGCTAACGCGGCGCGTCATAGGATGCATTACGCAACAACGCAGGTCCAGAAAATAGTCAAAATGTCTCCACCAACCAGCGGTGGGAACACAACCCCTTTCAGCAGTCCAAAAAGTTCTGTTAAATGACAACAGAAGGGACAGGCTATAAGAACCATCAGTCAAAGAGGGGAGGGCAAGTTCTTCTCTACCGGGTCACGTTGGGGCTCCACCGGAACTGATCGAATTGGTAGTCTACAGTGTTTCTGGATGTTTCAGACTGAAGCTGGCGTCAGCATGAGAGCACCACCATCTCGTCGTTACGTCGTGGCCATTCCGCGAGCAATCATGGCAGTCCTCCCCACCGGAAGTCTACGGGAGTCGGAGGTCCCGGTGACTGTTGTAGAATCTTCAAGACTCTTTTGGGAATGGGGCCCATGCCCTAGCAGTAAAGCGTCCGAGTTCCACGGTTGCCCAGAGCCATCTTTGCAGGCCAGGCCCAAGTCTGTGGAGCCGACCGCCATTTTGTGAGCTCCGTAGCAGCCGCCTGTTGCTGTACCGCAAGATTGGGTGCAATTCCGTTGGATGGCGGGTGAGACATTGTAATAGCAAGAGCAGGCGCAATTCAGCTGGCCGAGCGAGGCACTGTGTCGCAAGAGTGGGCGCAAGTCAGCTGGTCGAGTGAAGCGCTGGGGTGTAGCTGAGAAACCTCCACCTGGGGAGGTGGGGGAGGCTCGTTCGCGCCGCCTCTCCCTTCTAGTTCACCCCACGCCGTTTCCTGGCGCAGGCATATGTGATGTTCGGACCAGGGCACCGCAGGACGTGTCTTCAGGTCAAACGGATTGTGGGACAAGGTGTGGAGCAGGCGCAATTATCTCGGGGGCCTCCGTCAAGCGGTTCAGGGAGGCACCGCGTCAAATTGTTTTCCAATGCAGTCAGGTCCACAAACAGCCCCCACTTACTTTGCGAATAGTGAAGCTGCAGCAGGTGCAAATAAGCTTCAGACAGTGTTACAAGCGCTGCTCAAGACCCTCAACTATGGCACCCAACATCCAGGACTTATGCCATTTGTGCAAGGCAGTGACATCGAAGCATCTCAGGGACCAAGCAACATACCATATCCAGAGTCCTTCCCACAGCCTCTGCCTTCCTTCTTACCTAGTTATTGTTCTTTCACTCCCACTCCAGGCTTTTAGTCTGTGGATGGAAAACCATGAACCTACACTCACCTATGAAAATCTTACTATTAATGGTTGATTTTGAGCCCCAAATACAAAGGCTTGTTTGGATCGATGTTGCAGCAGGCTGCCATGTAAATAGTTATTTAATGAAACCTTTTACCCTGTTACTTGTTGATTTTGAGCCCCAAATACAAAGGCTTGTTTGGATCGATGTTGCAGCAGGCTGCCATGTAAATAGTTATTTAATAAAACGTTTTACCCTGTTACTTTGCTGGTGTGTTGTATATATTTATAATATTTGCATAGGGTTTGTTGTTATTTTGGGTGGGGTGGGTGGCGGAGCCGAGCTGTCTTGCAGCCATCATGGTGTCGAGCTCAGTTCATCTCACTAGTTTCGTATTTCTCAAAAGGGGTTGTTCATAATGTTTCTATTTTAGCGAGGTCAAAAAGAGATCCCATTAGTGGCCTACTGATTTTGCTTGATTCCTTTTGTTTTTTTAAACTATTTTTCCCTATCTGCAAAGACTAAACAGAGTATTGCGACTCTGTGCTTGTTTGTAAATAAAGAATGAACCAAAGAGAACCAATTCCAAAACAATAAATGCTAGAATAACAATCATTCAAATGGAGAGGGAAGCAGGCACGACGGGTTACAACGGGGGCAAAGGCCTGTGTTACCTACCCTTCACTATCTGCAAAGAGAGAATACTCCTAAAAGAAAAGAGGAGGGGGGGGCAGCGTTCAAAGCACATCAGCGTGCATAAACACGAAAATGTTTTTACCTACCACGTACTCGACATTTTAAAGCTTTTGATATTTGCTATTACAAAACCATTGAAATTCACTGAAAAAACCATAGGTTATAGACCATATATAGTTAGGAAAAAGCATTTACAAAACCTTGAAAATTCACTGAAAAAAACATAGGTTATAGACCATATATAGTTAGGGATTAGCATTTACAAAACCTTATTTTACTCGCACAAAATCATCAGTGATGTCACTGACCATGTCATGAATGATGTAATATGTGACATCATCAGCAGTGGATTGCGGGTGCGCGATATATAGTTAGTGCAACTAACTATATATGGGAATTTCAATGGTTTTGTGCGAGTAAAATAAGGTTTTGTAAATGCTAATCCCTAACTATATATGGTCTATAACCTATGGTTTTTCAGTGAATTTTCAAGGTTTTGTAAATGCTAATTCCTAACTATATATGGTCTATAACCTATGGTTTTTTCAGTGAATATATATATACATATATATAGATATATTTATTTACAGAGATATTTCTCAATGCTGAAATTGCGAGACTGTGAAAGAACTATAATGAGTCTCTTCGAAGTTACCTGAAAGGCAGTAAAGTGTGGTACTGCTGCAGAGTACATACACAAAATTCTGTTAGATAGAGATATCTTACTTTTGTGTAGTGGCAGTTTTGACGCCATAAAGGATTTGCTGAAATGGACAAATCTGTCATATGTACACAGATATGAGGATTTTTAATGCCACGCAGTAGAAACACTTTGTAACAGTTTAAATGTATGTGAGTCAGGGGCTATGGAGAGATGAGGGGCACGTTTGCAAGGATGGTAGTGGGCACATCAAAGGAGGTCATAGTGTGTTATTGTAAAGCACACGTTCACCCATAGGCATCTTGGCACCAAAATCATGGTCGCGCTGGCTCCCACCAGTGCTAAAAGGTTGCGATGATGGTTATGTGGCAAGGTAAAGTAATATTGTGTCTTTTTTCGCTCTTTCTTAGTCTTTTTGGAGAGAGTACGGATTTAGCAAAGGTAAGGTGACTTCATCAATATTGATTTAAACACTTTACTCACACACACACCACACACTTTAAAACAAACTATCTGTCTTCTAAGTAGGACAGTGTTTTAAAACGATAGTTTAGGCACTAGCAGAGATGGCATATCGTTGGATGAATGCTGCCCAGGCCCTAAATTTGGTTCTGGAGTCTAGCTCTGAGGCAGGATCAGAGACTGAGACAGCAGATACTGAGACAGCATCTGAGGGAGAGGACAATGGAGCCGAACCTGGGAGTGACTTTTCAGTCAGAGCAGTTCCATACAATGACTCATCGTTCAGCGATTCTGAAGGAGACAATGTCAGTCATGCTGTGCCTTTGCCAGCACAGTCTGTGCATCAGAATACCCGTAACATTTAAGAGCAATCCAAAGTGCAGGCATTTGCGGCTGCAAGCACAGACGGAGTGCTGTCTTGGCAGCCGCCCAATGTAGTTCAGCCCCAAATTCTGCCTTTCCCTGGTGACGCTGGATGTAATGTAACAACGGCAAATTTTTTGCCAATTGACTACTTCCATCTCTTTTTTAGGGTTGACTTCCTAGATGAAATTTTGCAGCAAACAAATTTGTGTGCCGAAAAATTTCTGAGGAAGCAAGGAGGGACACTTGGGCCTAATTCTAGGGATTGCAAGTGGACTCCCACTTCTCTAGGGGAGATGAAGATATTTTTTGGCCTCAAGCGTAAAATGGTGGTAGTGCATAAACCAACCTTGCTATCCTACTGGTCTACTCGCACGGTTTGAATAACCCCCATCTTCGCACCATACATGAGCAGATATTGTTTTTTGCTATTGCACTGCATGCTGCATTTCAATGTCAATTCTGCTGCATTGCCCCGGGCCATCCAGGCCATGACAGGTTGTTCGAAATTCGGCCTGTCGTGGAATATTTGTCTGCCAGGTTTCCAGAGGTTTATACTCCTCCAAAGAATATAATAATAATAATAATAATAATAATAATAATAATAATAATAATAATAATAATAATAATAATAATAATAATAATAATATTAATCCACATTTGTAAAGTGCACAATCACCCATAAGGGTCTCTGGGTGCTGGGAGCCGTCAAGAAGATTAAGAAAGCTATCGCCCAGAGTCACATGGTGCTGGGCTAATCTGCCGCCGGTGCCGGGGATTGAAACGTGATCGCCCTAGCCGCTGCGCCACACCTCTTTCATTGATAAGTCCTTCATCTTGTATAAAGGGCGACTGCAGTTTAGGCAGTACATTCCGAGCAAACGTGCTCGCTATGGCATCAAGCTGCACATGCTGTGTGAGAGCTCGACTGGCTATGTGTATAGCTTGAGAGTGTATACAGGGAAGGACATAACTCTTAGCCCTGTAGATTGCCCTCCCATGCTAGGGGTCATAGGAAAGATCGTATGGGAGCTTGTCCAGCCATTTCTTCACAAAGGTTGTAACCTTTATGTGGAAAATCTCTGTACAGGAGTAGAGCTGTTCAGTGAGCTCTACAAAGCTGGCACTGTGGCTTGTGGTACAATTTGTGGTCTCAACAAAAGATTCCCGCAGGAACTTGTTTGCAAGAAGCCCCAGAAATCACAGAGCACTGCGTTGCGTTCCAACAAACTGTTCGCAGTCAAGTTCTCAGATAGGCGTGCTCACTACAATTTATGCTGACAGCACTTCCCCGGTCAAGGTTTGGGGTCGGATGGCCAAAGTCCACAAGCCCACCTGTATACTTGATTTTAACAAGTACATGGGCGGAGTGCACAAGAACAACCAGGTTCTTCAGTCAGACAATGCGAGTGGTAAAACTCGCATTTGGTTTAAGAAACTGTTTACGTAACTGATCCAGATGGCAACATGCAATACGTATGTTGTTTATCGTGAGACTACTATAGGAAGACTCATATCTTTCCTTGACTTTCAGTTGTCTGAAACTGAAAGTCCTACTGCTACAGAAGCAGAAGCCTGCACTTCATGTGTTCTGGAGGACGTGGCAAGGCTGGAGGAGTGAGACTTTGCAGATAAAATTCCTGCAACACCCAAAAAGGAGTGATCCTGTGACCATGTCCTCGTTGTAAAGTGTGCTCGATGAAGGGAAAGAGGCAGGAAACTCGTGTTTACTGTCGCTAATGCCCAATTAGGCATGACTTCTGTTTTCCTACTAGCTTTATGTTGTATCACACTAAAGCAAAATACTGCCTTCGCCTGTCGTGGGTACTTGGGCCTCCCACACGAGTGAAGCACCTTTTTTATCGGGAGACCTTGGGGAACACTGGGTGGTAGGAAATGCATGTCTGATCAGCGATGCTACAACTTTCCCATTCAAAAATGTGTGGCAAAAGTGATATTTTCAGCTAAATTTGAGGTTTGCAGCGGATTCTGGGTAAAAAAACGTTGAGGGATCCATGCAAGTCTTACCTCCTCGAACCCTCCCGGTGTCTAGTTTTCAGAAATGTATGGATTTCATAGGTTTCCCTAGCTGGCCGCTGAGCATCGGGCCAAAAAACGAGGTGAAATTTATTTTTTTATACATTTTTTAGGTGTGTAAGGGATTCTGGGTAATAGAACCTGGAGAGAGGCAGTCAAGTCACCCCATCCTGGATTCCCCTGAGTGTCTAGTTTTTAAAAATGTATAGGTTTGATTGGTTTCCCAAGGTGCCGGCAGAGCTAGGGTTTAACATCGACAGCTTGGCACTTTGTTGAAAAAGCTTACATTTTCACTGCACAAATGTGGTGTGTACACGTTGTTATCGGAAGGCTTTGGAAAAAACAGTTTGGGAGGAATGTTGTGGATTCATGCAGATTCCATAACTTTCCACCACAGAAATGTGAGGAAAATGTTTTTTTTTGGACATTTTATTAAATGTGCAAAGGATTCTGGGTAACAGAGCGTGGTGAGAGGCAGTCAAGTCACCCCATCCTAAATTCCCCTGGATGTCTAGTTTTCAAAAATGTATAGGTTTGATAGGTTACCCAAGGTGCCGGCAGAGCTAGGGTTTAAATTCAACAGCTAGGCACTATGTTGAAAAAGGGTCCATTTTCCCTGCGAAAATGTGATGTGTTCACGTTGTGTTTTGGGCCATTTTGGGTACGTGGGCCTCTCAAACAAGTGAGGTAACATTTATATCGGAAGACTTTGGTGAACACGGGTAATTTTTGTGGATCGACGCAAATTCCAGAAATTTCCACCATAGAAATGTGAGGAAATTGGTTTTTTTTGGACAATGTTTAAGTTTGCAAAGGATTCTGGGTAACAGAACCTGGTGAAAGGCAGTCAAGTCACCCTATCCTGGATTCCCCTGGGTGTCTAGTTTAAAAAAATGTATGGGTTTGCTAGGTTTTCCAAGGTTCCGGCAGAGCTAGGGTTAAAAAAGCTACAGCTCAGCACTTTGCCAAAAACGGGTCATTTTTCACTGGGAAATTGTGTTGTGTCCAAGTTGTGTTTTGCGCCATTTCCTGTAGCGGGCACTAGGCCTACCCACACAAGTGAGGTGTCATTTTTCTTGGAACACTTTGGGGAACACAGGGTAGAGATTCCAGAACTTTCCATCACAGAAATGTGACAAAAATGTGTTTTTTTAAAAACATTTTTTTAGGTTTGCAAGGGGTTCTGGGTAACAGAACCTTGTGAGAGGCAGTCAAGTCACCCCATCCTAGATTCCCCTGGGTGTCTACTTTTTAAAAGTGTATAATTTTGCTAGTTTTCCCTAGGTGTCGGCAGAGCTAGTGTTAAAAAACTACAGCTAGGCACTTTGCCAAAAAAGGGTCATTTTTCATTGTGAAAATAGGGAGTGTTCACGTTGCATTTTCACCTGTTTCCTGACGTGAGCACTATGCCTACACACACAAGTGAGGTACCATTTTTATTGGGAGACTTAGAGTAATTCAGATTTGTAAAGGAACTGTTTTTACCTATTGAATTTTGATGTCTAAAAAAAGTAATTTTGAAAAATTACCAAAAATTCTCAAGCTAGTATGAGTATTCCTAATTTTGGAATTGTGCAAATATCTACTGTTTCTAAACTCTATATTTTGTTCCCATTTCAGAAATACATAGGAGTGTTTCATACCGAGTTATCCATGTATACATTTTTCCAGAATAATTGCTATTTACCCGGTACATAATAAAAAAACATTGCAAGACTCTGCTCAGGATTTTGCTCTGGGTTCGTCGGGTTCTTGGTGAACCTACAAATCCTATATATCCCAACAACCAGTAGGATCCAGTGGATGTAATGGTATATTCGTTTCAAATAGCTGTCATAATTAGAAAAAGTCTCAGGTGAACACGTTGACACGTTGTTTTTTTCAACTAATTTTCAATTTTTCCTATATTTAACTGTTAGTTTCTATAAAGAAACCTTGATGGATTTGATGGAAATGACCCCTTTCTGATTTCAGCGATACAAAGGGGGATGATGGACAGAGCGTTTGAGCCAATCAAACACTCACCCCCAGTCAACTGATCTGGGTTTGACAGTTCAAGGCTTGGCAGTTCGGGCTGGACTGTTCAAATGAGGCACAGGGTCAGACTGATTTGCATATGGCCACGTCTGAACTGGGGTGGCTGAGTGAGCTAAAGAATGGTGATGGATTAAACTCAGATCAGTTGACTGGGGGTGAGTGTTTGATTTGCTCAAACGCTCCGTCCATCATCCCCTTTTGTTTCGCTTTGTTTGCCCTAAGTTGGCAGGGTATGCTCAGACGTGAGTCCTTTGCTCACTTGGCCACTGGATTCAAGATAGCCTGGCTGATGAGGATTATGAATCCGAAAACGGTCCCAGGATAATTGTTTCTGGTCCAGGGAAGGCATGGCTTAGCAGTTCAGGCAGGACTGTTCCCAGGAGGCACAGGGTCAGACTGATTTGCATATGGCCATGTCTTAACTGGGGTGGCTGAGTGAGCTAAAGAATGGTGATGGATTAAACCCAGATCAGTTGACTGGGGGTGAGTGTTTGATTTGCTCAAACGCTCTGTCCATCATCCCCTTTTGTTTCGCTTTGTTTGCCCTAAGTTGGCAGGGTATGCCCAGACGTGAGTCTCTTGCTCACTTGGCCACTGGATTCAAGATAGCCTGGCTAATGAGGATTATGAATCTGAAACTGGTCCCAGGATACTTGTTTCCGATCCAGGGAAAACATGGTTTCGAAATTCGGGCTGGACTGTTCCCACGAGGCACAGGGTCAGACTGATTTGCATATGGCCATGTCTGAACTGGGGTGGCTGATTGAGCTAAAGAATGGTGATGGATTAAACCCAGATCAGTTGACTGGGGGTGAGTGTTTGATTTGCTCAAACGCTCTGTCCATCATCCCCTTTTGTTTCGCTTTGTTCGCTCTAAGTTGGCAGGGGATGCTCTGACGTGAGTCCCTTGCTCACTTGGCCACTGGATTCAAGTTAGCCTGGCTGATGAGGATTATGAATCCGAAACCGGTCCCAGGATACTTGTTTCCGGTCCAGGGAAGACATGGCTTGGCAGTTCGGGCTGTATTGTCCCCACGAGGCAAAGGGTCAGACTGATTTGCATATGGCCATGTCTGAATTGGGGTGGCTGAGTGAGCTAAAGAATGGTGATGGAATAAACCCAGATCAGTTGACTAGGGGTGAGTGTTTGATTTGCTCAAACGCTCCGTCCATCATCCCCTTTGTTTCGCTTTGTTCGCCCTAAGTTGGCAGGGCATGCTCAGACGTGAGTCCCTTGCTTGCTTGGCCACTGGATTCAAGATAGCCTGGCTGATGAGGATTATGAATCCGAAACCGGTACCAGGATACTTGTTTCCGGTCCAGGGAAGACATGGCTTGGCAGTTCGGGCTGGACTGTTCCCATGAGGCACAGGGTCAGACTGATTTGCATATGGCCATTTCTGAACTGGGGTGGCTGAGTGAGCTAAAGCATGGTATTGGAATAAACCCAGATCAGTTGACTGGGGGAGAGTGTTTGATTTGCTCAAACGCTCCGTCCATCATCCCCCGTTGTTTTGCTTTGTTCGCCCTAAGTTGGCAGGGTATGCTCAGACGTGAGTCCCTTGCTCACTTGGCCACTGGATTCAAGATAGCCTGGATGATGAGGATTATGAAAACAAAACCGGTCCCAGGATACTTTTTTCCGGTTCCGGGAAGACATGGCTTGGCAGTTCGGTCTGGACTGTTCCCATGAGGCACAGAGTCAGACTGATTTGCATATGGCCATTTCTGAACTGGGGTGGCTGAGTGAGCTAAAGCATGGTATTGGAATAAACCCAGATCAGTTGACTGGGGGAGAGTGTTTGATTTGCTCAAACGCTCCGTCCATCATCCCCTTTTGTTTTGCTTTGTTCGCCCTAAGTTGGCAGGGTATGCTCAGACGTGAGTCCCTTGCTCACTTGGCCACTGGATTCAAGATAGCCTGGATGATGAGGATTATGAAAACAAAACCGGTCCCAGGATACTTTTTTCCGGTTCCGGGAAGACATGGCTTGGCAGTTCGGTCTGGACTGTTCCCATGAGGCACAGAGTCAGACTGATTTGCATATGGCCATGTCTGAACTGGGGTGGCTGAGTGAGCTAAAGAATGGTGATGGATTAAACCCAGATTAGTTGATTGGGGGTGAGTGTTTGATTTGCTCAAACGCTCCGTCCATCATCCCCTTTTGATTTGCTTTGTTCGCCCTAAGTTGGCAGGGTATGCTCAGACGTGAGTCCCTTGCTCATTTGGCCACTGGATTCAAGATAGCCTGGCTGATGAGGATTATGAATCCGAAACCGGTCCCAGGATACTTGTTCATGGTCCAGGGAAGACATGGCTTGGCAGTTCGGGCTGGACTGCTCCCATGAGGCACAGGGTCAGACTGATTTGCATATGGCCATGTCTGAACTGGGGTGGCTGAGTGAGCTAAAGAATGGTGATGGATTAAACCCAGATCAGTTGACTGGGGGTGAGTGTTTGATTTGCTCAAACGCTCCATCCATCATCCCCTTTTGTTTCGCTTTGTTCGCCCTAAGTTGGCAGGGTATGCTCAGACCTGAGTCCCTTGCTCACTTGGCCACTGGATTCAAGATAGCCTGGCTGATGAGGATTAGGAATGCGAACCCTGACCCAGGATACTTGTTTCCGGTCCAGGGAAGACATGGCTTGGCAGTTCGGGCTGGACTGTTCCCATGAGGCACAGGGTCAGACTGATTTGCATATGGCCATGTCTGAACTGGGGTGTCTGAGTGAGCAAAAGAATGGTGATGGATTAAACCCAGATCAGTTGACTGGGGGTGAGTGTTTGATTTGCTCAAACGTTCCGTCCATCATCCCCTTTTGTTTCACCCCTTTCTGAATTCATTATTTTGTCTACTTTTCTAAAATGTATAGGTTTTCAGGATCCAATATTGATTCCATACCCATACTGGAAAGAGGTTGAAAGCACAAAAAATAGGCTATGTCCCAGAAAAATGCCAAAACTGTGTAAAAATGTTACGTTTTCTGACAAACTTCTGTCATTCCCTAAACGCTGGGAAAATTCAGATTTCAGCCCCACAAACCCTTTTTTGATATTATTTGTAGGGAAAATCCCAGGCACTTTTTTCCAATTTTTCCCCCCAAAAAACTAAATTTAGCTGTATTGTGGCTAAAATCTGGGACGTCTCCATGGGAATCCACAAACCCTGTGTACCTTTAGAATCCCCATGATGTTGGAAGATAAGGACGCAAATTTGGTGTGGAAACCTTATGTGGTCAAAAAGTTACAGAGGCCTAATCGCGAACTACTATAAATAGCCAAAAAAGGCTCTGCACTGGGGGCGCGGGGAAAGGCCCAGCAGTGGTGGTTCCTGCCTGGCTGGGTGCTAACCCCAGACAACCAGGAATACCATTTCTAACAATTGATACAGAGATGTGGAAAACCTGGGGGCACTAGGCTGGGGTCACAGTGCTCGGGGACATCGAAAACAAGTAACTAGTTCTAAATTGCACCAGTATCAAAATACATTCCCATGATTAGCTATCATGCTTTTCCCACTGGGATATTATCAATATTGGCCTTCTTTACATACTGGGGAATTGTGAATTATGGCTCAATTATGGTTCTTTATATAACATAGATACAGAAATGGCTATCATGATTAATATGCTGGACTAATACCGGAGACGTTCTAGTCCAACTCGACTGCTTTACAAATACAGGCAATGTAAATACATTCATTGCTTTTGTTTTACATTTGCTGGACTAATGCCAGCCTGTCTTTAGCGTTTTATACAGTGCTAAATTAATGGCAGGGCTATGGAGCTTTACATCCGGAGAAATACTGGCAATTAACCAGGATGTGGTGCCTTTCAGATCACAGAAGAATGAACTTCTAGGAAATTATGGAAATTGACCAGATTGTAGGGATGGTGAACTCGCTATGTGAATGTGGGTATAGACATGAATATGGTGCTTTACACGCTAGTGCAATTGGTAAACTGTCAATGTGGGCAAAATGGACTCTGGCATTATGGCACTAGTGCCATACTACTACTACATACTACTACTACTTATTATGTACGGTCTTGATCTATAAGACCAATCATTTGAGAGTAATAAATATGTACAGCACCCTGACACAAAGAGAAATGTTTAACACTTGGGTACAGAGCACAATGTGCATCTCTGGCCTATTTGAGTATCAATAAACATGTCTGATTTGCTTTGATTTTGAGTAGAAACCAAAATAGTTGTGTAGTGCCTTAACAACTATGGCAACATGAACCTGTGTCCTGGGTACACTCACATGTATTAGTGATGAGTCACCCTAATTGGCGTTGGAGCTCCTTCTGATTTATTTCCTGCCCTGTTTTTATTATACTAATGCCTATATCGATTATTCTGCATCACAAAAAGAGTATCCATTGGTCTAATCATGATGACCCTACTAGCTTTGCAAGATGCAATGTAAGAAACGAAACAGGATGGAAGAAAGGTGTATCTATTCCTAGAATAATCCTAAATGATAAGGATTCCCATCAGTCACCACACGGTACAGCCCTTCATCATTTGGGACACCTTATGTACCATGGACTAGATAGAATGTCCTACATCAAGATATGTTTCACCGTGCGGTCCTTCTGATATTAACTGGTAGTCCATTCTAAAGGGTGACAAAATTGCAGTGCATGTGGGTGTGAAAGAACTTGAATTAAAATTGGGTGAACGGGTAATAATGCATTTTTTTATTACACTCACTCCTCCAATGTTAAAAACCAGAGCAACCCAGAGCAGTTTTTAACAAATATCTGCTCAGGTGTAGTATAGGTCGATATGTTTCAGCAAAATGGATCCTATAATTGTGTTTTTAATCTAGGAACCGAATAAATATTGCTATTTTATGCCCTTGTACGGCTATAATCAATAATATCCCTATAATGGCATAAGAATCAGATCCATATTTAAGTAAATAGCCCTTGCAGTCCAAAGCACGGCAGAAGCTACTTCCTGGGATTCCTAGAAAGCAGAACGAGTTCTTTCGACACACCAAACCTCCAGCAACCTGGGAAATCCCCATTTGCTTTTGTTTTGATTTGTCATTAAACTCCTGCGAACACTAAAAGAACAGTCAGTTCTTAGTGACATATTTATTGACGTCTTATGTCCAAACCTTACGTCAAACTCGGCACCTTTCAGGTATAAATATACCAACATTGCCTTAAGCAAACACACAGTGGTGGTTTTGGAGCCGAGCAGCTATCTACTTGCCCGAGAGCCCAGCTGATGCCAGAGCCCACGGACGCTGCCCCTCCTCTTTGACGCACTGAGAGAGACGCTGTCTTTTCTCCTGCAGAGGAATCCAGCTCCGGTGTTCTCAGCTGCCTTCGCGGGCTGCTGGGATATCGAGTCCTGAAAGAGAGATACCAGACCTCCTGCATTCTATTACCCAGGTACGGAGCTTACCAAATCCTTAAAGAGAATTCTTGAGTCAGATTCTTGGCAAAACCAACTTAACTTAAACTGCTACTTACTTGCTCCTTCCCACGTATTAGGCTTAGGTCAGGTACACCGGGGTAGGCATATTTAGAAGCACCAGTTGAGTATGTTAATCAATGTATATATGTATGTATATATTTTATCCATTTTAAAGTATCTTATGGCTAAGAAACCATATCAATGCTTTTACAGTATTATTTCATAATACTCTTTTTACTGTACGCACTTTACTTTACATTAAGTATTGCAATTATGGCAATTCATTTCTCTTGCATGAGAAAGAAGACTGCTCAATAAATTACACCTTTTTATTGAAAACGCCCGTCTCTATTTTCTCTGCACTCTGGTGAAACTAAGTACGCACATTTGACTGAGTGAAATAGCTGTCTATTGTTTTCACACGACTCTAGAGATACACTCTTATTCTGAGGGAGCAAAGTTGTCATGTTATATGGTTGGCGGAAGCTAATCCCTTCTTGTCTATCCAGGGAGGTTAAACTCCTCCTCGTTTATTCGAGAAAGTTTCTAGTGACCTATGAGCTAGCTGGCAAACCTTAAGTCTAAAATAGTCAGTAGAGACCTAGTCGAATATATTATTCCAATGCGCAGAGCCTATTGGGTATATAGGAACTACACTACACTATTGTCCTTTCCTTCCTCAGGACCTTTGTAAACGGGTGCTGCTGCAATGTGCAAATGTGCGATAAGATGATGAAAAAAAGAAGAATAAATAACGTTATCACCTGGAATCCTAGGTGTCTATTAATTCCTTCCTGCACATGGACTGAATTGTCTCTGAAAAGGAAAAAAAGGCATTACTATGTAGTAACATGCATCTCAAACAAAGGTGTAGGTAGATAATCAGGTGTCTAGAAGTGTCAACCTCCTGATATTGCAATGTAAGTGAATCACAGTGGAATATCACTCACGTCAAATACAATTGTCATTACATCATGTCTTATCTTAGCACTTAGATGTAATCCAGCCCCCGCTTACCTATTGCGCAGGAGGAAAGAGCCTCACCTCACCTGGTTGCGGCTCAGGGAGAGGAAGCATCACTCTAAAATCAGGGGAAAAAGCCAAGTAACATTGTCAAATGTTCTTTTCCCACCCGGCTGTTTGTACATTGTGAGTGAAAAGCCTCTCATTCAGTTCCCTTAAGATAATCACTAGTTGCCATGTTCAGTTACAATATCAATTTCAGACTCAGGCATGCTCAATTACCGAGTCAATCCAGGTCACAGGATCACTCCGGTGGAGGGAATTGAGGACCCTGGCGCGACAACAGCTTTCTGAGCCACTGCTGAGTGCGCACAGTACACTTTACTTCACTGCCACCACCATAACATATAGCTAAGCAGGTGCAGAGAACCGCCATGGGGAAACCAAAAACACGACACCCTAAAATCACCTTTGATAAAATATCCAACAAAGCCACGGACACGGATGGCGGACCACAGGAACACCCCGGAGACAATATGGCGAGTCAACCGCCTGCGGAGGATATCCGGGCAATGTTCAAAGACTTGAAATCTAGTCTTCAGGGGATAGATTCCAAAATGGACTCGCTGGCAGAGAGAAAGGACAGAATCATGTAGCGCGTGAAGAAACAGGAAAGTCGTATGAATGTGATGGAGATGAGGATTATGAAAACGGAGGAGAGCCAGATGGAACTGGACAACAAATCGTGGGGCATGGATGGCGTACTGCAGCTAATAAAGAAGAAGAATGAGGACTTAGAAGCGAGATTAAGGAGGAACAACGTTCGTATTACTGGGGTCGCAGAAACCATGGACATCCAGAACATGGAGAAGTATGCTTTGAAGATGATGCAAGATCTTTTTGGACCAGACCTTTCCACCATGTGCCTCATTGAACGTGCACTCCGTACATTCGGACCGCGACCTAAACTGGGATCCCCGGCAGGACCAATTCTGGCAAGAGTAGTAAACTACAGGGATAAGACTTGCCAGTGAGAAAGGTGCTATTCAATACAAGGGCAATAACATTGCCTTATACCCGGACTTCACACTACAAGTGCAGGCTGCCTGCAGAAAGTTTCTACCGGCAATACAAATATTCCAGCAGATAGGCACCAGGTACGCCTTGATCTATCTGGCCAAATTGAGAGTAAAGAGTCATGGGAAACCCACATTTTTCACGAATGCTAAAGCAGCCCTCACCTACACAAAGCAGATGGTGAAAGATCATAGACATCAGACAACAATGACTGAATCACAGACTGAAAGGACTCTGAGCGATAATGACTGATGTATGTAGACATGTGCGCTGGATGAACAGACAAGTGTACACATGGTTATACAGGTTGTGTTGGGTGGGGCAGGAGCTCGGTAATAATGGCGACCCTGTCCGCTTATAAAACAGCACTGTACCGGGGGTCAGCGGGAGAGACAATACTGCAAGGCCCTCTGGGTGGATAATACTAACAGCGTAATGGACCAATGCTGCATGTCACACACTCGGCCACCCTACCAAGAGTATAGGGGAGAATTGCCGGTAGCCTCACGTACATCCACATGGGATGAATCCCACCGGTTCACAATGATGGACCATTAGGTTATGGTTTTTGGGGACTGGGAGGGTGACGTCACAACCTGATTGGGGGGTTGGTGTGGGCGGGAGGGGGGCTAGGGGAGTTCAGTTTTGCATGTTGTATCTGCCACTTACTGCATTGAAATCTATAACTCTACTGATATTGTGTGATGACAACCCAGCTACATGGGTATGCAGGCCCTGTAGATGGTCCTGCCGATGCAAAAAAACTAACTGGTACTATGGGTTCTAGGGAACGGAATGCTTACATGGCATCACTCAAATGTGCATCCTGGAACATAAGGGCCCTAAACGACCGAAGGAAAGTTAGATTGATACAGTCCTATCTCCAGAGAAGGGGGATCAAAATATGCATACTCCACCGGCAGCAGCGGCAGGTACCCTTTGGAATGCTAGATGGGGTGACAAAGTGGTGGTGGGTTACTCAACATACTCCAGGGGGATGGCCATTCTTCTTCGCAGAGGCCTCCAATGGAAAACGCACCACACTGTAGTGGACCGTGAAGGCAGATTCATACTCCTACAGGGCACATTGTACGATACCCCGATGTTGATAGTGAATTTATATGGCCCAAATACAGATAGTCCAGATTTCTTCCAACAAGTTTGCCAGAGGATACAGGCGTTGGGAAAAGGTGGCGGTCCTTTGGGGGTGGAGACTTTAACGTAGTATTGTCCACCACACTGGAACGTCAGGGAGTGTCTAGAGAACATCATCTTAGGGCCGCACAGACACTGACGGACATTATACTAGATCTCCATTTGATCGACTCATGGCGGGCATTACATCCAACAGTGAGGGAGGTCACATGCGTTACACACCACAGGGGATCGTGGTCCAGATAATATTATTGGTTGGTGTCGAAAGATATCCATACATGGGTCTCAGATGCAACACATTACCCCCGCACCTTCTCGGACCATGCGCCTACGGTGCTGACACTGTGCATTCCCGAATCACATACACAGCCATTTGCTTGGGGATTTCCGGCAGACGCACTGCGGGTCCAGGTGTACTGGGAAGAATTAAGAGAAAAATTAGAATACTTTGCGCTAAACAAGGGATCAGTAGATTCGCCTGGGGTGCTCTGGGAGGCTTTCAAGACAGTTATCAGAGGAAACTGCGTAGCGTTAAAAACAGGAGTCCTCAAAGACATTCGTAGTACCTTGGGTCGATTGGAGAAAGAAATAGGTGCACTAGAGTGAGACTTTCAAACAACTCAGTCCCCTTTCACTGCGGCCTTGATTAGATCAAAACTGACAAGTTTCAAAGAGGAGGCAGAAAGGTGAAGGACTGGGTTCTTTAAGACCCAGCGGTGCCAGGGGACAACACCTGAAACCTTCGTGGGTAACCTGCTCCGGCGTACGAATGACAGAGACACGGGACACTTCCTTCGGCGTCAAAGATTCAAGGTTTATTTACTGCGGGAACACAGAAGTCACGACAAGTACAACACGTGCAACTTGGGGAGACTGCTTCAAATTGGTTCTGTGGATCGCTCCTTTTATACAGAATTTACCCATAGGACAACATGATACACAAAGGTTTACAACCCGGTTCCCACAATTATCCCCCAGAGGGGTCGCTTTGGTCACTTTGATACACACAAGGTCCGGAACATAAGTGCGGAAACGTTTGGCGGTTCCCAACTGTAAAAACCCATCTTCCCAACATTAGTGCATTCCAATCGGCAGTAAAACAGATCGAAATAGGAACAAAGACAGGTGCAGAGGAAGATGGAGACAGTGGGGAGATGGGAAAGGGTGTAAAAGGGGAGGTATCGGGAAACACGAGATACAGGCATCAAAGGGACGTGTCTAATGAGATGCACGGCTGAGACAATAAACCGGCACGGCAAGATGAGCCTCGAGCGGGGCCATCTGCCTTACAGTATCATCCCCCTCGTCATAAAAACACTTACAAAGAACATGTGTCTTCCGCAAATATCTTGGGAGTCCCAGGGTCGCGAAGCGGACAGCGTCCGTTCGCTGGCTACTTGAGGGCAAGAGACAAAATGGATGCCGTATCTAAGATGGAACCCGCGGGTACAGATGAAAAACCCACGTAGCAAACGAACGGTTTAAGTTAGCACAGCGAAACTGCGCACACTTACTAAACTCGTCATTTGCGGTTCATAGATACCAGACTCGACCATATTCGTACGAGTCGAAAACACCACTGACAATTGTCACGGAACCTCAGACGCTCCTTTTGCTCTCATGTAGGCAAGCACTAGTCGGAATCATACTCGATATTCATCAGACCATCTAGATGTTGCTGTAGCATAGCTCTGTCCAACCGAGTCCCCTTGGTAACAGGTGGCTGTCTCATACACGTTGTAGCACAGAGGCCACATAAGGCAGGACCGCACTGCACACAAAGGCAACACGTGAACAGGAACGCCACAACGACTCCGATGATCATCAGAATCTTCCAACCCCAAGTCGACATCAGGCCCCAAAACCATCCAAGTAGCGTCCAATCCCCTACATCCACGTGTATGGATTCGGAGATCTTATGCAACTTCGAGATGGCTTGATAGACAGTCGGAGCATTATCAGGAATGAAAATACAGCAGCTCGAATGGATCACCTTACATACCCCACCTCGATCTTCTAAGATCACGTCTAAAACCATACGGTTTTGTAACGTCATAAGTCTATCCGCCTAGAGTTCTGTGGTGATATTACCAAGGGCACTGGCAGTAATATTAGCTGTCGATTCTACCACTCGAGTCAACTGTCTCAGGTTCCTACTATTAACCATAGGTCCCCAAAATGGGAGGAAACCCTTGAAAAAGTCTCCTGCCTCTTGACCGGCAGTATCCTCTTCGCTAATTACGCCTCTCACAACTCTAGTCTTGTGATAATCTGCATCTACAGTAAACGTCGGAGGCAACAAGTTTGCAATAAAACATGAGCCCATGAAGTCAGAGGGCAACCATGCATACGCACGATCATGACAGATAAAGTATGTACCCTTGGCAGCCAAAAACACAGGGGACGAGACCATCGGCAGAATGTAATTTTCAGTGCAAGCACTCTCTCCAAGTCGGGCTTTCGATCTTCGGCCACGACCTATTAGACAAGAATTACCAATGTGGGGTACGACCCATATCGGAGGCGAGCTTTTAAGCTGTTTTTCACTAGTGAACACACTATATTCGCCTCTACTTAGGACCCTATAGGCTTGTACCTCTTCTTCAGGAATAAGCGAGGGATCATAGATATCGCTATCTAAGTCTTCAATTGCTATAGACAAAGGTTTTTGATACGAGGTAGGACCAGAGTAGGGGGAACGTGGTTCTCGAATGGGGTGGAAACCCAGTGCGCTTCGAAACATTGTTTGAAATGCTCGAGCAGACCCTTGGGAACTATACGGTAACACCAGATATGGAATTCCCTTATCCGTAGTGTGCGGCATCAACCCACACACCCAACAATTAGTAGTGTTAACCACTAACTGATGCTGATGAAGGAGCTGAATAAAGGAATTGTTGCGGAATTCTGCACGTCTAGCCTGCTCGTGTTCAGGTAAGATATGAAAAGAATGAGGAGAAACAGTGGAGGTGAGTTTAGGGTCAGGGGTAGGAGTAGGTATGGCAGAAGGTAAGAAGTAAGACATCGTGTAATACACCCCACCCGCCAATAATGCAGAAACAGTCAAAAACAATACGAATATTTGGAACATAAAACATTTGGTACGACTGAGTTGCTGCAGCTTGAATCTTTGCGCTTGAGCTCCTTCCAAGTCCATCAGCTTCGAAAATGCCATCCCCTACGACCGTCCGCAACGTTTCTTGACGCACTTCGTTCTGTGTAGCAGTAGTCAATCCCTAGGAGTTCCCAGGAACCAACGGTCTTTAACCTAGTGTCAAGACCTACTAACCAGAAGGAAGTACGCGCGCGGCCCTACGGTCTTTATTTCACAAATATATACACGCGAAAACAATGTTTCTCAGCTGTGGAAGCAAAAAAAGTGTAAGGAATGGAACTCAATGAATATATACAAAAATAATTACAGTGATATGAGTGTTCAAACTGATCGTGGAAAACGGGATAATGCAGTTGTCAAGGGACAGAACAGGATCTTTTATTAGTCTTTAGTGCTGGATCGCAAAAAGTATCGGGTTTTCCCAGGACGTGTCTGTTCGTCAAACAAAGGATCCGTTGAAGAGACAGCGTTCTGTTGATCAGTTGAATGTTCTGGTCTTGAGTCTTTTGATGACAAATGTTCAACAGTGTCTTTTTGCTGCACTGAGGATTCTCCGACAGGTTGTGCGTCACTGAAAGGTACAAACGCCGGCAATCCTTCGGTTTCAGTTGATGCAATGCCTCTCCTCACCCACGAGTCTGCCGGCAACGGAATAGGGACCTTTTTGGTGTGGGTGGCGTGCACCCAATTCTTCCGTCCCTCAAGACGAACTGCAGTTCTCGTGGCAAGGAGGACCTGGTAGGGTCCAGTGAACCTGGGATCCAAATTGTTCTTGCGCGAAAAGTTTCACGTTACCACCCAATCTCCGGGCTGGAGCTGGTGGCCTGGACCCTCCGTCTGCGTCGGCAATGCTTCGTGAACCTGTTGGTGAATTAACCTCAGTTTAGCAGTCAAGTCATGAAGATAATCGATCAACATTGGATACTCAAGATCACAGAACGCACCTGGCCTAGGAACCCCCCAAACATTCGCAGGACGACCGAACACTATTTCGTAGGGACTAAGCCCTACTCGGGAGTGTACAGTCGCCCTAGTCGACAGTAATGCTAAGGGTAAAGCGTCAGGCCACGAGAGACCAGTCGTAGCCTGAATCTTTGCTAGCTTTAGTTTAAGGGTGCTGTTATACCCTTCAACCAAACCAGCTGACTGGTGATGATTGGCGCTATGGAATTTCTGATTAATTCTAAGGCCCTTACACACACTCTTCATCACACTCCCCACAAACTCACTTCCGTTATCTGACCACACAACTCTAGGCATTCCGTACCGAGGGAAGTATTCCTTCAGTAGGATTTTCGCAGTGGACAAAGCAGTAATGTCTTTGAGAGGATAGGCCTCGATCCATCGGGAGAATGCGCAAACCACATGAAGTCCAGCTGGATCACCTCAAAGGGACATGAAGGGGGAGCAAAACTACCAGGAGGAGTTGGGGTTCCCTTACCAGGATTGTACAACATACATAAAATACAATTCTTAACCAAGCGTTCAGCACATTTCGTAATACCATCATTCTTCCACACAGGAGACAGCAATTTACAAATACCTTTCGCAATAATATGTGCTAACCCATGCGCCATAGTCACAACAGCTAGCACATACGCATCAGGCAACATCCATCTTTTCTGATCCGATAAGTCAATCCAACAACCATGCGCATCCAACTTTCCCGTACTTTCTTTCCACTTCGTCTTTTCAGTCTCGGTGGCCTCATTCTGAATTGCTTTCACACTCTCGATAGTGTCCTCACACATACTCGATTCTGTAGGCCACCTAACCGAACTCGTCACATACATACGAGTGCTAAGGTTCCGTGCAGTCTCCTTAGCAGTCTCATCCGCAAAAGCATTACCACGACCAACATCATCCGTCACCTTACGATGCGCACTACATTTGACAATCGCCACTTGCTTAGGCAACGTAAGTGCATCCAAAAGATCATTCACAAGCTGGCCATGCTGAATCTTCGTACCATGCGATGTTAGAAAACCTCTCTCTCTCCACAACCGTCCAAAACTATGTGCGACGCCAAAGGCATATTGGCTGTCGGTAAACACATTCACACGTTTCCCTTTCGCTAACACACACGCTCTAGTGAGAGCGATCAGCTCTGCGGCTTGGGCAGAATTCTGATTTAATCTCGCAGTCTCAACAACAGTATTCAATGTTACAACAGCATAAGCAGTAGTCACATCGCCATTCGGCAACTTGAAACATGAACCATCCACATACAGTGTTCCATCTGGGTCTTCCAATGGGGTGTTTTTAAGGTCCACTCGACCTTTTGTTTCCTCCTCTGTCCTCAAATAACAATTGTGTTCTGTTATTTCATCTGACTCTGAGCTAATTGGTAACAACGTTGCCGGGTTCAGAACATTACAACGTTTTATTTGAATGTGGCTTGCCAACAGCGTCAACTCGTACCCAGACAACCTCGCACTCGTCAAGTGCTGGGTTTTCGTACGATTCAAAAGAGTGTCGACTGCATGCGGAACCATCACCGTAAGCATATTATCCATGACCAATCCTGCTGATTGTCGGATGGAGACCGCAGCTGCCGCCGTTGCTCGTAAACAACTCGGCAATGCTCTAGCTACCGGGTCCAAGGTCGAGGAAAAATTTGCACATGGACGTTGCTTACCACCAAAAGGTTGCGTTAAGACACTCAACGCACAACCTTCCCTCTCGTGAACATATAATGTAAACGGCTTGCTATAGTCAGGAGTACCTAACACAGGAGCCGAACACAATGAATCACGTAATTCAGAAAAACTTTTCTGACATTCTTCTGTCCATGGTAAAGGAGTCGAAACATCCTTGTACGTAAGAGCTACCAATGGTTTCGCTAGCAATGAAAAATTTGGAATCCATTGCCTGCAGTATGACGTGATACCTAGAAAGGCACGCACATCTCTTTGGGTTGTTGGCACAGCCATTCGCGCAATTGCTGCAATTCTCTCTGGGGTCAACCGTCTTCCCTCCTTTGACAATAAGTGACCTAGATAGGTTACTTCTTGACAACAATATTGGAGCTTAGAAGGTGACACCTTGTGATTTAACTCGCAGAGATGTTGCAGCAACGACACCGTAGCAATTTTGCAAATGTCCTGAGTATCTGCAGCCACCAATAGGTCATCGACGTATTGGATTAAGGCCGCACCAGCCGGCAACTTAAACGCATCCAGTTGACCCTTCAAGGCTTGACTGTAAATCGATGGACTTTCACAGTAGCCCTGAGGAGCACGTTTAAACCGGAAGCTGCGTCCACCAAGAGAGAAACCGAAAAGGTCTCTACTCTCTTCTGCAATGGGAATGCTGAAGAACGCATTCTTCAAGTCAATCATCGAAAACCACGATGCAGAAGCTGGAATCAGAGTCAATAGTGCCGTGATGTCAGGCACAACGGGGAACTGAGGAATCACAATTTTATTCACCTCCCGTAAATCGATAACAAAATGATAAACAGGTGGTTTCGAAGGATCAGTACGTTTTAGAATGGGCAGTACAGGGCTGTTGCACACTTTTCCCCGTGTTTCCTCAATAACGTCTTTCTCGATCAAATCATAGATGATCACTAACAATGCTCGTTCACCATCAAGAGAGATACGATATTGGGGAATACGTGGCAATCGCACATTAGATTTCAACTGAACAACATAAGGGGAGATGTCAAGCAGGCCCACATCATTGGGACCTGTTGCCCACAAAGATGCAGGAAGAGAACTCAATTCCGGTGGAAGCTTATCGAGAGACAAGTACATGGGAGAGACAACCCTCTCTCCCAGCGTAAGCTTTACACCCGCAGGAGAACAATACAAAGTTGCATACAAACGTTTAAGCAAATCCAGACCCAAGAGATTTTCACCACAACCAGTAGTCAAAATCAACGGAGCTTCTAGCTCACGAGGCCCAATTGTAAGGGGCAAAGGGCGAGAAACTGGATTGCTAACGGGGGCGCCAGAGAATCCAACGGAAACATTTGTTAAGCCAGACAAAGGTGCGCCAGGGAGTTTCGAATGCTTAATGGAACTTTTCGCTGCACCAGTGTCCAACAGAAAAGGCTCAACGACGCCCGATGTAGCAACTGCGACGTAAGGCCCTCTCTGATCAACCGGAACTGATACTACTCCCTCTCCTTGTCTTCGGCTGTCCTAGTAATTACTGTCGTCAGTTCCCTGATCGACGTAATAATCGTCTACATTGTACTGCGCAGATCCTCCTTGCGATGATCCACGTTGATCAAAACAATTATCGGAATTTGATGAGTTATCTGAACGATCATTCTGAGCACCACGACCTCTACCACGTGGTGCCTGCTGTGAACCACCACGACCTCCTCTAAATGAGTTACCACTATTACGTTCGTTTAGAACAGGAAAATTGAATTTGATATGACCCTCCTGTTGACAATAGGCACATTGATTGTATCCTAATGAAGATCTTTGGGAAGAGAAGTCATTACGAGTTTGTGATCGGTTCGATTGCGGCTGTGATCTATTTTGTTGCGAAGTATTCTGATTCGAACGTGGAGGATACGCTTGCTGAAGCAACACTTTAGTTTTAAGCTCCTTCGTTTTTTTATCAGCGCGGTCGTTCTCTTCTTTCTCTCTATTCTCATAATATTGTGCCGTGGCCAATATCTGAGCTGAAGTAGAAACGGCCCACGCACTTTCTGAATTCTTCAATTTATTGCTCAAATCGGGCAATAAGTTCGAAACAAATTTATCCACGAACAACCTTTGACCACCCTCAGTGCTCATATCCTGACCACTATGATCAATGAATGCCTCCTCAAACCTCGTAAAGAAGTCGGAGACACTCTCGTCCTTTTTCTGTTTACAAGCTGACAATTTGTCCCAATTCACCCTCATAGCTGGCATAAGAGTTTTTATTAACGTTATTATTCTTTGAGGAAGATCAGCAACCAGCTGGTCGGGTTTAGCACCACCAGTCTGTCGGGCATCCGCCGCTACTATGGCAGCCCAAGCACCACCTAATTCATTCGGATGGTTTTCCTGACGAATCTTAGCCCATACCGGTTGCGGTACGACATTGCCAAACAGCATGTCAATATCGGCAAGATTCATTACCGTAGCGTCTACGAGCTGCGACAATTCTTTATAATACCCTGCAGGATTTTTGCGAGGGTCAGGCAAGGATTGCTTCACCTGCAACACTTCTGAGCGTTTCCATGGGAGATGTATCCATACTCTCTGGAAGAACGGCAAAATCGGGGGGTTTGCCCCAGGGTTACCAGGCATCCATACTGGTGGAACTTCTCGCATAGGAAACTGACCAGACTCATCTGGCTGTCTTTCAATATCCTCAACAAACAAGGCTTGAGGTATAGGAGTGGGACGAAAAGATAGCAACCGTTCAACAGCACGTCGAACATTGGTATCCACTATCAGTCCAGTCGAGAACTGAAGCTGTAGATCAGACAAAGCGGTCAGCACCTCGTCAGGTGCGTCGGCCGATATCTGATCACGAAGGACCTTACACATTTCCTCGAACACGAATCTTTGGGTTGGTATATTACATTGACAGAACGTGTCGAGTACAACACGCGGTGGATTTCTAAGTGGATGCGTCATCCAACCCATCGCCATATTATATAGTGAAGCGCGTTCCCTGTTACCAGGAAGCTGACTACGTCTCTGAGGACCATCTGAACCAGCAGATCCAAGAACAGGTCCGAGAGAATGGAAGAAACTAGCCGCAAGAGGAGAATTACGACTACGAGTAGAGGAAGAAGTATAGGACACAGGACTAACAAGTGAAGGAGTAGAAACAGAAGCAACAGCAGGAGTTAACAGAGCAGGAGCAGTAGCGGGAGCAGGAGTATGTGGAAGCGGAGGGGCAGTAGGGATAGCAACAGGCAAAGGAGCAGGAACAGTCGGAAGAACGGGTGCAGGTTGAGGAACAGGTACAGGGAGAATAGGTACAGGAACAGGTACAGGGGGAATCACAGGAGCCGCGACACCCTGTACATACGGAGGTGGCGATTTCATAAGATAGGACATTAAAGGATCCTCAACTGCTTCTTCCTTCCTTTCCGACTCCGTAGGCAAAGTAGGATAGCACTTATCTATGGTCATACGCTGTAATCTATCAAACACTTCCTTTTCCTTAACCTCCTTATCATGCTGAAATTGCTCTGCTTTCTTTACAATGACAGCAACACTATCTCTCTGATTTCGTTTAGTCTGTCTGATTTCTTTCTGTCGGGCTTCTTTACGCCACAACCGAAAGGCATCAAACATGGCCGGCCTTGACTTTTTCTCGAACAATTTAGCCTCTAGGTTATCTAAAATCGGGGTCTCAAAGCTACCATGAGGTGGCCAACTAAGGACACCATCCTTCTTTGTATAGCGAATCCAGTAATCGTTAAAGGTAATCGGGCCTAGCCCATGTTTACTGTACAGTTCATAAGTCGGAGTTCCAACCGGAGGTATCGGACACGAGTCCTCCAGTCGGGAATCCGCACCACAAAGTCTAAAACAACTAAACAAAGTACTACGACCAGGCATCTTGCACACTAGCCGAGTTTCACAAACTTCAAGGGTTACGGGATTTACCAAGTCCCAGCAAAGAGCAAAAACCCTCGGTTTTTGGCGGCTGCAGTCGTCAAATAACACAACAAAGTACGCTAGCAAAGTGTCACCGACAAAAACACTCACACAGCGTCAACAACAAAAACACTCGCTAAAGTGTCAACAACTAAGGACTCTGGGAGCGACCCACAAATACTTAACTCAAAGATCGATGGCGTCACCAGGAAGGCCCATCAGTCGTCTCGCTCTACCAAGGTCTACGCCAGGCGCCAAAACAGGTCTACAGTCAGGGCAGCAGTCCGTCGCAGCCGTCAGGAGGCGGGAATCTTCGCGGGAAAAGTCTTCGGGCCACCTATTTCGACAACAGGATCGATGAAGCGGAGTGCACCTTCCCTCGGAGATTTCACACGAAGTTCCTCACGATCGTCGGGCTTGGACCGGTACCACTGATGCAGCCCAACGTTGGGCGCCAACTGAAGGACTGGGTTCTTTAAGACCCAGCGGTGCCAGGGGACAACACCTGAAACCTTCGTGGGTAACCTGCTCCGGCGTACGAATGACAGAGACACGGGACACTTCCTTCGGCGTCAAAGATTCAAGGTTTATTTACTGCAGGGAACACAGAAGTCACGACAAGTACAACACGTGCAACTTGGGGAGACTGCTTCAAATTGGTTCTGTGGATCGCTCCTTTTATACAGAATTTACCCATAGGACAACATGATACACAAAGGTTTACAACCCGGTTCCCACAATTATCCCCCAGAGGGGTCGCTTTGGTCACTTTGATACACACAAGGTCCGGAACATAAGTGCGGAAACGTTTGGCGGTTCCCAACTGTAAAAACCCATCTTCCCAACATTAGTGCATTCCAATCCGCAGTAAAACAGATCGAAATAGGAACAAAGACAGGTGCAGAGGAAGATGGAGACAGTGGGGAGATCGGAAAGGGTGTAAAAGGGGAGGTATCGGGAAACACGAGATACAGGCATCAAAGGGACGTGCCTAATGAGATGCACGGATGAGACAATAAACCGGCACGGCAAGATGAGCCTCGAGCGGGGCCATCTGCCTTACAGTATCATCCCCCTCGTCATAAAGACACTTACAAAGAACATGTGTCTTCCGCAAATATCTTGGGAGTCCCAGGGTCGCGAAGCGGACAGCGTCCGTTCGCTGGCTACTTGAGGGCAAGAGACAAAATGGATGCCGTATCTAAGATGGAACCCGCGGGTACAGATGAAAAACCCACGTAGCAAACGAACGGTTTAAGTTAGCACCGCGAAACTGCGCACACTTACTAAACTCGTCATTTGCGGTTCATAGATACCAGACTCGACCATATTCGTACGAGTCGAAAACACCACTGACAATTGTCACGGAACCTCAAAGGGAAATGGCCTACCTACACGTATACACCCAGGCTAGACGGTATGGGGAGGGGGATAGAGCAGGGAAGAAAATGGCGGGCCTACTGCATACCCCGTAATGTGCCGAGTACATCACAGGAATGAAGACAGATGAGGGGGGGGTAGCTTGGACGCCGCAGGATATCCTGACCACTAGGTCCAGCTACTATCGGTGCCTATACACGCCCAAAATGGACCCATCAAAGGGAGACATTACAGATTATCTAGACATGGTAGCACTCGCGTGGTTCAATAATGGGGCCCGTGAGTACATGGACCTGCCAATTACCGTGGAAGATATTCAACAGGTCATTTGCAGCATGCCATCTGATAAGGCCCCCGAGCGGATGGCCTAACGGCTGCATTTTCTAAGGAATGCGCTGACTTGCTCGCCCCCGTCTATTGCATGTGTACCTGGAGGCGATGGACACGGGCATGCTCCCCTCTACTCTAAGAGAAGCCACGATTAAAGCTTTGCTCAAACCAGATAAGGATCCCACATCCCCTGATTCCTATAGACTGCTATCATTAATAAACTTGATGCTAAAATATACTCAAAACTCCTGGCAAATAGGTTGCAGCCATTGTTGCCGCAGATTGCACTCTCGGACCAATTCGGATTTATGCCAGGGAGGTCGACAGCTCATAATCTATGCACGCTGTTTGGACTCCTACATTATTTGGCTGTGGCGGCGTTGCTGGACGCCACCAAGGCCTTTGATTCACTAGAATGGGAATTCCTCTTCATGCTGCTGGCCCGCATGGGACTCAACCCTGCATTCATCAAACAAATTTAACTGCTGTACATGAACATGATGGCGAGAGTGCGGATCAATGGCCACATGTTGGACCCGTTCATCATTACACGGGGCACGAGGCAAGGCTGCCCTCTGCCACCACTGCTCTTTGCAATTGCAACCGAGCCTTTGGCGGCTAGACGTCCCCAACATCACACACACAGGAGCATAGGATTCACATCCAGAGGACTTCTAATCTTGATGTATGCAGACGACATGAGGATCTACATGACTGACCCTAAGGATAATTTTAATGAAGTGATGATGGAACTGATTAAATATGACGGCCTCACGGGATTCAAACTTAATTGGACTAAATCCTCGATATTATCGCTCACGGATGGTACTGTCCCATGCAAAATGGCTTATCCCATACAGTGGGCGGAGGCCGAGACGAGATACCTGGGTTTTGTGATAAGTAGATCTATGCAAGAGCTGTGGACGGCAAATAATGGTAGGGTGATTGACTGGATCAAAACCAAGGTACAGAGATGGAAACATCTGTTGCTCTCGCTACTGGGTCGTATAGCAATCGTAAAAATGGTCCTAGTGCCTAAACTATTATATCTATTCGTAAATATTCCAATGCCGCTCACAGTGCGCTTCTTCAGGCGCCTTAGGACAGTCGTACTTGAACTGGTATGGGCGGGTAAACAGCCTCGAGTTTCCTGGAATTTACTGACGCTGCCTTTCGCTCAAGGGGGGCTGGGTGCCCCTGACTTTGAACTGTACACATACAGTGCGCAAGCGCAGTATTTACACTATTGGCAGCATCATATGCCGTATCAGCTGTTGTGGCAATAGAAATAGACAAAGTTGCTCCATTTCCACTAAACGTGGCACTGTACCAACGCTACAAGCGACCCCATCAAGTAATTGACACAGTGGAGGCAACCCACTCGGCACAGGGTATAGCAAAAAGGTATTACATGCTCCATCTATGCCCATCGGTGGCAATCCGCTGCTGACACCGCTGGTGGACAAGGCAACCACCTTACGGGCTAAGGCACATGACCTGGTGACGGGCAGTGATCTATACCCGGATGCTATGTTCTTGGCGCTGCAACACATGTGCAAAGAACAGACTCCTACGGTCGCACACACACTCCTATACCACCAACTCAGGGCAGCTTGCAAAGCACGGTACACTGAATACCCTCGGGAACCACAGGCCCTTCCTGCACTGTAGAATATTTTGTCTAATCCCTCCCCAAAGAAGCTGATCACACGCATATACAGTATCACACAAAACACATCTCCCATAACATCATATACATGGAAGGCAGACTGGGAACGGGATACTGCAAAGGCAATTACAGATAAACAATGGGAATACTGCTGCTCGCAACTGGAGCATTTGTCACCAAATTACAGGCTATGATTAACTCACTTCAATTTTGTACATAGAGTGTATCGCACGCCAGTACAGCTGCACTGTATGGGTTTATACACAGACTCCACATGCTAGAGATGTGGACACCAAGATGCGACATTCATACACCTGGCGTAGTCCTGTGGACTGATGGTACAATTTTTGACAGAGGTAATCAGGCACATCAGAGATTACTGCAGTACAGATACCACTCACACCACTTGTGGCACTATTAGGGTTTGTCCTTGAGGTCCCAAAGGGTAATCGTAAATTGTTGTCAATGCTGCTACTGTTAGCCAAACGTCAAGTGGCAATACATTGGAAGAGACCACGGCCAGCTGCAATTGCTGGATGGCTGCACACAGTCACCTATTGTAAGGACCAATTGACCCGATATTGGGAACTGATGCCCATTAGGTCAAGGCCAGTGGATATATTGCAACCATATGCGACTTGGTTGGAGTTGGGGGGTGCTAATCACTGTTCAGATGCTGTTGAGTGACACGTAGATAATGGAGATGGATTGGGTGCAGGAGATGCTGAAAAGGTGAACAATAGGGGCATCCAAATGCCACCCCTAGGAGATAGATAAGGGGCAGTACTGCAGGTACCAGGACTGAAGACTAAAAACATAAAATGTATACAGACAGACAATGCGGAGTTAGACACAAACGGAGCAGGCAGGGTATGGCAGATGGGGAGGGGGTAAGGTGTTGATAACCAGTTGATATTAATGTCTTTATATTGTCACTGTCGCTACGGAGGATTATACACAAATCAAGGGTCGACCCATATTCGCTGTCAAACCCCCGGGATGTCGGTATTCAAGCTGTGTATCTGTTTAAAGTCTGCATAGATTCCATGCTGCCGGCCCCAGGATTGTAGGCACGATGAAGCTGTGTAAAGATGACAAACACAATAAACCTTCTTTAAAAAAAAGACTGTGAGAGTTATTTAGGATGAGTGAAAGTGAGTGTGATCATTATGATGTGACAGTGAGTGAGTGCAAATGAGGGAGTGTGAGTGAGTGTGAGTAAAAAAGAGTGTGAATGAGTGAAAGTAAGTCAGTATAACTGAGTAACACTGCCTCGGTGAGTGTCTTACTTTTGCAAGGCTTCTACATGCCATGGCTTGCTGTAGGTAATTCTTTTCAGAATGGGGTACCCTTTGTAAAATGTTGCCACTGACATATTGTAGGTATGGCAACATGCTGATACCGGTACATTACTGGTAATTCATGGCTCATGAGATACTCATGGCAAAATGCTGGTACTAATAAATATTGTTATAATGCACTCAATTAACCCATTAATCAATAAGAACCCAAATCATCAACAGTGTAAAGAAAGATCGTGTGCAGTTCTGGAACGAGTCCTGCCTGTACTTGCATCATAAATTGCTGTACTTTAGTCCATCCATAGGTGAACTAGACCCAGAAAATACAACTAGCACCTGAGGGCTATAAAGTCAAACAATCAGAAAACAAGTTTCAACAAAGTAAAACAATTAATCCGCTGTTATACACAGTTCATTCTTTAACATGACAATATGCAAATTTCCAATGCAGATGAAAGTGTTACTCCACACTTAAACATGAAAGTTACAAAAGTAAACATAGAAAGAGACTGTAAGTTGACTTTTGTTTTGCTGCTACTGCCAAAATGGACATATATAATTTGGTCATTTAGTGCAATGTCAAAATACTTCCTCTTGGGTTTGTAACAGATTGATGTATTTCACTAATTTCTTTCATATCTACATATACATCGTATTGCATGTTAAACTACACATTTAGGAAATTAATCTTTAAAATGCATGTTATCTCCATTTTTTCTAAACATTTCTTGGAAAGAGATAATCATGTTCCAGTTCCCACTGCAGAATATTGTACTGCACAATTTAGGGCTAGTATTGAAAGCAGTGCAGGGTTGTCTGGTGTTGATAGACTATTAAAGAGTGACGTTTCAAGTGATTTGGAATATGCTACTGTGAATCATGTCAGGAACTTCCTATGTTTGCCAATATGGGGTCTGTGAGATGTTACAGATGGAATAAAGATATGTAGTCCAGTGATGTAATTCAAGATCACAGCTTTATTATTGAGATAAGATCCAAGTTATGCCTCATACTATGCCTCATAAGGAGCAGCCTCCTTGCTGCTCAGCCCTTCCACACCAACTGATTCCTTCTTTCACTCCAACCCTCTTCAATATTCTGATGACATCACATAGACTGAGCAGCAAGGCAAGTGGCAACAATAGAGAGCATGCATTAATCACTTGCTAGATTATAACACCCCCCCCCTCATCAAAATAGTAAAAATACAAGGATGCTGGATCATAGTACATACAAGCAATATAACTGACAATAAATAAATGTGCGGAGGTGGACATACACATACGAAAAGTCAAAGAGCTTCAAAAATAACATAAAACTTCAAGAATAACATCAATCCTCAAGAACATCGTCAAACACCACATCCGCATCCCATCTAGAAGAGAAACACAAAAGTGTTGAATTCTTCAAAACGCACGCCTAACTATTCAAGGCATACACTCTAAGGGTAATCTACAGCCCTTAAACACAGGGTACAACATAAACCCCAACCAAAAACAAGGGTACATCCAGAGAAGCTTCAGAGTCTTCTCATATTCCCAAACAGTGTGAGAACATATACTCTCATAACCCCCACAAGGGGTAAAAACACACATTGCCTATAGGGTGATGGACCGATGTCACCCACAACCAAGAACAGCGGCAAAACAAGGGACAAACCCTCTACTGCACAGGCTAGCTTGACTAGGGAAACTACAAAACAGCGGCAGGACTAGGTATAAGCCCTCTACTGCATATGCACTTGCAATACTAGGGAGACAACATACTCCCCCTACTACATACACCTGCATGTCTAGGGATAACCCCTCTACTGCACACACTCACAGGACTAGGGACAAGGCCTCCACTGCACATACTTGCAGAACTCAGGACACATAATGCTCCCTCTTCTGCATACACTTGCAGGACTACAGATAACTCCCTCTTCTGCATATGCTTGCAGGACTAGGGATAAAACATTCTCCCCCTTCTGCATACACTAGCAGGACTAGGGATAAAACATACTCCCTCTTCTGCATACACTAGCAGGACTAGTGATAACACATTCTCCCCCTTCTGCATACAATAGCAGGACTGGAGATAAAACATACTTCCCCTTCTGCATACACCAGTAGGACTAGGGATAAAACATACTCCCCTTCTGCATACACTAGGGACACTACAAAACTCCCCCCTACTGCACACACTTGCAGGACTAGGGAGACAACATACTCCTTTTACTGCACACACTTGCAGGACTAAAGATAACTCCCTCTTCTGCATACACTTGCAGTACTAGGGGTAACAAGATAAACCCTCAACTCTCCTCTACACACTCTCATCCTCCATTCCATCCAAATGCAAACCAGACACTCTCTCTCCCCTATATTACATACAAAAGCAACATTAGGAATACTACACAACCATATAAGGTATGGCATCAAAAATAAGCTTAAAGTACAAACCTCTTTGCTGGTGAGTGATGTTACACCAGACTACACAAAACAATGGGTTCTGTTGGTAGCCTCTTGTCCAATATCATCCAAAAAGCATGTTCGTAGATTTGCTTGCACAGCTCAGAGGAACAGATGTTTTCATGTGAAACTGCTTGTGAATACGTTCCTCAAGGCTCAGAAAGTTCACTTCAGCACTTCAATTCTCCATACGCGAAATCACAGTGCCTTTGCTGAAATGCCACAATCCAAATGATGGCAGTCCAGATTGTAACACCACTTCAAACAAAAAAACGTGGCTGGCCGTGACAAATTTCACCACAGAACGCCAAGGGAATCCTTCCAGTACTATACCAAGCACGAGATGGCAGCACGTTTCTGACACTGAGCAGGGTGCCTCACGGGGCCCTGAAGCATGCGGACGTCAGTAGGCAGCTGAAAGTAATGTGAAGAGGCCATCAATAAGCAACGGTGAGAGAAGGATATCACTACAGACTCAGAACGGTGAGTTGCGCTTGCATGGATTTTGAATTTAACACACACTATGTGTGCAGAGTTGGCTACTTAAGGGAAAACAGTAAAGTAAAGTGCCAATTAACTGTACAACACATAGTTTCTGTCCCAACAAATGCATATGCTCGCCAAGATACATGAAAGTCGGGTTACCAGCTTCTAGAAGGTCCTTCAATTACATGTAACAAATCTGAAATCCACACGAAGAATGAAAGGTGCATGCCTTACACAATATGCCTCGGAAAGGTCCCAAGCCCAAATCTTGAAACGAAAGTGGCGGCACTGTTTTTCTTGCCACTTACTTAAATGCTCCCATAGCATAGGCATGAACAACATGAAAGATCACTTTACCACAGTCCAAATCATCTCAGGAAGTGCCTCTTATGAGATAAATAGTAGGATCTGGTAGGCAACAGAAAGGAATATTTGTCCCCAGAGCGCCAGACAGGAACAGTTAATCAAACACAGGTAGGCTTTAAGACAGTGAAGGTAAGTCTAGGACAAACTGTCACTTACTGGTTGAGGCGGCCGATGAAGTGGTCACTGGTGGGGCATGAGGGTTTGTCAGGTGTCTCTATGTCCACAGGTTGCAGTTTCATTTACTTGAAGTTTTTTTTATTTTAAAAGTCCATTCTCCATAGAAGTAGCATGCAGGTTCTTTAAAATCATCGCCAGTGTTACAGTTGGAAGAAAGATACATAGTCCAGTGATGTAATTCAAGATCACAGCTTTGTTCTTCAGATAAGATCCAAGTTATGCCTCATACTATGTCCCACCAGGAGCAGCCTCCTTGTCGCTCAGCCCTTCCACACCAACTGATTCCTTCTTCCACTCAAACCCTCTTCAACATTCTGATGACATCACATAGACTGAGCAGCAAGGCAAAGGGCAACAATAGAGAGGATGCATTATTCACTTGCTAGAATATAACATGAGCCTTCACAAGTAAGAGCTCATTCACAAATTTGGTCTCAAGTGTTTTGTTCTAATCCCCTTAGTCTGTTTAAAAAATGAATGAAGGAGGATCAACTGCTGATCACTGCACAATGGCAGTTACTTAGAATTGTAAATATTACCCACTCAAGTGTGAAGGTGCTTCATTAGCACATTTGGTGTATCCTCACCGCCACAGTTTTCATGGCTGTGGGGCCACCATTAAAAAAACTGAGTCCGGAGAGGAATCCATGGGCCATGGGATGCATGCAGGGTGGCACATTGCGTGCCCCCTCTGTCTCCATGAACCCCCTTTCTTGAATGCCATAGACTGCCCAGTCCATACTGTGCAGGAACGGGCTTTGGCGCTCCCATTGGTCAGGTAGTATTGACAATACAAAGGGCTTTTTCACCTCACCTCTTACACTTTACATCAATTCATGAACTTTCTATTCTTGTGCTGGCAAGTCATAAACTTGTGTACTTGTAATCTGTATTCAATTGCTTTTAATGGGGTTCTTAATTGTGTTTGATCATGGCCAAAATGCAAGATCAGAACTAGACAGACTGTATGTGTAGTTATATAATATTTCAGTTTGATGGCTATGATATACCATCTTGCTATTTATTTACCTGGTGCTTTCTATGTCATTGTTCAGTCGTAGCTGAGATGTCTTACAGCAATATATTCAGTATTTTTCCCTTTTTGAAAAGTAGTGATTTCTGAGTAGACATGTTGGTGCCTGTCCAGGGTTTATCAGTGACAATCCAATACATATCGTCCTCTCAAGGTTGTGACTCAATATTATGGTTAGTTAGGTTTATTGCGCATCTGATTGTACTTCTGTTAATTTGCCCCTTTCAAATATGTATGTACACAAAGTTTAAAATTCTACATCATTTGTTTATTTTAACATTATTTCCTATGAGGATATTCCCTGATCCATTATTGTGAAGAGTGTTGCAGTACCTGTGAGTGCCCATGTGTGTGCTAGATCCAAGGCTGGACTGTAGTACACCATGAGCACTTTCAACCCTCTGTTTATCCTGCTGCCCTGGAGCCCTGACAGTGAGTTATAAATCTGAACACCGTGGCATGCTGGGCAAGATATTGAATTGCACAGCTAGTCAGATGATGCAGAACAGACCATGTGACCGTGGTGGAAGCCCATCACTTCCATCCTGCTGCCATGACTGACATAAGCAACTTCAGTATGAATGGCAATACTTCTACTCCTCCCAACATATTTTGTCAGGAAAGTGGGTACCAGCACCAAAAGCCTTGCAGACTTTCCTCGCATTGAAAAGGAATGTGTAACTATCTTTTAATAAATGAATGACTCAATCAATCAACAGCATTTGTAAAGTGCAATACTATCACCCCTAGGGGTACCTGGGTGCTGTGTCTCCATCTAAGAGCCATGACTTGAGTCCCCTTCTGAGGTCTTCCAGAGAGGGGGCTGTACAGAGCTGGGGAGAAGGCCGTGGCAGGCCTCGACAGCTATGCAGAAGTGTTCACCGCTCTGGCTGCGACGGATATGGGGGGGTGTGCGAAGGCAAGTGACGAGGAACACAGAAGTCTAGAGGGTTGGTGAAATTTCAGTTGATGGTTGACGTAGGCAGGTCCTAGGTCATGGACAGCTTTGTAGCCGTGTGAGGATCTTGTACTGGCATCTCTTCTGGATGGGGATCCAATGGAGGTCTCTCAGGTGGAGGGAGATATGGGTTCATTTGGGAAGGTCCAGGACGAGTCTGGCTGCGTTGTTCAGTATTATCTGGAGTCCTCTGAGGAACTTGGTGGAGATGGCGGCGTAGAGGGTGTTGCTGTAGTCGAGTAGGCTGGTGACATGGGATTTTGCACCATTTTTATTAGCTTATTTAATTCATATTTATACTCTTAGACCGCATATTACATTGGGTGGACAACTGTAGTCAAGGTCTCTAAAACAAAAAAACATGAAATTCCAACAAGAATGCACCCATAAAAGTTTTTATTTATGTTATGATGTTTTGTACAATTAACTGTATGCAAATGTTATTCTTGACAAATTAATACACATGCAGTTTTGAGTTAGGGAGATACGGTTCGGTATTATTTTTGTCAAAATAAGCTCAACTGATAGTTGAAAAAAAACGAAAGAAAAGTACATAATAAGATTGTCTGCAATTGAACAACATTTTTTTATGCAGTGCTCGTCAAATCCCGAGTTGAGCTTCTTGGAAATGGGATCCAACAAGCTAGGGATGCTGTTTTCCAAACGTTGCATCATTTTAAATTAAAAAAAACAATACGATTGTTTGAAACAAAACAGAGATATGAAAAGACAATCATATTTTGAAGTTGTATGTTGTGCTTTGTTTATAGAAAACATTTTGCAATACAACTGTAAATTCTGCTTGTTTGCAAAAATTATGTAGAACAATTTGTTCCCATCAAGGACTTAACACTGTCCTTTGCTTATTTTAAGTTTTCCTTAATGGAAGCAACTATAACCTGGAACCTGGCACTCTTAAATATGTCCAAACTGACAATGAATGCTCTCTTATGTTTTGAACGGGGCTCATGCTCGCTAAATTGTCAGGGTACTTTGATTGTTTCTAGAGATAAAACCACACAAGGATATTTTTAAAAGATATTGACTACAAACAGCAGCGTTAAACCTGCATGCTTTAAGGAATATCCACTGGCTGCCTGCCAGTACGTTTGAATCCTGCTGGGTAATGGGGGGATGCCTACCATGTGCACATAAAAGGCTTATTTCGGAGACCCAGAGAGATGTGACTTATTGCCTGGGTTTTCACAAGTGAAGAAAGGAAAATAAGTCCAATGAGAGAAGTGTTTGCTCTGGGACTGAATAGCATTTTGAGCTATTGAATGAGATAATGAAAATAATAAATATCTGCTATATTCGAAATAAATATCTGTGGCAGATACTGGGAACTATATACAGTTACCCTCTGGCAACTGCATGCATTCCGAGCTTGGAGATGAAATGCATAGCAGTACCTTAGGGGACAGTAAACTTAATAGACATGAGTAAGTGACTAAGAAGTAAAAGCAATAAGGCTCGTGCTAAGTACAAAAATTCCACTGCTTCTTATATATTTTAATATATGAAAAGCGAAATAATCTTAGTCACAACGTTGTGTTGTTGACACTAGCCCATTTCAAAATATTGTCCCTGGCATAACATAGATACCTGGCAGCTCGCTTGGAGTTAACCTCCATATCGGTAGAGCAACTAAAAAGAGAGACCCTTTTAAATCAAAGTGTATACGTTATTAGACAAAGCATTTTATAAGCCCAGCAATCTAATGCGCAAAACAATTTACAGATGCACCCTTATTCACTGCATGTGACTCAAAAGTGACCGTTTTCACAGCATAATAGGAATAAAATGAAGACCGAGAACCATGAATTCTATTGCTTTTATCGCTATTACCTTGGGCAATGAGCATGTTGTGTTCTAACATAACAGTTATACATCTTCACATTTAGCAGGTTAGCAAAAAACATGAAATCATAACAATTTATTAACCTCCAAAACTAATTCCCAGAATGCCACCACCAAAAAACCATACAAAGGCATTTACCTATTTAAATTTATTTTACAGTGCTTTATGCAATGTGCGTTTTGTCCTTCATAAGAAAGAGCACTGCAGTATCATACATCAATTTAATTTAGGGCCTGACTAAGAAGTCAGCAGAGGGGAACACTCTGTCACTAACATGCCGGATATCCCTCCGGCGTATTACGATCACATTCTATCCTGTTGGCAGGGCCGGCTTTATGGCAGTGCGACTGGTGCGGCCACACTGGGTGCTGACCTGGAAGCAGCGGGCACTGACCTCAGGGGGGGTGCTGTGTTTAGCAATAACATACCATTTAAAAGCAGCTGATGCAGAGTTTCTTGTGTGTCCAGATTTCATGCCACAATATAAATGTTATGTTATGTTAGTCCAACTTGTAGAGCGCAACAGCTGCCTCAGCAAAGAGGAGTCCCGGCGCTGACTGCAGCGAGAGTAAAAACTAGAGCCTAAACCAAATGGAAGAGATGAGTTTTTATTGCCTTCCTAAATGTCAGATAGTTATCCAGACTGCGTACATGCAGGGGAAGGGAAATCCAGAGCTTGGCCGCTAAATTGCGGAAAGATCGTCCCCCGGCTCGTAGACGTTTTACTCACGTGACAAGAGCCAGGCATAGCCCCATTGCGCGTGGATGTGTATGGTACCAATAGCTCAGTCAGAATACATGGGGAAGAGAGTTCCAGAATTTTGAAGGCCAGGCAGAGAGCTTTGAATTCTATGCGCTCGGCCTTATGCAGCCAGTGTAACCATCGAATCACACCCAAAGTGTGGCACCTCCTAGGGAGTCCAAGAATAACTCTGGCAGCCGCATTTTGGACCCTTTGCAAGCTCATGACCTCTGCTTTATTAGCCCCCCAGAAAGAATGAACTGGCATAGTCAATCCTTGACAGTATGGCCACCTGAACAATCAATTGTCTGGTGGATGGGTGAAAATAACCCAGAAGGGGTTTCAATCCCCGAAGTAGGCTGGAACACATGCCTGCTATTTTCTTGGTGTGGTTCTGAAAACTGAGGGTTGATTCCATCCATACCCCTAGGTTTTTCATCACTGACTTAGGGGTGGGTGCGCTCCCTAGGATGTTTGGCCACCAGTTCTCACTCCACAGCTCGATGTCTTTACCCACCAACAACACCTCTGATTTATTAGCATTAAGCTGGAGGCAGTTAGCGGTCATCCACTCTGCGACTGCCGCTAGCCCGCTCATAAATTTAGGGTCATCCTGTGTAGAATCGTCAGAGAGAATCACCACCAGCTGCGTGTCATTGGCGTAGGAGACAATGGAGAGACCCCTATCTCTGGCTATCACTGCCAGAGGTTGTACGTACAAATTGAAGAGTACGGGACTCAGGGCAGAGGCCTGTGGCACACCCTGGCCAATAGATTGGACACGTGAGAGGAAAGGCCGGGCAGACACCTGGAAAGTTCTTTCAGAAAGGTAAGAACTAAACCATTTCAAGGCAGATTCACCGATTTGGGCCTCCTCCAGACGATTTAGAAGGATCTGGTGGGATACAGCGTCGAATACTGCACTGAGATCTGACAGAATCAGTGCCATGCTGTTACCAGCATCTAGAAGTGACTGCAGATGTTCGGTCACAGCAAGAAGCCCTGTCTCCGTAGTGTGCCGGGGGCGGAAGCCGTTCTACGTGGGATCCAGGATGCGGTTGGTGTTCAAGAATGCTGTAAGGGAGGTATTAATGTGTGCCTCAGCGATTTTAGCTGCCCAAGGTAGAAGAGAAATTGGGCGATATTTTCTAATTTTGCTGGATCCAGTGATTTTCATTGCCTGTTTCCATTGCCTAGGAACCGTTGATGTGGAGAGGGAGGTATTAATCAACTGGCAGAGAGGGACCAAGACCACAGACAGAGATTTTAAAAACTGGTCAGGCTTGAGAGGGTCTGCAGGAGAGGCAGATTTAATTTTGCTGCCGAGCAGACTGAGCTCATCCTGATAAACATAGGGAAAAGCCAAAGGAGTATGAGTGGTAGGGGTTCTAGGTACGGGACTGAGACAGGCAGAGGCCAAAGGGAAAGACTTAGATATAGTCTCCACTTCTTTAACAAAAAAAGAGGCATGGTACTCACAATGCTGCTCACAGAGGCCGTGGGGGTTTTTCTAAGTTTTAAATAATTTTGTATTTTAAAAATGCACTTGGTCAATTGCTACTAAACTCAATTTCCTTAACAAAGTAGGCAGCGTGCTCACCTTGTGTAGCCCGATGATAACTTTTGATGGCAGTCTGAGAACATCTCTTAGCCGGCAGGTCATAATTCCTTCTCCAAACCAATAACTTGAGCAATTCTAGAGCTAGGGCTTGGAATTGCACGAGGTTCGGTTTACGCCAAGGGTGCTCACATGAAGATTTCTGAGCCAGGTTACTCAGGGATATTGATACTGAGAGGGACCCAGAAATCAGAAAGTGATTGGACCAACAGACCGGACTTAGGGCCAGATGTAGGTAAGTTAATTTTACTGATTCATAAATACTGAATTTTACCGATTCGGTATTTATGAATTGGTAAAATAGAAGGGGGGAGATGTAGAAAGAATCGGTAATTGAATTACCGATTCTGTAAGAATCGGTATTTACCGAATCGGTAAATACCGATTCGGTAATGCCCATTGATTCCTATGGGCATTGAAGCCCATAGGAATCAATGGGCATTACCGAATCGGTATTTACCGATTCGGTAAATACCGATTTTTGCAAGGGTGCAGGGGGTGTCACTTTGACATCCCCTAGCACCCCGATTTAAGGCATGTGTGACATGTGGCACACAGACATGCCCTAATGGCATGTCCGTCTGTCACATGCCATAGGTGTGCATGCACACATGTGCATGCACACCTGGAATCGGTATTTTACCACCCAATTGGATTGGGTGGTAAAATACCGATTCGGTAAGGCCTGTGGGACTCAGAAGAGACCCACCTACATTGCAAAATTACTGAATCGGTAAAAATACCGATTCAGTATTTTACCGATTTGGTAAATTTACCGAATCGGTAAAAAGGTGCCCCTACATCATAAATGACCATTTACCGGTCGGTAACGGCCGAAATCGGCCGTTACCGGTTGGAAAATGGCCACCTACATCTGGCCCTAGGTGTACTAACAGTAAGGGATGAGATGTTAGAAAAAACGGGGTCTAGCAAGTGACCTGCAGCATGGGTAGGACCTGGAACTAGTTAATTTAATTGACAGGCTGCAAGGTCTGCGAGGAAGATGCTGATATCTGTCTCTGTATGATCTTCAAAGTGCAAATTCAGGTCCCCAAAAATGGTGAAGTTAGCTGATCTCATTGCCCGTGCACTGGTGACCTCAATAAGTGCAGATTTAAACTCATTGGCTGATCCAGGAGGGCGGTAGATGAGCAGCCCTGATATAGTGTAGTTGTCACTAAAGGATATTGCAAAGCGTGCGCATTCACAGCCAGCCTTGGGCTCTTTAACAAACGTGCAGCCGTAACAAGATTTAAAAATGGCCGCAATACCCCCGCCTCTCGACATCCTGTTTACGGTCGCAATACTGTAACCGGGCGGGAGTGCTAAACCTGGCTCTGCAACCATGTCGTCGGAGAGCCAGGTTTTTGTCAAGAAGAAAACATCAGGCGATTCATCCTGTATTAAGTCATATACAGTCCGATAGTGTTTGGCCAGAGACTGGCAGTTGAGACTCAGAATTTTAATGGAAGTCCTGGGTGCAAGCGCAGAGGGTAAAGGAGAGAGTTTAGTAAAAGAGTTAAAACCACAGCAGATACAGCAGAAGAGTCCTTCAAAAGAGGTTAACGACTGATGCCATGGGCTTACCCCAGTGTTAGCAGCCTATAGATCCTTCCTCGAGTAAACACGCACACCCCCAACACCACCAGCAGCACCCCTGGGGTCTGGCGACGTCCAGGCGCAGATGGGCGCAGACGGGCTTGCCCTTGGTGAGTCCACTTTGCAAGTCTGCTGCGCGTCGGCGCCATCAGCACCAGAAATAAGCAGGCTTGTTAAGGAGTCTTGGGAGGCCAGAGCGTCACCCGACCAAAGATAGGGATAGAAGATGGAGCGCAGCAAGTGAGGGGAATCGCGAGGGATACCCACATACTGACCTAGCCCCTTCCACACAATCAGCACAACAACTGCAGTGGGCCAAGGAGCGCCGGTTCGGAGGAGCCAGTTAAAACATATGAAACACATTAAAACCAAGTAATACAGATACAAATTTAACAATGGTGGAATGGTGAAACGCTAGAATCACAGACACACACACAGTTTACAATAGCTCAATTTGAGCCCAAAAGAGGCACAGTACATCTGATTTTTGGCAGGTAAGAGAACGTGACAGCATTTCAGGCCACACAGCAAACTCTAGCTTAATGTCCGCTGCACGTCTGCGCCATCAGCACCAGAAATAGGCAGGCTCGTTAAGGAGTCTCAGGAGGCTACAACATCATCCGACCAAAGATGGCGATTGAAGATGGAGCACAGGAAGTGAGGGGAATTGCGAGGGATAACCACAGACTGACCTAGCCCCTTCCACACAATTAGCACAACAGCTGCGGTGGACCAAGGAGCACCGGTTCTGAGGAGCCAGTTAAAAACATATGAAACACATTAAAACCGAGTAAGACAGATAAAAATGTAACAATGGTGGAGTGGTGAAACACTAGATTCGCACACACAAACACATAGTTTACAATAGCTCAATATAAGCCCAAAAGAGGCACAGTACATCTGATTATTGGTAGGCAAGAGAACGTGACATCATATCAAGCCACACAGCAGACTCTAGCTTAATGTCGGCTGTGTGTCGGCGCCATCAGCACCAGAAATAGGCAGGCTCATTAAGCAGTCTCAGGAGGCTAAAGCGTCACCCGACCAAAAATGGCGATTGAAGATGGAGCGCAGGAAGTGAGGGGAATCGTGAGGATATCCACAGGCCGACCTAGCCCATTCCACATGATCAGCACAACAGCTGCGGTGGACCAAGGAGCGCCAGTTCGGAGAAGCCAGTTAAAAACATATGAAACACAATAAAACTAAGTAAGACAGGTAAAATTGTAACAATGGTGGAATGGTGAATCGCTAGAATCACACAAACACACAAGATAATTCTTCTCTTTAATGTTCCTGCTAGATAGAGGGATCAGAGTCTTGTCCAGTGGCAGGATTGACACCTCATAAATTAGCGCAGATGGTTAATATTTATTTATTTATTATTATTTATTTTGAGATTTGTAAAGCGCCTGGTGACCCGAAGGCATCCCCGCGCTATAATACTGTAAACTCCGGGACGGGCGAGAACCAGGAACTATTTGGGGAAGAGGAGGGTTTTGAGTCTTTTGCGGAACACTGTGTGGCTAGGTTCCCCACGCAGCAGATGAGGGAGTGCGTTCCATGTGGAGGAGGCCTTGACCGAGAATCGTCGTCCACCGGTGCGCGCCTTCTTGAATCTTGGGACTGTGGCCAGATGGTCGTTGTCCGAGCGGAGATTTCTGTGGGCTTTATAAGGTGTGATCATATCTTTGAGGGTGGTAGGTCCAACCCCATTAATGAGTTTGTGCGTGATGCACAGGGCCTTAAACTCCACTCGCTGGCGGACCGGTAGCCAGTGCAGCGATTTGAGGGCTGGTGTGGTATGGGCTCTAGGGGGAAGTTTGAGAATGAGTCTCACCGCGGCATTTTGTACGCGCTGAAGCTTGGTCAGGGTGGTTTCAGGTGCACCGAGATATGCGGCGTTCCCGTAGTCCAGGCGTGATAGTATGAGCCCTTGCACCAGAAGTTTCCTGGACAGGGGGGCAGGAGGGGGAGGATCTTCCGAATTCAGCGAAGAAGACCAAAGCAAGTGCCCGCGGTCTTGACTGCCTGGGTCTTCAAGGAAAGGTCCTGCTCCAGCCAGAAGCCCAGTGTTTTAATTTAAGTCTTGGGCGTGGGGATGTCACCGAAGGAGTCTGGCCAGGCTGAGGGAGGGACAGAAGACCATTTGTTGCCCAGCAGCATGATTTCTGTTTTTGTCCCGTTCAGTTTCAGCGCGGATTCACACATCCAGGTATGTATGTCTTGCAGACAGTTAAGTAAGATTTCAGGGTTCTTGTCTAACTGGGACAGGGAGACGACGAGTTGTGTGTCGTCGGCATAATTGACTATTTTTATCCCATAGCGGGTGACCACGTCCTCCAGCGGGGCCATGTAGACATTAAACAGGGTGGGACTGAGCGAGGACCCCTGGGGCACACCACGCGTGAGCGGGAGGGGGTCTGATCGGGAGTTACCGTCCCACACCTGAAATGAGCGTCCCGTGAGGAAGGATTTGATCCAAGCATGTGCGGCTCCCACAACTCCTGCCTTCGCCAGGCGGTGGAGCAAAACACGGTGGTCCACCGTGTCGAATGCGGCACTGAGGTCCAGGAGGATCACTGCCACTGATCCTCCTGAATCCAGGATACACCTAGCCTCCTCGATGACGGAGAGGAGAGTGGTGTCTGTGCCGTGGCCTGACCGGAATCCGGTTTGTGACTGTCGTAGTATTTTGTTCGACTCGAGGAATTGGGAGAGTCGCACATTGACCAGTTTCTCCGCCACCTTGCTGAAACAGGGAAGGAGCGAAATGGGTCTATAATTGGCCAAGTCGTCCGGGTTGAGGTTGGGTTTTTTCAGCAGGGCTTTGACGACTGCGCCCTTCCAGGAGGAGGGCACTATGCCTTGGGCCAGAGAGGTGTTTATAAGATCCCTAATGATAGGTGAGGTGCTGAGAGACACAGTTTTTAAGAATCTGACGGGTGCTGGGTCCAGGGGGGATCCACTTCTCATTTTAGCCAGCGTGTTAGTAACCTCATCGAGGGAGACTTCTCTAAAGGAGGACAGCCGCGGGCTGGTAGAGTGGGCATCTAACTCCACCGGGATGGGGGGACTGATTGGGGGGAGGGATTCCAAGATCCGCGTGATTTTGGAGTAAAAAAATGAGGCTAAGTCCTTACATCTGTCCGGTGGGGGGGGAGAGGCTGCGGGAGCAGAGGGGATGTTAAGTAGTTCCTTAACTATCAGGAAGGATTCCTTAGTAGAGTTGGACGCGTTTTTAATTCTATTATCGTAAAAGGTGGACTTGGCTAGTTTGATGGCCGATTTATAGCGTCTTACTGCTGTGTTGTAGGTGTCTTTTTTACTATGCAGCCAGTCTTTCCTCCACGATCTTTCCGCTTTTTTACATTCCTTGCGGAGGTCACAGAGTTCCGGAGTGTACCACGGAGCATGACCTATTGGCCTGTCTTTGATCTCCCGATTTTTTAGGGGAATGAGGCTATCAAGGGAGGCGTGGAGCCAGCCTCTTACTTGGGTGTCGGCCTCGGACGGGTCAGTCGAAAGGCTCGGGGTAGATGATTCCAGCGCTGTAGCCCAGTCCCCTGTTGAGAGTTTGGCCCATGATCTGTTCGTGGAGAAGGTGGGGGCTTTATGGGGTTTCCTGATAGCTCCAGGAATGTTGAAAGTGACAACAAAATGGTCCGTGCATGGGAGAGGTTGGGAGTTGGTAAATTGGAGGGAAGGGATGTTTGAGAACACAGGGTCGAGAAGATGTCCTTTGATATGTGTAGGACCTGAGTTGGCGAGAAGAAGGTCGTGGGAAGCCAGGTCGCTGATAAGGTCGGCGGCGCCTGTGTCCAACGGGTCACCAAAGTGAATGTTGAGGTCCCCTGTTAGGAGAAAGTTTGATGAGAGGTGGGCTGAGGAGGAAACAATTTCCAGAAGGGAGGCTGCGAAGGGGGCGAAGTGGCCAGGAGGCCGGTACACCAGAAGGCCTGAGAGGGAACTGGTCGGAGTAAGCTGAAAGGTAAAGAGACAGCTCTCTGCGTCCGGGGTTGTCATTGTGTTAATACGGCCGGATAGGTGTTCCCTGAAAATGATGGCAATTCCACCTCCTCTACCTAAAGGGCGAGGTTGGGACAAGATGATAAAGCCGGGGGGGAGAGCCGCTACCATATCGGCATTGGAATGGCCCATGATCCAAGTTTCTGTCAAGAAGAGTATGTCCAGGTTTAGGTCGTCAATCAGGTGATTAATATGCAGGGCATGCTTCGGGAGCGATCTGCAATTGATTGTCGCCATTTTGATGACCGGCGGTGGGATCGGGGATTTAGGGAGGTGTAGCTTCGTCGGTTTGCAAATGGTGCAGCTGACGTAGGGGGTATTAGGGTCTTGCTGGACGTGGCATGCGCTGGTTTTCTTGGGTCTGAGGCTGAGTAGCTCCTTGCGGGAGTAGCTCAACTTTGTGGGTGACGGGACTGGCATAGAGTCTGGCCCTAGGCCCGGTCGTGCGCGGACGGGCGCAGACGGGCTTGCCTTAGGCGCGCCTTCGGCGCGCAAACGGCGCTCCCGCTGCGCTCGTCCGCTGCGCGTCCTATGGTTGCACATTTTATGGGTGGGGAAAGGGGCGTGGCCTCAATGTGGGCGTGGCCTCACTTCCTCGCCGGGAATGGCGGTGCAATGTAGATTTTTCGAGCGTTTAGGTCGGGGCAGCGAAGGAGTCGCTGTTCAGGAGCGTCTCTACCCGCTGGAGGAGCTAGCAGCCGGGTGAGTGCACAGTTAAAATTACAGGAGGATTAAGGGTGACACACAAGTGAAAATACGATTTTTTTAAAAATGGACGTCTCCCGGCTTCCGCCTCAGGAGATTAGCAGTTTCTGGCTAGTTAGCGCTGATGGCAGCGCTTAAATACTGTGGCGGGTGGGCGTGGCCTCAATGTGGGCGTGGCCTCACTTCCTCGCCGGGAATGGCGGTGCAATGTAGATTTTTCGAGCGTTTAGGTCGGTGCAGCAAAGGAGTCGCTGTTCAGGAGCGTCTCTACCCGCTGGAGGAGCTAGCAGCCGGGTGAGTGCACAGTTAAAATTACAGGAGGATTAAGGGTGACACACAAGTGAAAATACGATTTTTTAAAAAATGGACGTCTCCCGGCTTCCGCCTCAGGAGATTAGCAGTTTCTGGCTAGTTGGCGCTGATGGCAGCGCTTAAATACTGTGGCGGGTGGGCGTGGCCTCAATGTGGGCGTGGCCTCACTTCCTCGCCGGGAATGGCGGTGCAATGTAGATTTTTCGAGCGTTTAGGTCGGTGCAGCGAAGGAGTCGCTGTTCAGGAGCGTCTCTACCCGCTGGAGGAGCTAGCAGCCGGGTGAGTGCACAGTTAAAATTACAGGAGGATTAAGGGTGACACACAAGTGAAAATACGATTTTTTTAAAAATGGACGTCTCCCGGCTTCCGCCTCAGGAGATTAGCAGTTTCTGGCTAGTTGGCGCTGATGGCAGCGCTTAAATACTGTGGCGGGTGGGCGTGGCCTCAATGTGGGCGTGGCCTCACTTCCTCGCCGGGAATGGCGGTGCAATGTAGATTTTTCGAGCGTTTAGGTCGGTGCAGCGAAGGAGTCGCTGTTCAGGAGCGTCTCTACCCGCTGGAGGAGCTAGCAGCCGGGTGAGTGCACAGTTAAAATTACAGGAGGATTAAGGGTGACACACAAGTGAAAATACGTTTTTTTGAAAAATGGACGTCTCCCGGCTTCCGCCTCAGGAGATTAGCAGTTTCAGATCTGTAATTAAACTGGATAGCTGAGTGATGAATAAATCCGGCCTTTACCAACGCTTTAAAACAAATGAAATGTATGATTGCAAGAGAGGGGCTATGGAGAGGTGAGGGGCCCTTTGCCGGGTGGTAGTGAGGGAATCTGAGGAGGAGGTCATGGGGGGTCTCTAAAAAAGGTTGCCACACCGGGCGCCACCAGTGCTAAAGCTGGCAGTGCCTATGGGGATAATAATACGGCAGACAAGAAATCTGCTGACTTCTAAATCAGGCCCTTAGATTTCAGCATGTGCTTTGCCAGAATGCTTTCATTATTGCAAATTGAGTGGGAATGCGGGGCGGGCGTAGGGCTGAAAGTGAAGCATGGAGAACAATGCGTCCAAGACTTGTGAAACAAATTATAACTATAGGGTGAGTGAAACAAAAACAAGAGAAAATGTTACAAGCCGCCCTAAAGCACTCCCTCCCCGTGTCCACCCAGAGAATTGATTGCAGTTGTATTTCTGCCAATAATCGACAATATTGAACGAAGCAAAAGAAAATTTGCAGTTGGGAAATGAGTTAATAAAGAAAAGGCGAATTTACGTTAGTCAATAGAGGTAATCAGGCCCAGGTTCTGACAGTCCAGCAGGGTTGGGGTAGTGTTAAGCTTCAGGCAGGCCGGACTAGGAACAAAACCAAACCTGGATTAAATGTTGTTTCTACCTTTGACACCTAATGTAATAAATGAGAAAAAGTGACATACTGTTTAAATAAACACTTGAAGGACTTGTCCAAGCACTAGAAGCCGTGATCAGCTCCGCCAATGCCATCAACTACGCCTGCAGGACATGCTGCCATTCAAACTGAGGGTCTTGCACAACTCCTGCCATGGATTTCAACTCTGGCATTCAGTTGTTGCCTCTCTGCCAGCACCAGCACCCACAAACAGCCCTGAAAACACATCTCCATCCTGACCTGCAGCAAAGTCTGTCTCTTTACTACAAGTAACCCCAAAGCTTTCTCCCAATGCACCTCTCTAATGTTCTTTCACTTACCCTCTTTCTCACACTTGCTCTATCTACCCTCTCTGTCTGTGTCTCTCTTGCTCTCTTGCCAAGGACAGGTACAACAATATACATAGTTTGCACATTAGTAAATAACCTGGTTATGGTCTCTCTCAGTTAACTGGATTAATGCCTCATTCACAAAAGTGTAAATCTTAATTTTTACAAAAAAAAGAAATTATTATTAATCACGTAGGCGAAACCTAATAAATTTACCAATGCTTGTTAAATCCTATTGAATCTTACACAAGCAAAACAGCACATGCGGCAAATGACAGAGACCTCTGTGCATGTAAATCAGGTGGATGACTGCGAAAATTGGATTTACAGCTGGCAGGCATTTGGAAAAAACAAAATAGCAACCAGAACCCATTTACTGCTGTGTAATCGTATGTCACATCTGTGTACATTCACAATGCAGTAAACTCCATCCAAGGAATGAAAGTGGTTAGAGTTTTAATCGAGCAAAGGGCTGCAGTAACACCTCTTCTATGGTGGAAAGATGAATGGCTCATCAGCGCACTTTGTGGAAATGTATGTAAACAAGATTCTCTATAGTACTAGAACCTTCTAGTGGAGTTTTTTTATTTAATTGTACGTGTGAGTATAGGGCAATTGTACACCACGTGCAGTTCTGCATTGCGGCAACATCAGCCTTTAAATAAATCCCAGGGCTCACTCAATAGTATACCTGCAAAGCTGCGACTGGCACAACTTCCCAGGGACACTAATACAAAGTGATGTGAATAAAGAAAAATTGTAAATCCACCCTCGAGAAATAGTTCTTTCACATGCGGAAATTTATGAATCCCTTTGTGAATCACACTCTTAGATATTGTAGTAAACCTCCATCATCACACCCATCATACTAGACATTTCCTTAAAAAACTAACACAACAACACTGATACATAAGAGAATTGTAATAGTTATACTACGTAAGGTGCTGATTCCCTCTGAGAAATAAATAAGAAAGATGGATGCAGTGACTTTGTTTGAGACAAACTTTAAACAGATTTTAAACATGTAATGTCTGAAAGAGAGAGAGAGAGAGAACATTAGTCTACCTTTTGCCTTTTTCAAGTAGGTTCAGTAAAAAATCAAACAATGCATATTTGCTGAGGGTGACTGAGTATTCACTCCGTTACTGTGCATCTTTGAGGGAGGTAGTGTAATATCGCTGGGATTGGTTTGCCAGCTACAACTATGCTTTCTTCCGCTTTAGCCTTAGCCTGGCCTCAACAAAGTGATGGTATCATGCCACATCCGGTCCTCTAATCACTCTCATTTTCTGCAGGGACCCTGGAATTTCTTGACAATGTAGACATGGTCGATCTGCTTCTCTGATGAATGATCTGGTGACAGCCATGTTGCCTTGTGTATTCTTTATTTACGACCTTAGGGAGAGAAGAATCTCCTTCACTGAGAGCTATGATGCCTTGTGGTAAAAGCCAGAAACCTTTAAAAGACAAAAAGATGATCCACCTGCTTTTGACCAAAGCCATCACCAACAGTACATGGAATCTGAGGTCATGTACGAGACAGGCAAGACAGCCCAAACTGCAGTGGAGATAAAAGAAAATACAACCTTGCCCTGCTTGGCATCAGCCAGATCAGGAAGCCACAGTCTGGAGAGAAAAGATTGTCTCCAGGAGGAATGCTACTGATATCTAGACATGAGGAATATAATGAACCACATACTTATGGAGTAGCACTGATGCTAACACCAGCAGCCAGCAGCCAACAGCCAAAAGAGCTCTGATTGGATGGGAAGCCCACAGTCCCAGAATTATCACAGCGACCTTTCTCGCATATAAAAAGAGGATCAATATGAATGGTATCCAGTGCTATGCACCTACAAATGCAGAGAAGAGGAAAAAGAACAATTTTACAGAAGACTCCAGTCAATCCTGAAGAAGTGCCTTGAGAGAGACATCACCACATTGATGTCTCTCAATGGCTAGTGAGACCTTAATGGATAGATTGGAAGCAACAACACCGGGTATGGAGAAGTCATGTGCAACCATGGCCTTGGCAACATGAACAACAATGGTGAAAGACTAGCAGACCTCTGTGCCCTGAAAGCTCTGACTACATGCTGAAGCCTTATGATGTTCTTCTTTACAAAAACATGAGTTAGGCTTGATTTGTACTCCTATTAAATATGCACACGCCACACAAAATTTAAAATTAGCGTTGCTTTTTATGGCCCCTCTTTGATGAGCATGAGATTTGGAGGATTTGTGTGAAAGACATCAGAATATTTTACTAGGGGACATAGACCTGGGGCCTGATTAGAGGCACAAAGGTAAAGTAATCAAGAGGTCCGTCAGGTGGTACTCTGTGTACATATAATCGAGACATACAAAACATCTTAGTCAACATGAAATCCATTAAAGTTATGTTGGAGTCTGAAGTAGACGCGCTCACTTATTCCAAATCTTTTGGAATGTCTCTCTGTTATTCATTTCTGTGAGATGGACTCTTTTTAAGCAATAGTGGCAGTAGTGGCTGGAATATAACAGCCACAGTTTACTGTATTACTTTGGAAGTTAAGGATACAGTTCTAAGTAATTTATGGTACAACATAAAAATATATGTGTGTGTTAGAAATAATTTGTGCTAAGACTTCCTTTCCAAATGTTGTTGGTCCAATTAATTGCATATACATTTGTATAGCACCCAAAGGTTCAAGAGCATATAATGGCATATTTTCTTGAAATGAAAATTACCTACAGTCATCATGTACACATGATTTCTAATGTGAATTTCATTATTGCACATTGCATTGTCAAATTTTAGGTGATCTTCAGAAGATCTCCTTATTTTATAGAGAAGCGGGAATTCCCTGCCTCATTATTGCTTTGCAAAATTAAAGAATTTCACTCTAGGGTAACTGATAGAAACCTTCCAATTATTCTCTTTCTAAATTTACATTGGGTTTAGTAATATAGGTTAACACTGTAGAAAAAAAGAACAACATATTCTGTATTTGTGGAAGAGGACAATCGTCTCACATATGGTCATTGACTGGACATAGACTTAAAGAAGAACTATTTGCAAAAGTGACAAATAACTGCACAAAGATTTGAGTTACAAAAAGCAATGTAAAGAAAACTTCACAAATGTTTAAAACTAGTGTTTAACCTGTTTTAAACGTTTCTTCCTGACACCTTTTTCTGGATAGTAATAAAGGGGAAAAAACTAACACAACACTGAGGTAGAAAGGGTCTCAGGGAAAAGTTTAAAGACCTGTGCGGACAAAATCCCTAATCAATTATATATCAAACAACTAAGTCCGCTGGTCTATCAGACTCTCCGAAAGGAGATCAAGAGCACTGGCATTACAAGTAAATCACTCCTACTAAAACAGGGAAGGAGTCCTATCTAAGAGGATGGAATCCCATCACCCACCGAGGTGGCATTCTTCATTATCTGGGATCTCCTCTTGGTTGCCAATCCTAGTGCAACCAAGGGCTACAACTCCCTCACTGTGAGGGAGAGCTCAGGGATATTTTGGTAGATCAGATTGTTGGATCTCCTAAAATCTGTTTAGATGTGATGCAATTGCAGTGCAAAGAGTAATGTGAAAATATTGAATTTAAAATTGGCTACCAGGAGAAAAAAGACACTTTCAAAATTAACTCCTGGTGTCAATGTGAACCCCTTGAATGCTCATGACGAGCTCAGCTCGTCATGAGCTACAGTGCTCCGGTGCTCATGACGAGCTGAGCTCGTCATGGCCATCAGAACGCTCGCACGCTGGGATAATTCCCCTTCTGTGCTGAACGTTCTATTGAAACGGGTGTGGCCATGACGAGCTCAGCTCGTCATGAGCACAGGAGCACCTGTAGCTCATGATGAGCTGAGCTCGACATGAGCACCGGGGCGCTGTGCGCGCCCCCCGCCCCCCAACATAGCAGGAAAATTACCCCAGCAGCCAAGGGGTTAAAAAACAACAGTGCTAGCGCGGTCTGAAAAAATTATCGAGTGCGCAGGTCTAAAGAAAGGGTCTACATGTTTCGGTCATGATGATCAATCTTTGACCGCTGCCTTTTTCAGGACCTAGATGACAATTGCTACTGCAAATAATATGTGATAAAAATAATAGTGAAATTGGAATGATACAACATACAACCACCTGTGATATCCTTTTTGAAAAAATCTACGGAATTTGTTGTCATCACCTGTAGAAGAAAAAACATGATGATAAAAACCACGATAGGAAAGCAGAGAAACATATTAAAATAGTTGTACTATACTTTGTGCTCTAAATCATGGAACAAGTTGTTTATTATTATTATTCCAAAAATGTGACTGATGCCATTAGCACTGGAAAGATAAATGAATATTATTCCTTACCTGTAATTTTAAGGGGGGAACTTCACCTCACCTGGAAACAGCTTAGGAAGTGAGGCCTGCTCTATTAAAAAGGAAAAACTGATTGTAGATACTGTCAGTATATCGCAAACAAGCTATCCATGCATTTTGCGTCAATTATAACAATACATTCCTGACAAAAACAGAATCACACTGTAAAGTGTAATCTAATGTTATCTTATTATTGTTCTGTCAAGAGCCATGATTTGCTATTGACCATAAGGAGCAACCCCTCCGTTACGCACTATGTTAAAATAGCGCACATAAGGAACTTCTCTGTTGAGCTGTAGTCAATGCCTATGAGCAACATTATGAAAATTCCTAAAAATAGATTATTTTTAATATATGATAACCATGTACAATACTCTCTTTTGTCTGATGGTACGTAAAAACACATTGTTAATCAGGGATCAGAAAGTGTGGACAAAATTACTAAGATAACTATTTCTAAGAAAGAAATAATTGTTGTAAATAACCTACTCTGATGTATGATGGCACAGGGACTAGGAGTCTAGTAAATAGAGACATTGTACTGAAGCAAATAACTGTAACTTCAAAAGAAACGCACTGTTCAAGGCGCTTTACAAAAATGCAAAACCCAACATACATTTAGAGTTAATATTCGCTACGAGCGCCTTGTCATAAAAGACGCCTTACTCACCTCTCTGTCAGTACCCCGGACCTTTCTTCTGGCTGCTACCGGAGGTAACTGACGAGAGGGAGCACGCCTTTTATACATAGCAAAGAGCTTTAATTGTGCCCAGCTGTTCCTCTTTATTCTTCGCTCTTCCCCGCCTTAACTCCGTCATCAACTCAATGGATTACAAAATGGAGTATGGATCAGGGGACTGTAGTACATTTTGAGCCAGTTTTCATGGTTGAGTTGTATTACCAAAACCCATGGAATGAAGTGTAATGTAGTCAGTGACACTGGATTACTGTTTAATCGACATAAAGCCAGATTGTTTACATAAAGAGACTCTAAAATTTAAGTTGACTTAGATCAAAGTTGATTATACAAAGATGTTTATGTATTTCTAGAGACTGTGGATCATATGTACTCCACTCCTAATAAACGTATTGAACGTATCGAACTACCAACCACCCATGGAATCATGGGAAATGTGGTGTTAAACATTGTATTGCCGTCTTGTAATCGGCTCATAAACACGTTGTCTATAAAAAGAGTGATATGTCTCTAGTCGCGAGTTTGACATTAAAAAGGTGCGGATACTACAGGAATATTATGTAGAGCTGTCATCAACTATTTGAACTACAAAGCACCCATGAAAACATGAGAAATATAGTTTTAAGTACTCAATTACTGTGTATGACGATTGAACAAATAATGTGTTACGTTTAAGGGCTTATTTCCCGTGTTTTTTTGATAAACTGCAATTATGTTAGAAGGCGGGAGAGGAGAACAAGGGAACCCTACTCACTGTGGAACCAGGTTGCGTAATTTATACAAGAAAACCATCTTTCAAGTGGAGTAATACTGTGGAATACATTAGTCTCAAAAGCGTAATTGCAATATTTGTTAAGGTTCATAGGGATGTCTAAGAGAAAGAACCAGAAACACCAAGGGTTGTTTGACATATAAAGGTCTGTATTAGTCACAAAATTATATCAAAAACAATAAATATAAAGTAGTTTTTTGCAGTGCAGGGTGCCCAAGTGTCATGTGAACCAAACAGTTGAGTGACATGTGGTGATAATATTTACAAGGTTTCAAAGGTTATATCTCAAGGAAAGCGACCGTTGTGGAATTTGGTCATACAGTATCTACAGCAACTCTATTCAATGATAAGTGCTGCATGAGTGGTTTGCTTTCATCAATCGTGTCGACGGCGTTTCGACCCACTTGGAATGTTGGGTTGGGTAGAAATTCCCCAGAAGCTCCCTTTGAATTTGAGATCCTCTCGGAAAATCCCCGGGATGTTTTTGCCTTGTAAGCCCTGTGGTATAATGCCTGCCTTTAGGTATTCTGTTAACATACGTGCATGTAACTCTGTTCTTACATTATTCACATGACTGTTTATAACTGCATTGATATGTTTTTCCGCCCACCGCCGAATAGCAGGCCTATATATCCAAATAACCATGTGCATTGGAGCTGCACTACGCAATGTCGTGCTTTGTTACTGACTAGATACGGGTGCAGACCTGTCTGTCTTGTTTTCTATCCACATAGGAGCATGTCCGCGCATTCTCCTAATTTCAGCAGTACACCTCTAACGTCACCATGATTCTGTTTCATGCAGTGTTTCCATCTATCATGTGTTCTTAACTGTCTGTAAGCAGATCTACACTGATTGTACATTATGCCGATGTAACCATATGCATTTAGCTTCAGCCCAGTACTCATGCCCTCTGCCCGCACATAAATAATATTGCCTGTAATTGTACCTTGAGACTGCGCTTTTGCAACAGAAGTTTTCAAATTTTTTTAATTTTTTCAATGTACTCATATCCCCCACCACCCATGTCTTACTGACACGTTTTACTTTTTTCCAACCTGTGCCATCCGTTCCCTTTCCCCAACACCACGTTGGAGACAGATCCATGCCGCAGCAATAGACATTTTGCCTGCGCACACTCCAGTGGCTGAACGGTAATTCTATATCCTTTGTGTGCGTCAGTCTAAGCTGAAACCATTGCTGGCAGACGGATTCAGATGGACTGCTAGGACCACGATCCGTGTACTTGCACAAGGTAAGCTCTAACGCTGGATACTGCCTCCCCTATTGCCCATGACCATGGAGACTGAGTGGTCACTTACGTCGCTATTTTACTTATTTCAGGCATTTTCCTTGGGCTTAAACAAGAGCCGTGCTGAGCCCCTGGCACGCTCCATCTTGCTCAATTGTATTAAGTATATGAACGAAGCAGACCTACGATTGACTCGTGCTCAACACACAAATTGATTACTCACCTCACTAGTGGTAAGTGTCCAGCACACTTTACATACACAACCTAGGCCACCATTTTAAGGAATCCTAGCTCATTTCTCCTTCTCACTTTTTTCCTTGTTTGCCTCGCATCTGACCAGAACCTGGCTGGGTTCACTGCGAGTAACTTCCCTCTCCCTTTCACTCATGGTTGGCACATCATGCACATGAGCAAAGCGATTTATGAAGTCAGGTACGAGTTTTCTCTTTTGTCCCTTCAGATCAATTAACTATGGACTCCAACTTGGTCCCTCCCTCACACCAGTGTTTTGTTTTTTGTAGATGTCTCCACTAGTCTAGTCTAGTCTGGACATTTGTATAGCGCACATATCACGTCCAAGGGAGTCTCATGGCGCATGCAGACAGTCCTGAAAAAGAGATGAGCCAAGAATAGATCTAGCAGAAGAGCCAGGTTTTCAATTTTTTTCGAAAGTTCATATGTTCTACGATAGTACGAAGACTCAGAGGTAGTTTGTTCCAAAGGGATGGTGCCATAAAAGAAAAGGCACGACCACCATTTCTGGCAGTTTGAACTCTGAGAGGCGTGAGCAGTAACTTAGTGCTCGATCTCAGCTGTCTCCCAGGCATATACCATGTAAGTTTTTGGGTCCAATATTTTGGTCCCTGTCCATACAAATATTTGTGAACCAGACATAGGGTCTTGAAAATAGTAATTTTTTTTACAGGGAGCCAGTGTAAGATTTACAGACACGGCAATGAAGGGGATCTTCTGGGTAGGCCTAAGATCAGATGAGCAGCCGTATTTTGTAAAACCTGCAATTTCCTGATATGGCACTCGTTTATGGCAAGGAGAAGTGAATTGCCATACTCTAGTCTATTTACAATCAGGCCCTGGACCAGAATTTTACGTGCTTCAGCCGGTATCCATTTAAAGACCCTGCGTAGACTCCGCATAATTCCGAAGCAGGTGCCCACAGTATGGTTAACTTGGTCCCTCATGGATAGCTTGTTGTCCATGTGGAATGCTAAATTGCGGACTGATTCCTTTGGGACAGGACACTCCCCCAGTTCCAAAGGCCACCAGTCCTGGGTCCAGTACTCACTTGCTCTCCCAAATAACATAACCTCAGAGTTAGTGCCATTAACCTGAAGGTGGTTTTGGCCCATCCAGTTTTTTACCTCTATTATACAATTTCTAAAACGCCTTTTTGTCTCGTTAGCGTCAGGGCCAAGTGTGACCAGAATTTGCGTATCATCCGTGTACGACAGCACGTCAAAACCCCATGCCCTGATAACTTTGGCCAGGGGGGCCATGTAAACATTAAAAAGCGAGAAGCTTAAAATAGAGCCCTGAGGCACACCTCTTATGACGGGCCGGGTACTGGCCAAGGTTTTATCTACTTCTACTGTAGTCGTTCGGTTCGTCAAATAGCTGACAAACCATCTCAAAACCTGCCCTCTGACACCACACTCCCACAGCCTTCTAATCAAGATCTGGTGGGAGATGGTGTCAAAGGCGGCCGACAAATCTATCATAGGTCCTGAAGAGACGCAACATTCCAAGTGGGTCGAAACGCCGTCGACACAATTGATGAAAGCGAACCACTCATGCAGCACTTATCATTGAATAGAGTTGCTGTAGATACTGTATGACCAAATTCCATAACGGTCGCTTTCCTTGAGATATAACCTTTGAAACCTTGTAAATATTGTCACCACATATCACTCAACTGTTTGGTTCATATGGACACTTGGGACACCCTGCACTATAAAAAACTACTTTTTTGATATAATTTTGTTATTAATACAGACCTTTATATGTCAAACAACCCTTGGTGTTTCTGGCTCTCTCTCTTTGACATCCCTTAAAAAAATATTGAGGTTATGCTTTTGAATCTAATGCATTCCACACTATTTCTCCACTGGAACCATTATGTTACAAGGGACGTCCCCACTCAAGTTCGCTCCCATCTCTATACGCCTCAAACAGCGGAATCACTATATTGCGGCATAGTCAGTATGGTTGGGATACCCGACACCCCCTCTCAACACAATCCCCAAGAATGGGAAGACGGAAACGGTTCTGAACTTTTGGAAGGCAGGAGGGAGTTACCCTCCCGGCCGTATTTATTAAAAATATGAAACAAAATTAAAACATTAAAATAACAGTTTCATATCATGTACAATTTCATTTACACATTACGATGTTCTTGGCTAACCTTAACACATCTCTAATACAAAGGTTCTCCTAGCCGATACTAAAACATCCTGTAAATGCATTTCTCAAAATTGAAATTGTACATCCTAACATTACGGGCCAACGGCAAGGTCGTAACCGGTGTCAGATCCCTAATACCAGAAATCCCTCCTCACTTGTGAGGGGCGGGCGCACAGAGGACTGTACCTCTGTGCCAACTTCCAATTTCCCTTGTCTTAACGGGGGCCCCTGTTTACTCGACGCCATCTTAGTGGTCGTCCGAGGACTCGTGTGAGGTGTCTAGAAGGTAGCGTAGACCCCCCTCCCACCCCACACTGCTTACCACATCTGCCGTCGCAGATGTCCTGGCCCCGGGAAATTCCCAGGAGGGGCCCGTAGCCCCTCCTCCCCAGGGAGGGGCCTTGACCGCCTTCCCTTTCGGCGTCCCCATCCTTAGAAGGGGACCGCCTCCCCGTTTAAGGGGCCAATGGCTGCCTCCCCCCGGGCGCTCCCATCCATAATGGGTGACGCCCCACCTCTAGGGATCTTCCAATTACTGCTCACCGATCATGACCTTACCGCCCGACCAAAAATAAATACGACATTTTTAAACTAAGAGAGAATACAACAGACAATTATACTGAGCAACTCAAAGTATAACTTCTACTAAGCACTACATTTAACTCTGCTGCAATTACTTTGTCGAAATACATGCTGCAAGATCAACCACTTTATTACATATCAAATTCATCAACTTTATTCACAACAACCTGTAAAAGAAACAGTATCATGTCACTCGACTTTATTCAAAACAAATCGCTGTCATCAGGAGCTGGTGGGTGGGTCAAAATTGGCTCTTCGTTCCGTCTCGAGCTCACGTGCAACGGGGAGGTGCAGCTTCAGAGCACAGGAACAAGAGGATGCTTCCTTGGCTTGTTGCTCGTTTTATCCTTCTTCGGGCGGGCGTGGACCCTCCTCCAATCCGCCTACGGGGCGTGGCCATCGGCGTAGGTGTCTAGGACAGCCCCCTCTTAGGCGGGAAAAAGGCGCGCCCCGGCTACGCCGCTTCGGGCATACCAGCCGAGACTCGCCTCCCGCCCAAAATGGCTTCCCGGGGGGATCAGGGTACTCCACGATACGTTCGGGGGGACCGAGTGGTCGCCCCTTTCCATATGGTTGGGATACCCGACACCCCCTCTCAACACAATCCCCAAGAATGGGAAGACGGAAACGGTTCTGAACTTTTGGAAGGCGGGAGGGAGTTACCCTCCCGGCTGTATTTATTAAAAATATGAAACAAAATTAAAACATTAAAATAACAGTTTCATATCATGTACAATTTCATTTACACATTACGATGTTCTTGGCTAACCTTAACACATCTCTAATACAAAGGTTCTCCTAGCCGATACTAAACATCCTGTAAATGCATTTCTCAAAATTGAAATTGTACATCCTAACATTACGGGCCAACGGCAAGGTCGTAACCGGTGTCAGATCCCTAATACCAGAACTCCCTCCTCACTTGTGAGGGGCGGGCGCACAGAGGACTGTACCTCTGTGCCAACTTCCAATTTCCCTTGTCTTAACGGGGGCCCCTGTTTACTCGACGCCATCTTAGTGGTCGTCCGAGGACTCGTGTGAGGTGTCTAGAAGGTAGCGTAGACCCCCCTCCCACCCCACACTGCTTACCACATCTGCCGTCGCAGATGTCCTGGCCCGGGAAATTCCCAGGAGGGGCCCGTAGCCCCTCCTCCCCAGGGAGGGGCCTTGACCGCCTTCCCTTTCGGCCTCCCCATCCTTAGAAGGGGACCGCCTCCCCGTTTGAGGGGCCAATGGCCGCCTCCCCCGGGCACTCCCATCCATAATGGGTGACGCCCCACCTCTAGGGATCTTCCAATTAATGCTCACCGATCATGACCTTACCGCCACAGGCCGGATAGTTTACCGGCTATCCGGACCCCCCACAAAAACTCCTAATTAAAGGTCATGGCTGCCAAACTCTTTAACCAAGCTACGAAGTCTCCTATGAGTAAAGCATTCCCCTCCCGGGACAAATGGACCCCATCCTCCAGGTACATATGGTCCCCCCTGATACATCCATGAGGAATAGAATGCAAAGTACATGTACGGAACAACCTACCAAGTTTGTTATTCACTTTCTTCACCGACTGATTTAAAGCTGACACAGAAATAGCCCCCCGCCACACCTTCCGTGGAATCATGTGGGACCATGCAATCGTGCACCCCGGAACCCTTCTCGCCAACCAACTTACTGTGGATAAGATTAATTCGAGAAGTACTCGTCGACCCGTGGTCACCAAATCATTGCCCCCAAGATGCACTATGATTACAGATGGCGGTGACCTTGTCCGCCCTAACAGACCCTCCATAAAATTTTGAAACTGGTCAATACAGAGCCCGCCCCTTCCGTAGAAGGTCATCCTGTACCCGTATTCCCCAGCCATGTGAATCATGTCACCTGCTTTGAAAACGTCTGCGGCACGCCTCACGTATGAGTGGCCGACGACCCACACCACTCTTCCCTCAGCCGGTGATCTTTGACCGCTGGTCCCCAGGTGTCGGGTCAACTGCACAGTCCGCCCCGCAAAGCCTGCTCGCGAAACTGAAAACCAAACAGAAAACAAGAAGCGTGAGTGCATGACATTAGCTTCACAACATGTGCAACCGCACATACCTTTTATAACAATTCGAGGACCAACGCCCCAACTGTTTCACTTTATCCACACTCAAACCCCTGGCTGTAGCTTCTGTAGCAGCACCTATCCGGAATGAGTGGGTCCCAAAATCGCCCGGGTTCAAGCCCGCTGCCGCGATTGCCATTGTCAACACCCGCTGAAACTGAAACCTGGTCAGTGGGGTGGCGTCGGTATGTCTCAGCAAGCCCCCCCCCATGATGCCGCCCTCTGCGCTAAATACTCCTCTACGCATTTCACTGGGCACATGTGGGACCCTAGCATGCGCTGAACAACCACACTGTCTCCGATCGCTCCCTGATCGGTTTCGGACTTGGCTATAGTGACTACCATCGTGTCACCTTTAATCTGGATGTGTTCTCGACACAGACCTCCCCCGTATCCTGCTTGTTCCTTGCTACCAGTTCGCTTATCCGCATGGCCCCATGGAACGCTAATGCAAAGGCGGCCCGGAATAGCACCGTCTCTGACTGAGATGAACAAGTCGCAGGGAGTACGGACATTAACTGGGACAACCTGGCTAGCCCTATCGGGCGCCTCTCGTCCTCTCTACGACCCTCAAGGCGTTGCCACCCGCGCAGCGCCTTTTTCACCAGAAAGCACGCTGTGGGGTCCTGAATGCCATGAGCCTGCGCCATGAATGCAATGGCGGCTCGGTGTCTATTGACTGTTGCCACTGATCGGCCTGTCTGATGCAATGAAACTAGAAATTTCAGGACATATTCTTCCTGCCCCCAATGCTCCCCCCTAGCTGGACCCAAAAATGCCCAATAGGAACGGAACGCCCCTTCATATGCCTTCCTTGTCCTGGGGGCTAGACTCCCACGAGGTTTTGTAATCCGGGGCACCGAGAGACCAGAGAAGTTCGGGAAATGGTGCCGCCACCAAGTCCGCAGAGGGCAGATGGCCCCGGAAGGCCTGCATGTGAGAACGAGTGAGTGCATCAGCCGCCTGGTTCAGTACCCCAGGCACATGTTTTGCTCTAAAGTGGACGTTTAATTTCATACATAGCAGGACAATTTCTTTCATCAGTCTCAAGATCAATTTGCAGCGTGCTGCCTGATTATTGACACATTCTACCACGGTCATATTATCTGACCAGAACACCACAGTGCGATCACGAAACCCCTCCGGCCATGTCTTCAAGGCCACTAGAATAGATAACAGTTCAAGAAACCCAATGTTACCTGTGAGCCCACTCTCGTGCCACCATGCCGGCCATGTTTGTGCCGACCAATGGTTACCGAAGATGGCGCCAAAAACCCACACTCCCTGCCGAGTCGGTCCACAAACCCAGCTCCTCGGAGGAAACCGCTGGTTTGTTCCACAGGACACGACCGTTGAAATCCGCCAGGAATGCCAACCATATGCGCATGTCCTGGCGAACCTCTGCCGAGAGTCTTGTGCGGTGATGCCCTTCCTTAAGGCCAACCATGGCTTGAGCAATAGAGCGTGAAAAGGGGCGAGCCATTGGTATCACTCTAAGGGCAAAATTAAGCTGACCCACAGCCTGCTGCAACTGATGCAATGTTACTTTCGTCTCGTCAATACATGCCTCGAGTGAGGTCATAAATTTCAATACCTTCTCCTTAGGCAAACGGAAGCACCCCTCTTCAGAATCGAGCTCAATTCCTAGAAACTCGAGTGAAGTAGACGGCCCCACTGTTTTGCCCGGTGCTAGTGGCACGCCAAATATTCTCATGAGATCACAAAATTTACTCAAAGCCTGTGCACATTCCGTGTCCCCGGCTGCCCCCAGAAACAGAAAATCATCTAGGTAATGCATAACCTGCGTAAAGCCTGTGGCTCTGGTGAACGCCCATTGTAAAAACTACTGAATTTTTCAAAATACGCACAAGAGATGGAGCAACCTATTGGCATACATTTATCCATGTAATAGCGTCCCTGGAACACAAAGCCTAGCAGACGCTGATCCTGTGGGTGTACCGGGAGCAACCAGAATGCTGACTCGATATCCGATTTTGCCATCAGCGCTCCGGGCCCCAGGCGATTCAACATGGCGACAGCCTCATCAAAGGAAGCATACCGCACCGAACAAACTCCCGGGTCAATCGCATCATTCATGGAAAGACCCTTAGGAGCGGACAGATTATGTATTAACCGAAACTCACCTGGGTCCTTCTTGGGGACCACTCCCAATGGTGAACAAACAAAATTATGAACAGGCGGGTTCGCATATGGACCCGCAACCCGACCTCGGGCCACCTCTTTTGCAATCTTTGCCTGTACTACAACCGCATTCTGTTGAACAGACAGTTGGTTTTTACACAGTGCTTCCCCCCGAAAATCCCCCGCCGGGATGCGGGAACCACATGAGAAACCGTCCCTCAACACCCCAGCGGAGACATGATGAGGGTATTCGTTCAGCCAGGGGATCATTGCCATGATGTCGATGGGAGTAGGTAGCAGCGCCCCTCGGTCGTCATTAGACCTGTTTGGCGCCGCCTCTGCCCCCTGTATCGCCATTCTTGGCTCTGCACGAACTCTCGGGGTGTGAAGACTGTCCGCACCGTGCACACTCATGCCTGACTTGCACGTCCCCTGTGGTCTAGTGCACTTGCCCCTGTTGAAGCTCCAACAGACCCCTTTCTTGCCAGAGTTCCCATTACTCCTTGCGTGCTGGTCATTACCGGTGCCTGCTCGAAAGGGCACCGCCGGGGAATGGCGGGAAGGCTCTGCCCCATTCCCGCCAAACGAAGACGGCTTTGTCGAGTTTGACCTGACCTGTTTCTGCCAGCAAATGGAGTCGAAACAATCCCACGTCAGGGATGAGTCGTGCTCCTTGGCCTTACGAAATTTGTTATCATAACCCAACCATTGATCACCATCGTACGATTCATAAAACTCCATTATTCGTGTCTGGTAACAAGCCAACTCAGTCAATACCTCAGGCCTACGTTCCCCCATGATTGCAGTGAACATCCCAAAAGCCCTGGCCCAATTAGCGATTGTCTCATCAACTCTGAAACCCGCCATTTTTGCTCGCCATACACTTGGATGCAACAATTCCTTCTGATTTTTTACGTGTTCTATTTCATAATGATCAGTCAATAGTGAAAATATGTTCACGTATTTATCCGCCCATATCATTTCCTTCGTGGCCAACGGTATATGTTGTACCACTTTTTCCCTTCTTGAGGGTACCGACCCCTCCCCAGCCATTGGCAACGGCTTCTTACCCGAATCAGTAGCTGAACTCGCTGCTGCCGCTGTTCCAACGCCTGAAGACGGTTGTTCCGCGGGAACCTGAGGGGGAACAAAAGGACAAGGTGCCTTCGCAGCATCTCACGACTGCCGCAACTGCTTCATTATTAGTTTGGCCTCTTCGGCCGTATCCCCTGGAGCTATGGCACCCTCATTATTCTTGCCCAACCACGCCGCCAACTGGGCGGCCAACTCGGGTGGCATATCCCCCTCGTTCACCGGTGTAACTACGACAGGGATCGGCTGTCCTGCATCCGGAATCGGAACTGGGGCCTCCACTGGCCTGACCGGGCTCGCCGGAGGTGACTCTGGAACCGGAGCCTCACCCCCTGCCGCCCTGTTCCTGGCCCTTTTACCTCTCCCGGCAGGGACTATCCCCGGCAATGCTGGTCCGATGACTTTCTTAGGCCGGCCCGTATCATTCATGGCCGCCATCTGCTTCTTCATATTCGCCATGTCCTTCACCAGCATACGAAGCATTTGGTCGGTGCTAACCTTCTTTCCGACCCTTTTGCCCGGCATTTTCTTATGATAGTCGACCGAAAAGATCCTGGAACCAAAGTTTCGAAGTGCTAGAAGACAAAACACAAGGATTACAATTTCTCAAAATTGGCTCTTCGTTCCGTCTCGAGCTCACGTGCAACGGGGAGGTGCAGCTTCAGAGCACAGGAACAAGAGGATGCTTCCTTGGCTTGTTGCTCCTTTTATCCTTCTTCGGGCGGGCGTGGACCCTCCTCCAATCCGCCTACGGGGGGTGGCCATCGGCATAGGTGTCTAGGACAGCCCCCTCTTGGGCGGGAAAAAGGCGCGCCCCGGCTACGCCGCTTCGGGCATACCAGCCGAGACTCGCCTCCCGCCCAAAATGGCTTCCCGGGGCGATCGGGGTACTCCACCATACGTTCGGGGGGACCGAGTGGTCGCCCCTTTCCAAACACACACTACAAAAGGGCAGTACTCGATATCGTTTTAGGAAATACTGATATTTGTATGTCATCATCAATCTTATACTGAGAATGAAGGACATTACGAGATAGTCCATAGATTGATCGTCAATCAAGTGTCTCGAATGTGATAGTATTTTCATAGTCAGGCTTTGACTGAAATAAGGAAATATTGTTTTTAATAATCAGGCTAATGGTGGGAGAGGGACCCCACGCTATAGTGAAGTCCATGGAATGTCGTCATTCAGACCTTCTGTGTCACTGTGCAATTTAAAAACCCATCTCTGGTCCTTTCGAAAAAGAAATTTGGTTATATCAGTGACATTTGGAGATACAAATGGTTGCTCAAGGACTGTTTATATCAGATCATTTGCTTTATGTTGCATATTAAGAAAATAGCTTGTCAGTTCCGTAGATTGTTTTTTGCACTGAATAGTGTTTTTAGGTTCATGTATCCTCTTTGTTATCTTTCTGGTAGTCATTTCAACATATTTGAGCTGACAAGGACATGTTATCTAGTAGCTGTCTCCAATGCCTCCCAGTGCCTATATACAAAAAAGCACATGTGCACAACACAATATCGACAAATAAAATAGATTCAAACTATAATAATCACAAGAGTAGAGTGCCTCAATTTTGATTTCTTTTATTCCAAAATGTGGTAGAAAATGTAGTACAGCCGACGCGTTTCGTCTTGGGACTTCTTCAGGGCGGTTTCTGATTCGAAGGTCATGTTAGTAAGTCCTAAAGATTAGAGTAACATGCTGAACCACAATCTTGAGTCTTGATAGTGAATATGTGACAAGGGTATCCAGAAGTCTCAGAGAAATGACAAGAAGACAACTGCTATGAACAAGGATCAGGAAGAAATTCATGAGTATATGCTGTGCCAAAACTTCAATATCAAGATGGGGGTATGTAAAACCCAGAATTCCAAGTCAAAAATCGTGGCGGAGAGGTCAGCGTAGATTACTGGATTCCAGATAGGGCAGTCACCGGCAAGTAAAAGGCACAAAGCCAAATGTGGTTACTCTAGAACCAAAAAGGTTTCCGTAATTCAATGTATTATGTTGGGAGTCCACATGTGGTATCTCAAATAAACCCTATGAATAGAGAGGTCACTGTTTCCTCGTTAGTGGTGAGGAATGTGCCCCATCTGGAGTCAGAAACCAGCTCGTGATATGATAGTCATAGACCAAAATATAGTCTTCCACGAACACCAGCGGTAAAAGGGTCCGTCTCTGTTTACTTCTGTTGTGTGTTTGGTTTGTGGACATGTGGCACATGAGCCGCAAGGGTAATGTTCTACGATGGCTGGCAAAGCCCATAGTGTCTCTTACTTTTTTGGTCTACCAAACTGTTGCGCAGATTGGAACTTCTCTTAAATGAAATCAATGGGAGAGGAATAGTTTCTTTTCCTAAATTGAGGATGCACCAATGTCTACGCACACTCTTTTGGATTCGATTAGACAGTGTGCTAAAGGTATTGACGCAAGTCAGTCATGTCAGAGGTGGCTTAGGTAATGGAGGGTTTAGAAGTGCCTTCCTGTTGTTGTTAGATGCTTGTTTGTACGACTGGCATATTAATTTCTCGGGATAGTTCCTCTCATGTAGGTTTAGAGACAAGGTCTTCGCATGATGTTCATAGTCTTCTTTTAGGGAACAGTTCCTTTGAACCCGAAGGAATTGCCCGTATGGTAGATTTTCGCGAAGTGACTTTGGATGAAAACATTTGAAGGCTAGCAACAAATTTCTCACCATAGATTTTTTTATATAGTTCCCTTTTCAAACCTCTGGCTGATGGAAATATTCGGAGATCCAGAAATGGCAAACTATCCTTGCTGTGTTCCACTGTAAATTTGATAAAATTGTTGGTCTTGTGTTTACCCATGCTTAAAATTCAATAACAGAGGCAACATCACCACTCCATATGGCGAAAATGTCGAAGATGTATCGCTTCCATAAAACAATCAGTTCATGGAAGGGGTTCTCTGCAGTAAACACATGCTCCTGTTCAACAATCTGATCTACCAAAACATCCCTGAGCTCCTCCCTCACAGTGAGGGGGTTGTAGCCTTTGTTTGCACTAGCATTTGAAACCAAGAGGAGATCCTTGATGATGAAGCGTGCCACCTAGGTGAGTGATGGGATTCCATCCTCTTGAATAGGACTCCCTTCATGTTTTGGTAGGAGTGATTTACTTGTACTGCCAGCGCTCTTGATCTCCTTTCGGAGAATTCGATAGACCTGCAGACTTAGTTGTTTGATAGTAATTAAGGGGCTCATTACAATGGCGGTCAAACGAGAGTCTGACCGCCATTGAAGCAGGATTGAGATCACCTGACAATAAGTTGATGTCCCCAACTGGCATATTTTGATAAGACAGCTGTATAGGCAGTTGAAAAACTGCCTTTTTCTACTGCAGCTTGTGTTGCGGCCTAGAAAAGGACTGCAACACAAGCCGCAGTAGAGAAAGGCATTTTTCAGAAATCCATGCACCCTTTGGTGCCTGGCACACAGTGCATGAATATATGGGGGGCACCACATGTGACCCCCATGGCCACTTAGCAGTAGCCCACATGGGATGGAGTCCCTGCTTGGGGCCCTGAAAGCCCGTTTCCGCAAGCCTTTTCATGGCAGTGTGAACGCCATGAACAGGCAGTCGGAAAGGTATATCGTGATCGTGACGGCGGTGCCTGAGCAGGCATTGCCTCCATTCAGGATCGCGATTATGACCGCCATCCCATGAGGGTCGGTAGATCCTTTCGGAGGTAGCAGTCCACCCCTCAAAAGTAAAGGGTCTGACTTCCTGCATCTTAAGGTGGCGGTCGGCCGAGGGGATGTGTGTTGGTGGGACCACACTGACGGCCTGTCGGTGGCAGTCCCACAGGCTTCACAATGTGACCCTAAGTTAAATAAAGTAAGCATGCAATGAACATTAACTCATCAAATGTTAGTTAATTGAAAGGTTTGGTCACACTGCAGCATTGTGCACGTTTTAACCTTGAAAGTGAACTCTAACAATTAGCCTTGTCACAAGTGCTTATCATTTACTAATGATCTTCACTGTTTTAAATTTTCAAGGTAGAAAAAAATAAAAGTAGAGATGCCTAATTAACTATAATTAACATAACTCTCGAAAAACATCTTGGCCTTTTTTGCAGACATACCCCTATTAGCAGTATTAGGGAAAGTAGAAGAGGGTCAACTATGTCTCTTGTGAGTCATAGGACATTTGACAGCGAACATGGTTATTGTTTAATTCTGCAACCCAGCCTGCATGCAGATGTTGTATGTGATTTAATTTGGCAAAATCCCATTAATGCTGTCTGAATGGCCTCGCTTTAAATAAATTGTGCCTTATCAACCAAAATTGAGCAGCCATTGGTAAATTGGTGTCACATCAACAGTAATGGCAAGTGCTCCTTTTGGATGTAACCGTATCAGCATTTATTGACACTGGTAAAGTAAACAATGGAACATAATGCAGTATAAGCAATAATATACACAAACAGGCAACATTTGAACACAACATAATCACCATAAAACACAACAACTAGGCATTGTAATAATGTTGGAGAAAAGCGCAACACCACACAAAACCAACAGAGAATCAGAAAACGCACAGTAAAGAGGTACACACATTCTTGTCACACATTACCATCTCCAGAACTCTGACTTCCTACTATTGTGCTAAAATGTTTTCGCATCAAGGACTACCAAACTAACCCTCAAGGACTTAAATAGTGTCCATGGAAACGTTTTTGTAATCCAGCTACTTTTTTCTTTAATTATGAACTTTCATACACTTTCTGTTATATTCAACAGACAATCCTCATTATCATCATAATTCTCAGTATGATCTTCTTGAGTTTCCGAGTTAGATTCCTCAATTAACTCCACTGTGCTGCCTCATCAGGGTGCCTAAAATTACTCTGATCAAGAAAACAATTACCTTCGTTCCTGCAATGTTACCACGCACCTGTGAACTAAGGTCACAAACTTTCTATTATTACTCTCAGTACACTTTGCAAAACCCTTTCTTCTATACTCTCAGTGCTGCTCTGTATTGCTGTATACGACCCTATACAAATAGACGGTATAACACTTACCTTGTTCACATTCAGAATTGTGGCATGAGTGCCACAGCACCGGCATCAAACACGACCTCGCAATCTATAATGCTGCTTCTGTATTTCCCTGTGCAACGCTGTTTTCAATATTCTAAAAAAAAGCTCCCTTTTATGCAAAATGGCACTTTAAATGTTAAAACTACAACTTTTGTTGTTTAGAAAATCTTTATTTTCATCTCTCGACTGCATTAGGCGCGCTAACATGGCCTGGAGTCAGCATGCCCTATCAAAGTTAAATTAATGACTCAATGAGCCACAGTCTGCTCTGGTTATGGTCTCAAGAAAATTGGGTTTCCTCGCTAATGGCAAATCTAATTTTTCAGATTAATCCAATCTGGACCATTAGCATAAGGTCAGTGAATAGGTTAAACCACCGTAATTTCTGTCTGAAAACTAAAATGAGTTGGGCCAGATACAGAAAAGCTTAAAATAGTCCATCTGTCAAAATATATGACAAGAGGAGTACTGTGCCTAGAAGACGAATATTTATCTGGAAGGAAATGCTCTTTGTCTCTTTTTCTCACATAATGCAACATTCTCGTTGCTGTTCGCTCAAACATTTCTTGAAACAGTCCATCACGATTTTTCTGAATTCTGAAGCGGAAGCAAATTGCTATAATAAAACGGTATTATGATCGACGAAGGACACACCGTCAGAAAGAATGGGAACACGAGCCAAATGGCGGGAACATTTATCAATAATTGTGAGGTCTTTCGTGTCTTTCTTACAGCAGCACGAAGAAAACACCCCTTTCGTGAGGACAATAATGTCTGTTGGGTTTTCTTTCTTTTTGACGTGCCTTCAAGCAGATTTTCCAGACGGTATTCTTTCAGACTACGCTTTCATCTCGGATGCATTTTCCTCACACACACACATAGGTACTGACATTAAACAGAGTTAATCTCAAAATTTAGGGGTACACTGCGGGTGTTCAGGACTTGAGCAAGTACAGCGCCACGAACACACCGCCATTTCCATCATTATGCGCGTGTTTCCTAGGGATTTGAGGTTAAGCATAAAATCTCTCCTACCCCTTCATATTCATTCATGTTCCAGTCTCAGAACCGATCGCGCAAATAAGGACTCTCACACAACTCTGAATATAGTATAAAAGGTCACCTTTATTACCAGGACAGCCAAAGACAGACCCGCAACATAACTTTTCCAACAAAACTTTATTTTTCTTTTTTCTCCAAACCTTTTCCATATAACCATTTCCTTTTTCCAATTCTTTCTTTTCCGATAACATAACTTGTTTTGATACCATCCTTGAGTTTTCCTTCTTCTTTTTCCATCTCTTCCCCACCTACCCTCCCAAGCCCTCCCCCTTAGAGAAAGGATGAATCCGCTCTAGATTATCCAATCCCCATCACACACGCCGACAAGACAACAGAAGAATCTGCCCGAGGTGTCCTGAGGTGACATCTTGAACTTTGACCTGAATCAAGAGGTAGACCTGCATGCTTGACTTATTATCAAGCTGTGAAAACCTTCCATTGCAGCTTGTTATTTATTTATTTATTTTTTTTTTTTTAATTTATTTTTTTTATTTATTTTTTTTTTTTTATCTGAACAACACAAAGACACGACAGACAACACAAACAAAACACCTACCCTTGATTTGTTGAAATCAGGGCGGGTGGGTGGGTCAAAAAGCGACTCCACCGTTCCTCTCACTCGCTCAGAGTGACGTCCCCTCCCTCCCCACCCTTCATTTGACCCTAACCCCTCCCACCACCCAATCAGGTCGCGTGAGGTCGTCCCTCGCGCGAAATCCCCCAGGGGGACATTGGCTTTGCCAAGTGCCCCTGGGGGCCCATCGCGCAAATAAGGACTCTCACACAACTCTGAATATAGTATAAAAGGTCACCTTTATTACCAGGACAGCCAAAGACAGACCCGCAACATAACTTTTCCAACAAAACTTTATTTTTCTTTTTTCTCCAAACCTTTTCCATATAACCATTTCCTTTTTCCAATTCTTTCTTTTCCGATAACATAACTTGTTTTGATACCATCCTTGAGTTTTCCTTCTTCTTTTTCCATCTCTTCCCCACCTACCCTCCCAAGCCCTCCCCCTTAGAGAAAGGATGAATCCGCTCTAGATTATCCAATCCCCATCACACACGCCACCCAGGAAAACCCTTGAGTTTTCCTGCCCCACCCACACAAACCCTCCCCTAATGCAGAAATAGTCCGCTCAAGACGATACCTAATGTCTGTGAAGGAAAACTTTTATCCTCAAATTCTTCCCTTCACTTCTTTGGTTTGGAGCACCACAAATCGACACCAAAGATTGGCCCAAGTATCTCGAAGTTCCATCAAGTAATAGGACTGCCCCATTTGTGAGAGATGAACCCCATCCTCCCTTAACAAGTGCAGAATTTCGCCGTTAAAATGCTTGTGGGCAATGACCGTAATGCCCATTGCCATACAGTATGCCTTCAATGCTTTATTAACTTTCTTGCGGGCCCTCTCAACAGCTGTCTGAACCCTAGCACCCTTCCACTGGCTCCTGTACAGAAATTCTGTCCACACAACCCTGGCCCCGTGCTATCTGACCAATTCGCTGTAACTCCTCTGCCCCCCAACCCAACTTCGCAGCTTCTGTAACCGCACCTATTCTGAATGAATGCGTCCCAAACAGTGCGCATGTTCACCCACGAAAGTCAATGCTTACCGTAAGACCGCTAAGAATTGGAAACAAGTTAACTGTGTTTTGTTTTTATGGCAAAATATCCCACCCTCTCAAAATACCCCTGAAACCACAAATGCCTCCCATTCCCCAACCGGGCAGCAACCCTTCACCCCACTCCTGCCCAGGCGCACCAACCTCCCTTTTCCTGCCTGGTCTGTCTTTGACCTTCTCAAGTGATTTGCAACACACCCTTGCCCAAAAGAACAATATCAGATGAACGGATCCCTTCCTGATTTCGTAACCCCAATAATTCTGATATCCGAAATGCACCGAAAAATAACCATATCATGCATAACTTGAACCGAAACCATTCCCACTCATCATAACAGCAGGAGGGCAACACACCCAACAATTTTTGTAACAAGTCGAACGTAATGGGGTCCCTCAACTTCTTTACCTGCCCAAAGGATCTCCCAAAACCCTTCAGCATTTTCTGCAAACGAAAGCCTTTCTGCACCTCACACCCCAATTCTAGTTGACTATAAAATGAAATGCCTGCCAACTTGCCTGAAATGGTTGAAGGCGACAAACCTTTGTCTATTAAAGTCAGAACAAAACACCACATAAACTTTTCATCCCGCACTGCCGTACCATCCCTGCCGTGCTGTGCAGTGTAACTCAAAAAACCAGACCATGCCAGCTGATAGCTGCGTCGCGTGGATTCTGATAATGACTGCTCCGCAAACTCTGCCATCCTCAATTCCCCAGGTCCCACATGTTCGGCGGAATCGGTGTTCTGAATTGGTCCGCTCCAGGTGCCAAATCCCGAAACCTCTGCCACTGGCAACGAGACAAAGCGTCGGCAATTGAATTGTTGACACCAGGGATGTGTTGGGCTTAAAACACAATATTCAGCTGCAGAAACACGCAACATGAAAAACCCGCAACAATTGTAACACCTTTAAATCCTTTGCCCGCTGCCCGTTCACCAGAAAAAACCACCGCCATGTTGTCGATATGAAACACAACGCAGCGGTCCCTGAACTCTTCACCCCAAATCTGCAGCGCCACCAACAAGGGAAAGAATTCTAAAAGCAATGCTGCGGCCCTGCTGCAACCACTGTGCCGGCCACTGCTCTGCGCACCACCTTCCGTCCCAGAACCCGCCTAAACCTAAGGCCCCGGCCGCGTCCGAGAATATCTGCACTGGCCAGACCGTGTCCTCTGACACAAAATTGATGGACACGCCATTGAAATCGTCCAAAAATCGCAGCCAAATGCTCAAATCCTCCTTGATTTTTGCTGTCAAACGTATGTGGTGGTGTGGCAGGTACGCCCCAGCCATAGCAAAGCCCAGCCGCCTGCAGAACGTCCTGCCTGCCCTGACAACTCGCCAAGCAAAGTTTAAATAGCCCAGAAGCCTCTGGACTTGCCTCAGCTGCACTCTTTTAGCTCCCAGGATTTCTTGCAAACAAGACCTGATCTCTTGTACTTTTGTTCTGGGCAAACGGGCCACCATCTCTATTGTGTCTATTTCTATGCCCAGGAAGGTCAACCTATGCGTTGGCCCTTCCGTTTTGTCCTCTGCCAAAGGCACACCAAACACTTTAGCCAAGTCCTGAAACAAGCCAAGACTTTAGTACATTGATCCGTATCCGCTTTGCCCACAAACAAAAAATCCTCCAGGTAATGGCATACCGCTGCGTGATCTGAGCGCTGGACTACACACCACTCCAAAAATGTACTAAAGTTTCGAAAAGTGAGCAAGAGATAGCACAGCCCATGGGTAATACCCGGTCCACGTAATATTCTCCTGCAAAGTACATACCCAGCAAACCAAAGTCGGCTGGATGAATAGGCAAAAGGCGAAAAGCGGCCTGTATGTCACAGTTCGCAAGGTCAGCTCCTACCCCTGCCTTGCGCACCAATTCCAAAGCGTCATCCACTGACGCATATGTCACTCCCGAATCGGAATTGGAAATGAAGTCGTTAACTGAAAGCCCCTTGGCCAAGACAGATGATGTATCAGGCGGAACTCACCCTTTGCCTTCTTCGGGATAACACCAAGTGGTGACACAATTAGATTTGGCAAGGGGAAAATTCGAAAGGGCCAACGACTCTGCCTAATTCCACTTCCTTCAGCAACTTCACTTCTACCACCGACGCCATCTCCTATGCTGCCTTCAAGTTATCAGCCCAACGTGAAACTCTGGGGCCTTGATAACCAATCCTAAATCCGAGCCGAAACCCCCAAAACAACGTGGCCGCTCCTTCCACATCAGGGTAAGCTTCCAATGCGCTCAACATGGCCTGTAACCTAATTGGAGTAGGCGCCTTTTGGCATAAGAGGCAGCACAGATCCTCTCCCCCCCCTCTGACCCCTCCCGTGATCTCCCGGGGGTTGGTTGGGGAAGCATTGGAAGACAGCATGACTGCCCCCACACTGGGAGCATTCATGTTTAAATTTACAATACTGGCGCACGCAGGAACCTCTGTTGAAGCTCCAACATGCTCCAGTTGTGGGCAACTGTCCACGTCCAACGCCATTTGCCCCTTGTGTGGCGGGACGCTGAGAAAAGGGCCGGTAAGGAATCGGCAACCCACTGGCTGTGTGGATCGTGTTGGCCGAAGAATGACCTGACATCCACTGCAACCACAACTCCTGATCAACCTCCCCCCATGGCTTATCGTGGAATAAACTCATTCGCGCCCGAAATTCTTCATCGTAGTTCAGCCAAGCGTAACCCCCTGCCTGCAAATGTGCCTTTCTTATGACATCTAAATATTTGAACAGCGAAACCGCCCTCTCAGGGTATCGTTCACTGTATACGCTGGCATATATCAAAAAAGGCCGCTGTCCAGTTTTCTATTGCTTTAGGAACTTTGGGACGGCGGGACAATTCAGCCTCCTCCTCTTTAGAACCTTCCTTTGCCTGCAATTCCCTATGAAGGAGCCTAAAACACGTCTACGTACTCATGGTCCCAAATACGCTGCCTAGTTCTGTGTGACAAATGCATGCCCAATGGCATTGATACCCCCATGTAAGGCAGTCTCGTACCACTCACTCTATGCGTCTCACTCTGTTCTGAACTAGTAGCCGATGAACCTGGGCTGACATTCCCCGGCCTCCCACCATGCCCCGACGCTGCCTTTACACTTTCACCTTGGTTTGACCCCATTCCATCCCCAACCTCCGCCCTCCCCTGACCACCCTCTGCAGGCGCTCCACCTGAAACACCAGCCAACGGCCGTGTCCAAGCAGCCCACCAGTCTGTCTTACCTGCTGGTAACTGCGCAGCCCGTTGCCGAAAGTCCTCAAGACCATCACGCCGATGATGTCCACTCTGATTCCCATGTGCCGGTGAGAGAACCGCTCCAGAACTCTGTAACACACTGGCAGAAGTTAATCTCCTCTCCCCCCTCCCAGCCCCGAATCTACCACCATGAGACAGACCACCTCTTGTCTCATAAACATTCTCTTTGTCATAATCACCATAATCACCTTCAAAGTGTTTCTCATTTTCCGACATAGCAAAACTTGTACCTGGCCTAGTGCCAGACGCCAAGTTAAGAAACCTACTTTGAACCTCTGACTCGGGCCTCCGTGAAAAGCGCCCAGTCGCAGGTACTAAATCCGCACCAGATCAGCTTCTTGAACTAACCCCCCCCCCAGTCACCGCACTCTGCGGCGCCGTCTGAGAGAAAAAGAACTGCTCATCCGTTACCAGACCAGCAGCCTCCGTAAGGTACTCGCCGCTCGAGCGAGGACCCATTCCATACTTACCTGATACCTGTGTAGCAGACATACCATACCTGTGCTTCACTGGCAAATCCACATGCTCCACCCATGCCCATTGGCCCTGCTGAGACTCGGGCCCCGAGTCAAAACCACTTGAGGATGCCTAGGTGGAGGCCTCGCCTCTGGAAACAATGCACCTTCTCCCCTTATTTGCCCCACACAACCCCTACCACCCTTAACCCCCCTCCTCCCACCCCTGTACTGCCCAACTCGATGCTTCCCCCCCGCGCACCCAACCATTCGATTATCTTGTTGAAAATATGTATTGTATGCTCCATCCTCATCTAATCCCTCACCCCAAACTTGCATTGGGGGGCCCATAGGCTGAGGAACAAGAACGTCTTGGCAGTCCATAAACTCCTCATGCTGTAGTAGGTCCTGTAACTCCTGTTCACAGCCCCTGTCATCTTCTCCTTCCTCCGCTCCTGACTGTCCAAAGTTTTCAGTCTCACTAGCACTGGAATAGTCCACCAACAGCTGTTTGTTCCCTGCAAAGGATACTTCAGGCGCTATTTCAATTCTATCGCCAGTCTGCGCTAAAACTCCTGACCTTATTGGCATATCTGCTGACCCTGCTATACTGGACTGCATCTTTGCTACTCTTGACTCCTGCGGCGCAGCCTCCATGCCTTCATTGAACACCCTGTCAGCATCCTTCTCCGCTATGTCAAACTGCGCCACACGCGTGTCAAACACGCCACCAGCTCTGCCCCCGCGCCTGCCTGCACGTCTTCTGTCGTGTGATGTAACTAACCTTCAGTTTGCTGGCAACACACCCAGGGCCGATGCTGAGCGCAGGGGCGGGGGCTTCTTACCCCGGTCACCTCTGCCCACGGAACGCGCTCTCCTGGCTCTCCCAGCCGGCACCTTGTCACTTCCTGCCTCTTCAGAAACCACACTCGGGACCGACCTGCAGGCAGCACAGCTCGCAGGACTCCTTCTGCCGCTAGGCGGCGGGGGCGCTTCACTGCCACCGAAGTGTCGACCACAGCGCCAGGCCTCAGCAAGTCACAACGTCTCACCGCCACAAGCGCTCTAATTGCCTCCCTTGCAATTTCAACTGCCGCCATTCTTTCGACAATGACTAGAAAAAACGTCGAAAAAAGCCCAGAGAAACGAATGCCAGCACTGACAGGATTACCTCAGCTGATCCTGTCAAAAAGCGACTCCACCGTTCCTCTCACTCGCTCAGAGTGACGTCCCCTCCCTCCCCACCCTTCATTTGACCCTAACCCCTCCCACCACCCAATCAGGTCGCGTGAGGTCGTCCCTCGCGCGAAATCCCCCAGGGGGACATTGGCTTTGCCAAGTGCCCCTGGGGGCCCATTATGAAAAGATGACAATTAGGGCTGTAAGAGCTATATGTTCTTGTCAGCAGCTGCCGGGAGGCTCTTGTAATGCATTAAAATGGAGCCTTTGAAGTAAGCTTTAGGCAATTACATCCAAATAGAGAGCTCGTCTGGTGGCTGGAACTTTGAAAAATGCCATTATTTCGTCAAACTTTTTACAATGAGAAAGTGTTTTTCACCAGCTGCATCGGTCATAATTTTCTGTTGTCCCAAATGTGAAAACATGCAGTACTTTGAACAGGAAATTGACAAATAACTGTGAAACATTTACGGTATAGGTGAGTTATGCTTAGTTATTTAATTAAGCTATTTTTGCAATTAAAAGTCCTACCGGAAAACTACGAATGCAAATAGTGTTTCTTAGGATCAAGGCATTCCTCCAGTAACCTAAGCAGCTATTAATTTGGCAAACTTCTATCATTTAATACCGACTAAAATAATTACAAACGTTTAAATACTCGGTAAGTGTACAAAAACCTTCTGTTACCCTTATTTTCATAATAAGACTACAAACTTACATTTACAGCCTGGTAGGTTTTACTGTTGGGACTTCGAGAGCACGTTCATCTCAGCTGTCCATGAAATCAGAGCTTCTAAGTTGTCTATGCCCTTTTCCTCCCCTTAAATCTTCAATTTCCTCAGTTTCCAGAACTCGTGAAAATCGTAATAAAATATGACACATTATCAAATGATTCCGTAGTGAAGGAGACAATATGATCGAAAGGATTATATCCTGCATGCAGGACTACAGGTTAAAGCGAAAATATAAGTAAAACAAGCATTTACAATGCAATCGGTCTTGTATTTGTGAAAGTTAGAGCTCTTGGTGTTGACATTGACAATGTTTTTTTTGTTTTGATTTTTACTTGCATTGGAGAGATCATATTGGCCAAGCGCTATTGTCATTAGTATGGCCGGGCAGCGCCGGGGAACCAGAACATGGAAAATAGGTTATGAGGGAGAGGAGACAAGAGTAATACTGCCTGAAAAAAAATAACAACTTCCTGGAAAAAACAAACACTCATAGGGACTGCAAGATTAAGTAAAGCATGTGAGTATGTATAAGCAGGAACAACATGGTTACCAAATTGCTTTTACACTTATTATTCAGAAATCAATGAGTGTTTTTGCCTGAAAAGTTAAGGACATGACTTCAGGCCACTGGAAGGGAACCGTTTCAATGTCCAATGCCTATTTACTTACAAAACATAAGTAGTATGGTTTAAAAATATCACATCCCAAAATGTAGGGGCGCCACACATTTTATAATCTAAAATAAGGAAAACAGTTCATCAGAATCACATTAAATGTTTTCCACTCATCAACCAGGTATTGCAGTACCTCCAGGAAAGGTGCACTTCCCAAGTTGGGGAAAACAATGCTGTTCTAAGAAAAATGAGGAAAAAAATGGTGCTTTACTGGCAAGTGACTCTAATGTCTGTGAATAAAATCATTCATGCCACTTTGCGAGCACACTGTCTTGCTTTATTTAGTTTTTTATTTAATTTGAGTATTTTGAACCATTTTTCTCTCTATCCCTAGGCTGCACTTTGGAATAGAAAGATGTCTAAAAAACATGGCATTTGCAGCAAAAGTGTTCCGTTGTTTTTTGGATCTATTTCACAGATGAACACATAAAAGAGAAGAGAGGAAAGAGAGGACAAGAGCTGTTAGTTAAAATCACAGTTTTCAGCAAGTGAGGAGGTGTGAGACAGAGACAGAAAGAGGAAGAAAGAGAGGAGGGGCAGCTGATGACGGCAGGGCAGAAGCAGTGACCACTGTAGAGAGGTGGGCGTGTGAGAGGAGTGTGGTGAGGTGGGGTTAATCATATTCTGATTGAGGCCCCTATACTTTGGTGAGGCAGATAAATCCATGCAATCGGTTGCTTTTATTGTGTGTGGACAATAGACATGCACTGTGTCCAAACATACAAATGAACAAAACATTCTTGCCTGTGTATTAAAGAGTTTCTGGGTCTTTTTTCTGTTAACGTATCACATGTACATTTGGACGTGCGGGGGGGCAGCTGTTACAGCCGCTCGTTTAATTTGTTACCACCACATTGCCCTAAAATAAAAGTTGCAGACACTGTGGGGTTAGGGAGGCAGAGGACATGCATCCTCATTTCTGCAGCGCTGTTGAAGCAGTGTCTAAAACTCACGTTTGTGTTTCAAAGTGAGTGGATTACCCCCTGTATGCAGCATGGGGGTGTTCAGGTCTTCACAACTGTGTAGAAGAGGAGGGAACATTAAGCAAGCAGGATGTTGTAACACATATTTAAACTCACAGCAAAGGAAAACAACTGATCAGGTTCACATTAAACTTTTTCCACTGTACGCATCAACAAGGTATTGAAGTACCTCCAGGAATGGTGCACTTTCCCGCCCGGGGAAAATGATGTTGTTCAAAGAAAGGCAAGAACGCGAAAGTAGCGCTTCACTGGCAAACTTTGTAAAGCGGCACTAATGTGAGTGGGTGTAAATAAAGACAATCTGGACACTTTGCAAGCACTCTGTCTTACCTTATTTTTTTTTTTCCTCTCAGTCCTGATGCTGTACTTTAGAATAGAAACATTTCTGAAAATACTACATTTGCAGCAAAAGTGTTTATTTCATTTTTGGACCCATTCCCCAGTGGAACAAATAAAGGAAAGGAGACGAAAAAGAGGGTAGAGGTCGTTTGTTGAAGGCATGTTTTTCAGCAAGCAAGGGAGAGCAAGACAGAAAGAGTCAATCACCCTGCAAGTGACGCCAGTCACATAAGCACCCGGATCTCGGGGAGGGAGGTAGAGGCCTCTGTGTCCGGCTCACTGTGGCCGGGGTTTCGGTAAACACATATACACAACGCGTGAAAGAGTGAAAATGCACCTTCAGCCCCATTGCGAGCAGGGCTGGCTGCTCTGAAGTGATGTTGTGCATGATTTGCTGCTTGGAAAGTGGTGTAAGAGCGACAAAAGCAACAACTACATAAAATATTTCTCCCAAACAAAAGACAAAGACTGAAAGCGCAAGGAAACGGTACTTGGCCGGTGTTCCTCAGCCTTGAACGTAAGTGAGGTATCTGCTGGGCAATCGAGTTAGGAGGTAGCAATGAAAAGCAACATCAGAGTGAACCTATAGAAGGCACCAAAGTAATTTTATTTACTACAAGTCTTGCAAACAGCGCATGAGCACTGCCTTGGCTTGACCTAAAAAATCAATACATTCCCTACTACTACTTGGCATGGTACAGTTCTAAAGGGGCTAGAGAGATTGTGCGACAGTGTGTGACTGATGATGAATGTGTGTGAAACTGGTATTTGACGTGAGCCCCAAAATAGTGGAAGGTCTGGGACCAGGATCAAAGTATGAGTGAGCAGTATTATTTATTATAAAAAAACAAAGTGGGTGTGTCTCTAGTTGTGCTTTTGTGGACACATTGGGGCAAATGTACTAATACATCTAGTACAAAATTCTATGCTTTGACAACATCTAACAATTTGTAGACTTGTGTGAGTTCTCTAAAGTACAGCACACATGCAAAGTTGAAATGTTGGTAGAGAAAAGAAAGGTGCATTATTTACAAGCCAATCCCTGTCAATCAATGTTAGAGGTTAGGCTTTTGTGTCCAAACTCAGGGTGGTTGCATTACAACACCCTGTACCTCCTATTGTGCGCCCCTTTGAAGCAAAGTAGAGCAGGAAGCACAAAGTGGTAGTTTCTATTACAGAAGAGCCACTCTTTAGCCCTAAACTAGTGTTGCATTGGATAGTGAATCCCATTGAGTGGGACAAAAAAGTCCCTTGCATTGTGACAGATGTGTACTCCTCCCCTGAGTGCTCCAGCCACAATGTTGTCTGGATCCCTGGCACTGATTTCTGTTGTCCTGGGTGAACATGGATCATGCATGTGTGCCATGTTGTAGGCCTGTTTCATGGATTGTGGCCTGTTGGACTGGGAAAGACACCCAAAGCTCTACCTCACTGTGGTGAAAGGCTTTAAGTAGCACACATGTGGGGGGGGCGTGGCTTACGCACGTACAGACATGGCGGACCCGGCGTGAGCTCCGAGCCGGCACGGAGCTTCTCTAACCCTAATGAGCCTCAAAAGACTGCTGTGGGACTCGCAACTTGCCGTATTCCACAGCGGAAGATGTGGTGTGGCTTGTGATATGCCGCAAGTGCAGTTTTTTATTCTCTTTCTGCACTTTTGAAGTACCAGTGATTCCTGCCTCACTCGGGTCGCGGGCAGCCGCCATTTTGTGACCTCTCCAGTCTCCACACCAGCCATCTGTATGTTTGTTTTGCTTCCTTCTTTCTGTGCTGCCTTACAATTGCTCTTGTCTCTGCTTTGTAATAGTTTAAGCCACAGTTTTACTCTATTTTTGCCATTGAGCCTCTATGTTTAAATATCCTGCTGAGGTGAATGACCGCCATTTTAGGTCATCAGAATGGAGCCGTTTTTGTACTGCGCTGCCCTATACGTCTCTTGTTGTCAGCATGTCCTGGCTTAAGACGCAGTTCTTTTTTACTCTGCCCTTTATTATTCATGCTCTACTGTGCTGTGTGCTGATCTTTTGAGACGCAATTCCCCCATTTCAGGTTATCTCACCGGAGCTTCTCCCTTTTACTTTGCTGTTGAGCTCATATTATCCAGGACTGGTTCTACACCTGTAGTACCTTATATTTGGTGAATGCCTCTTCATTTAATTCAGTTGCTCCTTGTGGTTTGCTGATTATCACTCTTCTTCGAATTTTTGTGGGGTCTCTTTCACCATTGAAGTGTGCTTCCTACGTCTAGAGATTTGTGGTCGATTTCATTATATTTTGGCACCCCTACTTACTATACTACATCCTTTTTTGTATATTTTTTCAACATGGCGCATGATTCTCATAATCCGAAGGCTTCAGTCACGGGGATGAAACAGAAGAGACCCAAAAATGATTCACCATCTCCTATTCTCTCGTACCAAAATCCAGTTCTGTACTCTATTCTGGATGAAGTTCGAGGCCTCCAGCCTTTTATGACTGCAACAAATGAAAAAAGAAATCAAATTGAGGAAAGATGGCTAGTTATGGAAAATAAAGTTCTGGACTTGGAACAACGTGTCAGTGACATACAAGATATCTTGTCAAAAATTCCTTTATTAGAACAAGAAATACACGCCCTGAAGCTGCACACTGAGGACCTTGAAAATCGAAATCGTAGAAATAACCTACGCCTTTATGGTCTTCCAGAAAATATTGAGGGGTCTGATATGGTATCTTTCTAACAGAAATTCCTGCCTGACCCCTTAGACCTTCAATACACATCTGGTCCTCTTAGCATACAAAGAGCTTACTGCCTAGGTCGACTCAACCCTAATGCTACTAAGCCACGTGGCATTATTATGCTGGTTCTTGAATTTACAGAGTTGATGCATGTGCTGAAGGCCGCCAAACTTAAACGACGTCTTATATGGTCTGGACATACGGCCAGATTCATCAAAGTAAAATCGGCTCGCAAAGTGCCAGATTCTGAGAATCCTGCCCTTTGCGAGCGCTATTTTTGCATTTGGGATTCATCATCCCAAATGCAAAAATCGCAATTACAGAACTTACTAAATTGCGAAGAATCACATTTAAGGAATCTCAATTAGAGATTCCTTAAATGCTATTCATGAACCTTTTAAAAATTGCGAATTCGCAATATGGGGCCGCTATTTACCGCGCAGTGTAACTTCGTAGTAAATAGCGACAACTTAGAAAAATGCACTTTAGTGCCTTTTTATAAGTTGTATAATACACACACACACACATGTCCTTTGGGCATGTGTGTGCGCAACACCTGTGTACATTTGCATTTATGGGGTGCTACAGGGTGTTCTTTGGACACCCTGGCACCCTTGAAATCACATCCTTATTTGTGATTCGCTAATTGCTAATCGCAAATAAGGATTGACTCTCCATTCATTCCTATGGGCCTTTAGACCCATAAGAATGAATGGGAAATCCCATCCTTATTTGCGATTAGCATTTTGCGAATCGCAAATAAAGAAGCAGTAGAAATCGCAAAAAATATTGCGATTTCTACATGCATCCTGTTTTGCGAGTCTGTAATAGCGATTCCTTAATAATCGCTAATGCAGACTCGCAAAAGGGGACTTTGATGAATCTATGGGATAATATCTACATCTCCCAAGATGTCTTTAATGCCACTAATGCTCGACGTAAAGAATGCCTAGCTCTTCGTCCTCAAATGAGACAGCTGCAAATCCAATATGGAATCCTCCATCCCTGTCTTTGCAAGATTACCCACAATGGTCGTGCCCATTCCTTTTATGACCCGAAGAAGCTTGGTTCATATCTTAACACAATTTCACCTTCTGGAATGGACACTAATAATTAATCATTTTCTTTGCTCTTTGTGTTCTTCTTATTTCTCTTTGCTCATTTTTACTCTCATCATTGTCCCTTTGTCCCATGACCTTTTCTCTTTGTTATCTCCTTTCCACATTATGAGTTTCTCTCTTTTTGTTTCTCTTCCTTTCTATTAATTGCTGAAGTCCATGTCCTTGTGGCGTCTCCATGCTCCCATTTCTCAGTTTTCCCTTTTCCTTACAGACCTGGCTATTTGGCCTTGCTCTGTACTTTTACTTTTTCTTCATTTCCTTCTTTTCTTTCTCCTTTCTTCTTTTCCTCCTTCCTTTCTTCTCTTCCTTTGCTGCTCTCCCTCTTTTCATTTTTAGTTCTTCACCTAAAATGGCGTGTATTTTTATTAGTTGGTCTTTTCCCAAATGTATTGTATTTTATTTTGTAATAACTTTTGGCTGTTGCCTGGATTTTTTGGATGTTTTGGTATTCTTTGTAACACTTTCTGTATATTTTCTCTTTACATGTTTTGCTTTCTTTTTCAGAAGTTCTCCTGAAGTGTTTCTCATTCCCTCGTGTATTACCTTCCTTACCCTCCAATATGTGTAGATTTTGTAACGAGGAATGTCCGTGGTATCGGGAACCCGATTAAACGTCAAAAGGTATTGTCTCATCTCTCTAAACTTCACTCTCATATTGTTTTTCTTCAAGAAACGCATTGTGCTGAAGTTGAATCTCTTAAGTTAAAAAAACAATGGGTTGGTCAGGTTGTTCACTCTTCTACGTCCAACAAAAAAGGTGGTGGTGCCATATTGTTTCATAATTCATTATCTGTACAAATGTTATCTACTCAAAATGATAAAGACGGTTGTTGGGTGATGGCAAAGATTGTGGTACACAATAAAACTTTAACCTTATTGAGTATTTATGGCCCGGTTAAACCTGATTCTCAATTCTGGAATGAAATTAAAATTTTACTTTCCTCATTTGATTGTCCCAATGTTATTGTTGCTGGTGATTTTAATCAATGGTTAGCCCCTTTTTCTGACAGATTATCGAAATGCAAATTTAACCCTGACAAAACGCACAAAGCCTTTCAATCTGCCATCACCTCTCGTCCTATGTATGATGTTTGGAAGACTATGGCTCCCAATGAGGTTTTTAGTAATGTAACTTCATTAGTGGGTTACTGGGGCAGATTTCTTCAAAAGGTTCCTACAATAGGGACACAGCACCTCATGAGGGAGGTCCATCCCATTTGCCATCCTGAAATACCAGAGCTGCGTGACTCCATGGACAATGTAATTAGACCACAGGTCGATGCTCTGTTTCAGGAACAGTGGATCCATGCTCCTTGGAAGAGGAGTGAGGTCCTATCCCTAAAGAGTCAGCTAACGGACCCTCGGAAAATCCCCTCTGCATATGATAGGAGAATTGACGTAGGAGGCCTCCTCTACAGTGATGACATTAGCTTATATAGAGTTTTTTTCTGTCTGCTGGTACCACTAGATATATGGCGTCAGGTGCATACTCAGGATCATGCACTGGAGTTGGGTGGCACATGGGATGGGATCAAGGCTTGGGATAAGGAGTATAAGCCCGGTGAAAAGCCGAAAGAGGAGCTCCTAGCTTTGCCAGGACGTATTATTACCTACATGCACTCCCTTATCCTGCCAAGACAAGTGGATTGGGATAAGTTGACTGCGAGTCGTCAGAAGAAGGATGTAAGTATGTCTGATTTCTTTACCAGATTTGAAGGAGTGTTTTTAGATTTTAGTGGTCAGGACCTGTCACAGGAGGGTGGTGTTTGTTTGTTTGTTACCAGATTTGTCACTAACTTGCTTCCTGAGATCCCAACTAGGTTGCAGATTTCAGAAAGTACTTCCCCATCAGGGATTCTGAGTATGGCACAGCACTACAAGCATAGAGAGAATGAGGACAAAGAAATGGTGGAGAAAAAGTAAAAGGATTTGGAAACAAGGATGTTGATGCAGCAAGTTGCGAGGGGTAGAGGTTCGGGATCAGCCCAACAGCTACCCGTGTCAAAGCCCAGCTCACCTGAGTTTCTGTTCAGTTCTGATTGAGGTTGAAGACAGTCCGACCCCACCCTGAAACTGCTTGTTCCAGCACACTAGTTTTAAAACAGTGCACTAAGAACCAGAAGCTCAAGGGAAGGGGGAAAGTGGATAAAATAAAAAAAGAGAGACAACACCGTTCTTGCGTTTTCACTGTAGAAGAGCTGCTAAAATCTGCGGCCCTCTCTGACTTCTGTAGAAACTGGTGCCTAATGAAACATAAACAAAGAGCAGATAAGTGCAACCTATCCCTAAATGTGTTCCTGACTAAACCTTAATCTTATTAGAAATCCTCTTCTAAAAGTACCTCTTGGATCCTGGTCTCACGCTTCCAGGTTTGGAATGTTTTACTGTTCTTGGATGTGCTTTCTATTACTGTAAAACATCTGTAACATCAAACGAATATCATTATCAGAATTACCAACATCTAACATTCACCTTATTATAACTAAAGCCTTAATTCTTAATAGCAAACTCACTTTTCACACATTTCCAGACTTTTTATAAAACAAATACTGTACTTTTACATCAAAATACAACAGGTAATTTGTGCAAGTCCTTGATTTACTGTTTGCCTTGCTGTCAATGGTTTCCTCTGTTCGATTCTTAAACAAGTTCCATGTAAAACTATGTTTAATTCACAAAGTTCCACAAAGTATTCTTGTAAAAAAGGGTTTGAACCACAAAGTTTGTGGGAGATATCTTGTTCCAAATTGTCTTTACATGAATCCAGAAATCGCCGATAAAGTTCTTTCAGGTAATAAAAGATTTTGCATTTACTTGTTGCTGAAAAGGGATACTGATCAGTCTAACCTTGACCTCTTTCTCTTTTGCAGGTCGATTGCAGTGGACAGAAGAGGGGCTGAGGCAAGAAGTAGCCGGAAACCAGAAGAAGGAAGAGCCAGAAGCCACGCCCGTTGAAGTCAATGAAGATCTGGAGAGAGCAGGAGTGCCAGCGCCAAAGGATCTGTTTTCAGGTAAGTGGGAGGTAGACGAGCACAAGCACTGGGTGAGGCTCAGGACTGCCTTTTATAGACAGGGCTGGGTGTGGTTCGAAGAACTGGGTGTGGTTCTCACAAGCAGGTGTGCAGCGCTTCAGTTATTTTGCTAATGAGTTGAAGTAACACATGGCCTAGGGAGAGTGTTTTGCATAAGCCTTGGTAAAAGCAAGGTCCAATGTTTTCTAAATAAGCCTTGGTAAAAGCAAGGTCCAATGTGCAAACAAGACAGCAATGTCCAAACTTGTGAATACATTGAGCAACATACACAGAAGTCTTAGGGAGGGGCTGAGATAACAAGAAAGAGGGGACATGCTTTTTGCTGTGCACAAACCCTAACACCCCGGTCTAGTATGGGTGGTGCTTCGAGGGGGCCCATTGGGCCTAATAAATGTGCATTTTGTAAGCAGGAGGGACATTGGCTGAATGAGTGTCCGGAATTGTTGCAGAATGGTGAGGCCCGAGAGGTCAAGGTTTTAGAAGACGCAGAAGAGGAGTAGGAGGCCAAGGGGAGATGCAGTTAGAGAATACATCACACAATCGACATAGCAGTAAATATTTTGATGACCCCAGTACTATCCTAATGATTATGACAAGGATGAGGTGACTGGGTTGTCCCATAGCTAGGACCGCAAGGGACAGTGTAATGGACCAGTTCCGGTACCTGTAGGTCAGCACGGACCCTATGTTATGGCAGATTTGCAAGGTAGGACCAAGAAATTTCTAGTTGATATAGGGGCTATGAATAGCTCTGTTTCCCGTTCACTGGTTATGGGGACAGATCTGTCTGGCCAAAATAATGTGTTGGTAAGCTTTTCAGACATGCCAGTTGTTAGCCCCATTTCCAAACCTCTTCCTTTGACTATTTCCCCTACATGGTCGATCCTCCATTTCTATTAATGTTAAACTGTGGGGAGAATTTTTTGGGCTTGCATTTATTAAAAAGTTTACATGCAACAATATTTTGATCTCCAGATGGTGTATACATGACTATTGGACCACAGGTGGCCCATGCAAAGTAATGCTTCGCAAAAGATGCTCCCCCCTGCGGTGTTCAAGAACGTGCCACGCACATTGTGGGCTGCAGGGGACACGGATGTGGGGTTCCTCCAGATCCCACCAGTCGCTATCCAGATAAAGTACAATGCCAAATTGCCACTAATTCCCCAGTACAAGATCTTGCAGGCAGGAGAAAAGGCTTTGTAACAAATATTACAGGATTTGATAAAGTCTGGTGAGGTTGTAGAGACAGTGGCGAATGTGAGTAATAGCTCTATTCTTCCTATTCTTAATAAGACACCCTTGGACTCTGATGCCCACCCTGATGTTTACCTCTCTTTAATTGACCTTAGAGAGATAAGCAAAATAGTTGTTCCCTAGTATCCTGTGGTTCGAGACATTACCACGATCTTGACAATGATTCCCCCGTCAGCAAAATTCTTTTCAGTGATCGATTTGAAGAATGCTTTTCAGCATACCAAGCCAAATGGATAGACAATATCTGTTTGTATTTGCGATAGCCGGAAGGAGCTGAAGTTTCTGCCGTGCTCCACAAGGCTATACAGAAAGCCCGGGTATCCATAGTCAAGCTTTGAAAGCTCAATTGGATTCTTTGGAGCTTCCCCCTGGTAATGTGCTATTGCAGTACGTTGACAACCTCCTTGTGGCTTTGGACACTAAGGATGTTTGTAAAGAGGCCACAGTTAAATTGCTGTTACATTTGGCACACAATGGACACAAGGTGTCACCTTCGAAATTTCAATATTTTCGACAGGCAGTCACCCATTTAGGTCACCTACTCCCGATGGAGAGTCTGAGTCTAACACCTGAATGCATAGCTGCTATTACAAATATGCCTGTTCCTAAGACTCAACGCGAGATGCGCGTTTTCATTTGCATACCTACGTATTGTTGTCAGTGGATCCCTAACTATTCCTTACTAACGAATACCCTTCTTTACCTGACCACCAAAGAAGTGCATAAACCCTTGCCTTGGACATTTGCTTGCCAGCAACCTTTTGAGCAACTAAAGGTTGCCCTTTGCTCTGCTCCTGTGCTTGGTACTCCTGATTACCATAAGCCTTTTGTGCTCTACGTACACAAGATGGATGGTTGTGCGCTTTCTGTCCTAGCACAGGGTTTCAGTGCCTGTACGTGGTCCATGCCCCTTTTTCTTCCCTCTGTTCCCCTCGCTGTCCCCGTGCTTTCGCTGCCTGGTCTTTCTTTCTGGACCCCTCGCTGCCCCCGTGTCCCTGCCCGGTTTTCTCTTCTGTTCCCCTCGCTGCCCCCGTGCCTCTCTGCCCATTCTGCATTCTGTTCTTAGCTTCCCCTGTGTTTCTGTGTTCTGTATTTTGCCTCTGTGCCACTCATTTTTCCGGTATTTCTGTGCCCTTTTTGCCTTCTGTGCCACTCGTTTTTCCCTCATTTTTGTGCTTCTTTTGCCATATGTTTCACACGTTTTTGTGCCCTTCTGTCCTCTTTTCCCCTCGTTTTTTGTGGCCTTCTGACCTCTATGCCACTCGTTTTTGTGCCTCTTTTGCCTTCTTTTCCACTCATTTTTTTGTGCCCTTCTGCCCTCTGTTCTACTCTTTTTTGTGTGCCCTTCTGCCCTCTGTGCCACTCGTTTTTCTCTAGTTTTTTGAGCCCTTCTGCCTACTGTTTTACTCGTTTTTTGTGCCCTTCTGTCCTCTATTCCACTTGTTTTTCCTTGTTTGTGTGCCCCTTTTGCCTTCTGTTCCACTCATTTTTTGTGCTCTTCTGCCCTCTGTTCCACTCATTTTGTTGTGCCCTTCTGCCCTCTGTGCCACTCATTTTCCCCTCATTTTTTCTGCCCTTTTGCATTCTGTTCCACTCATTTTTGTGCCCTTCTGCCCTCTGTTCCACTCATTTTTGTGTGCCCTTCTGTCCTCTGTGCCACTCATTTTTCCTTCATTTTTGTGCCCCTTTTGTCTTCTGTTCCACTCTTTTTTTTGTGCCCATGCCCTCTGTGCCACTTGTTTTTCCCTCATTGTTGTGCCCCTTTTTCCTCTGTTACCTTCATTGCCCCTCACCGCCCTCGCCGCTGCATCCCCTGCGGCCCTGCCCCCCAGACTGCCAACTGCCTATTCGCTGCCCCCGCCTCCCACCTGCTTCTCCCTCCCAACTCCACATATATGCTGGCCACTGCACGGCTGAGCAGCAGCCGTGCCGCGGGTGCGCCTAAGGCAAGTCCGTCTGTGCCTGGACTGCACCCAGCGCCAGAACCCCTGGCCTCCGCACCCACCACGACAACCGCTGCCACTATGACGTCAGCACTCTACACGCGCTCAACTCCGGATGGAGCCAAACCTGCTTCAAGGCCACCCAGAAATGCACACACAGCCCCTTCACCTGCCGGAACTGCGGCTACACCAGCCTCAGAGCCGACGAACCACCCGCCAAGAAAGACCCCAACCACATCCGATGCATACTACTAAACACCCGCTTAGCACGCAAGCATGCCGTCGAGCTCTGGGACCTGCTCAACACAAAATCCCCGTACATCGCCTTCCTGACAGAGACCTGGTTAACAACTCCTCTGCACCTGATATCGCCATAGCCATCCCGGCTACAAGATTACCCGCAGAGACCACACCAACGGAGTTGGAGGAGGAATCTCCTTCGTCCACAAGAACAGCATCAGGGTCTCGACTAGCACCGATGGCGCGCTCAGCACCGCCGAACACATGCATTTCCAGATCTACACAGACCCTAACACAACCCTCAAATGCACCCTTGTCTACCGACCCCCCAGACCCCACCCCCAGTTCAGCAATTCCATCGCCGACTTGATCAGCACGCACGCCCTGACCTCCACAGACTACATCCTCTTCGGAGACCTAAACTTTCACCTTGAGAACAACAACGACAACAACTCCACAACCCTGATCGACAACTTTGCCAACCTTGGAGTGAAGCAACTCATCACAACGCCCACCCACTCAGCCAGCCAAACGCTCAACCCGGTCTTCTCCTCAAGCCTGCACGACTCCGTCAGCCAAACCACCAAATTCCTCTGGACCGACCATCTCTGCATCTACTTCGTCTTCCAGAAACCCACCACACACCACTGCATCCAACAGATCCCCCGCCTCTGCTGGAGCAAAATCACCGAAGGCCAACTACACGCAAACCTCGCTCTCAGCCCTCCCACCGAACCCTCCAACAACAAAGCTGCCCACAGCCTCAGACGCTGGATCGAGGACTGTGCCAACACACTCACCCACTGAAGAAACCCCCCACAGAGACACCAGCAAGAGGGCCAGCTGGGTCATCCCAGTACTCCTAGCCTCCAATCAAGCCTGCCAGAAACTAGAGAAGAAATGGCACAGTGAACAAACTCCGGACAGCCACGCAGCACACAAGGACGCCATCCGCAACCACCACCACCTCATCAGGGCGGCCAAGAGGACCTCCTTCAAAGACCGCCTCAACAACAAAGCACCCAAAAGCAAGGAGCTCTTCAACATCGCAAAGGAACTCTCCAACCCCAGCTCCAACACCATTGACATCCCGCCGTCGCAAGCCCTGTGCAAATTCCTTGCCACCATCTTCCACCGCAAGATAGCAGACATCCACGACAGCTTCAACACCCAGACAGCACCAACAGACAGCAATACAACAGATCCTCCGCACACCATTGACCACGACCCCCTGCTAGCCTGGACCAGCGTGAGCATCGATGATACCATCAAGACCATGCGCAAAATCCACTCCGGCTCTCCATCAGACCCATTCCCGCACCCCGTCTTCAACAGAGCAAGCAGCTCCATTGCACCCCACTTGCCCAACATCATCAATCTCTCCCTTGAGACTGCATCCTTCCCAGAGATCTGGAAACACGCCGAGATCAACACCCTACTCAAAAAACCTAAGGCAGGCCCAAGAGACCTCAAGAACCTCTGGCCCATCTCTCTGCTCCCCTTCCCGGCCAAGGTTGTCGAGACATCCGTCAACAGACAGCTAACCCGATACCTCAAAGAAAGCAGAATCCTGGACCCTTCCCTGTCAGGGTTCTGCCTCAACCACAGCACCGAGACTGCCCTCATTGCTGCCATTGATGACATCAGGACTCTGCTGGACAAAGGCGAGACCACAGCACTCATCCTCCTAGACCTCTTTGCCGCTTTCGACACCGTCTGCCACCACACACTACACGTACGCCTCCACGCCGCAGGGATCTGAGTCCAGGCTCAGGATTGTACCACCTCCTTCCTCTCCAGCAGAACCCAGAACATCCACCTCCCCCCATTCCGTTCCAAAGCCTGCAAGATCATCTGCGGTGTATCCCAGGGATTCTCCCTCAGCCCGACGCTGTTCAACTTTTAAATGGCCCCGCTTGCACACATAGCTCGACAGCATGACCTCAAGATAATCTCCTATGCCGACGACACTCAGCTGATCCTCTCCCTCACCAAGGACCCAATCACCGCCAAAGCCAACGTTCACGAAGGAATGAAGGCCTTGGCCGACTGGATGAAGACCAGCCGTCTGAAGCTGAACTTGTACGAAACGGAGGTCCTCATCCCCGGCTCCAACCCTTCAGCCTGGGATGACTCCTGGTAGCCAACGGCACTGGGGAAGCCCGACACCCCCAATGAAGCACGCAACATGGGAATCGTCCTCGACTCAACGCTCTCAATGACCAAGCAAGTCAACGCCGTCTCTTCCTCCTGCTTTAACACCCTCTGCATGCTCCGCAAGATCTACAGATGGATCCTGACAGATACAAGAAAGACATTCACCTAGGCCCTCGTCAGCAGCAGACTCAACTACGGAAATGCCCTTTACGCGGGACCCCCGACCAAGCTCATCAATTGACTACAACGCATCCAAAACACCTCGCGCGACTGATCCTTGACGTACCACACCACGGCCAATTCAACCCCCACCTGAGAAACTTGCACTGGCTCCCTGTCAATAAGAGGATATCCTTCAAGCTCCTCACCCACGCACACAAGGCACTCCACAAGACTGGCCCAGCCTACCTCAACAGAAAGCTCTCCTTCACCTTCCTCAACAACCTTCTACGGTCCACCGACCTCTCACTCGCCACCATCCCGCGTATCCGAAGAACAACCACCAGTGGGAGATCCTTCTCCCACCTCACCGCCAAGACATGGAACACCCTCCCACTGAGCCTGCGACAGACCCAAGACCTGCTGACCTTCAGGAGGATACTCAAGACCTGGCTGTTCGATCAGTAGCGCCCCCACCCCCAGCGCCTTGAAACCCTCGTTGGTATGTAGTGCGCTTAACAAATGATTGATTGATTGATTGATTGATTGATTGATTGATTGATTGAGAGACCCTGTGCTTATTTCTCTTCTATTCTTGATAACATTGCCAGAGCTCTCCCGAACTGCCTGAGAGCTGCCACTGCGGTGGCAGTTTCTATCAGACAATTGGCAGGGCTCGTCCTTGACACTGATCTCGCAGTAATGGTACCTCATGCTGTGAATACGCTATTGAATAAGACAAAGGCGCAGCACCATACAAGTACGTGTCTTAGTGGATATGAATTATCCTGAGGTTTCTCTCTATGTATCTATTTGGCCGTGCAGTCATGAAGGAAGAACTGCCCCTGGTGGCCCCTCCATTACAGCAGAATGGTCCTGTGTAGTCTAGTTGGTCTATTGGGAGTAGAATAGTAGTGGGAGTGATCCTTCTCATAGTAATGATCACACTATTTCTGATGGTGTTGTATTTAGAAGAACGATTCAGAAAAGGGGGTGGTCATGAACAGAGTGTCTGAATTAAGCAGACCACTCTTACCCAGTCCAAAGATCAGGGCTTGATCCATCACCGTTATTTAGCTCACTGCACCATCCCAGCTCAGAACCTGGCTATATGCAAATCAGTCTGTCCCTGGCCCAGTGCATCATGGGAACAGGGCAGACTCAACTACCAAGCCAATTCTTCACCAGAAAGGAGATAAGCTTCCGGGGACCAGTTTCTGGCATTTCAACCGTCGTCGGCCCGGCTTGCTTGAATCCTGATGGTGCAGTGAGCAAGGGACTCATGTCTGAGTATACCCTGCCACACCTATAGTGGCCAAAAACGATTCAGAAAAGGGGGTGGTGATGAACAGAGTGTCTGAATTAAGCAGACCACTCTTACCCAGTCCAAAGATCAGGGCTTGATCCAACACCGTTATTTAGCTCACTGCACCATCCCAGCTCAGAACCTGGCTATATGCAAATCAGTCTGTCCCTGGCCCAGTGCATCATGGGAACAGGGCAGACTAAACTACCAAGCCAATTCTTCACCAGAAAGGAGACAAGCTTCCGGGGACCGGTTTCTGGCATTTCAGCTGTCGTCGGCCCGGCTTGCTTGAATCCTGATGGTGCAGTGAGCAAGGGACTCATGTCTGAGTATACCCTGCCACACCTATAGTGGCCAAAAAACGATTCAGAAAAGGGGGTGGTGATGAACAGAGTGTCGGAATCAAGCAGACCACTCTTACCCAGTCCAAAGATCAGGGCTTGATCCACCACCGTTATTTAGCTCACTGCACCATCCCAGCTCAGAACCTGGCTATATGCAAACCAGTCTGTTCCTGGCCCAGTGCATCATGGGAACAGGGCAGACTAAACTACCAAGCCAATTCTTCACCAGAAAGGAGACAAGCTTCCGGGGACCGGTTTCTGGCATTTCAGCCGTCGTCGGCCCGGCTTGCTTGAATCCTGATGGTGCAGTGAGCAAGGGACTCATGTCTGAGTATACACTGCTACACCTATAGTGGCCAAAAACGATTCAGTAAAGGGGGTGGTGATGAACAGAGTGTCTGAATTAAGCAGACCACTCTTACCCAGTCCAAAGATCAGGGCTTGATCCATCACCGTTCTTTAGCTCACTGCACCATCCCAGCTCAGAACCTGGCTATATGCAAATCAGTCTGTCCCTGGCCCAGTGCATCATGGGAACAGGGCAGACTAAACTACCAAGCCAATTCTTCACCAGAAAGGAGATAAGCTTCCGGCGACCGGTTTGTGGCATTTCAGCTGTCGTCGGCCCGGCTTGCTTGAATCCTGATGATGCAGTGAGCAAGGGACTCATGTCTGAGTATACCCTGCCACACCTATAGTGGCCAAAAATGATTCAGAAAAGGGGGTGGTGATGAACAGAGTGTCTGAATTAAGCAGACCACTCTTACCCAGTCCAAAGATCAGGGCTTGATCCACCACCGTTATTTAGCTCACTGCACCATCCCAGCTCAGAACCTGGCTATATGCAAATCAGTCTGTCCCTGGCCCAGTGCATCATGGGAACAGGGCAGACTAAACTACCAAGCCAATTCTTCACCAGAAAGGAGACAAGCTTCCGGGGACCGGTTTCTGGCATTTCAGCCGTCATCGGCCCGGCTTGCTTGAATCCTGATGGTGCAGTGAGCAAGGGACTCATGTCTGAGTATACACTGCCACACCTATAGTGGCCAAAAACGATTCAGAAAAGGGGGTGGTGATGAACAGAGTGTCTGAATTAAGCAGACCACTCTTACCCAGTCCAAATATCAGGGCTTGATCCATCACCGTTATTTAGCTCACTGCACCATTCCAGCTCAGAACCTGGCTATATGCAAACCAGTCTGTTCCTGGCCCAGTGCATCATGGGAACAGGGCAGACTAAACTACCAAGCCAATTCTTCACCAGAAAGGAGACACGCTTCCGGGGACCGGTTTCTGGCATTTCAGCCGTCGTCGGCCCAGCTTGCTTGAATCCTGATGGTGCAGTGAGCAAGGGACTCATGTCTGAGTATACCCTGCCGCACCTATAGTGGCCAGAAACAATTCAGAAAAGGGGGTGGTGATGAACAGAGTGTCTGAATTAAGCAGACCACTCTTACGCAGTCCAAAGATCAGGGCTTGATCCATCACCGTTATTTAGCTCACTGCACCATCCCAGCTCAGAACCTGGCTATATGCAAATCAGTCTGTCCCTGGCCCAGTGCATCATGGGAACAGGGCAGACTAAACTACCAAGCCAATTCTTCACCAGAAAGGAGACAAGCTTCCGGGGACCGGTTTCTGGCATTTCAGCCGTCGTCGGCCCGGCTTGCTTGAATCCTGATGGTGCAGTGAGCAAGGGACTCATGTCTGAGTATACCCTGCCATACCTATAGTGGCCAAAAACGATTCAGAAAAGGGGGTGGTGATGAACAGAGTGTCTGAATTAAGCAGACCACTTGTTGTTAAATATTTTGTCCACCCTAAGCGTGGAAGGGTATACTCAGATGTGAGTCCCTTGCTCATTGCACCATCAGGATTCAAGCAAGCCGGGCCGACGACGGCTGAAATGCCAGAAACCGGTCCCCGGAAGCTTGTTTCCTTCCCAGTGTAAGAATTGGCTTGGTAGTTTGGTTTGCCCTGTTCCCATCATGCACTGGGACAGGAACAGACTAATTTGCATATAGCCAGGTTCTGAGCTGGGATGGTGCAATGAGCTAAAAAACGGTGTTGGATCTAGCCCTAATCTCTTGACTGGGTGAGAGTATTCTGCTTAATTCAGAGATTCTGTCATCACCACCCCTTGTTGTTAAGTATTTAGAAGAACAGCATCCTACGCACACTTTGATACGACTACCCCGGCTCCACCTGAGCACTTATTTGTTACCCTGACCTCGCATAAAGAGAGACACAGACAGGTTTATCCCAAGAACGCTTTCATGCAGATGCTTCATCAGGTACACAGTACCACTAATGCCCCAAATTGTTAGGTGTGTGGGTTACTCCCCTCCGCTATGCACAATAATGATTTGCTGGTGTCATTGCCCCTGTCATACTTGTGAAGTTGTGAAGCATGGTTCCAGTTGCTTTCTATGGTATACATGCACTATCATGCTGACACTTTGAAAATGGTACAGTCTGTTTACGAAGCAGTGGTGGAATATATAGTGGTACACCAAGGATATACACCTGGAGTTGATGGCAAGGAGGGTACCCTGCATCCAGAAGCTTATATGAACGTTTTCGAAGCTAATGAGAATGTCATTGGTTACAAAATGAAATGCTGGATATCCAAGGATTTAATGTCACTGAATACTTTAAATATTTCCATAAACTAAATATCACTGAAGACAAATCCATGCCCGTCCCTGTGACCAATGCAACAGCTAGTTTCTGTGTTGAAGGCTGAGGGAATATCCCAGTAGCACAGAGCAGTTGTAATTACACATACCGATTGAACACTACTAGTAGCCCACCTTTGCTTGCACCTAGGAATGTATACTTCATCTGTGGGGAACAGGCTTATACATGGCTTCCCAGGGAATGGTCTGGTCGGTGTTATGTCTCTTTTCTCTTTCCTCCAGTTTACATTGCACCATCGAATTATCACAATGATCATAGACTACAGCGTAGAGATCTCATTTGCATCGAATTAAGAGAGTTGTCATTCCAGACGATAATGATCAGACAGAAACCTCCCTACAGCAATTTTGCTGACATAATGAAGGACATCCTGCCATTCTGGGGCCCATATTCAATAGAGTAGTTGAGAGAGTTATTAATACTAATGCAGGTATACTGACTAATCTTACAGTTGAGCTTCAGGCTATGAGTCTCGTTGCTCTTCAAAACCAGATGGTTATAGACTTAATTCTTGCTGGTAGGGGTGGAGCATTCTGCACCATTGGCAGCAGCTGCTGAGTGTACATTCCTGATAAAGCCCCAAATGTTTACTCCACAATACAGAAACGACATAGACTTGCTTCAGATATCCATCAGGATAATGATTCATGGTCCCTCACATGGTGGCTCTGGGGCCTGCTGACATCATGGGGTTGGAAGATACTCCTTGTCCTAGTAGCTATCGCAGGTGTCATCTTTACATGTTTCCTATGTATTAATTGCCTTCCAGCATGTTACACCTATTGTGGGAGCAAGCTCACCTCTACCCTTAGATTGTCAGGACGTGATAACAAGGTCTCCACTATGATGTTGCTGGGTATCCAGGATATGATGCTCATCGATGAGGGCATTTTTGAATACTAAGTGGATTTTGATACTCAGGTGTTGTTTTATTCTTCCTTGTAACTTCAGTGACTATGCATTTTATTTCTCCCCACTTAGAATTGTAAGGACTCTACTGGATAGCCTCAATAAAGCATTAAGCCGCCCATGCCAAAAGGAGGGTCTGTTATGTTTGAAAATCCCATTCCTACAATGCACTTGTTTCATGCTATATTAGTTAGCAGTGTGAGGCTCAATAGACTCCATTTGTTTTCACGTTAGGCAACCCATTGAGTTATCCCCGTAATGTGCAGGCTTCAGTTAGTGAGTGTGACTCTATCTTGTATTTTGTAATCCTTATTAGGCTGCTTAGGCTGTGCCCGAAATAGGCCTCATTATTTAGTATTGCTTGCCTCAGCAGAACACTGTACTTCGTTATTATTTTCTCTTCTGTTCAAGGCTGCTTCCCCACTTACTAATGAATAGGTCATTCTGCCATCGCATACCTATCTGAGTGTGTAGTTCTGCTCCCACATTAGAAGATGCTGAGACTCAGTGCCGCAACCTTGGGTTGCAAATAGCATGTACCCATCTGGCATGTGGTAGCCTATCATTCTGTGCCTTCTTTGTTCATGCTCGGCTCAAACCGGTAATTTTCCTTTTTGGGCGTGGTTGGGGGCTCTTGGGAAGATTCATTACGTGTTGCAGACAGTTGGGGGGCCAGTCCCTCGGCAGACATCTTAGGGTGCAGGTCAGATTGGACTACTCTGCAGAGTATTGCTAATAAACGTATGTTTGTATTCTCTACTGTCTGACCGACTCTTCATTCTTGGGAAGGCATAGCAGGTGGTTGTAAGTAACCAGAGTGGCCCCTAAGGGCCACTTCCTTCACTTAGGCACTAGCACACTTTATCAATGCTGACCAGTGTCAACGTGCTTGTGCTCCTTCCCTTAAACATGGTTAAATTAGTTTATGCCCAACTGGTACACAAATAATTTATCTGTACGTCCCTTGTAAAGTGGTACTATATGTACCCACGGCCTGTAAATTAAATGATACTAGAGGGCCTACATCACTGATTGTGCCACCCACTTGAGTTTCCCTTTAAACATGTCTCTGGCCTGTCATTGAAGCCTTTGTGTGTAGTTGTAAACTGTTATTTCAACCTGGCAAAACAGACCTTTGTCCCAGGCCTAAACCTTCCATTTGAATACATATGTCACCTCTAGTGTCGGCCCTAAACAGCCTGTAAGGCAGGGTGAAGTGTATTCAAAATGTGGGAAATGTACCTTTAACGTGTACATGTCGAGGAAGTGAAAAACTCCTAACTTCATTTTTCTCTAGTGTAAAGCCTATCTCTCCCGTAGGATAACATTAGGTTACCTTATTACATTTAATAAGTTATAACTTTCTAATGGCGGCATGTAAGAAAGTCGAGTTTGGTCTTTAGGTGTTGGATTTTAAGTCATAGTTCTAAATATGCCACTTTTCTAAAGTTGGCATTTTCTTGCACTAATCATTTAGCGCCTACAACCTGTATCCCGGGTCACATGACTAGGTGTAGTTTGCAATTGGTCTTTATGTTTTACTCCCAGAGAGTGAGAAAAACAAGGAACAGGTGTTGATGGGATGGGCCATCTCTGACTTGATATGGGGCAAGCCATTCACCTAACACATTTGCAAAATACAAAGGGCCAGATGTATCAAAGAGTTTTACCTATTCTGTGGCTATGGGGAAAAGTGTTCATACATAAGGCACAAATACTCTGGTTCAGCACACTCACAAAGGTTTTTACATCAGTCTTATGTGCTCACAGAGAAGCTGGTGCCACGGTAGAGAGACAGAAAATTAGAGACACCTCTGGTGGAGACAACTCTAGACGTTTCTCCCACTTCAAGGGAAGCACCAGGTATGAATAGTGGATCCGCAGACCCAACTCTTTAGTACACTTCTGGACCTGTGGGAGACTTATAAGAAGAACTGCTGTGCTGCTCTGCTATCAAAAGGAGGACTGATTTTCAGCCTTGCTACTCTGCTGCCTTACTGTCTCAGTGTGAAGAACTAGACCTGCATTTTGAACCCAGAACCACCAGAGTGCCTCCAAACTCTAGGTGACTGGCCTTCTTATCAGAGCCTCAGATACTGAAATGGCTCCAACCATTTTGAACCCTGCACCTGGACTCTGGCTGCTGTGAGTCCTAACAACCCAAGTGGTGCCCGAAGGATCCTGGACCCTTAGGAGTGGTGCTAAGGGTACTCTGCCAGCCCAGCTGTGATCTTATCAGAACCAAAGCAGTGTTGTGCAAAGTTAATGCAGGTCTTAGGAGCACCTCATTGGAACCAACACAGTGTCATACAGCCAGAGGCAAGCCGGCACCACAGTCCTCGCAACTCATCGAAACTGCTGCTGCATGACACATCCTTGATGTGGACCTTGAAGGAACTCATCTGAACCAATGCAGCAAAATGCAGCCTCAACACAAGCCTCATCGCAGCCCTTGCTGCCCAAGAAAACTGCCATTGCATGAAGCATTCTCGATGCAGACCTCACATCTCTCCTGGGGATTGCCATTGTGCAGTGCATTGCTCCACAACCTGGATTTAAGGTATATTTCTCAGTCGGACTAACTTGGTTCTTACATCTGGCGCATGCTTTATTGCGATCAACCTGAACTTGTGATTTTATTCTGGTCCAGCATAATCAAATAATCAAATTTGGTTTTTTGCCCTTATAAGCACAATTTTCTTTTACCTAAATCTTTAAAATTGCATATCCCTGGTTCTACTATTTGGATTTGTCTTGTTTTTGTGTCTTATAATTTACATTTTACTCTATTTTATAGATTGGAGTGGGATTTTTCTTGTGTTGTGTGTTCACATTAATACAGTTTGTGTGTTGCATACATACTTTACACGTTGCTTGGCTGCTTTGTGCCAAGATTCCTGACGGTTTGGCACAGATTAATTTGGGGTTCACTTGTTTTTCACCGTGACAAAATTTTTTTTATTGCTGTTTGAGTAGTGTTTTACCCCTCTCAACCAGTAACCCAATTCCTCAAAGGAGGTTCCTCATTCAAATTAGTGAAAGAGCCTATTAAAGTAGCCAATACTTATTTAGTACATGTGAGATTAGTACACAATTTTCTCATTTTGCACCTATGAATTTCTTTCCAAAGGGACGACAGACCAAAATGAAAATTTTTAAGGCTTAGAGCAAGTGAATCGAAATACAACTTATTAGTACATAGGTAGCAACTCTGGGGGCAATTTGGGGTTTCAGTCAGGTTTCTCAGAAATTCATAACAACTAAACTGGAAGACAATTTACATATTAAATCAAATGTAATTGAAAGTATTTCTTTGTTGATAACTCTGAAAGCAAGCAGACATGTTGCTGTTAATTTTCTCCACAAGATTGGCCAAAACTAATTCAAATTGGTGGAGAGATTATTAGGACAAACTTATAATCAGTCATGATTTTTCTATAAACTTCAACACCATCCAGTTCCAAGATGTCTACTAACAACCCATTAACAAATGTGCATCATTGTCACTTAGCGTGATTCAAACAAAATAGGGCATATTCAGTATTCAACACGTCTAATTTCCTTGTTAAGCTGGCTTTGCCAAACTTGCATTAATTCTATTTTTCTGTTTCTCTGTGCAGGACCGTCTCTTGCAATTTTGCCTGTATGCCCAAGAGCTTAATTGGTGCTTTTGTTCGCATTATAAAGCCATCATATTGATGGAGCAGGGGTTTCCAGAAATAAATCTGCTTGGAATAAACCTCCCATTGGGTGAGAGTCATTAACAAAGTTTTGAAATTAACCGAAAAAGTACTATTAACCTTTTCTTTTGGAAAAGAAAATAAGAAAGGTGTGGGAAAATGACAATGAGTTTAAGTAGGCCACAATGATTTCTGCATGAAAAGACAGCAAAAGAAGGAGCAAATGATATTATTTTCATGAGCAAAAGTGCATGAAATTGTATTTAATTAAGCAAATATTAATTACATAAAATGATTGTGTTTATATTAGACTAATGAAAGATTGAAATGAAATTATGAAATGAAGCTTTTATTTGGATAAAAATAACTGACTTTGTTTATTACTCCTAGAAAAAACTGCACACTTTACAAAAAAAGGCTTTAAAAGCTGGCATTAGGGTTAATGTAGCTTTGAAACGTATAAATGCCGAAAAATTTGTTTTATTCTTGATAGATAACTATTGTGTTCTTTCTTGAAGATGACTGCTAAGTGTTCGGAGTATCAGCAGAACTTTCTATTGTCTGGGGAGATAATTAGTCTTGTAGATGACTATGCTAGTAAAAAGTTACACAACCTACCTTAATATGCTTGTGTGCCAAGATTGGGGAAGATTTTGATTCCCTTTGCTGAAGGACGATGATTACAGCATGAGTCTTAACAGAACTTTTGAGAGTGAAGATCGACGGAAGGGCTGTGACTTCACACCCCATGTTTCTAACCAATGAGGAGAGATGGACTTTTACTCTAGCGGATAACTTTTAGTGATAGAATCCATGTTTTTTGACTGGTTCAGAACGAGACTCTGGTACAAGGAGTTTGTGTGAGCTATTTCTTTGAGATTCTTTGGCTGATGCTGTCTGTAAGCTGACTCCTTAACTTTGCTCCTCATACATTTGTGAGGATTGCCCCAGCTTTCCCTTCTGGCTGGATGGTTAGCTTTTCAGCTATTAGCACGCTGTGCTATAGTTACTTAAGTTCCTATGAATTCAGTATTTGCCTTATCTTGTTATAATGCACTTTTGTCTCTTACTCTATCCACTCAACTCATGCTCCTTAAATGAGATGTTATTGTGAACAACTGATTTGTGTTCTCTTGTGTGATGGTTCAACTTTGATACTGTACCTGTGTTTGACCATTTCATATGATTTCAAAGGAAATATGTAAAGCAAAGAAGTAGAGAAACTGAGTCTGTTAAAGATTATTTGTAAATAATGAGATATATATAGTTGTATATAGCGTGATTTGTATAACATTCTCTTTGTTCTAGGTCCCCATGAGGGGAGTATTCATCTAAATCTTTTGCTAAATCCCTGGCAACTCTCTGATCTGCCGGTAGACCTGATGTTGATATCGGCCAAAATTCAGTCTCATAAAATAGAGATTTTTAGACATATCGGCGAGTGATGTGAATATTACACACTCTGCCTTGGTTAGCCAAAACTCCCCTTTTCAGCTGCGCCACATGCTATTAATATGTATATGATTAGTTGGTATATTCTAATGTCTCCAGCCACCTTGAATTTTTGCTTCACTGCAGCATTGGCTACTCTAGTTGATCTGATACAACTCTATGGTACCATTTCAAGTATAACTAATGCCTTTCTTCTATAGCCTACATTTGTTCTTCACAACCCTAAGGTTTTTTTCTGCACGCCCAGTAGGCAAATTCTCCACCACAGGACAACCAGGTCTACTTGCATTACATGACTGTTGATATTAGCTCACAATAAAACATAACCATAATGACAATTGCAAGACATTCTGAAAATCGTTATCCTGTGATAGATTAAAATGTGTCATCATAATATACTACAAAACAATTACGTCTATTTTTAGCTCCCATTTTACTATCAAATTACTTGTAGAGACAGTTGTTGCATTACTTCGATTTATATATCGACATTTGTCTGGTGCTTACATTTCTTCTTTTCTGTAAGTACTGCATTTTGTTTATTGGTTTCTGGAGGCTCTTGCCCCTCTGGTGATTCTTACATTTTCAAAGCGTCAATGATATGATTCATGGGGTTAGTGAGAAACTAGACATCATTTAAACAATATTTTCTCATTCTCTTCAACTCGTCAAATAGTCCCGGAAACACTATTGACAGATGTAGCTTGATTCACCAGTTGGAGAAAAAGTGATTGATGCTTGAATTCTGACTTTGAATATAGCTGGAATCACAACGGTTACATATTTTGTGTGACCTACTGTGCTTCCAATAAATTTCCTTTTAGTCCAAAACAATCCTCTGGGGCTTTCAATTGACCACCCTTCTACCCTTTCTCTATTTACCACTACCAGAGCCGTGTAATCCACCCACATCACACCACCAGGCATTACTATTTCTTTATTTGTGTTTCCGGAGCATGTAAGGAAGCTGGTAGCCAGCCACCTGAGAGAACTTATAAACAGCCCTTCAACCGAATTTCAGTAGATTGTGATTCTATTTTGTCTGCAGTGCCATGTGCACAACGGGAAACTAATATTTTACACTGGAGAAATATCCCTTTGGTTAGGTCTCATGAGTTTTTGAGTCTTCAGAAACATTTTGCAGGTCAATTTAAAACTTGAAGGTTACTCCTGTAAAGAGCAGATGTTATTGCCTTTCCAGCACAGAAAACAAAATGATTCATTCACAACTGTTCATGGGGGTGTAGTCGGAAGAGTTTTCTTCAGGAGTAAAATTGTTCCTTTGTTGAAAAAAATTATATAACAGAATAGTGTGCCGTACACAAATGTGTTGTGCATGCTGTTTGCAAAATTGACAGTGTGGAGAATTGGCTGCTGCACACTTAGGCCTTAATCATGAGCGCGTGTTAAATAGCAGCCCCTGTGTGAACACCTCTGCTTCAGATCAGGCTAATATATGTTTTCCTTGAACACATTTTGCAGGAGGGCTCTGCCATATTTTCATGGTGAGGGAGAAGGCAGGAATGGTATAAACTGAAACATGCCAACATTGCTCATCTGTGGTATGTACCATTTTAAGTCCTCCCTAATTAAGTTCTGATATTAATTCCAGCACTTGATATCTTAACTCACCCTCATTGTGGTCCAGCTCAATAATATGCAAAACTACTACCGATGTTCTAATTTGAAACCTGGATTAGTAGTACCCTAAGGGGCATATTTATAACATTAGTCACCTTGCTCGGCTGCCCTGCATTACAGGAAAATGGCAGTAATGCGGCATATTTATCCAATGCAGAGCACTCCTGTCCTGTCCTTTGCACTGATGCCATTTTGCTAATGCAGGCACCCAAGCACCATGGTGGCAGGGTGTCTGTGTTGCAGGATTGTTTTTGTGCAGGAAAGGGCACCTTCCTTCACAAAAAAGAGGCCTTTTCCTCTGTCTATGTGTGCTGCATGCAGAAAACATAGAGAAAAAAACTAGGAGAAATAAACCTATTTTTCCTTTTTGCGCCTCACCTAGGGAAGTATCTTGTTGGCACAATTCCAAGTTTACCAGATTTGGTAAATCCGGGAATGCACTGAAAACCCCACCGCAACGCCGACGACCCGCTTGCGCCAAGTAATCCAACGCATTGACTTGCACTGCATTGCATTACTCCATATTTTTGAAGCTATTCAAAGCCATGCAAAGTGGGTTTGCCTGGTTTCAAAAATATGACAGAGGTTTGCATCACACGGGTACCATGTTGTGTGTTGCAAACATGATGCAAAGCTCTCATAAATATGCCCCTAAGTATCTCAGATGCAAAAGGCATTTGCTGTAGATGTTTGTATCACTGGGATACCTACGTATTGCTGCCACTTAAGTAATGAGGATTGTGCTGGGACAACATTTGCATAGAGATGTTCTCCAGGCAATGTTTTTACATCTGCAAGGGAGAGTCACAGTATTACAGACACCTGTGCAGTGCAAAGATGGCTCCAGTTGACATAGTGATTGTGTCTCATATGTAGGGTTGTGCACGGTAATTGCTCCTTCTGAGGGGGGCCAATTGCTGGGAAGCACACAGGAGTTAGAGATCGCCTCCCCAGAAATCTCACAGCTGACATGTGAAATCATAAACTGTGCTTCTTAAAAATGAGAACAAGGTGTGTTGGCCCGCAATTTACTAGCAAGTAAAAACAGAGCTAAGGTTTCAACCACTGTTGTGTGTGTGACTGATGCAATATCGCCAGGATAGGCATGTAATGTTCCTGCCTGCACTGAAGAAAGAGCACTTCTTACCAGAATCTAGCACACTATCCCAGTTTGCCCAAAATGCACAAAACTAAGGGTCACCTGTGTTACAGATATTGAAAGTATGTCCCATCTGTTATAAAAACACTATTTTATTTGATGATCAAGTTACACTGTACTCACTGCATGTATAGAAAGTTGCCTACTGTTGAATTGTTACCACATTCTTTTATTGCATGATGTTTAGCTACTATGCCTTTCATGTTTCATCTAATGCCAAAATAGGACCTTTGCTTTATATAGTTCTTTCTATTCAGAATCTGTCTCAAGAATTGCCAGTGTTTTAAAACAACTCTTTAAATTTGTGGACTTTTTTCAGTATCTAATGACCACTGCTGGACATTCTTTTTTCTTTTTGAATCATTCACATAGCAAATGTCTTCTCTCTAACATTCCAACTCAACTCTCAGTCACCTTAATAAACTCTGGTCTTCATCATGTTTTTATAATTTTCTGATTTCATTTTTTCTTTTTCAATTGCATGATATTCTTTTTCTGTGGTAAACGTTAAAAATACATCAACAGGGATAAAGGCAAATCTCACCTCATTGACTGTCATGAATACTGTTTAAATGCAACAAATAGTTTCTATCTGTTGGTTTGGAAAATACGGTTTTTATTTGTATTCTGTATATATAACTGACATATCAAAATATTATTTTTCAAGGGACGGGGCTTAGCTGGGAAAGGAGTAGGACGCCATATCTAGAAGGTCTCCTCCACCACAGCATCTACAGTGGTCTACTGCACCCCTACTCGACTGTTGAGGGCTTCAGAGGAGCTGTGAGGCATCAAGGGAGGATCTGGAATCCACGAAACAGAACTAGAAGCACCAGGGAAATACTGTCTCTAAGAGTCAAAATGGGCGGCAGTTTCAGGTGAACCAATATTAATTGTGGCTACCATATTGCCTGCCCAACCAGCAGCTTCGCCGGGAACTTCTTGACACACCCTGCCTCTGCAGAGGAGCCTTTGGGAGATAACCGTCCAGCCCTGCCATGTGAGTGCTGCAAGGGAGGGATACCAGACTGGCCCGCTGCTGCCCTTGAGTGCCATACAAGCCTGCAGCAGCCTGCCAACTGGCAGGGGTCTCAGGTAGGGAACTGGCCACTGCTGCATTATGTGGCCACGCAGCAGACAAATGTGGTGCCTGAAAATGCGGCTGTCCCCCTGGCCCTTTAGGCACCAGGACACGCATGAGGCGTATTGCACTGCAGGCTCAGGTGTGGCAATGGGAGGAGGTAAGGTAGGTTGGTCCGCAATTAATGCCCTGAGCATCTTGTGAGCAGTGGAGCACCTATATCCATACCCAGTCCGAGTGCCACAGTGAGTTCAAGGAGAAGACACAATAAAGAGGCAGAACTTGTCCTTGTGCATCTCGGAAGAGGCTAGAGGCATGAAAACTGGGGGTCAACAGGGTTACCCACTACCCAGGATACTCCTCCCCACATCACGAGGTGGCCATAGGCATTCCCCTCTGACTGACCTTCCCTAGGCCCTACTTGGTGGAGTGTTTACCCATGTATCTGCAATTCTACCCCCGCTACTCGCTCAGGACCATGTTCAAAGTAAACAGCCCGAGGATGGTACTGTGGTGGAAATGTGGGGCCGAAGTGCAGCATGAGAGGTCCTCAAGCAGGATACAATGACTTCCAGAACACCTGATCTGCTCTTGTCCACTCCGTACATAAGAGTATGGACAGCATTCTCAGTGAGATTTGTTCTGAAGTTGGCCAGATAAATGCAAAGTTCAAGTCCTGCCTCTAAAAAGTTCACAAGGAGGTGGCAATACTGGACATCCAGATTGGAGAAGCAAGAAATGCTGTGGCAGTGCATCTGCTTTCGAAAGGACCGAACTCTGGAGCTACAGGTGACACAAGAAGACCTGGAGAGCAGATGCATTGTGTAACAATATCCATATTATGACCATCTCAAGAAGGGGCAGAGGGTAATGACAATATGTCCTTTACCTGTGAACTCCTCCAGACATTCTGGGTCCAGAGCGATGCCACACATCGGACTGGAACATGCTCACCACACTGCCTACCTTTCAACACGTGCTTATGGCGAGCCAGACATTTTGACCTGGGATCCTTCACATTTCAGGTGAAGCCTGGCCCTGGTGGCAGCTAATTTTTTGTTTCATGTTGAATATCTTGGTTACTTTCATTCTGGGAGATGAACTGATTGGGAGTGTGTTGGGGAAAGGAACTGAATTCCCTCATAGGCCTTGGAGGAATGTAGTCTCCAAACTGATGATAGGGATTCCCAATTTGCCACGCTCTTGTCCTTAAATATAAAAAGCCTTAACTCGCTCAACAAACCCAAACAAATTTGGAGATACCTTTTACAGCATGACCCAAACATAATATTTCTTCAACAGACAAACTTCCTTCCAAAATATCAAAATCGAATGCACCATCCCAAATATATACATCCATTTTGAGATTCTGCACAGGACAAAATAGTGGGGGTGTTGATCCTCTACATGTCCCAAGTGTTGCCTAAACACCACTTAGTATCCAAAGACAATCAAGGGCCCTTCCTAATATTTATGCCCTTGATGCCTTCCAAGACACCTTACTTTAAAATGTATAACCAGATCAGCGACATGACTCCCTGGAAAGTATTATAGTAGGGGGTGACTTCATCATGATATGGGACCCCAAACTGGACTGAAAACATTTGTTATACCAAGGAACAGGAAAAATGTCATCCATCCTTAAAAAGAAGATCGAGGAATCAGGCTTTGTGGATGCCTGGCACCACATACACAATGACATCCACAATTACACCATCTATTCACATTTACATTCCTCATACTCCAGAAATGACTACATCTTAGTAATCCATGCACTTCTTCAACAACTTTGGTTGGCTGAGATCTCAGATACCTCCATCTCCGTCTACACATGTGGAAATGCAATGGGACAGGGCTCAGAGATATCCGGCCAGACCTTAGGGGGGGTTGCTTGCAGGCCCATATCCTATGAGACTGTGTGAACATGCACACAATAGCCAAATCAATTGAGAACCACTTTTAATTTAATTTCCAGCCCAACTGATCCATCCACACCCTAGCGGATGCCTTCAAAGCTGCATCCTGGGTTTCCTCTTCTCACTCGAGTTTGAATGGGCATTGGAATCCGGTCTCCTAGAACATACTTTTACCATTGAAATCAAAACATTAGGGTGTCAAGTCAAACTCTGCCCAGGTTAGGCTATCTATAGGAAATTAGCCGTCCTGCAGGGCCAACTCTGGTCCCACAAAGCAAATAAGTCTGAGTGCTCTTTACTCTAATAAAGAAATGCTTCTATGACAAAAGTTTAAAATGGGTACATTACTGCTGTGTAAACAATGCCCATCGGGAAATCCAGATGGCCTTTCAGTCACATAATACAACATTTTCCTTCTGCTCTTCTTAGACCACCTCACACAGCTTTTTAACTTATACACCATAACCACCACCATGTGCCCTGTAGAAATACTCTTAATCCTGAAGCTAGACAAGGACCCCACTAACTGCACCTCCTACCGCCCAATCACACTGCTAAAGACAGATACCAAACTCTATACTAATATTCTTGTGGTATGCCTAGAGCCCCTTCTTCTCTCCCTGGTTGACTTGACTAGGTGGGTTTCCTCGGCAACTGACAGGGCATGGGAAACATCAGGTGACTAGCTCACTTCGAAAAAGTGGATAGGCATAACCTCCCTTCTCTCTTACTGTCATTGTATGTAGAAAAGACTTTGGGTCACGTGATCTGGGCTTTCTTGTGAGAAGTTGTAGTCAAACTGGCCATAGGACCGAAGGCGCTTGACAGGATCATGGCAGCCTATGCCTTTCCTTTGGCTTTCATTTGTCTCAATAGACACTGTATTCCCTCATCGAGGTCTCTCTCCCTCCTCTTTGCCCTATTGGCGGAGACCCTAGCCATCCAAGAAGCCTCGAGATACCAGGACTCAAGTTTGAAGGCAGAACCCACAAAGTGCACCTTTGCACTGATGACCTGCTTCTCACTGTCACCACCCCCACAATCTTTCTGCAGGAGGTAGTTCACTTACTAGAGGCCTTTGTAACACGTCTCTGGCTTTAAAGTAAACATTTATATATCTCAGGCTTTTAACCTTAGTATTCCTGAAAACCAAGTTACACCTCTGCAGTCACTCACTAACTTCTGGGGGCCCAACATTCTGTCTGCAAATTTGGCCTTAATATCACTCCGCAGCTTAACATATGGACAAAGGCCAACTGGCCAGCCCTGTGTCATGCCATCATTAAATACCTCAGGTGGTGGAACTATCTACCCTGGCTGGGTCGCATACATTCTGTCAAAATCTTCCCCAGGATGTAATATGTGTTCCAAACATTGCCTACATCTATTCCTGAGGTCAAAATTAGGTCCCTGCAGAAAAAAACGGAGGCTCTTTTTCTAGAGTTGTGGGTTGAGGTCCCGCATATCCAACAATCTCCTCATGACATCAGTGGCACAAGTGTCCTGGCATGCCGATACCTGCTGGAATACTACTGGCTGGCTCATATCCAGTTTCTGATGCGAAAAAATCCTAGGACGTCTAAGTATATAAGTGTACAGATAAGACAGGCCAGTTGTCAAGAAGGAACAGTAGGGGAGGATTAACAAAGTTGTATAAAAAGTATATTTTTATTTTGTATATTTAAAAATCATATTAGAAATGACCAAAGGTCAAAGCAATATGATAGGTGTTAAAATATCTTTGTCAAAATTACATACAATAATCATAACGAATTAACATAAAATTCATAATACATAAAATAAAGGAATATATTAACAAAAGCATACAGATAATCACATCAATAATAAAACAAGCATAAGAACTCAGTTTCATATCCAGTTTCTATCATAGTGGTTGGCCCATGAAAGTAAGCAGGCATGGTTCCTTATTGACCAAGCGGTATCCTGCAGAACATTATGGGATATGGACTGGCTTCCCATACTCTGCGGCCCCAAAAGAGCATACATAGCTACTCCCAACAAAACTGTCCTGGACATTTTAGACCATATAGCTGTCAAAAGGGGATTGACTACATTCCACTCCCTGAACACCCTATTGGTAACATTTCCAGATTTCACCACTGCCCTGGATCTCTTAGCATTTGTGAACTGGACGCAAGGAGAATATACTACCTTGAACGATCTCTTTCAAGGGACTACTATTGAGTCCTTTGAGCAATGCAAGAAAGACTTTCATGTTCTGGAGATGACCTGTCTTCAGTTCCTATTGCTCCAACACTGGGCACTGCATTCTACGAACCTCCTGGCAGCCACCTGTACCTACACTCCAGTAAAGAAACTGGTCAGGTCATTCACGGGTACATGAAAGGGTTGCTCTCTAAAACCTATACCACAATTCAAGACTCCAAACCACACACTGTTCACCACTTTCAGATTCAGGGGGAAACCGCACTGGTACAAACTACATTGGGAAAACAGTGGGGCACTCTCTGGAAAGAGATCTCTGAAACTTACAAGAGCATTTCCCATAGTGAATTAGTCCTAAAAGGGTTGTTCCACAGTACCTGAGGCCGATACCCAACATATTTGAAGTCCCGCACTGCGGCCCCAACATGCTGGCACTTCCGCAAAGACAAGGGCACTTTCACACATATCTGGTGGTCTTATTCAAGAATTCAAACACATTGGAAATACATTTTGGGACACATCAAGGGCATACTGGGATACCACTTACTGACAGACCCCGCTGTCCTGCTATTGGGACTAAAACTCCTACCTTTGAAAGCTATGACCCACGTGGACTGGACACTTTTATTTGACTGGACCAGCAAAATGGTTCTTAGCATTGTATTGGAAGAAGACTGAACTGCCCCCAATAGTGGCCTGGCTTGAGGGGCTGTGGCACATACTCACTATGGAACACATCAATCACGACCTGTCCTACTCAGAGAAGAAATTCACTTGCTTATGGCAACCCCGATTGATTCTTTATCCAAGGTTGGATTTTACTGCTTTACCCCGCCTCCCCACCCCCAGGTATATCTGTTACACCTCTTCATTCAAGCACCGACAGTCAGCCCTGTGAAGTCAAGAAAAAGGCAGAAGACCGTCCTGTGGTTTTATCACCTGTGTTCCCTCCTTTCTCCAAGGGGAATAGATAGGGGCCCTCCCTTATTAACACTATTTGCCTCATACCCCTCCTCTTGCCCCTCTGCTCCTGACATACTCCCTTGACAGTTCTGCTGTGTTATTATTCTGTTGTACTTTTTTGCAGAGCATGGTCACCACTTTGGCTGGCAGATATGGATAGATATGGATAGTATTGAACTGAAATATTTTGATGTGAACCCCATGTCCATGTGGATGTTCTATTGGCAAGTGATTGTTTTTCTTCACAAACCTAAGCAATTAATATTTATTTTGTTGACTATTATTCATGAAAAACAAACAAAAATATTCTTTAGGGGGGCGCAGCTGGGCAAGATGGCCAAGCAGATGTGACCTGCTTCTGCTCCCAGTCCACGCAGTGCTTGGTGAGCCCTACTAGCGGCGAATGTAGATGGAATCGCAGCCGCGAACCATCCCCGGATGGCGGAAACCCTGAGGCACAAAAAGGTGGCACCCTAAGGAACTTTTGAGGCCCCGGGAGCTCTATAAAGCTACATATTAGAGTGGCGTGTAGCCCCGGGAACAAGATGGCGGCCAGCGCGTAACCCGGCGAGGCAGCCGGGGGCAGCGATCGGCGCTCTCTGAAGCAACTGAGGGGATTGCAGACACTAGAGAGGTGGCGGAGGTCTAGGGGGTGAGTCTCTACCGTCTGCAGGCGCCTGCACTTCTTCTACAACAGTCCGGAGGCATCTAAACCGGCTGCCTGACTTTAAAATGGCGGCCGGTGGGACACCCTGAGATGGCTGCGGCCTCGTGTGGCTCAGGCTCACCCCTGCGGACCCGAACAAGGCCTGGCAGAGTAACAGCAGTGAGGCACTGTAAAATGGGACCTGCGAACAGCAAGAGATTTGATGGGCCAGTTTGAGATGTCCAAGACAATGCCTGGCAGCTGCTGCAACATGGGGAGGCTGGAGAAGCCTACCAAAGCTCACATTTGTCGCCCCTGAGCCCCCCCCCCAATTGCGGAGGTGCAGAGAAGCGCATACGGTCACCAGGGGAGGTTAAAACCGCTGGCGCGATATGTAAACTGCTGAGAGACTGCTCATAGCTGCTTCCTGCTACATCACAGGCCTCTTCCCGATCCTACATTGGATGCCGAGGGGGTGCTCCCCAGCGGGCTCAGGGGCGACAGAACAGTGATGACCCACTTCCTTATGCCTCCGAAGAAAGGCACGGACAAGGGAACTGGCTAGGTGTCGGATTTTTTTGCTGCTGCTGATAATCTGCCAGCTCTCAGGGGCAACTCGGAAAAGACAACCATGGCCCTTTCCAAGGCGGATCTCCTGTCCATGTTTAAGGACTTTAAGTCTGAGCTGCGCAACGAGCTTGGCCAGGACATTAAATCTTCTATGCTCGGACCTGTCGGAATGCTTGGCCTCTCTCCAAAGAGATGTGGACTTCGTGGGCACCAGAGTTCTCGATTTAGAGACACACCACCAAGAACACAAACAAGCGGTGAGTGAGTGCCAGGAGGACATCCGAACCCTTAAGGAACAACTCCAGCAAACGCAGCTGAAGGCTGAAGACCTGGAAAACCACGCTCGGCGGGAGAACATCCGCGTCAAAGACCTGGCAGACAGACACTGCGACCTATCACCTCCAAACTCCAGGAAGACGGGATCAAATACTGATGCACATATTCCTTTGGCCTCAGCTTCGAACTTCACAACAAACAACGCCCCATCACCAACTTGAAAGACGGCTTGCACCTCCTGGGCCTGCCAACGGAGGAGGGTGACTCCTCATCTGGCGTCTCCGGAGACACTCCGGGGGGTGCAGCCTCTAACTTGGCCTGATCGCAAAAAGCAAGAAGGGGGAAACACTGAAGATTATGTGCTGTCGCGGGGATTGTCTACCACACAGGTAGTTGTGTCATAGCTCTGAGCAGTACTCTCTCGTAGAGGGGATGAGCTAGATTTCCCCTTACCTTAGTCTGGTTTGTACCATGGCGACCAAGGACTCAAAAGCTGGGAAGGATCCCTAAAGCTGCAGTGTCTGGGACAAACTGTGAGTGCCTTTTGTTATGCAGATTCTGAGTCCCAAGAACCGTGTCCCCACCAGTCCATGTGGGTGCAGATTTGCCCCGCGCTACGACAGAACAATGATTTTCGATTATTGTTTTGGTTTCTTGTTTTGTTGAGTTTTGCGGGGTTGGGGGATGGGGCCGGAGGGATGGTGGTGGCTGTCTTCATTTGTTCTTTCCTTGTGGGGTTTATGCATGGAATCAGGGGGGAAAAGGGGGGCGGAGAGGGGTGGTGGTGGCCACAGCTGTGACAATCCTTGGGAGAATTCAGGCACCTGCATTGCAATGCCGATTACTGTAGGTACTTGGAACGTCAGAGGGCTCCCTCAGAAGCGACAGAATGTCTGGAAATATATACTAGACCATCACCTTGACATAGTCGCACTTCAGGAAACACACTTACTTAAGTCTGAGGATTCTCGTCTAAAACACAACCAATACCCACTTATTTATAAATCCTCAGCCTCTACCAAGCATAGGGGGGTGGCACTCTTATTTCGGTCTACTACCCAGTTCCAGCCCCTAGGAGTGCAGAGCCACAGGGACGGATGTTGGATTATGGTCAAGGGGTGACTGAAAGGGAAACTGTGCACCTTTGTGGCGTTTTAGACCCCTAACACTGCAAACCCTCCTGGGTATGGTGACGGACTTTGCCGAAGGATCCCTGTTTTTTATGGGGGACTTTAACTTAGTATGGCACCCAGATTTTGATAGCACACATACTCGCCGCTCTGACATGGGCTCTTTTTCCATTGACACACAGAGACATATTCAATACCTAGGCCTGTTGGACACATGGCGTGCTCTCTACCCCCAAACCCGCGACTAGACCTTATTTTCCCAAGTTCACCACTCCTACTCCCAGCTGGACTACATCTTTGCCAGCCAGTCCCTACAGGGCAACTTCATGGAGGCCAAGGTATTCCCCATATCCGTCTCGGAACATAGTCTATACTCTGTATATCTTTCCTGGTTTGGTAACACTCCGTCGCCTGCTCAGTGGTATTTTCCAGCGTCCTTAGCGAGGGATAAGGAATCGTGTGCACAATTACGGGAAACTATCAAAGAATTTTTTTACCTTAATAGACCAGAAGACACATATGAATACAACACATGGGACTCCTTTAAGGCCGTGTTGCGAGGCAAGTGCATAGCGCTTAACTCAGCCCTGAGCAGACAACGGGCCAAGGAAAGGGAACTACTCGAAGCGGAATTAGCGACTGTTGAACAAACTCACAAGCACACAACTACCAGACAGACACTACACAAACTCACGGCGATAAGGGGCAAACTCCGAGCTATCTATATTAATAGGGCAGAGTTCACTCTTCTTAAGCTACGTAATCTTTCATATACTCAAGGCAATAAAATAGTGAAACACCTTGCTAGGCAACTGAAAGATAAACGGGAAAGGGAGTATATAGGGGGAATTCAAGATCCCTCAGGAGATATTGTCCATAGAGACGAGGACAAGACAGACCTCTTTGGGGAGTTTTACAAGACCCTATACTCTGCAGACTCTTTGGACGTTGAATGAGAACAGGACTTTCTTAACCTTTTCGATGCTCATGACTGAACGGTTCCATCATGAGCATCGGTCGAGCTGTGCTCATGATGGAACCGTTCCGTCATGACCACGCCCGTTTTCATTAGGGCCCAGCACCGGTGGTAAATCGGGGCAGCACGGATGAGGTTAAGAACCTGCCCATCCCTCAGGTCTCTCCCGCCTGGAATGACGAACTTATAGCTCCGATCACACTTGACGAGGTTACCTCGGCTATTAAAGCACTGAAACCCCATAAAGCACCGGGCACTGACAGTTACACTGCGATTTTCTACAAGACATTCGCATCTGACATCGGTCACCACCGAGTCAGGCTTTTTAATAGAATGTCCGCGGACGGGGACACGACCGATTCCATGGCCGAGACAGTGATCTCGGTGATTACCAAGCCATGGAAAGACCCCTCACGCTGCGCCTCCTACAGGCCTATTGCCCTCTTGAACATTGATGCGAAACTGTACTCTTCTATTCTGGCGAAGAGACTGAACGACCTCATGCCGCTCCTTATCCACCCAGATCAGTCTGGCTTCATTGCGGGATCCCAAACTCATGACAACACCCGCCGTAATGTCCATCTGATCGAAAAGGCCAACAAATTTAAGATTCCTGCCGTCCTCATCGGGTTGGACGCCGAAAAGGTGTTCTATCGAGTCGATTGGAGGTTCCTATTCTCCACACTTTCGGCGTTTGGCTTCTCTCCTCAATTTAAAAACATGATCCAGGCCAATTATCGCAACCCGCGGTCTAAAGTATCTGTTAATGGTGTGCAGTTCTCCCCCTTTACGCACTCCAGGGGGACTAGGCAGGCATGCCCCTTGTCCCCTATGTTGTTCGCCCTTAGTATAAAACCACTAGCAATAGCTGTCATAGAACACCCTGGGATTGAGGGTCTCCCCTTCACAGGAGAATCCCATAAGATCTCTCTTTTTGCTGACGACTTCCTCTTGTTTCTGTCAAACCCGAAAGTGTCTCTCCCGCACCTACAGAAGGAGCTAGATCGCTTTGAGAAGACTGCAGGCTTTAAAATTAATCTGGATAAATCTTATATACTTAATCTCACCCTCTCACAGAAGGAGGTCCACCACCTCCAATCACTTACGCCTTTAGCGTGGGCTTCCTCCACTATCCAATATTTGGGGGTGCAACTGACGCAGACAGTAGAGAAACTATACGCAGCTAACTTTCCACCCACTATCACCCTCATTCAGGCGGAACTGACAAGATGGAAACCTCTCTTTCTATCCTGGTTAGTCGCGTCCATGCAATAAAGATGACCCTTCTTCCTAAATTATTATATCTATCTCAGGCACTTCCAATAAAACTGGAAAGGGACTTTTTTGGGCATGTGAAAGCAATGATCCTACACTTTATCTGGCAAGGAGGGTGTGCTCGCTTCTCATTCTTCCTGTTGCACCGCCCCCAGCGGGAGGGGGGAGTAGGCCTACCTGATCTCCAGCTCTACTATAAAGCCGCACAACTCAGGATTCTGGTTGAATGGTCACAGAAAGAATCTGAGAAACACTGGCTCCATATGGACTGCAGTGTAGCAGGGAGGAAGATTTGGGACCTAATCTGGCGTGCAAAACGAGACAGACCCAAAAATGCCTACCTTAGCACTCCTACGCGTACAACCTTAAGAGTCTGGGAATCTGTGATGAAAGATGAAAGCTGAACCTCATTCCCTTCGCCCTTTACACCAATAAAGTTCAATACAGCGTTTTCTCCGGCTCTTAAAGAGGGACCCTTCGACGCCTGGTAGGAGGGGTGATGCCTGGTGCTGACCCATTTGTTCCACAACTATGACCCCCTTGCATTTGACAACTTTAAAGAGACTATGGGGTTGGAGACTCTGAGCGCTATCACTATACCCATTTGCTGCATTGGGCCTTAGGTCCCCAGACCAAGGAAGCGGCTACCCGCCCCCTTACTAAATTTGAGATCTTCTTTGTTAAATCTTCATCCATGAAGGGGGCAAATTAATTTCTGTACAAACTTCTGCTGTCCACCACACTCTCTGCCCGGCCACGGTACATGTCTATGTGGGAAGGGCTGGCCCAACAGGACATCACTGATGAAGAATTGGCTCATTTGTGGTCTGACATTTTTAAATTCAACCAATCCACAGATCTACGTGAGGCACACTTGAAGACAATGATGGACTGGTATTTACATCCATCCAAGCTAGCTCGAATCTTCCCGGGCACGTCATATAGATGCTGGCGAGGGTGTGGACTGCTCTGAGACTTCCAACACATTTGGTGGGATTGCCCAACCATTAGGCCTTTTTGGGAGGAAATCTTAGCTCAGGTGAAAGACATGCTGGGGTATCCCATTCCGACATCTATGGCTGAAATGCTTCTAGGGATCCGTGATCCTATGTTTGAACATCAAACTAGGGCGGATAAGAGAATCATGTGGCTGTGTATTGGGGCGGCCAAGATCACTATTGCGGCGGCATGGAAGAGGAGGGAGGCGCCAGCGATGTCCCTGTGGCACTCCCGACTCTGAAAGCTACTTAGCCTGGACGTATGTCGGATATGTTTAAGGAAGACTTTGAGACCTTCGAGTTTAGATGGGGGGCGCTGGTCTCCTTTCTTTCACGGGGTCTTCCATCAGCAGTTTGTCCTGCTACAGTTAGGGCCCTACACCCCTTCCAACTCTAAGTAAACTCCACATCGACGGACCCATGCCAGGATATTGAGGACACCCCCAGGGTAGGGGGTGGGAGGAGGGTTCTAGGACGGGGGGGGTTTGGTCAACTGTTTGACTTTTGGTACAACTCCTAGCTTTGGCTTACCTTGTGACCCCAGGTAAAGAATCCCTCTATACTCACACACACTGGAACTGTGTTTGATGATGGATCTGCCAAGAACACTGACTCCTGCAGAGACGGCGACGGAGCTGACATAAGCTTACACTGCAACTCCCTCTCGGAATGTTTTGGCTATGTACCCATAAACTTTAGAATCTGTATCCCTCAGTTGAGCTGCAAGTTGTGATTGGGGTGCATTAACAAGTACACCAGGGTTCTTTTTTGTTAAGTTCCATTGATTTGACTAGAGACCAGCTTTCCCCTGCGAGGGATAATGGGCGGATTGTGCCTTGAGTCTATGTTGCAAACTTAATAAAAACTTCTTTGAAAAAATATTCTTTAAAAAATGAATTATTTTTGGTTTTCCTTCTCGTTTGAAATTACTCATGAAGTAGAACAATATGATCTTTATTCACAGTCAAAGTGAATAGTTCAAACTTCCCTGTTACTGCATGTCTGTGGGAGCATATGTGTGTGTGAAATAGAAAGAAATTATTATATGCATGTAACACTTGTTGTATGTGCATATGTTTGCCCTTATTGACAATTACATACAATGTGTGTGTGAACCATTTTCAGGCTTTTCCCCTAATGCTTAACGTAATAGGAACAACCAAGAGCTATAAAGGTGATGGAGCTGGTATTGATCAGTAAGCATGCAACTGGGTACTTTGTATCTGATGAAAAAATGCTCTTGTAAGTTTCATTGTCTCTCTAAGAAGACATAGGTGAAAAGCAAAAGCCTAGCTCAAGGGAGGTAGGATAGAGTTGAACTTAGGTACAATACAACACTTTTGTCACTGGTTATTAAAGATGTGAAAGTGTAGCCAGAGATGTTACTGTATGTCAATACACAGTAGTAAGTTTCGTGAGGAGGGAAAAATAGGTAGTTGTGTGGTTTCCTATCCATCTAATAGCTTAAATGAGCCTTGTGCATCCACAAGGTTGTGTGTGAAACTCTGTTGTGGCCAGTGGTAACTTATAACTCATACCAAAAGTGGAGCAGGCACAAGTAGGCACAAACATACACACACAGTTCCATCCATTCACTCACAAGCATGCACACATTCTCACAGTCACCCATCTACAAGCACACGCACTAAAACCCATCCGTTCACAAGTGCATATACTAACACCCACCATTTGCAAGAACATACACGCTGTCATGCACTCACCTGGTCCCAACCATGGAGACGCCACTGGAGCCTCCTATCTCTATCAGAGCCACACAAGATCAAGATACCAAACTCCTCATGCTCGTACCCCACGGATAAGAGGATTGGGAAAACAAAAGAAACAAGAAACTTGGGGTACTGGATCTGATCCGCAGCTGTGCAAAACTGCATACCATGATCTTATACCTTTTACGATTACGAGGTAGGTGTGCACAGGCCAGAACCTTTGTTTTATGAAGGCACAATACACTCGAAATAACAAGAGGAGGCAGTTAGCATCAGTACACTAGCAGGTCTCTACATGTAATGAACATATGTTAATTTCAGTGACATACACTTACAGGTTTCATCAGCAGCACGGCATGAGAGCAGAAAAACCAAAATCAAAGATTGAAGTGTGTCACTCCCAAGGATAAGCTTGGAACACAGACTGGAGTTACTTGCGCTCCCAGAGATAAACTTGGAACAAAGTTTGGAGTTACTTGTACTCCCAAGCATACACTTGGCACAAAGGTTGGCGCTATTGTCACTCCTAAGGATACACTCGGCACAAAGGTTGGAGTTACTTGCACTCCTAAGGATACACTTAACACAAAGGTTGGAGTAACTTGCACTCTACTAAGGATACACTCGGAACAGATGGTGAGGGGAAAACACGTGTTAGTAAATTCTCTTTGACCTTACAGAATAGAAGGTACAACTTAGTGATCACAACCAAGTAACAGGAAACAAAAGTATCATTTTCGCTCAAATGTGCTGTTAGAAATGGGGGTCTCTAGTTGGCAGCGGTAGGTAACTTTGTCCAGGTAGGTACCCTTCTTCCTAGTCAGGGTAAGGGAGTTACACTCCTAAAATAACCCCTGCTCACCCCCTTGGTAGGTTGGCACGAGCAGTCAGCTTATCTTAGAGGCATAACCAACAGTGATACAGTGAAAACACTGCAAAAGAACACCGCACTAGTTTAGAAAAATATTTTAAAAAATGTATAACCAGAACAATAAGAATCCAACATACAGAACTTAAAAATATATACTTTGCAAGATATCCTAAAAACTGCAGGAATATATTAAAAACACAGTTCTTACGAGTCAATCCATCCGGGGACTTTACCCTTTCTGCAGGATCTCCTCTGATTTTTTGTTTTTTGCTAAATCCTATTTTTGCTGGTTGTAGAAATACTACCCAGTGCTAAAGTGCCTGTTCTCCCCCTTTTAACATGATGAAATTTGATGAAATTGTTAAAATACTAATTGGCATACTAATTGGCAAATTTGACTTACCTATACGCCCCTAGTGTATAGTAAAAAGTGTATCCTGGACCTGTAAGCTAAATATCTGTTGTGGACAGCAGCCTCCATTGTGCCATTGTAAACATGACTGCAAGCCTAAAATGGGTGGCAAATCTGTTTCAGTTTTAAAACTATAAATTTAACCTGCTAAAATAACCCCTTGTACTAGGTTTAGCCTTCCATTTCAATATTTAGAAACCACCCTTGAGTAGGCCTTATTGCCCATAAAGAAGGGTGCATGTTAAAAGTAGGGCATGTAGAAATGTAACTTTAAACATGTCCTTACAGTGAACAAAAACCCATAAAGCTGTTTCTGCATCATCTAACAGACAGATAATATACATTTATCTCATGCACTCATGCCAATGAAACCAGAATAGACTTCTTTTTATTAAATGAGAGCAGGCTCTCTACGGTCTATGACCGCAATATTGTGATGGAAGCATTTCAGACAATCCAAGTCCAGTCTTTTTCTGCATTTACAAGTCACTGACACCATGTCTTAGAGCTGTAGAAAGAATATACTACAATATAGGGTGGTTTCTGGGCAACATGAGAAGCAGCAAAATCGATTCTAAGACTTCTTAGATCTTAATGAGGATTTAGGCAACTCTTTTCAGACACTGTCTGTGACAGAAGATTCTTACATTCGTCATCTAATGACAGATGACAGATTCAATGTCTGTACCCATTTAAAGAGAAGTGGACTACTCTAAAGAATATACCATACCTTCCCATCAGAAGGCAAACCGAGAGCACTAGGAAAGAAGGCATATGGACTATACATTATTTTCTTGTCCATTGCAGAAAAAGCACTGAAGCATATCAAAGGAAGGCATTATGGACACAGTGTGATGGATGGAGGATTACTAGCCCTAAAACTGAAACAGAAAGAAGCTAGTCTAGCTTTACTGACAATATACAATTAAGGAAGCAAACTACTTTCAAATCGGCTAAACAACATTTCTTCCACACATACTCCTTCCCCAGAGTTGGTGATTCTACATGACACAAGCAACTGTGAGAAGACATACCCATATTAAATGATTGATGGACTGTCATTTCTTCGGCACGGGAAGTCAAATCTATCACTTATACATGAAGTTTGGTCTAAGGCCTTGACAATATTAGCAATCCTGGGGCCATTGCCTTTAAGATACACATACTTTCGCCACTAATTCAAACTAACCATTCTGTGACAAACATAAGGATGCGGCAAACTCTAGATTGTTCATAAAAAAGCAAAACTCATTATTTGAACATTGGATTAAATAATACTGCTGTCTAGTGCCAATTGTCTTGATTCTACCACAGCCGCTTGACAGACTATCATGATCCTAACCTGTAGAGACAATATATAATATAGATGACCCTACTGCTAAGAAAGAGATGGCACATATATTAGGCTAAATTTGCAGACCCTATCTCCTTTCTATATTTCCACATTTTGTACTGTGCTTGGCGATTAGTATCATGACAGATGATAAACATATGTTGAGAGTACCAAAGGTTGATTTATATTTCTTGTGCCATGTCTATATATCATACACTTGAGAAACCCAATAAAATATTAAGCACCCCCAAAAGAAAATAGTTTATACAAACTACAAAGAAAAGAAATAAGTAAGAAAATACCATGGTCCTTTTCTAGAACTGACATCGTTGATGTGATATTCTCCCAAACTCTTTGCATTCTTCTGATGTTTTTGCAGGGCTCATTTTTGTTGGCTTTAACACTCTAATCCCTGCTATCCCGTGGTAAAGTCCTGTGCGCTCGACCTAAAACATGATACAACTGATTAGTACATTTAATGTAACTATCACCTATCAGTCCCTAGTATGTCGTACTACATATACCCAGGGCCTGTAAATTAATTGCTACTGGTGGACTGCAGCATTCATTGTGCCACTCTCTAAAGTAGCACTGTAAAATATGTCCCAGGCCTGCCACTGTAGCCTGTAGTGCAGGTTTAATCTGTCATTTCGACTTTCCAAAATAAACCTTTTTCCAAGCCTAAACCTTCCTTTTATAACATACTAGCACCCCGTCCCGACCTTGTCCGGGAGCAACAGGCTTCCCCGACCCCCGCCCGCCCCGACATTGTCCAGCAGCCCGGGCCCCCACGGGATCATTCTCTTTTCTCCTGCAGCCCGAGCCCCCGCCCAGCCCGTCCCCCGCCTGCCCCGACATGGGTCCCCTAACCTCAGCCGCTGCTCCTCCCGCCTGTCCGCTGCTCGCACCGCCGCTGGCCTGTCTGCTGCACCTCACGTCACCGCTCCTCCAGCGCGCCATGTCCGCCGCTCCGTTACCTTAGGCTCCGCTTCTCCAGCTTGTCCGCTGCTCGCACCGCCGCTGGCCTGTCCGCTACTCCTCACATCACCGCTGCTCCCCCACGCCATGTCCGCCGCTCCTCATCGCGCTCCTGGACGCCGCTCATCCCCGCGCTCCTGACGTGAGCACGCACGTCGCGATCGGAGCTACTTCGGAGGGACTACTTTTTTTTACTGTAAATTTTTTAAATAACTTTTTTTTTTAAATGTATATATCCCATAACAATCTACACACCGTGACAATTCCAACGGTGTATCGGGTGTGTGGATTGGCGCTGTGATTCCCGAGTTTACCCACCTCAAAGGCTGAAAGTTCTTCCTTTATTATAGTAGCATAGATAATTCACCTCTAGGGCAGGTGCCAAATGTTGATAGCGCAGGGAACATGGTAATTAAAACGTAGTACATGCGTGTTTACATTTTACATGCCAGTGAAAAACTCCCAAACTCATATTTCACTCCTGCAAGACGATGTCTTACATTGGCTAACAGGTTGCCTTATTGCACTTAATATGTGATAACCTCAGTTTGGGACCAGATAGAGAAATGCTACTCAAATTAATTTTAATTTAAAATCCTCTTCTATGGTAACAACAGGTTTTTAGTTACTATTCCAAAAATGGCATTTTTGAAAAGCTGGCATTTTTCTGCCTAATGCAAATTTGCCTTTTTGCCAGTGTCCAGGATCACTCGACTGTCAATTGCTCTCCTGTTGTAGGTTTTGTGTTCTTTCCTGGACATGGGTGCTAAGGAGGCCTAGGTGTTAGGGGTGTGGGTCTTCCTGGCAGGATGGCTGAGAAGGAACTGTATCCAGCTCTAATTACACTACACAATACCCTGCCTGCAGCACAGAAAAAGGAACCAGACACCATGCCTCTCCTTGCATTTGTGACCCTAGACCATTTGGGGAGAGGGGAAGGGGAAGGCGAAAACGGACCAAGACCCAGTTTTGGTGGTAGGCCAGAGAATTTCCCCACAAAAAGGTGAAACCAGATATAAAAGTGGGTCCTTCAGAACCTCTCATCAGAACATTTCCGGGTCTGTGGAAGATTCAGAAGAAGGAGTGTCCTGCTGCCTATAGAAGGAAGATTGGCCCTGCTTCTCTTTAACCTAGGCTACCCAGAAGTGACCTCCTATTTGAGCTACAGGGACACAACAAGATTCCAGAGGCCTTCTCGTAACTACCCGGCTGGCCAGAGTCACTTGTCCCTGCCTGGATCTGTCTGTGCCCTGCTGCTGGACACTCCTGGAGTGAGTGGGGGAGAGGTTCCCCCTATAACATGGACCCTCACTGGCATCAGAGTATACTCCTCCTGAATTCAAGGTGAAGTGTTGGGCTCCTCGTGACTGTGAAGCAGCCTCTTTGTGCTGAGAAGTACCTACGCACAATCACCAACAATGTGAAGCAGGACCTACCCTCTGCACCAAAAGTGACTGCCTGGGATGATTACCAATGCAAAGATGCAGTGACAACAACAGCTCCTCACATACACATGAGACGGTAACACTTCAGCTGGACAGTCCTGCTCCTTGTATCCAACCTGCACCCCATCGTGATCAGTTTGAACTTGTAACTTTACCCCAGTCCAACACGGCCAGATTACCACAAGTGACACTTGTGCTTTTTGGTACTATTTACCACAAAACGTTTTAAAAATCATATTTATGGTTCTACTGATTGGATTTGAGTAGTTTTGGTGTCATTGTATTTACTTAATTTTACTCAATTTGTCCAAATTGGTTTAGGATTTTTCTTGCATGGTATATAAGTTAAGCCTGAAGGTTTTTTTGCCAAGCTACCTGAGGTTAAGCCACATTTATTTAATGCCTTTTGTGGTTCACTCTGACAAGGACCATGCTTATTGCTTGAATGGTGCTTACACCCCCTCATCTAATAATCCAATTTCATACATCCTGTTTCTCAGATTGATAACCTTTATTGTTTGCATATGTGTCATCCCTTTCATTTTGATACAAATTCTCCAAAAACATTATTCTACTCCATGATGCTACTATCATTCTAGAACACAAATACTTACTACAAACCAAAATGTTGCATAGCGAGAAAACTGACAAAGGTTTGTGCAAGAATCAGACTGAGAATACATTACTGCATATTTTGCAACAAAATGGGCCCTTCTAGATTTTACAAAATAAAGAAAATGCACTAAATGTTAAATGTAGAAAGATTTTGAGGCAAAATGAGCTGCTTTTTCCCTCAAATTTGTTTCCAACCCCTCTGTACAGTTAGCTTTCTAGAAGGCCAAGGCAAATAAATATACAAACAGCAAAATGTGGACATACCCCTTCATACAATGTATATTGATCTTGCTTCTCAATCCTAATACTTTCTTCTCAGACTACATACATAGTTGTGCTACAAACAATTATGATGCTGTTTTTGTAAAGAATAAAAAATACAGGACCAAATCACAAAACATTTTTGACTAGCGCTATTAAGGTGCCGTAATCGCATTTTACCGCTGCATTATACCTTCGGCTGTGTTGGTTGCTGGTTGCAGGGCCTTCCTGGGCTTGCGCTGGCTGTAATGTGCTACCACTCTGCCAAATTTTAAGCTGATTCATCAAAGCAGCACCAGTGTTATCAGTGAACACATCTTTTTTTCCCTCCCATAATTCTGCCCCCTCCCATCAATTAGCTCAAAACTTAACATGATCAATTGAAAGCTAGATCTTCTAAATGTCTTCCAGCTTTTGTGCAAATAGATCCAACAGTGCCAAATGTATTAGTAAATGAACACTTATTAGAACCTCCCTTCAAAACGGAGACCTAGAATGTAAATGTAAATGTGGATGTGGCGTATTTGTATAGCGCAAACAGTGACCCGGAGGCATCCCGGCGCTTGTACTCCTACCACAAGGGAACCCCTCCTGGCTTTTCCTTGTGGGGTGTCCACTCCTGGGCATCCCATGGTGAAACCAGGCATCCCTTGTGTATCAGGGGGCCTTTGTAGAGACTAAGCAAGCTATTGCCCAGAGTTGCAGCGTGGGACCCATGCTTAGAATCGGCACTGAGGCGAGAATATCCAGTCAGAGGAATTTAAGCCCGAAACCCGCCGAGGCGGGAATCGAACCCTGGTCCCTGGCCAGCGTTCTGCATCAAGGTCTGCCGCTCTAAGCATTGACCTGCGTCTCTTCCAAATGTTGTACAGATCCATCAAATGATGCCAAAGTTATTAGTAAATAAAAAATGTTTTGCCCTTCCCACGTTTCTCTCCCATTTTGGATCTGAATGACACCTAATTTACCCATACTGGGTCTAACTTGCAAACTGCCTGTCACATTTGATGCAGATTCAAGAAACAACACTTAACATATGAAAAAGTTATTGCCTGCTTTAAATTTGGACCACCTAATGGATTGGCATAAAACTGCCAATTATGCATGTTTGTTACACAGTGTCAATGTTATTAGTAAATGAACGCATTCTTTTTGCTTTTTAACTGTGCCTCCTTTGATGGACCTGCACAAATCTAAAAACGTCAACAGAAGGCTAAAGGAGCTAAGCCACATCCATATTTTGTGCAGAACCATCAAACTACGCCAAAGTTGTTAGCGAATCAAGAAATATATATATATATATATATATATATATATATTTCTTGATTCGCTAACAAGTTTGGCGTATAAATAATATATATATATATATATATATATATATATATATATATATATATATATATATATATATATATATATATATATATATATATATATATATTATTTAATGTTATTGGATTTTTATAAAGGTGAACAAAAGGAGCATCGACGGGTGCTCCAGTTAAATAAATAAACATGGCGGATGCACGATAATACATCAAAGATCCCCAATTAAGAGGAATCGAGAATGAGAGGGACGACATCAATACACTTATGAGCAAGTAAATATAGTGAATTCAAGTAAATTTCATAGTGTAATTGCAAAGAACTCACAGATTCAAGATCAATCTAATGCATTAAGAAAGTCTTCCTGGTTCCTCCCACAACACGGACATTCCAGACAGGTTGCCCTTCCCATTCTATGGAGGCGGGCCCTATCATAATAACTCATATCTATAATTTTAAATTGAATGAGGTGCAACTGGGCTCTAACTTCCACTTCCTGCAGGAACATCAATGCTGCCTAATCCAGGTCCGCCATTTTGCCAATATCAGTCTCCCATGTAGACTGCGCCAATCCCTCCTTCTGGTCTCCTTCCTGATGGCCTGTAGTATTGAGCTTGCTCTCTATTCCAGCCACAAAAGTAAGAAATGTACGAATTGTCATGGACCACATACAACTTTAGATATCAGGTTAACTCGGTTACCTCCTCAACATTCTTTATTCTACAAATGGTACAAAAATCTTGCATTGCATTCCGTTAGATGCCCAACAATCCGTAGCGTCCTCACTTATTCTTTCCAGACTATACTACTGTATATGTCTGCACATGAACATGCAGCAGCAATATCTTCATAGGCTTCAGGGGCCTCATTTATGACTTTTTGCCGTAGGGAAGCGCAGCAGGCCTTCCTGCTGCGCTTCCCTACGGCAAAAGAAAAGGGCAGAAATGCGCCATATCTATAAGATACGGCGCATTCCTGTCCTTTTCCCCTCCGCCGGCGCACAATGGGCTGCCTGCGTTGCGGGGAAGATTATTTTTGTACAGGAAGGAAAACCTTTCTGTACAAAAATAATCACAAGAGGCTTTTCCTCTTTCTATGTGTGCTGTAGAATGCAGCACACATAGAAAAAGGAAATACGAGGAGAAATAAAGACATTTCTCCCTGATGCGCCTCCTTTACGCCTCCCCTGGGGAGGCGTAAGCTTTTGGCACTGCTTCAGAGTTACGATTTCTCGTAAATCTGGGGCAGTGTCTAAAGGCCATGGATGTTGCTGGGAACGCCCCCAGCAACACCCATTGCACGCCCCTTTAACGCAGTACACTGCGTTACAGGGACTGATATTTATCAGGCAGCAGTACGCCACAAAAACTGGCGTACTGCTGCCTGATAAATACCAGGCTGGTTTCTGCGCCACGGAACTTCCTGAAAAGTGAAGTTCCGATGGCGCAAGGGGCCTCATAAATGAGGCCCCAGGTACTTTAGAATGTGGATGCAAGGCTTCTTTCTGGAACTCCTAAATTCAGTTCCATTAAATTGGTGATCATGGACCTCCACTCACTCCCAGTCATAAAGAGAATTAAATACAATGCACTCTGTAAAACCTATAAGGCTTCCCAAAATTCTGACCCTACTTTTCTCACACAAAAGCTGGCCTGTAATCTTCTCAGTAGAACTCTTCGATCTCCAGATTCAAAAATGCGACCTGGGGGGGCCGAAGTTTTATCCTGGGCTCTGTTAAGAGCCGCAATAATATACCTCTCTCTGTCCGTTACTATTCTAGTCTCCTGGCTTTTCGAAAGATCTTGAATATTTGGCTTTTTCCCATTAGAATGACCGTGTTCTGGTACTAGGAGCTAGTGCCTGGATGCCTTCGGGTAACTGTGCACTTTACAAAAACCCAATAACATTAACATTAACTGCAGTTTTAGGAAGGTATCGGGCATATTATTAATAGGGCTCCCGGTTTATGGTATTTATATTGTTTTCATTTCCATCTGTATTCATTCATATTCATTTTTTGCTAATTTACCTGTATTTATCCATATTTATTTGAGGTTTTGTGGAAAAATAAAGCTCAAATTAGTATATTTCTGCATTTATTTAACCAGTTAATATGCACTCGTACCTCAATGCCTGACAGGTTTCAATGATAAATACACAGTCAGATGGAAAACTATGCACTTGTAAGAAAATATGTACATTGTAGTAGTATCAAGGTTGTGCAAATCTACTGCTCTTTAAGACTTTTCACTAAAATCCCTATTTTTTTTATCCCGTCTTGCCAAACTGCACATCTATTGGCCTGGCAGTCATGATTGACAGCATTTAGAATCACTCAAAATAACCCAAATGTCCGCTTTTATCCATATTTAAAAATAAATACAGACAGGAAAATAAATGGTTTTCTGTCTGTATTTGTCCTGTAAAAATCATAAAAATCGGAAAACAGGGAGCCTAATTTTTCATAACAGTTTTATAGATGTAAAATACTGCTTTCTCCTGTACTCTAACCATTAAAAGCCTGCCTTCAATGGGGAGTATATTCGCAGTGGTCCAGGGAAATATTTTTAACTTTCCAGGCATGGGTGAGCTGTAGGTATTTGTAGTACTGTAGGTGGTGGAGTGTCAATGCCCTCTGGAAGGAATAAACAGGTTTCAATGTTCACCCTTCAATTAGATCGCCCAATTTAGAAATAACTAGTTGAACCCAGGGTGGAGAGCCTCTAATTTATCTCTTTCTTTCAAGCTTCTACACACTCATAGAAGGGTGTCTTTGTTTCTATCCCATACAGGAGATTGCTCGGTCCAATGCTTCAAAAGTTACTTGGGTAGCTGGCAAGAGGCTGCACACGTGTTTGCCCTTATAAAGGTAATGTTTGTATGAGCACTTGAAATTAAGTCCTTTCTAGTGCGTAAGTAGGGTGATCACCTTCCATGTAGCCATGGGCATTAATTGCTACTAAGTGGGATGCCCAATAATAAGCCTGGATATCAAGGACAGCTATACCTCTGTTGTAGGAGTTGAATTGGATCTTTCGGAAGGCCATTCTTGGGTGTCCATCGTTCTGTAGTTATTTCCTAAGTCCACCTTCAATTCTAGTGAAGCTATCGTACAGGAGTGTATAATTTGTATTCTATTGGATGTATAAGAATTTTGGGAGAGTCATCATTTTAAATATTGCTGTTTTTCCTAATATCATTAAAGGGAGTTTCCTCCAGCTGCTCATGTCTGCCTTTCAGTGTGTCAGTATTGCCTTAACATTTCGCCCTATGCACAGCTTTGGGTCGGTTGTGGCGTAGATTCCCAGGTATTGGAATCCCTCCTTGGTCACCCTGAGTTTTTGGGGAAGGACAATTGGATCAAAATACCCTTTAATGGGAAAAAGAACAGTTTGTTTTCAAAATTATTGTGTACACCGAGTGGGCCCAACAGCAATGGAAGGTATGTAGGACTGCTGGGATCATGTCTTTTGGTTGGGATAAATAAAGGATGTTATTTGCATATAAAGAAATCTTTTATTCTGGGAATGGGGAGCCTTCAGTCCGGAAACCTCTGACCCAAGGGTGTGCATAGTCAGACATACTACTGGCTCCAAGGTCAGGTCAAAAAGGAGAGGGCACGGGGACAGCCCTGACGAGTCCCTCTCTTAATAGGGAATTTGGGTGACAATATGCCATTAACCCTTCCAGCAGACATAGGCTCCCTGTACAGAACATCTATCCATTCCATAAACTGTGGTTTGAACCCCATTGTCTTCAGGTTTGGGTCCTGAAGGCCAGTGTATCACATCAAAAGCCTTCTCAGCATTGAGTGAAACCAAAGGATGTGGATCCTGTCTGGTTTGGGCCACCATAATGCAGTTATGGAGTCTGCAAAGACTCGCCCTGGTGGATCACTGCGGTATGAAGCCGGACTGATCACTGTGAATCAATGGAGTGATTTCTCCCAGATGTCTGGTGGCTAGAATAGCAGCTAGAACATTAGTTTCTATGTTAATCAATGGATTTGGTAAGTGCTACAGGAGTTTGAGGGTTTCCCGGCCTTATGTATGACCACAATCGCGGCTCTACACAGGTCAGGTGGAAGAATACCATCTGTCGGTGCCTTTAGATATAGTTAGAGTAAGTGATGAACAAGTATGTCCACTTGATTCTTGAAATAATTCAGCCAGAAACCATTAGGTCCCAGAGTTTTACCTGAGTTTATTCGACCCTTGGCGTTCTGATCTCCAACCAGGGTAATGTCTGCTTCAAGAGCCACACAGTCTTCACCAGAGAGTCAGTAGATTAATACCAGTAAGATAGTAATCAATTTGGGTGGTATTTGCCAGGGGGCAGTCTTTATATAGGGTTGCGTAGTGTTTCACAAATTCTCCGGTGAACTCTTTATCTGTGGTGCTGAGGTTGCCATGTATATGAATGACCCATCTTGCATTCATTTCTCGGCGACTCAACCTGGCCAACACTTTCCTGGCTTTGTCACCTACATCATAGAGACTGTGTTATATAGCTAACATGTGACTAAGTGCTGCATCAGCTGTCAATGCGATATATTCATATCTCAAGGCTTCTATCCAGCATGAAAGGATATGTTTGCCCACTGCCTTTGGAAGTCGCTTTTCTAATCCTTCCATTTCAAGAGGTGCATTTGTTTATTTGAAGGCAACTATATTTGGACTCTTAACCTGCATTACTGCATCATAAGCCTCCCATAATGTAACAGCCGATGCAACTGAATCTTTATTATCTATAATGTAGAGGTCCGATTCTAGTTCAATTTAAAAAAATATACCTTATAGGAGGTAGTTATGATTAATCAACTCCTAAGGTAACTAGAGTATAAAATGAGTATGTGACTAGACATAATGTTATAACTTATATGACTAATAGGAGCTCTAGATAGGGGTTTTCTCTATCTATAGAGTAACATCAGTAACAACCCTCACCTATGTCCTTTAACTTCTGAATTTAGATAACCCATTGAAGCAGATGTGTCTTCTCCAGTTACACCTAAACAATTGTACTATGAGGATATTACATTGGGTGAGTGCCGCAACAATAGATTACATCATGGTTGTAGTATCCTCTCTCCTTTTTAAGCAAATAGGTTTACCCTGCAGTTGTTGAGTACAGATGTAAATATTTAGGATTAAGCTTGGTAAGGACCCAATTTCACCAGATTTTGGGAAAAACGTAGAATGTGTGTTGTGAGTAAATGTCTTCTTTCACCATTTTTTGTTATATGTTGGTGGACATATTGGGGTTTGATTCAAGACTCAAGGACTGACTAAATCTATGTATTAACTTTAAAGTGCAGATCTGCATTTATGTATATCTAGTTAGTTAGCTTTAAGTTTGAAGACAACTTTGGAAATGGACTAATCCAAGTTAAAAAAGCAGAAATGGTCTACAGGCTATGAGTTTTTATTCAGCACTGAGCCTGGTGCGTCCTTTCCCTTCTTCCAATACCAATCTTTCCCTGATAGTGTAGCATCCTTTGGTCAGGGGCCCCCCTTTTTTTCCAAAGACAAAATGAGGTAGGGCTGTAGTCCTACACTAAGGGGTCGATTCTGATTCGGTAAACCATCCGTACGACCAAATCGAATCCGTAGCCCTTTCCGTACAACTGGTACAATTCCGTCTGAATCGCTTACTACGATTTGTTTGAAAAATATACAAACTAATTGTTGCAAACTTATGAAAAGCAAGGGAAAATCTGTACGAATCATAAACATGCTCTACGACCCGACAAGTACAATCTGGACCTGGGAATGAGAACGCAATTCGTATGGAAAATGTCGAGTATGAGCGATTCGTACAGAGCGACACACAATCACATATGCACCGTACCCCTGCAATCATGGGGTGTGTACGCACCGGACCCCTGCAATCATAGGGTGTGTACGCACCTTACCCCAATAATGCATGGGGTGTGTACACACCATACCCCAAAAATGCATGGGGTGTGTATGCACCATACCCCAATAATGCATGGGGTATGTATGCACCGTACGCCTGTAGTCATGGAGTGTACTCACATACCCAGGGGGTCGGTTTCGTACGCGGTTCGAGTCGAAATCTGCTTTTCCGGATGCACCCGTAGAAAAAGAGTTGTACTGAGTGTTGACGAGACGAATCGTACTTGCTGGGTCAGAAAATGCTGCTTCGATCCGTATGGACGTCTCGTACTGCGTGTTTCGAGTATGATTCGTACGTATTTTTAAGTTGTATGGTCTTTCGTACGATTCGTACGGAGATCTGCTTTGGGTCCGAATCGTACTTCATCGTACGTACGGGCACGTTTACGGGTACGATTCGTACGGGAAATATGCTCCATACGGCTATTTGTAAAGAGATTTTACCGAATCGGCCCCTAGGTGTCACTCCAGACCTTTCCAGGTTTGGGGACATCATGTTATTAAAGTCACCTGATAGGAGTTTTTGGCTTCAAAAAGAATGTCAGTGAGTTTGGTTAAGAAGTATTGCTGGAGGCGGGGGGATATACGCTAATTATGGTTACATTTAAACTTCCTCAAAGACCCTGGACTATGACGTAAGGACGGTTCGTACACCTACGATCATGGGATACGGTTCGTACACCCCATGATCGTAGGTGTACGAACCGTAACCCTGCAATCATGGTGTGTACCAACCGTACCCCTACGATCATGGGGTGTACAAACCGTACCCCATGAGTTTTTTTTTTTCTTTTGTCCTCACAACCACCATGTAGACATAATGCCAAAAGGAATTAACAGAGATCAGCTGTCTCAGTTTATCAAAAAACTGGAATGGACACAAGCATAGTGGGGGGCCATCCATCCCTCAGCTGTCATCTGCATTCCAGAGATGCACAGAATCCACGATTTACCCATCTACGGTAAACTTTGGTGTAAGTGACAGCCAAATCGGGCCGGACTAAGACCGGGTAGCGGCTGTACCATTGGTGCAAGCATCAGAGGCACCATAGGAGATCAATCATTGGACCCGGGGAAAAAATAAAAAATAAACCCGGTTAAGTCAATGGGCCCATGATAATAAATGCCATATAGCCCTTTTGCTCTGGTGGCCCGACCTGGCCAAATCTGTGCGTGAGGTCTGTAGGACTGAAATTTGCCATTTTCTGAAGGTAGGAGGTGAAGAGTCCTTCCATTTCCTGCAGATCTTCCTTCGTGCTAACAGCATTGTATAAAATACTAGGCTTTTGGCTGAACTCTGTACACCCTCTAGGACGCCAAATATCACAAGAGATAAATCTATAGTGACGGATGTTCCCAATGATGCTGTGAGAGAGTTGCCAACCTCCTCCCAAAATGTGACTAAGTGAGGGCATTCGAAAAACATATGTGCATCTGATGCAGCAACAAGCCCACATTTAGCACAAGACACTGAATCTCCTTCGGAAAATTTAGACAGCCTAAGAGGGTAATAGTATGCCCTATGCAGGGTAAAGATGTGATTCCTGCGTAACCAAGAAGGCTTGAAAATGTTCTACAAGAGTTCAAATGAAGCCAACCAAAGATCTTGTAGATTGTGGTCCATCAGTAAAGAGCCCCACAGCGACTCCGGCAGAACGAAGTCACCATCCCACTCATCCAGTATGAAATTATGCCACTTAGCTGGACCAAGGTTTACCAAGTTAGATACCAATGGACTGTATCCTCCAAGTCTGAACTTACTCCTGTTGGCGAAAGAAATTGTATAAGCTTGAGTCTAGCTAGCCATTTGCAAATATTTGAACCGTGAAAGGTTGCGGCCGATCATGGCCTACAGATGTTCCCACGAGAGTAGATCCTCTTCATAAAAGAGGTCTCCCCAAACTTCCAGGCCTGCCTCTCTCAAAGGAATAGCTAGACTGTCTTCAAGCCAAGCGGGGCTTTCAGGTAACCCCCACAATGGTGTTTTTTCACAAAGGTAATCTTGTTTTATAGATTTCATAACTTCGGCCCATGTTCTTGCAAGACCTTGTAGTCTTTAGTTTGATTTTTGTTAAAAACTTGGGATTGCCGAATTTAAAAAGAAAGCCCGAACGATTAACTCTTTCCCCATCCAACATAGCTACAAACATTGGGCCCACCCCAGAGGCTGAGGGCACTTTCAGCAACATTCGGGAATGGGATAATTGGAAGGCCCATGCATAGATCTTCAGGTCTGGATCCGCCAGGCCCCCCCTTATCCCTTCGCCGTCGTAGTTTTTTCCATTCAATTCTTGGAAGATGGTTATTCCAGATAAAAGATGAAATATTGGATTGAAACTTGGCTAAAATAGTTTGATCAAAATATAAAGGAATAGTATTAAATAAAAAAGAAATTTTGGATAGGATCGACATTTTAATAAGGTTAGCTCTACCTAATAATGAAAGAGGCAGATGCGACCATGATTGGAGAAGCTTACGGCATTCTTTGACAACTGCTGATAAGTTAACCCCATGAGTGTAGGTGTAGGAACCATACCCCTAGGATCATGGGGTGCACGAACCATACCCCATGAGCTTAGGTGTACAAACGGTACCCCATAGATCATGGGTTGTACGAACCGTACCGGGGGGTCCGTTTTGCACGCATTTCGAGTCGAATTCTGTTTTCCGAACGTTTTGAGCTCTCGCAAAAAAAGAGTCATACGGATAATTGACTGGCTGAATTGTACATGCTGGGTCGGACAATGATGCTTTGATCCGTACGGACATCGCGTATTGCACGTTCCGAATGCGATTCGTACGGATTATTGAGTCGTACGGGCTTTGGTACAATTCGGACAGAGAACTGCTTTGGGTACGCATCGTATTACTGAATCGGAATTGGCCCCTAAATGTATTATTTTTTTATTTTAATTTTGCCCTTTTAATTCTGTAGTGGTTGGTCGGTTTATAGGGGAATAGGGTGGGAAGTAATTTAATTATATTAAATGTATAAAAAAATGTATTTGAATCTTGCGTTTTTAGTTTCGTTGTGGGTTGTGAGTGTATAAAGAAATAAGGTGGGAGGTAATTTAATTATATTAAATTTATTGATGGATTTTTATTTATTAATATTTGTTTGATTGATATTTTATTGTGTTAAATGTGTAAAGTAATGTATCAATCAATCAATCGATCAGGAAATTTGAAGAGCGCACTACTCACCCGTTAGAGTCTCAAGGTGCTGGGGGGGTGCTGCTACTGCTTAAATAACCAGGTCTTGAGTATCATCCTGAAGGTTAGCAGGTCTTGGGTCTGCTGTAGGAGGATGGGGAGGGCGTTCCAGGTCTTGGCGGCGAGATAATAGAACAATCTGCTGCCAGAGGTCGCTCTTCTGATGTGGGGGACTGTAGCGAGGGCGCGGTTGGCGGAGCCGCGGTGGCGGTTCAGGGTGTAGAAGGTAAGTCGTCCGTTGAGGTATGCTGGTCCATAGTCGTGGAGTGCCTTGTGAGCATGGGTGAGGAGCTTGAAGGTGATCCTCTTGCTGATGGGCAGTCAGTGCAGGTCTGTCAGGTGGGATTTGATGTGGCTGTGTCGAGGGACATTGAGGATCAGGCGGGCAGAGGTGTTCTGTATGCTTTGCAGTCGTTTCAGCAGTGTGGCTGGGGCTCCTGCGTAGAGGGTGTTTCCATAGTCCAGCCTGCTGCTGAAGAGGGCCTGGGTGACCATTCTTATTGTGTCAGCGGGGATCCACCTGTAGATCTTGCGGAGCATACGGAGGGTGTTGAAGCAGGAGGATGAGACGGTGTTGACTTGCTTGGTCATGGAGAGCGTTGGGTCGAGGATGAACCCCAGGTTGCATGCGTGGTTGGTGGATGTCGGTGCTGCTCCAAGGGCGGTCAGCCACCAAGAGTTGTCCCAGGCTGTGGAGGTGGAGCCGATGATGAGGACCTTCGTCTTGTCCGAGTTCAGCTTCAGACGGCTGTTCTTCATCCATTCGGCAGCATCTTTCATTCCTTCATGGAGGATGGTTTTGGCGGTGAGGAGGTTCTTGGTGAGGGAGAAGTTCAGCTGTGTGTCGTCGGTACAGCAGATGATGTTGAGGTCATGCAGTCTGGCGACGTGGGCGAGCGTGGTCATGTAGAAATCGAACAATGTTGGGCTGATGGATGATCCTTGTGGTACGCCGCAGATGATCTTGGAGGCTTCGGAATGGAAAGGGGGGAGGTGGATGTTCTGGGTTTTGCTGGATAGGAAGGACGTGGCCCATTCCAGATCTTTGTCTCAGATCTCTGCGTTGTGGAGGCGTGTGCGTAGGGTGTGATGGCAGACCATGTCGAAGGCGGCTGATAGGTCCAGAAGGATGAGGGATGTGGCTTCGCTGTTGTCCAGTAGAGCCCTGATGTCGTAGGTGGTGACGATGAGGGCAGTTTTGGTGCTGTGATTGCTGCGGAACCCGGACGGGCACGTGTCTAGGATGATGTTCTCCTCAAGGTCAGCTGTTTGTTGACAGTTTTCTTGATGACCTTTGCTGGGAATGGGAGCAGGGTGATGGGCCGGAAGTTTCTGAGGTCCCTTGGATCTGCCTTGGGTTTCTTGAGCAAGGGGTTGATCTCGGCGTGCTTCCAGCTCTCCGCGAAGGTCGCGGTCTCGAAGGAGTTGTTGATGGCCTTGCGGAAATGTGATGCAATGGAGGTGCTGGCTTTTGCTGAAGATGTGGTGTGGGCACTGGTCGGATGGGAAGCCGGAGTGGATAGTGTTCATGATTTTGATGGTGTTGTCATCGCTAATGTCAGTCCAGGTGAGCAGGGGTTCGCTGTGGGTGGTGGCCGTGGGGTCTGAGGTGACATTGGCTGTCGTGGTGGTCTGGTTGTTGAAGCTGTTGTGGATGTCTGCGATCTTGCGATGGAAGAAGGTGATCAGCGAGTCGCACAGGTCTTGTGATGGTGGGATGTCGTTGGTGTTGGAGCAGGGGTTGGAGAGTTCCTTCACGATGTTGAAGAGCTCTTTGCTGTTGTGTGCGTTGTTGTCGAGGCGGTCCCTGAAGGAGGTCCTTTTGGCACATCTGATGAGATGATGGTGTTGGCACATAGCATTCTTGTGGGCTGTGTGGTTCTCTGGGGCCTTTTCTTCTCTAGTTTCTGGCAGGTTTGTTTGGAGATCTGGAGGTCTGCGGAGAACCAGCTGCCATTCTTGGTTGTGTGTCTGTTGGAGAATTTCTTTATTGGGGCGAGAGTGTTGGCGCAGTTGTCGATCCAATGCCTGAGGTTGCTGCCGGCAGTGTTGGGGTCAGTGGGGTCGGTGGGTGGGCTTCGGGCGAGGGCGGTGTTTAACTGGTCTTCAGTGATTTTGCTCCAGCAGTGGCGGGGGATCTGTTGGGTGTGGTGGTGAGTGTCGGGTTTCTGGAAGGTGAAGTGGGTGCAGCGATGGACGGTCCAGTGGAGTACCGTGGTGTGGCTGAAGGAGACGTGGGAGCTTGCAGAGAAGATGGGGTCAAGCATGTGACCGGCAGAATGGGTAGGTGTAGTGACAAGCTGTCTGAGTCCGAGGTTGGCGAGGTTGTCAATCAGGGTGGTGGGGTTGGTGTCGTTGTTGTTCTCAAGGTGGAAATTCAGGTCTCCGAAGAGGATGTAATCTGTGGAGGCGAGGGCGTGCGTGCTGACGAAGTTGGCTATGGAGTCGCTGAACTGAGGCCAGGGTCCGGGGGGTCTGTAGATCAGAGTTCCTCTGAGGGTGATTTTGGGATCAGTGTGGATCTGCAAGTGCCGGTGTTCGGCGGTGCTAAGGGTGTCGCCGGAGTTGGTCAAGACCTTGATGGTGGACTTGTGGATGATGGCGATTATTTCGCCTCCCACTCCGTTAGAGCGGTCTCTGCGGGTAATCTTGAAGCCGACCAGGATGGCTACGGAGATGTCCGATGCAGAGGAGTTGTTCATCCAGGTCTCTGTCAGGAAGGCAACGTCCGGGGAGGATGTGTCGAGCAGGTCCTAGAGTTCGACGACGTGTTTGTGTGCGGAGCGGGTGTTCAGTAGTATGCATCTGAGGTAGTTCCGTCCTGTCCTGGTGGGCGGGTTGGCGGCTTGGAGACTTCTGAAGTTGCAGTTCTGGCCGAAGAAGGGTCCTTTGGTACACTTTGGGGCAGCCAGGGAGTAGGCGTGCGCTTGTCCGGTGTTGAGTGCTTGGAGGAAGTTGGCGTTGTATCGGCATCGGGTGTCATGGCGTTCGTGGGGGCTATGTGGTCTGGCGCTGGGTGGCGTCCAGGCACAGCTGCGCAGAGGCTGCCATATAAAGGTAGGTGGGAGGGAGAAGCAGCTGGGAGGAGGGAGTGGGCAGCGAATGAGCACACAGGGGGGCAGGGCCACAGTGGATGCAGCGGTGGGAAACGGGACAGAAGAGCAGGAACAGAAGGCGAAGGGGATAGCAATCAACAAAATCAAGTGCAGAAAGCAAACAGCACAAGATGGCGAAATACAAATTACACACAAACCAGAACAGAGCAACAGGCGAGATACAATTACCTACAAACAGAACAGGGGCAAGAATGCAGTCAGGCCAAATGAGTGGAGAGCTTGTAATCCTTGAACTGCCAGCAGCGGCAGTAGCAAGGCTTGGGGCACAGGTACACAGGTGGTGCTGTGCGGTGTGGGGAGCAGCCTACGTGAAAACAGGGTCAAGGGTCACTCTCCTCACCGTGCAGCGGCCGCCAAATAAGGGGAGGTGGGAGAGAGGAGAAGCTAAGAGGTGGGAGCGGGCGGCGAATGGGCCTGCACGGGGGCTGGGCTGCAGGGGACGCAGCTACGGGAAATGATAGGGAAGAACAGGAACAGAAGGCTAAGGGGGTGGCAATCAACAAAATCAAGTGCAGAGAGCAAACAGCACAAGAGGGCGAAATACAAAATACACACAAACCAGAACAGAACAACAGGCGGGATACAATCATCTACAAACAGAGCAGTGGCAAGAATGCAGTCAGGCAGAACGCGCGCAGAGCTCGGGGGCCTTGAACTGCCAGCAACAGCAGCATTTGGGCATGGGGCACAGGCACAGAGGTGGTGTTGTGCAGCGTGGGGAGCGGCCTACCTAAAAACAGGGTCAAGGGTCGCTTGTATTATTAATTAATTAATAGTTGATTGTTATTTAATTTTAATTACTTAATTGCTAATTAATTTTGGTAATTGTTCAATTTTAGGTGTGCTTTGTGGTTTTTGTAGGTGGGAAGGTTGGAAAGTAATTTGTTTTTAATTGATGAATTAATAATTTGTTAATTAATTTTAATAAATACATTGGTAATTAATTACTGTCATTGTGTAATTATTTTAGGTGTGTGTTGTGGTGATTATGGGAATAAAGGGTGGAAAGTAATTTGTATTTAATTAATTAATATATAGTTGTTAATATTAATTATTAGATAATTATTTTGGGCAATTGGTTTTTTTAAATTTATTTTAAAAGGGTAAAGCGTGGGTATTAAATACATTTTAATTTTGAATTATTATTAATTGTTAATAGTAATTGTTTTTCATTTTAAAATAAGTTTTAATTGTGTTTTATTATTTTATAATTTAATTTAGGTGTGTGTTGTGGAAATGATAATGTTAAAGTGTGTGTAACCAATACATGTTTATAGTTCTTTTTATTACTAACATTTTTTAATCGATCATTACTTATGTTAAAATCTATAAATAAATATAAATACAAATTTGAAGTGTTTTCTTACTGGTGTGATGTTATAGGTTAGGTATTAAAATTGGTACATTTCATTTTTAATTAATTTTTTTGTTTGTAAATATTTCCTAGTTTAAAAGAAATATTTATTTTGAAATGTATTTATTATTTTATTATATATAGTACTTTTTATGTTTTATACATTTTAATTTAATTTTTGTAATATTGTTTAATTTTTTTTGATTTTTCAATACATATATGTGTTTTAACTGTTTGAGTGTGAATAGTAAAAAAAAACATCTGCGGTATCCAACTCTTTCCCTTCTGTTTCATTCACTGGAGTGAGAATAGTCATTTTTAGTCCTCCACTATCCAACACTTTCTCTACTGTTGAACTCAATGGAGTTCAAATAGTAATTGTTACCCCCGCTATCCAGCACTTTCCGTACTATTGCACTCACTGGAGTGGGAATAGCAATTTTTACCTCTCCGTTATCCGGCACTTTCTATACTGTTGCATTCACTGGAGTGGGAATAGGAATTTTTACCCCTCTTCTATCCGGCACTTTCCCTACAGGTTCACTCACTGGAGTTGGAATATTAATTTTAACTCCTGTGCTATCCTGCACTTTCCCTACTGTTGCACTCACGGGAGTGGGAATAGTAAATGGAATTATTTTGCTATCCAACACTTTTCCTACCGTTGCACTGATTGTACTGGGCAATTTAAGTTTACATATTTTTTATAGTTTAATATTTTAAGTTATTCTAGAATGTTTTTTATATTTTAAATTATTTATATATATAGACACATATATATATATTTTCAATTTAAATGATATTAAAGTTTTCAAATAATTAGAGATAATAGTTTATGAAATATTTCAAAATAAATATGTATATGTAAGGGTAAAAATTACTATTCCCACTACAGAGAGTGCAACAGTAGGGAAAGCGTTGGATAGCAGAGGGTAAAAATTATTATTCCCACTCCAGTGAGTGCAACAGTAGGGAAAGCATTAAATAGCGTAGGGGTAAAAATTACTATTCCCACTCTAGAGAGTGCAACAGTAGGGAAAGTAATGATGTAATATTAAAATTAAAATAAATTAATTATCAATATCAATAAAAAAATAATTACAAATAATTTACAATTAATACAAATTAATTACCAATTAAAATATTTAATGACCAATTAATACAAATCAATTACCAATTAATACTTAATTATCAATTAATTATCAATACATATAAAGTAAATATTTACTTTATTACAATTTAATTACTTCCCACCCTATTCCCCTATAAACTCACAACCCGCTCCAAATAAATAATACAATTAACATAATTATCAATTAATAAATTAATAAAAATTATTTGCCAATTAATACAAATTAACTACCAATTGATAAATCTAATTTACCAATTAAAAATTATTTATAAATCAATTAATTAACAGTACATATAAATATTTACATTTACTATAATATACTTCCTGCCCTATTCCCCTATAAACCCACAACCTGGAATTAAATTACACAAAAATTAAACATTCATTACTTTAAAAAAATGTAATACATAGTTTTAATACATATAGTACCATAAATAACACTAAAAATATTATGGAAATTGATATTTCATACCCCAAATTCGATATTCTAACTTACTATATTTCATAATTTGATATTCTGGGCTGCCTGTATTTTTGATTCAATATATTGGGCAGTCTCTATTTTGGAATCAATATTTAGGTTGTTCACCTTTATGCAGATCCATCTTGCTCTGTCGCACCTGTTTAGGCGCTTTGTCTGTAGACATAGTTATGATAAAAACCCTATGGTTTCTGACAGGAAAGGAAGGCTGATGTGTAGCGTCCAAAGTGAAGGCAGGAAACTGGGGGGGAGGGCAAAAGAAGTAAGTTCAGCAATGTCTCTTTCGTGCTCTGGGATGAGGCAAGGATCCGCAGTACCCCCAAAACAATTGCCCAATCTCCCTAATTAACGTGGATTGCAAGATCTACGCCACAGTCCCGGCGGCTAGACTCAACACGCAGCTTCCCTACCTAATACACAACTCACAAGTAGGATTCCTCAAAAACAGGATGGCCCAGGACAATACTAGACTTCTAAACCAACTTATCAACCACACATCCAACAGCACAGACCCGGCTGTCATGATCGCACATGATGCCAAAAAGGCCTTCGACAGGGTCTCCTGGCCTTTTTTGGACCTATGTATGCAGAAGTGTGGGCTGGGGGAGAACTATAGAAGTTGGTAATGGCACTCTATAAAGAACCGAGAGCTCGGATGAGTCACCACTCTGTAGCAGTCACACCCAAGGGGAGGCAAGGCACTGATTTAGGCAAAGACCAAGGTTATTCATCTATCACCCAAACCCCTTTAAACAGAATAGCCTCTTTCTCAGCATTGCTACTGTCTGGTTCAGATTGATTAGTCTCTTGTTGCCCGTCTATTTTACAGCCCTGTTTTTTTAAATACATTGCCATAAAAAACACAGGATTTATAAGCAGTCCTGAGACTATTAAAATATTGTACTACATCAGGCTCTGCAAGAGTTCATTTTCCCCAAAGCAGAAAATCAGGTATGTCTCTATAAAGAAATTGCACAACATATGCAAATATTGGCAACACCAATAAGTCCGGTCTGGGCTATTTCAGACAAATGTTTTCTCTTTTGTAACAAATGTATGTTGTCTTATACAAAAATATAGACAAAGTTGATAAGCCTGGATTATTTTTCGTGAATATCGTATTTTGCTGTAATTAATGTATGCAATATTATATGTGTGGATGCAAAGGTTGGTAACACACTAAGGGCCTGATTCCGATGTGGTAGGGAAGCATTCCCAACTATGACCCAATTACGATACACTTAGGAAGACCTCCTAACGGCATTTGCACCTTCCGAATTGGATCGGGAAAGTGTCTTGTTGACCGATGGCCAGATTACGATGCGGTTAGGAACATAGGCCCCCTTAGAAGTCAATGGGAGTCCAACCAAATCGTATCTGGAAGCATCCGGATGCATCATACTTGGTCAGTCGGACTTTCCCGATCCAAGTCGGTCGGATACCATTTCCAAACCGATTTGATTGGGAAGGTTTCCTAACTGCATCAGAATTGAGCCCTTAGAGGTACCCCAAACCTGCACACAGCATACATCAAATACGAATAAACAGTAAGCAGAGGTTGATACTATAAGTGAAGTAAGAGATAATGGACAGCCTCAGAACTTAAAAAGCAGAACACCTCCAAGATGTGGGTGGCTGACTCATGGTGTGGGGGAGTGCGATCAAAGTTGTACATGGCTGATTCGGTGAATGCATGAAGCAGTGAGTGGGTGACATACATGCAGGAAAGAGATTGGTGTTGTGAATGCAGGGTGTTGTAAAAGACTTATGATGAAGCTGGAGTGGCTAGGCCTGTGGAGTTTGGCTTTTTAGGAAGCCTGAAGGGAATTGATAGATACTGCTTATGTAGCACTTTAGTGACTGCACTTCATACTTTCCTCCACATAGTGTCCTGCTGCGCCCTGTAGAATGTTGACATCATGATGATGTAATAGAATGCTGCATAGCTCTAGGATATCAGTTGAGAGCTAGGGCTGAGCTGGTACCATCCTGCTCCTGGTGGGGTTATTATTTCCTTTACTATTACTTAATGAATATAACACTATCCTGTACCATCATACCTTAAATAAATATATTTCAACAACTACCTGGGTTCCTGATCATCCTTCACTACAAGCGCCCACTATGACAAATAAAGCAAATACATGTTCGAGATCATAGAGTACTCTTATGTTATTTAACTGGCAATTTCAAGAAAGGACCATGGATGCTTCACTCTCTATGACATATCCAATTATCGTCCTATTACACTGTTACCTCTCCTGAGCAAGATTTTAGAAAAAACACAAACAAATACCTGTCTGACTACGTCGAATTTCTAGCGGCCTTGATTGATCCCAGTTGGGCTTCAGACCCAGGCACAGTACTGAATCAGCTTTAGTCGCTGTCACTGACAATATTATACAGCCCCTGGACAACTTCTCATACTGCTCAATTTGTCTGAAGCCTTCGACACGGCCTCTCATCAGACTCTGCTCAGGAGTCTCAGGGATATTGGGATCCAAGAGACAACCTTTCAATGGATGTCGAGAATTCTTTTTCATAGAACTCAGACTATCAATTTTGGCCCTTTCCGCACAAAGACTGTCGGACCGGTTCTTGCTAACAGAGTACCCCAGGGATACTGCCTCAGTCCCACCTTATTCAACATTTATGTTGCTCCCTTAGCGGGATTACTCAGGAATGTAGGCTCTGTACCAATCTCATATGCTGATGATACTCAGCTCCAAATTTCCTTAACCAAAAATAATCCCAACGCTCAATTTACTTTTTCAGAGGGCATGACAGCTACTGCTAGCTGGATGAGGAATAACTTCCTCCAGCTCAATGCAGGGAAAATGGAAATGGAGATCATGCTTTTTAGAGATACATCTGTGAAGTGGTCCCCCAGCTGGTGGCCATTAGAGCTGGGCCCCGCTCCAGCTTCCAAGACTGTGGTAAAAAAACCTGGGCGTCTGCCTTGGCCAGAAACTGATAATGAAGGACTATGCTGCAACCACTACCAGCGCCTGCTTCCATGTGTCAAGTCTCCTTCGCAAGGTATTTCCCTTCCTCCCTCTGACTACTTGGAAAACCTTAATCCAGGCACTGGTGTTAAGCCATTATCCACAGGAAAGGGGAGAGGGTCAACTCTATATACAACTCCACCACCCCGAACCCCCTAAGCTACATATACACACAAGAAGGGATGGAGAGTGAAAAAAACACAAATAACACCACAAAACAGAAAAAAAATCATCAGTTTTCGGAAAACTGCCCTCACTCTCACACCGAAGTGTGTGACATGCTTCATCATCGGGTCTGCTTACAAAATGCCCTGGTGTAGCCACACTCAGGACTGAGCATAAGGGAAGGGGAGAAAATAAAAAAACACAAGACACAATACAAAAACAAATACAACATGAATAGTGATTAGTTAGTGAGTGTCACCATGTGACTAGGACTAGTGATTCAACAAAAGTGCAGATAATAGAAAAGTGCTTTAAAACTGGTTTGAGGATACCCTTCGAGCCTTTATTAATGGGTTCTGCAACCAGGATTAAAAGAGAAAAGATGGGTAATGTTTAATAGAGAAGATTTAAGTTCTCAAAACACCCCTCCTGGTGCTGCTTATGTCGTCAACATGTTTCGACCGACTTACTGCGCCTCAAAAGGTCTCCCTGGTCTTCTTCAGGACGTATGTCGTTCCCTAGTACTGGTTGTGGCCCAACCGCAATTCGGTCCAAGTGCCAAAGCAAACTGATCTCAAATCTTTTTCAAATCAATCATTGCGTGTGGAGATTCCCAACAGCGCGAAAAACAAATACTAAAACAATATGTAATAATATATATATGTGTTTATATTTTGGTGCCAGAGGACTAAAAAACCTCACAAGCAACCCCATTCATTATAATGACTTGTGCCCCTTCAATGGTCCGTAGTGACAATAGTTATACTACTCCAAAGCCCTCGAGGTGTATACATTTCATCTGAATTGAATTTGAAAGAAGAAAGAATTTATAAGTAGAGTGCTGCATTAAAATGAGTCGTCACATCTCAATCTGTCTATGCCCTCTTCCAGTCTATCTCAAATTAACCTCAGGTATGTATCCAGAGTGTATCTGTAAGAGACAAACTCAACCCACTCGTGTACTCACCGAGTCTTATATGAATATAAGCTTGACAAGGCGCCCGGCAGGGAGGTCTACCAAGAACACAACCTATGTTCCAGACAACAAGAAAAAGTTCACACATCAAACTTTTCTTCTCTGTCCAATCAATATAAATATAAAGACAGCCACTAGTACGGGCATATGTTCTTCAAGTTGTCAGTTATCGAGAATATCTCACGCTTGAGGTTAGTTAGCTGCTCAATGTAAATGGTAACCCGGGCATGATGAATACAGGCCTCAGCTAGGCCTGCGAATGCAAAGGGTTCGCCCGTCTGTGCATGGAGTCCTCAGACTACACAAAGAAATTGGCACGGAAACTGGAAATACAAAGACATAGTTTAATAAACCTTTAAAGGAGGTACTACAACCCACACAACACTCTACAGTATTGTACAAGGTAGCACAAAGAACTCAGACATGTGGTCCCCTTTTATACACAAAGAAGGGTCTCATAAGTAGGCGGTTACAGCTCAAAACATGATTTACGACCATTTATGGATATTTCTTGAACATTATCGATACATGGGTGGAGTTAACTGTTCTTGAGACCCGCCGAAATGCACATTCCAATCTACGCTAATTAGAGACAGATGTGACCTCTACTGAGCATGCGCTAGACGCACAAGGAACTATTTATAGCCTGTTGCTGGGTAAACTCCAGGGGTGACTATCAGTGAGGTAGGACTCGCCTCGTGGCGAGCACATGGCAATGTATGGCACACAAGATGGACGCCAGAAAACAAAATGGACTCTGGCCGTATTTCAAGTATGGGCGGGAAAACTAAAACAAAGACACAATAGCATGTCTTCAGTGAATGCTTAATACTATCGCTATTTTATTTACAACAGACGACCCTTTCAGCATTTGCTGAAGACATTCGGTTTCCTTGGATAATCTAAATACTCATCATTTATATCGATGCTCATCATGTCAGCTATCTCTCTAGTTATAGTTTTCTGATGGGTAGCCTCTGCGACAGATCGTTTATTAGGCACACAAAATGAAAGACATAAAGAACATATCATTGGACTACATTGAATACATACACAACACGTGAATAATATGGCAACAATTATACAAAGTCCAGTGAGAACTTTCCAACCCCATGTAGAAATCAAGTTCCAGAACCAGCCTGAGAAGGACCAGGACTCATTTTCAACATGTATATCAGCTGCAATTTTATGTAACTTGTTAATGGCTTTGTACACAGAAGAAGTATGGTCAGGGATAAAGACGCAACAACTTCTTCCAATAATTCTACATGCCCCGCCTCTATCCGCTAACATTACATCCAGAACCATTCGGTTCTGTAATGCAACAATCCTAGTAATTTGCAGGTCTTCGGTAAGATTCCCAAGGGCTGCAGCAGTCTGATTAGTAACAGCTTCCACTACTCTCGTTAATCGGCGTATCTTTCTACTGTTCAGAGCAGCTCCAACAAAGAAAAACAATCCTAAGTTAAAATCTGTATACTGATGCAGACTTGTATCCGTTTGGTCAACGTCATCTACAGACAAAGTTTGCTTGTATCTATTACAGTCACATTATTCAATAATTTCAAATCTTTATGATATGATGCAGCTGCCAGGAATACAGATGGCAATAAAAATGACACATAACATACTCCGGACCATCCTGCTGGTAATCGATAATAGCCTTTGTTTCCACATACAAAATAGGTATTATGAGAGGCGAGGAAAGTGCTATTATTAAGGCCATCAATATTCAATACGACAATACAATCACTAACACCTACAGGAATATGGCCTACACTCTGTACACATAAATCTGCTTGTGCTTGGGCCACTGTAATCACAAACTTCTCTTGTGCAACAGTGTCTCTAGTATTCGTAAAGATATAAGGCGTTGATTCATTGTCCGGTCGATATTCTTCCCACTCCCATATAGTTCCGTTGGCTTGTGGATAGCCTTCCTTATCTTGATTCTTTATTCAGTCTGAAAAGCAGTCTACCCACTGTGGGTTTTCTTGTAGCAAAAGGCAAAGTGTACCATGCTCTACAAGAGCCATTATGAGAGAAAGGGAGAGGTATGAACGGTGTTCCCCCTTTCTTTTGGTGCGCCGGCATCATCCCATATATCCAACAGTCCATAGCATTGGTAGCAACGTGGGCATGATGCAGCATTTGAATGAAAGTGTTATTCAAATACGACTGTCGATGTTTCAACTCTTGATATGGAAGTGTATAGTAAAAGTGCTCATATGGGACTGGAGTGGAAACAACATATAGCTCACGGTCAGGAGCTTTATCTTCTACAAACCACGTGACTGTAGCAACAACTGCTACAACGGAAATGAAGCCTACAGAACCAAAAATCTTCTTCGAACACAGTATCTTCCTGAAACTAAAGTGTTGTCAGAACTCTTACCCCTAGGTAGCCGTTGTTTTCTTCACCAGTGGGCCAAGACAGGTGTCACTACACTACTGCAGGGCTGATCCCCCCCCACTTGCCTCATCGGCTCTCCGTTTCACTGATCTAGGGACCGTTCTTCTCACACAATTGCAGATTCTTTTCTTGGTCGCAGATTATATCTTCTTGATCCAGGAATTGTCGGGTCCGGGAAGAACTCCTCAGATTCGTCAGGTACCACAGCACGGCCTCTTTCCGTAGTCAGGATATCTCGATGGTCGGTCAATACAGCAGGCTCCACCAGGTCAGGTTGCACCTTCCGGCAATAGATGGAATGTATCCAATTCTTCCGGTTGGTGACTTGGACAGCAGTTCTTGTGGCGAGAAGAACCTGCTCGGGACCACACCACCTCGGCTCCAGACTGCTCGACCTCTCAAAAGACTTCACGAGGACGAAATCACCAGGCCGGAGATTATGACCTTCTCCTGTGGACCGGTCCGGGAGTGCTTCTCGAACCTGTTGATGAATGGAAACCTAGCTATCAGTTAATTGTGCCAAATAGTCATTCATTAAAACACAAGGTACATCGTACACTGAGCTCGGTTTGGGCACCCCCCATATGTTCATGGGGCACCCGAAAATGATCTCATACGGCATTAGACCCGTCCGAGAATGCGGTACTGATCTGATAGACAATAATGCCAAAGGCAAAGCATCTGGCCAAGTCAGAGAAGTAGAAGCCTGTATTTTCGCTATTTTTAGCTTCAACGTGCTATTGTACTTTTCCACCAAACCTGCTGATTGCGGGTGGAACACTGAATGAAACTTTTGCGTGATGCCTAGTCCTTTCAGGACAAACTTAATAACATCCGCCACAAAATGGGGCCCATTGTCACTCCACAACAATCTACAAACACCGTAGCAAGGGAAAAATTCCTTCAACAGCACCTTAGCAGTAGTCATTGCAGTATTGTCCTTTGTAGGGTGTGCTTCAATCCATTTGCTGAATGCACAAACCACAACCAGTACATACTTCAGATTATTACAGCGTTCCAGCCTAATATAATCCATTTGCAATACTTCAAACGGTGCAGTGGGTGTTGCAAATCTTCCTGCTGGAGCTCGTGTCCCTTTTCCTGGATTGTATTTAAGACAAATCATGCAGGTCTGTACTACTCTTTTAGCCGTGCTAGCAATTTCTGGATGCTCCCGAACTTGCGCAAGCAATTTCACAATTGCCGAAGCTCCAACATGTGCTACCCCATGTGCCATCTGAACCAGAGGTTGTACGAAGGCTGTGGGCAACTTCCACCTATCCATCTGCTTATTCCTCCAGCAGCCTTCATCATCCATTTCTCCATCTTTTGACCATTGTTCTCGTTCTTTATCAGTAGCAGTCTTTTGTATCTCTAATACCATTTCCCTAGCATCTTGCCACCGCTCAGCTTGTGACTTCACAACATACATTGGAGTGGAGCCAGGCTGCATCGCAGTTTCACATGCTACTCGATCTACAAAAGCGTTTCCATGTCCCACTTTATCTGTCACTTTCTTATGTGCGCTATATTTCACTATAGCTATCTTCTTAGGATAGGTCAATGCAGTCAAACGGTTATGTACTAATTCTCCATACACTATCTGTGCTCCATGTGATGTCAAAAAGCCCCTTTCCTTCCAGAGCAGGCCGAAATCGTGCGCTACTCCGAAAGCATAGCGGCTATCCGTATAGACATTCACGCATTACCCTGCACTAAGCTCACAAGCTTGTGTCAACGCTATCACTTCTGCTGCATGAGCTGATTTCTGCGGTATGCGTGCTGTCTCCACTATTGTGTGTAACGTAGTGATTGCATATGCTGCTGAGGTAGTCCAATCTGGTAACTTCAAACAAGACCCATCCACCCACAATTCTCCATCCACATCTGTAAAGGGCGTATCTTGCAAGTCAATACGACCCTTTGTCTGTTCCAGCGACGGCTCGTGGAGGGAGTTACGGTGGGGCAGGAAGGTGGGGAGGGGGAGGGGCAGGGTGGAAGTTGCTAAAAACCGGCATATGGATAATTACAGGTAAGTAAACAATTTAATTAATAAAACGAATTTCGTAGTGCTCCTTGCATCGCAAAATGCAATGCAGTGCGAGCTACGAAATTCGTTTTATTAATTAAATTGTTTACTTACCTGCAATTATCCATATGCCGGTTTTTAGCAACCTCCACCCTGCCCCTCCCCTTCCCCACCCCCCTGCCCCACCGTAACTCCCTCCATGAGCCGTCGCTGGTCTGTTCCTCAGTCACAAAGACACAGTCATGTGTCTCTTGCGCTTCAGGCCGAGTCGCTGGGAAGGGCAACAACGTGGCTGGATTCAGTGTTGCACATCTCTTCAATGTAATATGAGGAGCCAACAGTGTTAGCTCGTATCCTGTCAGACGAGCACTAGTTAAATGCTGCGTCTTTGTTCGATTCAAAAGGGCATCAACAGCATGGGGGGCCAACACCAACAGCTTATGAGATAACACAATCCCTTCACTCTGGCGTATTGACACAGCTGTTGCTGCAACTGAGCGAAGACAAACAGGCAATTTTCGAGCAACAGGATCAAGCATCGCCGAGAAGTATGCACAAGGGCGCTGTTTATCGCCGTGCATCTGCACTAACACTGATAACGCGCATCCATCTCTCTCATGTACATACAATGTAAAGGGCTTCGTGTAATCAGGGGTGCCTAACACTGGTGCTGAACAAAGGGCCTGACGTAATTGTTGAAAAGCATTCTCACATTCATCTGTCCATGGAAGGGGAACTGGAGTATCCTTTGTCGAAAGGGCTAACAGTGGTTGAGCTATGTACGAAAACCCTAATATCCACTGTCTACAAAAGGAGGTGATGCCAAGAAAAGCTCGAACATCTTTCTGCGTGGAGTGTGCTGGTGTATCTAAAATGGCTTGAATGCAATCTGGTGTAAGTGCACACCCCTCCTTAGACAAAAGGTGAACTAAGTAGGTTACCTTTGGTCTACAATATTGCAATTTCTTTTTCGATACTTTGTGGTTGTGCGATGCCAAGAAGGTAAGCAAAGACAATGTACACTCCTCACATTGTTCGGGGGTGTCGGCTGCCAACAAGATGTCATCGACATATTGTATAAGCACCACACCTTCAGGTAAAATACAAGAATCCAACTGTTGTTTCAATGCTTGACTATAAATGCTGGGACTCTCAGTATAGCCTTGAGGAACTCTACAAAATCTGTACGATCTATTATTCAAAGTGAATCCGAAAAGATATCGGCTGTCAGGATGAATAGGGATCGAAAAGAAAGCGTTCTTCAAGTCTGTAACTGAGAACATTGTTGCAGTTGGCGGGACCAGAGTAAGAAGTGTCGTAATATCAGAAACCAATGGATATTGAGGTATCACTATCTTATTAATCTCCCTCAAATCGATGATAAATCGATAAATCCTAGTGTCAGTGTCCTTCTTCAAAATCGGTAATATAGGACTTTTACACACATTGTATGGAACTTCTTCAACAACCCCTACTTTAATCAGATCCTGCACTATCTGTATGAGCGCCTCCTCCCCCTCCTGTGAAATTCGATACTGAGGCAGGCGCGGCAACACAGCTCCCTCCTTTACACTAATGTGTACCAGGGGGATGATCATCTGTCCCACATCAGTATCCGAAGTAGCCCACAAAGTATGAGGCAAAGAGGCCAATGCAGCAACTTCTTCAATTGTACAACCCTCTCCATTGTCGGATAGTTATCATTCAAGATAACACGTACTCCTTCAGGGGAACATCGTATCGTGGCCCGAAAATGCTTGAGCATATCCAGGCCCACAATGTTATCAGGCGTGTTCGGGGAGAGCAAAAATGAACATGGTGCAACAAACTGATCTACATGGAGTGCAAGAGGTTGTGACAGTGGGCTAAGAGAAGGTGTTCCATAGAACCCTATAGACATAATTGTTAAGCCAGACAGGGGAGCCCTCGGAACCAATTTTTTAGACAAATCGCTACAAGTAGCTCCTGTATCAACCAGGAACCGATCAGTAGAACCCACAACATGTGCTGTAACATAAGGACCCCTCTGATCTACTGTCACTTCGACTGATTCCTTACCCCATCCTACGCAATCCTATGCATACTATGAATAGTGCTGTTCACGAGGTACATATTCAGACATTTGGTATTGATTTCGTCGATCAAAGACATTGGACCCAGCTTGCGGTCGCATACTAGAATCAAACCTAGCTCGATCATTCGTGTTGCCCCTAGGGCCTAAAGAACCTCCTCTACCCCTCATGGATCCCTGCCCACGCTCTTGCCGTTGTGCGCGCAACAATGGACACTTGTTCGCCCAATGGCCTCTCTGTCTGCAATATGCACATTGATCCCGGGCCAAATCAGTGCAGCCCGAGGAAGAACCAGGAAAATTCCGACCGCCCCTTTCATTACCTCTACGAGGCGGTCCATACACTTGCGCTAACATAACCTTCGTTTTTAAATCTTTAGATTTCTTTTCCTCACTACCCTTCACTTCTAATTCCTGACGCTCATAATACTGAGCCATCGTCAGGAGGGATGCTGTGACTACGTTGTCCAAGAGCTTTCACTCGCTTTCAATCGAGCTGCTACTCCCGGCAATAAATTCTAAACATATTTATCAACAAAAAGATGTCGACCCATGTCGTCCGTAAGCGACTGGCCGCTGAATTCATGGAAAGTTTCCTCAAATCGCGTAAAGAAATCTGAAACTGATTCATCTACCTTCTATTTACATGACGCTAACATAGTCCAACCAATCTTTTTAGGGGAAATAAGCGTTTTTAATTTAGTCAAAATAGCAGCAGGAAGATCTAAAATCGACTGTGGCGGTTTCTGTGCAGGTTTCCTTTCTCTATCCTCATCCTCAAGATCCGCCCATCTAACCTTAAATGTCAGAAGGTCATCTACCTTTCGTATAGATCTCCACATATCTGGGGGTAATATAAGCCCAAAAAATAAATCAATATCGGCCAGGGTCATAGTACAGGAATTTAGAGCCCCCTCAAGTTCCTCATAAAAGGCGACGGGATTCTTTCGTGGATCAGGTAATGCCGCTTTTAATGCCATAACATCTGCTCTATTCCAAGGAGTATAAACTCAATTATAGATGAAATACCCTTCAGCATCAGGAGACCCTCTATCCGAACTAGTACCCGCTCCTTTAGGAGGAACGTACAAAGGCGCTGCCTCCCACATTGGTTTAACATGCACTGCATCAATCTTATCTGAATAAAAGATGGATGACTGCTTCCCGTCGCCATTCGGATTTGTTCTCTCCTCGCCGGCTTTCCTTTTCCGCGCTTCATCCCGTAGCCGAAACATCTCATCCCGCAACGCAAAGATCTGTTGAATCGCATCAGGCACCTGAGAAGGAAGAAGAAGACCTTTACGCAATTCTTTAGAATCAGCTATCACATCAGCTAGCTCAAAAACATCGGAATATTTCCGAAAAGCTGTCACTACTTCATTAGAAACAAATTCAGTAAAGTATAGTTTCTCCCTATCCTCCCATACTTCAAGTTCTTTCAATAAATCTGCAAGGGAGACAGTATCTTTGTTGACCCGATAAGCAATCTTACGGAGATCAGCCATACGATCGGCCGACAACATAGACCGCGTATCCACTTTCTGCCCGGGCGGTCCAGAATCTTGATCTCCTCCACTCGGAGCAGACGGGCCAACGTACGGAGGTGGAGATCGATCTAATAACGAAATCATCATCAGATTTATTAAGGACAGGATAAAGAGGCAGTCGAACAGGATATTGGCCAGATATTTGCAACCGACGTTCGTTCTCCTGTTTCTCTTCTAATTCCTTTGCTTCGCGCTTTTTCGACTCGTGCGCTCTCTCACGCTCACTCTTACGTTGCTCCTTCTCAATCAGTGCCTGCTCACGCTTCTCACGCTCTCGCACCTCTTTCACCCACATACGTATACACTCAAACATGTCTTGTCTCACTCGCGGCTTACACATACACTGCTCCACATACTCGATTTTCCGCAAATCAAATGATCCATACATAGGCCATCGTAACTTAGGATTCTTTTTTGTATATTTCCTCCATAACGTGCTGTACATTATGGGGGAAAGACCACACTTGACATACATATCCCTATTCGGCGTACCTTCCGGGGAAGCCAGCTGTGATTCTTCAAGTATCAACCGGTCATTTCCAAAACAGCAGCACCACTTACGGAGTGCGCTTAAAACAGGCATGTCTAAAAATAGTGCAAACTATGCAATATTATAATTAAAAATGGCACTTAAAACGTTGCGCCACTCAAATCCAAAGTTCAGGAGAAATGTCTCCACATTGCCTGCCTGTATGTGTTGCAACGCATATATGTACAAATTCAAACCAAACAATATGACTAGTCACCTCAAACAAACAAACAAATTTGTCGCTGCAAGTGTATCCTAAAACTGCCTTGCCAATCAAGACTACGAAAGGCTCGCCGCAAGTACAGCACAACGATTCTTACCAATCATGAGCGTCCAGATTCCAACTGCCAAGTTCCAAATTTGACCAAACGGCTACTATGCGGCAAACCGACAGAAGAGGTCTCAGTCGATGACCGGCGCCACCCAGATGGTCAGATCGGAAGGGAAGGATGAATATCTAGGGATGCCAGGACTAAAAGGTGCCGCTGGCAGTGATCACGTCCCCGGCAAGGTTCAATCCTTCGTCACGACCAATCCTTCGAGCATCCGAGTCGTCGATGAGCCCCACGTGACGGGTGCCAATTGATGAATACAGGCCTCAGCTAGGCCTGCGAATGCAAAGGGTTCTCCCTTCTGTGCATGGAGTCCTCAGACTACACAAAGAAATTGGCACGGAAACTGGAAATACAACAACATAGTTTAATAAACCTTTAAAGGTGGTACTACAACCCACACAACACTCTACAGTATTGTACAAGGTAGCACAAATAACTCAGACATGTGGTCTCCTTTTATACAAAAAGAAGGGGCTCATAAGTAGGCGGTTAAAGCTCAAAACATGATTTACGACCATATATGGATATTTCTTGAACATGATCGATACATGGGTGGAGTTAACGGTTCTTGAGACCCGCCAAAATGCACATTCCAATCTACGCTAATTAGAGACAGATGTGACTCCTACTGAGCATGCGCTAGACGCACAAGGAACTATTTATAGCCTGTTGCTGGGTAAACTCCAGGGGTGACTATCAGTGAGGTAGGACTCGCCTCGTGGCGAGCACATGGCAATGTATGGCACACAAGATGGACGACAGAAAACAAAATGGAGTCTGGCCGTATTTCAAGTATAGGCGGGAAAACTAGAACAAAGACACAATAGCATGTCTTCAGTGAATGCTTAATACTATCACTGTTTTATTTACAACAGGCAGGCTTCCCTACACACACATAACACAGCAAACAGGCTCCTTACTGTTCCGGTGGGACAACCTCACCACACTTCCAGACAACAGGAAAAAGCTCACACATCAAACTTTTCTTCTCGGTGCAATCAATATGAATATAAAGACAGCCACTAGTACAGGCATATGTTCTTCAAGTTGCCAGTTATCGAGAATATCTCACGCTTGAGGTTAATGAGCTGCGCAATGTAAATGGTAACCCGGGCAGGCTTCCCCACTCGCACACAACACAGCAGACAGGCTCCTTACTCTTCTGGTGGATGACCTCACCACACTGCCTGCTCCCGTAGCACTGCGCAGACAATGGTGGCTCCGGGAGTTCGGCATTATAAAGTAGTCTAGCAACGTTCCTGGTAGTTCTGTTAGCACCATGTGATGACGCGTGCGGTGTAGTGACGTTACACGCGTTGTGCGCAAACATGCTGGGAAATGTAGTCCGCCTCGGGCACATGCGCCCTACGGGGACTGGTGGGACTGCATAACCAAGACTCATTCTGTTGGCCCATTATATGTGCATACACATATATGTATATATATGTGTTCGTGCATAGTTAAAAATCTATATATTCATATTCAAGGCAGCCCGCCAAAGGGAGCAAAAATTATTTTGAGACACCAGTATGTTAAAGTGTCACGGCAGGAAAAATATATACAAGAACAAACTAAAGGGCTAAGACACAAAGGTTTAAGGTCGAAGCTCATCAAATCCCACATGAAAAAACTCCCCAGAATCGAACAAAACTCCCTTCTCCGGTTCAGATCTGTTCCGCTCCCTGATGAGTGTGGTAACAGAAGTATTCTATGCAATGATTTCCATGCCCATAGATACCAAGTCATCTACTGTCTACCCAAGGTCTGCCACAGTATGTCATAATTAAGTCCCACAATATGACTCTTCAGGCGGTAGACCCATTTTTGTTCATGGAGAAGCAGAATCCGCTGGTCATCTGCCGTGTACCTTCCTAGGTGAAGTTTTTCTATTACAGTCCACCTTAGTTCATCCGCAGAATGTCCCAACTCCAGGAAATGCGTTGTCAGTCTGGTGTTAGATCTGCCACATCTAACTGTACTTCAGTGTTCTGTTATCCTTGTCTTCACCTTCCTACTCGTCATGCCTACTTATAATGTATTGCAGGGGCATGTAATTAAATAGATGAGCCCCTGTGAATTACAGTTTATTTGGGATCTCTGTTCCCAAGGAGTAGGGAGCCCCAGGTCGATGTGTTTGGTGTTAGAGGTGAGGTAGCATACACTGCATGAGCCAAACCGTGTGTGGCCCATTACCCTGGGTAAACCTGCTGTTGTATTAGTGTCCCTTGTACAAGTAGTAACTCTAGGTCTCATGTGAACTAAAAGGTCCTTTAGGTTATGATTCTGTTTAAAGGAAAATAAAGGCTTCTCCATGTTCATGCCACCTGTATTAACGATTTTCCAATTTCTTAGAACCAGACATCTGATCTGTTGGGATGCTGTATTAAAAGTTGAGACAAACACTGGTTTGTTTGTCTAGGTCTGATTGTTTTGGAAGAAAGAGAGTCACGTCGGCAATAAATGCACGTTTCCTGGCTCTCTTGAGGATCCTGGGCGGGTATCCCCTTTGCTGTAATTTTTGGGACAAGTCAGCACGGTCTGAGCAGTTGCGGCGTACAAGAAAAAACTGGCCCACCGGCAAGTTCTCCCGTAGAGACTATGGATGGAAACTCTTGAACGCCAACAAGGCGTTCTTATCTGTAAGCTTGTGAACCACTTTAGTTTTCAAAGTTCCCTCACTTGGTTCATCAGTAGATCCAAAAAGTTTTTAATTAATAAACATCCTAAAACTAAGGAGCCTGTTTGCTGATTTATGTGTGTGTGGGGAAGCCTGCCCGGGTTACCATTTACATTGAGCAGCTAACTAACCTCAAGCGTGAGATATTCTCGATAACTAGCAACTTGAAGAACATGTGCCCGTACTAGTGGCTGTCTTTATATTTATATTGCTTGCACCGAGAAGAAAAGTTTGATGTGTGAACTTTTTCTTGTTGTCTGGAACATAGGTTGTGCTCTTGGGAGACCTCCCTGCCGGGCGCCTTGTCGAGCTTATAATCATAATAGACTCGAAGAGTACACGAATGGGTTGAGTTTGCCTCATACAGATATACTCTGGATACATACCTGAGGGTAATTTGAGATAGACTGGAAGAGGGCACAGACACATTGAGATGTGACGAATCATTTTAATGCAGCATTATACTTATAAATTCTTTCTTCTTTCAAATTCAATTCAGATGAAATGTATACACCTCAAGGGCCTTGGAGTAGGATAACTATTGTCACTAAGGACCATTGAAGGGGCACAAGTCATTACAATGAATGGGGTTGCTTGTGAGGTTAATTAGTCCTCTGGCACCGAAATATAAACACATATATATATTATTACATATTGTTTCAGTATTTGTTTTACGCGCTGTTGGGAATCTCCACAAGTGATGATTGATTTGAAAAAGTTTTGGGATCAGTTTGCTTTGGCACTTGGACCAAATTGCGGTTGGGCCACAACCAGGACTAGGGAACGACATACGTCCTGAAGAAGACCGGGGTGACCTTTTGAGGCACAGTAAGTCGGTCGAAACATGTTGACGACATAAGCAGCACCAGGAGGGGGGTTTGGGGAACTTAAATCTTCTCTATTAAACACTACCCATCCTTTCTCTTTTAATCCTGGTTGAGGAACCCATGAATAAAGGCTCGAAGAGTATCCTCAAACCAGTTTTAAAGCACTTTTCTATTGTCTGCACTTTTGTTGAATCACTTGTCCTAGTCATAGGATGACCCTTTCTAACTAATCACTATTCAGGTTGTATTGTGTCTTGTGGTTTTTTATTTTCTCCCCTTCCCTTATGCTCCGTCCCGAGTGTGGCTATACCAGGGCGTTTTGTAAGCAGACCCGATGATGAAGCATGTCACAAACTTCGGTGTGTGAATGAGGGCAGTTTTCCAAGAGAGATTAATTTTTTTTCTGTTTTGTGGTGTTACTGTTGCTAAATATTAGAACAACATGGACAAGACCTCCAGCTGGTACAGGTCAACGGTGGTCCCCTATCGCCTGGACGTTGGATGCTAACAACAGGTTGTTGTTGTTAAGAAACCCCTCACCCACCTACCTGGTAGGTTGCATGCTTCATCATCGGACCCAGCAGGATCACCAAGCGCAATCCAGCTGTGCTGCAACGCCTGTCTACAACGGAGTGGGATTTCTTGTGGAAGTGACAGTGCTATGTGAGGTGAATTATGTGCTAAAAATGCCTATAGGAAATGCCCTTTTAAAAGTTTTAATAGAAGGGTCCTATGGCATGGGTAAAAACATGGCGTGATATATTGAGGTAAAAATATGCCTCTATTCCTTCAAGGAAGTGTAGGTCTACTAGTTTCAGCCTTCTACGATTATCATGAGGCTTTCTTCAGGACCATATGTGCTAGTGGCCAAAATTGTTGGACTGGCCACTGTGGTGTATAGTTATACCAGCGAGCACCCTAAAGCGCGCAGTGTATGTAGTGGAACAGCATACTCACAGATCCTGCAATTAAAGTTTATTATCTTTACGAGTGTCTGGATCCATGGATCCTGTCACACGTAGAAGTGATAGGGGACCGTTTGTCTCCTCTAGCGGCACTTTGTAACCTTGTTCGTGGATCAGGACCCGAAGACTAGCACGTTACTCGTTACTGGTGCTAAGCCACCTGGACTACTGCAATGCTCTTCGGATCTCAGCTAATGTAGCTTCAATGAACAGATTGCAAATGGTCCAGAGCACTGCAGCACGCCTGGTTTCCAATGCTCCCTCGATCTGCCTCCCTCCCTCATTTGCCGCAACTGCATTGGCTCCCAGTGCAGAAGCGGATCAGATTCAAGATCTGCTGCATTGCACACAAATCTCTGAATGGTAAAGGTACCGGCTACCTGGCAGGAAAATTCACTAAATGTCTGCCATCCAGGTCCCTACGCTCAGGGACCAGGTCTTTACTTCTTGTTCCACGTTGCAGAAAATTGTGCCTAGGTGGTAAAGCATTCTCCTACCTAGCCCCCTTTACTTGAACCAGCTCCCCATCCATCTGCAGCAATGCTTTGATCACTTACAGTTCAGAAGGCTTCTCAAAACCGTACTGTTTTAATTCATTCCTCTTTTCTGGCCGGCTGTAGCAGGCCAATAGCATGGAGATACCCCTTGGTGAGAAGGCCACAACCCATGGAGGAACACCATACAAAAAGCCAAACAATACCCCAATTAAACCCAAATCTCACAGTGGCGCACAACAAAATTAAGCTACAAATATGACAACGTCTAAGCAGTTATTTACAGTGCACCAACAAAGGAACTAATTTTCAACACATTTGTTTGACAAAACACAACAAGGGTTGACGCGTTTCGACCCAACAGGTAACTGGGTTCTCATCAGGACCACAGAATCTAAAAAAAGAAGAGAGAGAAACACATATTCTTTCTTCATATGAACAACATCTATATTCCACTGGTTTAAAAGCACCTTCTGCGGTGCAAGCATCCTACCTTAGTCATCCATGAGACAGACAAAATCTGCTGAGCCCAAAAAAAAGGGGGGTCTAGAAATGACAAAAAATGACAACACAACAGTCTTACAAAATCATCAATCTTGTATAGTCTGAAACTATATATTTGAGTGGCTTAAAGGATCATGGACTTACCGAGTGATGTCTCCACTTGTTCTTCTTAATTATGCTTAAACGTCCAACCTTACCAAGGAGTGATAAGCACCCCAACCTTACCAAGGAGTGAATAGTTTTGGCAACTATTGAACATGACAACCCTTGATAGTTCAGGGATCGTAAAAACAGTGCAGCACTTTTCTCTCAGTCACTCATGCTTACTTGGTCTTAGAGAGATACACAGAATAAACAATAGGAACGTTTTTAATAGGCATTTATTCAACCAGCGTCATTCTAGTATAAAACATGTTTGCTGCAACAATTATTAGATAGAAACAGTTGTATAAGATTACAAGCACCAGTAGAGCAATTAAAAGGTAGAATTCTACCATGCTGTAAAAACAGTGAATGCATACAGGCATATAGACATGACAGTAATCAAGCGTACTTCTACGATGCAAGCCCTACCTAAATGTACCTAAGTGCACCAAGCATGTATGTGTGTGTAAAGCCAAGAATCCCCTAGGAAGGAGCAAACCCCATTACCTGATGTGAGAGAATGAAGGACCCTGTATTGGTCTCAGGTTGGACAACCCACAAGTGATGTCAGACCACGGCTTGCTGGACCTTCTTCAGGCTGGAACCTCAGCTTCTAGTGTGAGTGTGAAGCTTCTCCTCTGCCTGTCTAGTTCTGGTATGGTTCTTTTATACCACAAAGATAGCCTTAGGTTCCTTACATAATTGATGTGTTTTAAATAAAAATATGCAAATGAGCCTAGAACAATACCTGCGATTATGCAAAGAATGTATTTTGCCCTCGGATGAAGATAACCATGACTTTTACACTGAAAATTTTAATGCTGTTATGTACGTCATGAGCAGGAACTTTTCTAAGAATCCATATACATAATAAATTAGGCTAGTTTCCAGGAAACTGATCAACATTTATTCAGCATATAGATGGGTAGAAGAAGGTCGGTGATACTGTTACGCAGAGCAAGGTAGACAATGTAGGTTAAAGGGTGTGAAGCTACCTAGGCCTAGATTGGGATACATTGGGGTACATAACACTCCTTACACTTAAGGGCAGTAGTCTGGGCTTGAACTGGTATTGGAGCTACTGGCACTAATATCAACGGTTCCCTGTGCTGGAGAAGTTGATGGGAGCCTGCACTTCCATTCTCCTCTGCATTACTCCTGTGTCACTCCCACTGCCTGCTGGGATGGGGGGCAGAGCTGGATCCTGCTCAAGGCTCCTGCTGAGGTTCCGTGACAATTGTAAGTGGTGTTTTTGACTCGCCCGAATATGGTCGAGTCTGGTATCTATGAGCCGCAAATGACGAGTTTAGTGGGTGTACGCATTTTCGCTGTGCTAGCCTAAACCGTTGGTTTGTTTCGTGGGTTTCTTCATCTGAACCCATGGGTTCCATTTTAGATGTGGCATCCATTTTGTTTCTTGCCCTCAAGTAGCCAGCGAACGGACACTGTCCGCTTCGTGACCCTGGGATTCCCAAACTCTTGCGGAAGACACGTGTTCCTTTGAGGGTGTCTTTATGATGAGGGGGATGACACTGTAAGGCAGATGGCCCCGCTCGAGGCTCATCTTGCCGTGCCGGTCTATTGTCTCAGTTGTGCATTCATTAGGCATGTCTCCTTTGATCCCTGCAATCGTGTTTCCTGATACCACCCCTTTTACACTCTTTTCGATCTGTTTGCTACCTTCTTCTTCCTCTGCACCTGTTTCTGACTCTTCCTTGATTCGTTTACAACCGAACGGAATGCATTAATGGCGAGAAGATGTATTTTTACAGTTGGGAACCGACAAATGCTACTGTAATTATGTTCCGGGCCCTGAATACATGAAAGCGACCCCCTATGAAATGTACTGTGGGAACCGGGTTGTAATCTTTTGTTCGCCATGTTATCTTATGACGAAAAACTGTATAAAAGGAGCGATCCACAGATACAATGCGAAGCAGTCTCCTTGAACATACATGCTATGTACTTCTTGTGACTTCTGTGTTCCCTGCAGTAAACAAACCTCAAATCTTTGATGCCGAAGGAAGTGTCCCGTGTCTCTGTCATTTGTACGCCGGAACAGGTAACCCACGAAGGTTTCAGGTGTTATCCCTGGCACCGCTGGGTCTTAGAAAAACCCAGTCCTTCAGTTGGCGCCCATCGTGGGGCTGCATCAGCGGTACCGGTCCAAAGCCCGACGATCGTGAGGAACTTCGTGTGAAATCTCCGAGGGAAGGTGCACCCCGCTTCATCGATCCTGTTGTCGAAACAAGTGGCCCTAAGACTTTTCCCGCGAAGATCCCCGCCTCCTGACGGCTGCGACGGACTGCTGCCCTGACTGTAGACCTGTTTTGGCGCCTGGCGTAGACCTTGGTATAGCGAGACGATTGACGGGCCTTCCTTGTGACGCCATTGTTCTTTGATTTAAGTATTTGTGGGTCGCTCCCAAAATCCTTAGTCGTTGTGGGTGCTTAGTTGTTGCATGGTTCCATTGCATTTGTGGTTCTTTGTATTTTGTTCTTAGTTGTTCTATTTGACGTCTGCTACTGCCAAAAACCGAGGGTTTTTGCATTTTTGCGGGGACATTGTAATCCAATAACCCTTGACGTTTGTGAAACTCGGTTAGTGTGCACGATGCCTGGCCGTAGTACTTTGTTCAGTTGCTTTAGAGGTTGTGGTGCGGATTCCCGATTGGAGGACTCATGTCCGATACCTCCAGTTGGAATTCCAATTTACGAATTATATAGTCGCCATGGTGTGGGTCCTATCACATTCAATGATTGCTGGGTTTGTTACACTAAAGAGGACGGTGTCCTTAGTTGGCCACCTCATGGTAGTTTTGAGACCCCGATTTTAGATAATCTTGAAGCTAAATTGTTCCAAAGAAAAGCAAGGCCGGCCATGTTTGATTCCTTTCGGTTGTGGCGTAAAGAAGCCAAGCAAAAATAAATCAAACAGCTTAAACGTAATAAGAGAGAAGGTATCGTTACAACGATGAGAAATGCAGAGCAGTTTCAGCGAGATAAAGAAGAGAAGGAAAAGGGAAATTTTTGATAGATTGCAACGTATGACAGTGGATAAATGTTACCCCGCTTTACCGACGGGTACGGATAAGAAGGGAGAGGACGCAGTAGAGGACCCTTTGTTGTCCTATCTATTGAAGTCGCCACCTCCATATGCACAGGATACCACAGTTCCCGTGGTTCCTCCTGTTCCTCAACCTGCTGTTCCGGCAGCTGTTAATCCGCCTGTCGCTGGTCCCGCTATTGCGAATCCTCTTGTTCCTATTCCTCTACCTGCTCCTGTTCCTACTGCTCCACCGTCTATACCTTCTCAAGCTATTGTTCCCGCTACTTCTGCTCTTGTAGCTACTCCTACTGCTCCTGCTGCTCCTATCTTTAGCCCCCATGTTGTTGCTCCTGTACTTTACTCCTCTTCTCCGTCTGTTCGGCGACGCATTCCTAACACTGTTGCTAATCTTTATTCTCCTTTTGGACAGCTTCTTGGGTCTGACGATTCTGATGTTCCCCAACGACGAAGTCAGCTTCCTGGTGGTAGGGAACGTGATACATTAGTCAAAATGGCGCGTAATTGGATTAGATACCCCCTTAAAAATCCCCCGCGCATAGTTGCTGAGACTTTCTCTCAATTCAATGAGCCAACACAGAGATTTGTGTTTGACGAAATGTGCAAATTCTTACGTGAAGCAATATCTAATGATGAGGTCAACGAAGTACCGGTTGACGTAACTGAACTTCAGCTTCAGTTTGCGAGTGGTATACTTGTGGGTAGCAATGTTCGACGCGCTCTTGAGCATCTTCTATCTTTTCGTCCACTGTGATACCTCGAGCATTGTTTAAAGACGAAACTGAGGAGTGGATGGCGACGCCTGGTCAGTATCCCATGCGTGAAGTTCCACCAGTGTGGATGCCAGGTGATGCTAATGCCGTTCCTATTGTCCCGCCACACTTCCAGAGAGTGTGGATACACCTTCCATGGAAACGATCGGAAGTTTTGCAGGTTAAGCAGACTTTGCCCGACCCTCGCAAAAATCTGGCAGGGTACTATAAAGAATTGTCTCAGCTAGTGGATGCGATGATAATGAATCTTGCCGACATCGATATGTTGTTCGGCAATGTCGTACCGCAACCGGTATGGGCGAAAATTCGTCAGGAAAACCATGTAGCCGAATTAGGCGGTGATTGGCCTGCTCTTGTGGCGGCTGATGTCCGACAGGTTGGTGGGGCTAAGCCCGAACAGCTCATTTCCGATCTTCCCCAAAGAATAATTACCCTTATGAAAACGCTTATGCCAGCTATGAAAGTTAACTGGGACAAATTGTCTGCTTGCAAGCAAAAGAAGGACGAGAGTGTCTCCGATTTCTTTACGAGATTTGAGGAGGCATTCATCGATCATAGTGGTCAAGATATGGGCACTGAGGGAGGTCAGAGATTGTTTGTGGACAAATTTGTGTCGAATTTGTTGCGTGACCTAAGCAATAAATTGAAAAATTCAGAGAGTGCGTGGGCTGTTTCTACTTCTGCCCAGATTTTGGCTACGGCTCAATATTATGAAAACAGAGAGAAAGAGGAAAACGATTGTGCGGATAAAAAGACGAAAGAGCTCAAAACGAAAGTTTTGTTGCAACAAGCATATCGTCCGCGCTCGAATCAGAATGATTCTCAGCAGCGGAATAGATCGCAGTCACAGCCCGCTAGGTCACAATCGCGAAATGACTTTTCTTCGCAGAGATCTATGCTTGGGTACAATCAGTGTGCCTATTGTAGAGGTGAGGGTCATTTGAAATTCGATTGTCCAGTTTTGCGTGATCGAAATAGTGGAAATTCATCTAGAGGAGGCCGTAGTGGTCCTCAGCAGGCTTCACGAGGTAGAGGTCGTGGTGTTACGCAGAATCAAAATGATCGTTCTAATAATTCCTCTGATTCTAATCATTGTTTTGATCAGCGTGGATCATCATCAGGTAGATCCGCACAGTACAATGTGGACGATTATTACGTCGATCAGGGTACTGACGACGGTAATTACTAGGACAGCCATAGACAAGGAGAGGGAGTAGTATCAGTTCCGGTTGATCAGAGAGGGCCTTACATCGCAGTTGCCACCTCGGGCATAGTTGAGCCTTTTCTGTTGGACACTGGTGCAGCGAAAAGTTCCATCATGCATTCGAAACTCCCTGGCGCACCTTTGTCTGGCTTAACAAATGTTTCCGTTGGATTCTCCGGCGCCCCTGTTAGCAATCTGGTTTCTCGCCCTTTGCCCCTTACAATTGGGTCACGTGAGCTGAAAGCTCCTTTGATTTTGACCACCGGTTGTGGTGAAAATCTTTTGGGCCTGGATTTGCTGAAACGTTTGTATGCGACTTTGTATTGTTCTCCTGCGGGTGTGAAGCTTACATTGGGTGAGAGAGTTATCTCTCCTATGTACTTGTCCATTGATAAGCTCCCACCGGAATTGAGTTCTCTTCCTGCATCTTTGTGGGCAACAGGTCCCAATGATGTGGGCCTGCTTGACATCTCCCCTTATGTTGTTCAACTGAAATCGAATGTGCGATTACCACGTATTCCCCAGTATCGTATCTCCCTTGATGGTGAACGAGCATTGTTAGCGATCATCTATGATTTGATCGAGAAAGATGTTATCGAGGAGACTCGGGGAAACGTGTGTAATAGCCCTGTGCTACCCATTTTGAAACGCACTGATCCATCTAAGCCTCCTGTTTATCGTTTTGTCATTGATTTACGGGTGGTGAACAAAATTGTGGTTCCTCAGTTCCCTGTGGTGCCTGACATTACGGCTTTACTGACTCTGATTCCAGCATCTGCATCCTGGTTCTCAGTGATCGATCTAAAGAATGCTTTCTTTATCATTCCGATTGCTGAAGAGAGCAGGGACCTTTTCGGTTTCTCGTTAGGTGGACGCAGCTTTAGGTTTAAACGCGCTCCTCAGGGCTACTGTGAGATTCCATCGATATACAGCCAAGCCCTGAAGAGCCAACTTGATGCGTTTGTGTTACCGGCTGGTGCGGCCTTGATCCAATACGTCGATGACTTATTGGTGGCTGCGGATACACTAGAAATTTGCAAAACTGCTACGGTGTCTTTGTTGCGACATCTCTGTGACTTACATCACAAGGTGTCACCTTCTAAACTGCAATATTGTTGCCAAGAAGTAACCTATCTAGGTCACTTATTGTCAAAGGAGGGAAGAAGGTTGACCCCAGAGAGAATTGCAGCAATCGCTCGAATGACTGTGCCAACAACTCAAAGAGATGTGCGTGCCTTTTTAGGTATCACGTCATACTGCAGGCAATGGATTCCAAATTTTTCATTGCTAGCGAAACCATTGGTAGCTCTTACATGCAAGGATGTTCCAACTCCTTTGCCATGGACGGAAGAGTGTCAGAAAAGTTTTTCTGAACTATGTGATGCGTTGTGTTCGGCCCCTGTGTTAGGTACTTCTGACTACAGTAAGCCGTTTACACTATACGTTCACGAGAGGGAAGGTTGTGCGTTGAGTGTTTTGACGCAACAATTTGGTGGTAAGCAACGTCCATGTGCATATTTTTCCTCGACCTTGGACCCAGTAGCTAGAGCATTGCCGAGTTGCTTGAGAGCAACAGCGGCAGCTGCGGTGTCCATCCGACAATCTGCAGGATTGGTCATGGATAATATGCTTACGGTGATGGTTCCTCATGCAGTTGACACTCTCTTGAATCGTACGAAAACCCAACACTTGACGAGCGCAAGGTTGTCTGGTTATGAGTTGACGCTCCTGGCAAGTCACATTCAAATAAAGCGCTGCAATGTCCTAAACCCGGCGACTTTGTTGCCAACAAATATGGAATCAGATGAGGTACCACCACACGATTGTTATTTGCAAACCGAGGAAGAAACGAAGGGTCGTGTTGACCTAAAAAACACTCCATTGGAAGAACCTGATGGTACTTTGTATGTGGATGGTTCGTGTTTTAAGTTGCCGAATGGTGATGTGACGACTGCGTATGCTGTGGTGACGTTGAGTACGGTTGTGGAAACTGCAAGATTGAACCAGAACTCTGCACAGGCGGCAGAGCTGATTGCCTTAACCAGAGCGTGTGTTTTGTCGAAAGGGAAACGGGTGAATGTGTTTAAGGACAGTCAGTATGCGTTTGGTGTTGCCCATAGTTTTGGTCGATTGTGGAGAGAGAGAGGTTTTATGACATCGCATGGTACGAAGATCCAGCATGGACAGCTTGTGAATGATCTTTTAGATGCACTTACATTGCCCAAGCAGGTGGCGATTATTAAATGTAGTGCACACCATAATTGTGACGGATGATGTTGGTCGTGGCAATGCGTTTGCTGATGAGATTGCTAAGGAGACTGCGAGAAACCTTACAACTAGAATGTATGTGACGAGTTCGGTAAGGTGGCCTGCAGAAGCTGGTATGTGTGAAGACACTATTGAAAGTGTGAAAGCGATTCAGAATGAGGCCACCAAGACTGAAAAGACCAAGTGGAAAGAGAGTACGGGAAAGATGGATGCGAATGGCTGTTGGATTGATTTGTCAGAGAATAAAAGGTGGATGTTGCCGGACGCATATGTGCTAGCTGTTGTGACCATGGCACACGGTTTGTCACATATTAGTGCGAAAGGTATTTGCAAGTTGTTGTCCCCGGTATGGAAGAATGATGGTATCGCTAAGTGTGCAGAGAGGTTGGTCAAGAATTGTATGGTATGTATGATGTACAATCCTGGCAAGGGCACTCCTACACCCCCTGGCCATTTTGCTCCCCCTACATGTCCCTTTGAGGTAATTCAGTTGGACTTCATCCATATGAAGCGATGCAATAACCTAAAATACGTTTTAGTTGTGGTTTGCGCATTCTCCAGATGGATTGAAGCTTATCCTCTCAAAGACAATACTGCCTTGTCTACAGCGAAAATCCTACTGAAGGAATACTTTCCTCGGTATGGAATGCCACGGATTTTATGGTCTGATAACGGAAGTGAGTTTGTGGGGAGTGTGATGAAGAGTGTATGTAAAGGCCTTGGAATTACACAAAAATTCCATAGCGCCAATCATCCCCAGTCAGCAGGTTTGGTTGAGGGGTACAATGGTACTCTCAAACTCTAAAACTCGCAAAGATTCAGGCTACGACTGGTCTCTCGTGGCCTGACGCTTTGCCTCTGGCTCTTCTGTCAACCAGGGCGACCGTACACTCTCGAGTAGGGCTCAGCCCATATGAGATTGTGTTCGGCCATCCTGCAAATATTTGGGGGGTTCCTAGACCCAGTGCGTTCACCGATCTTGAATATCCAATGCTGATTGATTACCTTCATGATCTGAATGCTAAACTGTGGTTAATTCATCAACAGGTCTTTGAAGCACTGCCGACGCAGACGAAGGGTCCAGGCCATCAACTCCAACCCGGAGATTGGGTGGTTACGAGGAACTTTGGCCGAAAGCGAAACCTTGAGCCGAGGTTCATCGGACCCTTTCAGGTGCTCCTTGCCACGAGAACTGCTGTTCGTTTGGAGGGCCGCAAGCATTGGGTGCACGCCACCCACACCAAAAAGGTACCGATACCTTTACCAGCGGACTCGTGGGTGAGGACAGGCATCGCCTCATCTGAAACCGAGGCTTTGCCGAACTTTGTGCTGTTCAGTGACGCTCAGCCTGTGGGAGATACCTCGGTGCAGCCGGATAATACTGTTCAACCTTTGTCAGTGGAGAATTCAAGATCTGAACTATTGTCTGATCGACAGGACTCTGTTTCATCATCCGACCAACTGTTTGAAGAGCAGACTCGTCCTGGAAGAAGCAGATATTTTCTCCGTTCCAACACTAGAGACTAATAAAGAAAATTATTTTTGCTTTTTCCCTTGAAATTCACGTTTCCCCCATTTCTGAACATTTTTGAACAACTGTAATTTTTGTATGAATTCTGAGTTCTTTTCCGTATATGTGCGTTTGTTTCCACAGCTAGGAGATTTTGTATGTATTGTTTGATTGAAAGAACCTTACATCCGGGTTGACCGTAGGGCCGTGCGGGTACTTCCTTCTGTTTAGTAGGTCCTGACACTAGGTTAGAGGCCGTCGATTCCTAGGAACTCCTGGGGATTGACTATTGCTACACAGAACGAAGTGCGTCAAGAACGTTGCGGACGGTTTTTAGAGGATGGCTTTCTCAAAGCTGTCGGAGGTGGAAAAGACTCAATCTCAAAGATTCGAATTGCATAGGATTGCACGTACTAAATGCTTCATGTTTCAGGTGTTCCTTCTATTCCTAACTGTTTCCTCGTTATTGGTGGGTGGAGTGTATTATGCGATACAGTCATTATTGCCTTCTGTTTCACCTAACACTTCTTCTGAACCTAAACCTACTTCCACCGTTTCTCCTCATTCCTTTCATATCTTACCCCAACACGAGCAGGTTAGACGTGCGGAATTTATGAACAATTCCTTCGTTCAGCTCCTTTATCAGCATCAGTTGGTAATGAACACTACCAATTGTTGGGTGTGTGGGTTAATGCCACATACCACTGATAGGGGAATTCCGTACTTGGTCCTTCCTTACAGTTCCCAGGGTTCAGCTCGAGCATTCCAAACAATGTTTCTTAGCGCACTAGATTCTTACCCCCAACGAGAGCCACGCACTGCAGATCATGGTCCTGGCCCGTACCACAGGCCTTTGGCAAGAGCGATTGCCGATTTAGATAGGGATATCTTCGACGCATCGCTTATCCCAGAGGAAGAGGTGCGAGCATACCGAGATCTGAGTGAGGCTGAGTATAGCATGTCAGTGGGTGATCGGCAGCTTAAAAGCTTGTCTCCGATCTGGATCGTACCCCATCTCGGTAATTTCTGTCTGAAAGGCTTAGGCCGAAGCCCGCGAGCTCAGCTTGGGAGGAGTGCCTGTACCGAAACGTATGTTTTGCCGATGACCTCTTCCCCTGTTCTTCTGACTGCCAAGGGTACTTACTTTGTTTGTTACGACCGCGCATATACATGGTTGCCTTGTGACTTCTCAGGCACATGTTATATTGCGAATTTGTTGCCGCCGACCTTTATTGTTGGGTCGGATTATCACAAGACCAGAGTTGTGAGAGGCGTGATTAGCGAAGAGGACACTGCCGGTCAAGAAGCAGGAGACTTCTTTAAGGGTTTCTTGCCGTTTTGGGGACCTATGATCAATAGTAGGAACCTGAGACAGTTGACTCGAGTGGTGGAATCGACCGCTAATATCACTGCGAGCGCCCTTGGCAACATTACAGCAGAGCTTCAGGCTGATAGGCTTATGACGTTACAAAATCGTATGGTTTTAGACGTTGTCCTTGCAGATAGAGGTGGAGTATGTAAGGTGATCCATTCGAGTTGCTGCATTTTCATTCCTGACAACGCTCCAACTGTCTATCAAGCCATCTCGAAGTTGCATAAGATCTCTGAGTCCATACACGTGGACGTAGGGGATAGGACGCTACTAGGGTGGTTTTGGGGCCTGATGTCGACGTGGGGTTGGAAGATTCTGATGATCATTGGGGTTGTTGTAGCATTTCTGTTCACGTGTTGTCTTTGTGTGCAGTGTGGTCCTGCCTTATGTGGCCTCTGTGCTACGACGTGTATAAGACGGCCGCCTGTTACCAAGGAAACATTGATGGATGAAATAATGTTGCAGCAACATCTGGATGGTCTGATGAATATCGAGATCGATTCTGATTCTGACTAGTGCTTGCCTACATGAGGGCAAAAGGAGCGTCTGAGGTTCCGTGATAATTGTAAGTGGTGTTTTTGACTCGCCCGAATATGGTCGAGTCTGGTATCTATGAGCCGCAAATGACGAGTTTAGTGGGTGTACGCGTTTTCGCTGTGCTAGCCTAAACCGTTCGTTTGTTTCGTGGGTTTCTTCATCTGAACCCACGGGTTCCATTTTAGATGTGGCATCCATTTTGTTTCTTGCCCTCAAGTAGCCAGCGAACGGACACTGTCCGCTTCGTGACCCTGGGATTCCCAAACTCTTGCGGAAGACACGTGTTCCTTTGAGGGTGTCTTTATGATGAGGGGGATAACACTGTAAGGCAGATGGCCCGCTCGAGGCTCATCTTGCCGTGCCGGTCTATTGTCTCAGTTGTGCATTCATTAGGCATGTCTCCTTTGATCCCTGCAATCGTGTTTCCTGATACCACCCCTTTTACACTCTTTTCGATCTGTTCGCTACCTTCGTCTTCCTCTGCACCTGTTTCTGACTCTTCCTTGATTCGTTTACAACCGAACGGAATGCACTAATGGTGAGAAGATGTATTTTTACAGTTGGGAACCGACAAATGCTACTGTAATTATGTTCCGGGCCCTGAATACATGAAAGCGACCCCCTATGAAATGTACTGTGGGAACCGGGTTGTAATCTTTTGTTCGCCATGTTATCTTATGACGAAAAACAGTATGAAAGGAGCGATCCACAGATACAATGCGAAGCAGTCTCCTTGAACATACATGCTATGTACTTCTTGTGACTTCTGTGTTCCCTGCAGTAAACAAACCTCGAATCTTTGACGCCGAAGGAAGTGTCCCGTGTCTCTGTCATTTGTACGCCGGAACAGGTAACCCACGAAGGTTTCAGGTGTTATCCCTGGCACCGCTGGGTCTTAGAAAAACCCAGTCCTTCACTGCTCAGATCAGCAGAGTATGCCAAGCTTCTATGGGCATTTGCAGCCACATGCAATATATTACCATTTTACCAGTCGAATGTTGTTCTGGCACAATAAACAGTACATTGCACAATTATGCATCACAGATTAGCTTGCATGAAGGGTGTTTCTTTAAGACGGGTGAGCAAGTGGGTCCCCATGAAGATGTCTTGTCAGTACCTAGTGCCTTCTACCGACACTAGCATGACTTTGTGTTTAGAATGCATGGATTCTGAATAATATGCTCTTCCTGCCCTACAAATGCCCTCTACTTTGTAGCTGACCTGAAAATTCCAGAGCTTTCTTTTCTTCACCTTAATCACCCTACATGCTTATGTTAACATGCTTATTGCGATTTACCTTGGAAGGCTACATGCCCTACAGTATCCTCAAATGTTGCTTCTGTCACCTTAGGTGATGTGAAAAGAAACGATGAATCCTGTGTTGTGTTTTTAAGTGATTTGATAAGACACAATTCATCCTGTTTTGGGTTTTCCTTCACAACTGTTGGAGGTCAGTACAGGTCTCTGCTTTGAAGGATTATAACGTCTATGGCTGTTTGTGAGGTGGGTTTGACGAAGCAGACATTTATATGATACCAAATACATATGTTTTCAGGCCTATAGTCTTCTTTGAACTACTAAAGAAAGACACCAGCAGGAATCCACAGAATGGTCGCACGCTCCATTCTGTGTGTCAAGCCAGTTTCAGTCAGCTGCAAATTGCAGAGCAAACGCAAGGCTTCCGAGAAATGACATGCCAGCTTTCAGCTTTTAGCTTGCTATTGCTAAACATCATATCTCCAGTAAAGATGTCGACATGGCCTGCCCTAGCTGGTCAAGTACGTGCCAAAATCCACGTACACTAGAAACACAGATTTCACCTTTAGGGAAAAGCCCAAATCTGCTCTTGTAGATGACACGTGGGTAACAATGTTAGGGTATAGGCACTCTTCGAGCCTTAAAAGGGTATCACACCATATGTGCACTTCACTGATTGGTCTAGCAGGTCATAGCCTGATCCAGATAACGTATGCTATGATGCCCATCCTGTGAGGGCTTATACCTATAAAATGTCTCTGCAATGTCATACCAATTGGGCACTCAGTGAGCTTTGCTGAGGTCTCCGTGCGCACGTATATAACATTGTGATTACTTTCAGATTGGGTTCCCAATAAATCTTGCACACTCAAACATGCTGAGAGCGAATGGTTTATTTTACTGTTGTCATTGATCTTTTATTCTTGCAGTTAAACATTGAGCTTCGACATTTGGTGGAGAGAATGCGGACTCATTACAGATGACTGGCTACACCAACAGAGCACTGGTTATCGGACCCTTCGGCACCCATCTGAGGGCGGGGATTTGAGGTGATAATGTTCTGTTTGTTTATCTCTCCCTGGCCTGGTTGGTTGCTGGAGGGGGTCGGATCCGGTGGATGATCCATGTGTGGCCTCTCTGCTGTCTTTGGTCTTGTCCTGCTCCTTTTTGCTCTCGGCACGCTTGTGTTGTGTTTTTGCTCCTGACTCTTCTTATTCTTGCCTCTCTATGTCTGACGAGGTGTGCCTGTGTCCTGGGGATATTTACAAGGTTTGTTCAGACTCCATGTCTTTCGTGGTTCCTTTTCTGATCACTTTCTTCATTCTGCTGTTTCTGGCTCTGATGGTTTACGTGTGTTTTTGTCACCACACGGCCCGGGAGGTAGCTCCCGTCTAGCTCTCTTTTCCTTTTCTCCAGCCCTTTTCTCCAGCCCTCGGTGCAGTTGACCTTTCTTACGTTCTGTGCCGCGGGCGTGTGTTCACCTCTGTCATCGCTGCCTGAAGTCCACTGCCTTTTCTCACATACATTTTTTTATCTTATAGGGTCTGGCCTTGGTCGCCTGCGTTTCCCTGGCTGGCTAGTGACGGCAAGCTTCTGCAGGATTCCTGGCCGGCAGTAACTCTTTGGTGACTTCATGTCAGTGGGCCCTTGGCCAGCCATTGAGGGCGAAGGTCTGCAACCCCTACCCCCGCCGCAGAGAGTTACCGGCAGCTGGGATGCGGGATACCATCGTCAGACCATTCCCAGCGGGTGCAGTGGACGTCGGTAGGCTCTAACAGACTGGACGAAGACCAGTGAGTACACTTGGGAGGGGACTTTAACCCTCCGGTATTGGGTTGTAGCAGTTGGCCCCTCATTGTGAGCTGTGGCAGTTTGTGCTCCCCTGTGGGTGGTAGCAGGTAGCTCGCCGTTTTAGGGCGTGGCAGTTTCGCTCCCCAGATTGGCACATAGTGTTTGTGCCTGTTAAGTATAGCGATACGAGTGACCAGGTTGGCTACTAGATTTAGTTTGTATTGTGTATTTGATAGATATTTGATTTTATTTGTTCTCATGAGCTCTGGCCTGGGTCCAGCACCATCGCCCACACGCAGCTGGCCTAATATTTTGGCATTTATGAGGAACGCCCCGGGCGCTCCTGGCTCTTTGGCTAACGCCAGTCGCCCTGCCTGGGTTCCGCCTCCACCCTCCCCCTGGAGACGTCCACCTAGGGGCCAGAGTGGTTCTAGGTTCGTGCCTAGGGGATATCCTCGGCACGAAGAGGGGGGTGTGACGCCTAGTACAACAGTGTTTCTTTTCTCAATCATTATAGGTTTCATTGCATTTTTGTATTGTGTACTTGTGATGTGCTTGGCCTATGTAGTGGCCAAATATTGCTAGGAAGGTGGAGTATTTTTTGCCTAGGGCTAGGTTCTAGGTTACCTTTGCCGGCTTATTCATTCAAACTGTATACTAGAACGTTACTGAAGGAGATCTGGTAGAAAACCTCCATCTCACACACCCAGTTACCAACGTTGCCAAATAAGTACTCCCGCCCACAATACCCCCTGGCCTCTGGAAGGGACTGGCTGGAAAGACCGATTAAAGTGCACCTCTCTAAAAATCGAAAATTTGGTAAAACTTCTAATATTCCCCTCACTTCTTTGGGATTACGTACAGCAGACCCACACCCATTCTCTGCACAGAAAGTTCTTTCTACAGCGCTGCTGCGTAGGATCCCCGTATTTGTCCTTGATGTTTTATGTGATTGACTGAACTGAACGAAACAATTCACCACTATCGCTCTATTTGTTGAATGCAAGCACCCTGTGGCACAGCCTCAGAAAGGGTCTGTTTTTCCTACCTTACCTGTTTTCACAGGCCGTCAAGGCCCAAATAAACAAACTAGGATCTGGCTTCTTTTCTCCCTTGTAAAAATGCTTTGGTGAATTGGCATATATGACCTGTTGGGGTGATTGATGTATGGCTTTCTTGTTGCCCTGTTGCAAATACTGTGCGGCTGAAATATAAGTGAAGTATTTCTGTCAACCTATTGTGTCACATGTTACTCTATTAAAGTCCACCCTGCAACCCATCCGTTTGGTACAATTGAACAGTTATTTGTAAAGCGTTTAGGACTAGCTGCTACACACGACTCAACAATGGGAAACCTCAATAGTAAAAAGAATTTAAATACGACTCAGCCAGCCCCACCCAAGAACTCACCTGCATATAATGTAGCTATAAAAAGAGGCTTAAGCTCAATAATGTACACACATAAGTGGCATGATCTGACATCTAAAAACAAGGATCTCCAATTCCCATGTAATGGCACATATGACATGGCCAAACTATCATACTTACGCCAGATGTTAAATATAAAGGGAAAGAAGATTAGAAGTTTAGAATGGGAGGCGTACCATAATTGGGACTCTGTGTTAAGCGATATGCGTTCAACAAGCGCAGTCAAATCTAAAGTCCACAGCGAACTTATGGAAATTAAAAAACAAATATTACAGGCAAAATTGGAGGGCAGATGGAGAAAAGAGCAATTAGATACAATAGGCGCATTCCCATGTGTACAAGTTAAAGAAGAAGAGGCAGAAGATCAAGTCTTAGAAGACATTCTCTTGGGATGCCTGGGTGGTGATTCACCGCTGCAGGCACCTGAGTCAGAACACACTGAGCTAGCTCCCGAGGAACGAAAGGCAGCCATAACCTTTGTACACAGAGCATTGAAAGATAAGGTTGCGAGACCGGAATTGGAATCCATCCAAGACCTGGGTACGCTGAAGCTAATAAGAGGGATAGCGGTCAAAGCCGCTTTAGACTACAACGAGAAAAAGCACAGCATTCTCAAACAATGCATTAAAAAACAGGTTAAAATACCTAAGCTAATAGACAGACCGTGGCAGCAATTATTTGAGGATGAATCACAGGATGACTCATTCAGCAAACAACAATGGCACTCGCTAATATGGGATGCATTTACATATGTCCAGCACACAGAACACGATATTTCCACACTAGAGCAGTGTTTAACAGAAACAGAGTCAGCTCCAGAGAACAAAAGAAGAGGTAGCTTTGGAGGAATGGTGGGAGGAGCTTCAGCGTCAAATCCAAATTCACCAAAACTGAAGTTAAAAAGTGATTCTTTAAATTGTCAAGCGCTACTACAGCGGCTCGTGGAGGGCTCACTAACTGTGGACTCCTTTATACAAACACAGCATAGGAGGTATTTAGAGAAAACACTGTCCTTAGCACGAGCAGAGTTAATGAACAAAGTACCCCAGGCCCACTTAGCATATGCAAAACAAGCTGACGCCCAGACGACCACAGGTAGTCGTGCCTAACTTCCAGAAAAATATGATTGGGAGGTAGGGAAGTTCGGATTCACAGACCCAGATTTGATAACATGGGAGGAATCTAAGTTGAAGGACACGCTTGAATATGCTATAGATAAATTACAACAATGGAAGCAGTTAATACACACATGTGCAGTGATTGACGTAGCTCACTCTCTGGCCCACTCCATCTCCAAAGCCAACACAACAGGCAACTCCACGACAACAGAAGTCCCATCACTTATCATGCCCCTACGAGAGATACCGCCACCACCTGGCAGCGCGCCAAATGATTTAGCATATGTTTATGTCCCATGGTCAAGGCAAGACATTAGCGCCTTCAGCAGAGATTTCCCCCATTTAAGAGAGGAACCCCGAAGATGGTACGAGGAGCTTAGCAGAATGATAGCATTGGGAGGTCTACTGTGGCGCGACCTCGGCACTCTCTTTAACATTATCATCCCAAAAGATCTATGGGAAGATTGTAAAAGAACGATTGGGTGGCCAGATGTTGAACCAAAGCGGGGGAACGGAGGGACGCCAGGCCCAGAAGTAGAGGAGTTATACAAAAAAGTAGTGGAACACTTGAAGGAAAAGGTACCGGAAGATAGGGTTGATTGGAGCAAAATTACAAGTACCAAACAGGAGAAAGATGAAAGTGTGAATGCATACTTTGACCGCCTCCTGCAAGTATATAGGCAGAACAGTGGATTGAAAGACCCCATGGGAGATGCAATGCCAGCCCTGGTAACTACATTTGTACAAGGCCTTGCACCACCCATCAGGACACACCTGCAAACTTCTTTCATCTGTTGGCAGAACGAGAAAATTGAAAAAGTGCTATCAGCGGCTAAATACTGCGCAGATTTCCAGGCTAGCGCGCAGGCAATGGAGACAGAAAAATTAAAAAAAGAAAAAGTCAGGTTAATGGTAGCACAAGAACGGTTTTTTAGCAATAACAGAGGTAGGGAAAGGAGCAGAGGGGGGGGGCGAGGCGTAGGAAGACAGCAGACCGGTAGGACACCTTCCTTACCCCGCAGATCAACCTCCCTGCCACCCCAAGGAACAGCATGCTTTTATTGCAAGGACCCTAATCATTGGAAAGCAGATTGTCCAATATTAAAGAAAAGAAATGAGGACAGTAGGTACAAACAGAACAGCGGGCAAGAGGGCAGACACCAGCACGCCAACTACACTCGGCACACAGAGTACCGAGACAATATGCCACATGAAAATGAGTCCCAGCAGTAATGGGCAGGGGGGGAGGGATGGACTCCAGTAACGAATGACTGGCCCCCACCCCCACCCCCAGCACCATTCTAGGGATGCCTGAAAGTGGGAAACTGGGTGATAATGGCATCAGCAATATTAGTAGATCAATCCGGACCATATGTAGAGGGAGAGGTATTGGGCAGGGTTGTTCCATTTCTAATTGACACAGGGGCTCAAAGATCAATGCTGAAGACACTAACAATGCCTGAAGCTCCACTTTCTAGGACTACGATAACCGCAGTAGGCATGACTGGCCAACCTATTACAGAATACCTTACTGAGCCACTACAGTTTGTAGTAGGCGCGATAACAGTGCACCCCCAATTTATTCTTAGCAGGTTCTGCCCCATGAATTTGCTGGGGAGAGATCTGTTATGCAAATTACAATGCACCATACACTGCTCACCAACAGTGGTCTTTTTAGAGAGCAAGGCAAACGGTTTAATGATACAAGCCTTTATGAAATGCACTCCTTCCAGCACTGACCTCCAAATACCACTAGAGTTACGCAATTGTGTGCCGCCGGAGGTCTGGGCAACAAGTGCCAATGACGGAGGGCGGGTATTGAACTACCCACCGGTACAGATAAAACTGAAACCAGGGGCAGTTCTCCCAAGAGTGCCACAATACAAGATCTCAAAAGAAGGGGAGGAGGGCATTGCACCAGTTATAAAAGACCTTCTGAAGCAAGGAATTTTAAGAGAGATTCAATACAGTCAATGTAACACCCCTATACTTCCTGTGGAAAAGGGATCCAAGGGCCTGAACGGGGCCCCTGTCTATAGATTCACTCAGGACCTCCGAGAATTGAACAAAATAGTCTTGCCATCTTTCCCAGTGGTCCCAAACCCAGCGACAATATTATCTAATATACCTGTGTGGGCTACGACTTTCACTGTCAGGTATGACCACTTTCACCCTCCGCGCCTGGACTCCGATCAGCACCGAAGACACTGTTCGCACGATGAACTCCATCCACTCTGGATCTCCGACCGACCCCTGCCCTCACCACGTCTTCAACAAGGCCGACGCTATCATCGCACCCCACCTGCGGGACATCATCAACACCTCCTTCGACACTGTTACCTTCCCGGAGAGCTGGAAGCACGCCGAACTCAGCGCTCTACTTAAGAAGCCATCGGCTGACCCCACCGACCTCAAAAACTACCGCCTCATCTCGCTGCTCCCGTTTCCTGCAAAAGTCATCGAGAAGACCGTCAAAAAGCAGCTGGCCACCTTCCTCGAGACGAACGGATCCCTCGACCCCTCGCAGTCTGGCTTCCGGGCCAACCACAGCACCGAGACCGCCCTGATCGCAGTCACCGATGACATCCGAGCGCTGCTCGACAACGGAGAAACAGCGGCCCTCATCCTCCTCGACCTCTCCGCGTCCTTCGACACTGTCTGCCATCGTACCCTAGTACAACGCCTCAGCAACGTTGGAGTCCAAGAGAAGGCACTGGAGTGGATCATCTCCTTCCTCGCCGGAAGGACACAGAGAGTCCGCCTCCCTCCGTTCAGATCAAAAGCCACCGAAGTCATCTGCGGCGTCCCTCAAGGCTCCTCGCTCAGTCCAACCCTCTTCAACATCTACATGAGCCCCCTCGCAGACATCGCACGCCAGCAAAACCTCAACATCATCTCCTACGCCGACGACACCCAGCTGATCCTCTCACTTACCAACGACCCCGCCACCGCCAGAGCCAACCTTCACAAAGGGATGAAAGAGGTAGCCGAATGGATGAAGAACAGCCGCCTGAAACTGAACTCAGATAAGACGGAAGCCCTCATCCTGGGATCCTCACCCGCCTCTTGGGACAACTCCTGGTGGCCCCCCGCCCTAGGCAGCGCACCCAAACCAACAGACCACGCACGCAACCTGGGCTTCATCCTGGACTCCTCCCTCTCCATGACCAGACAAGTCAACGCCATCTCCTCATTGTGCTTCAACATCCTTCTTCCGGTGGATCCCCACCGAGACCAGGAAGGCGGTCACCCAGGCCCTCGTCACCAGCCGTCTGGACTACGGCAACACCCTCTACGCCGGAACCACCGCCAAACTCCAGAAGAGACTCCAGTGGATCCAGAACGCCTCAGCACGACTCATCCTGGATATCCCCCGTCGCAGCCACATCTCCGGACACCTGAGAGATCTGCACTGGCTCCCGGTCAACAAGAGAATCACCTTCCGTCTCCTCACCCACGCACACAAAGCCCTACTACAGCCAAGGCCCAGGATACCTCAACAGCCGCCTCAACTTCTTCGCTCCCAAACGCCAGCTTCGATCGACCAGCCTCGCCATCGCTGCCGTCCCCCGCATCCGTAGAGCCACCACAGGGGGACGGTCCTTCTCCTACCTCGCCGCCAAGACATGGAACTCCCTCCCCACCCACCTCCGCCTGACCCAGGACCACCTCGCCTTCAGGAAGCAACTCAAGACCTGGTTGTTCGAGCAGTAGCAGATCCCCCCCCCAGCGCCTTGAGACCCTCTGGGTAAGTAGTGCGCTATATAAATGTGATGATTGATTGATTGATTGATTGACTGTGATGGATCTTAGCTCCGCCTTCTTCACCATCCCCTTGCACCCTGACAGCCAACACTTCTTCTCCTTCAGTTTCCGACAAAAAAGATTTTGTTGGACACGGCTGGTACAGGGCTACACAGAGTCACCATCCATTGTCACACATGCCTTAAAAACAGATTTAGACTCCCTGGTACTAAAGGAGGGTTCCACACTTATCCAGTATATTGACGACTTGCTATTGGCCTCACCTTCAAAGGAGGCTTGTGTAAAGGATACCATCGCTGTCCTATGCCACTTAGCATTAAAGGGATACAAAGTCTCCCCAAAGAAGTTACAGTTTTGCCTCACCTCTGTGAAATACTTAGGCCATGAGTTAACAGAAGGAACAAGAAAACTGTTGCCAGACAGAATCTCGACAATAACACATTTTCCCAGACCCCGCACTCAGAAGGAAGTTAGAGCTTTCTTAGGAGTTGCAGGATACTGTCGCCATTGGATACCAAACTTCTCTCTCATTGCAAAACCCCTGCAGGCATTGACACACAAAGGCATACCTGACACTGTACCCTGGTCACCAGAATGCGAAGCAGCCTTCAATGCGCTAAAAAGGGAATTGAAAGGAGCACCAGCATTAGGCATACCAGACTATGGAAAAGATTTTCATTTGTTCTGCCACGAGAAGGGGGGGTGCTCAACGGGGGTCTTGGCTCAGAAACATGGAGCTTTCTACCTCCCTGTGGCATACTATTCTGCCACACTAGACCCAGTGGCTGCAGGGCTCCTACCGTGTCTGAGAGCAGTAGCTGCTGCAGCACTCGCCGTGGAACAGTCAGACAACTTAGTACTAGGACACACACTAGTGCTACATGTGCCCCACGCCGTGGACACACTTCTGACATCCACTAAGACACAGCACCTCACAAATGCACGCCTCACCAGGTATGAGTTGGTACTCCTGACACCACACATTATCATCGAGAGGTGCACCACTTTGAACCCTGCATGCTTGCTACCAACGGAGCATGAACTGGAGGATTTTGATTCAGATGATTCCTTTCATGATTGTGCATTGGCATTAGACAGGCATACTAAGATACGACCAGACCTTAAAGACACACCACTCCCAGATGCTCAAGGAGATCTATTTGTAGATGGGTCATGTTTAAGGGATGACACAGGAGTACTACAAGCATCCTATGCGGTGGGCACAGCAACTAAATTGTTGGAAGGAGGGAGACTGACAGCAGCAAAAAGTGCACAAGCAGCTGAACTTGTGGCACTTACCAGAGCATGTGCATGGGCTGAAGGGAAGAAAGTAAATATATACACGGACAGTCAGTACGCCTTTGGGGTGGTCCACGATTTTGGCCAGTTATGGGCAATGAGGGGGTTCCTTACATCAGCAGGCCAGCAAATACAGCATGCACAATTGATTTGTGACCTCCTCCAAGCACTGCTACTACCTTGCAAGGTGGCCATAATAAAATGCGCTGCCCACACTTCATCAAAAGACCCCATCTCCAGAGGCAATGCTTTCATTGACCAAGAAGCAAAGAGAATAGCGTTTACAGGCTGCGAGCGAGCTACGGTACAACTAGTAGGCAACAAGACAGACACAGAAGAGGGTAAGGGTTCACTGCATTTTGATCCAATACGTATTCAGAGGGAGGCCGCTGACAATGAAAGAGAGGAGTGGAAGCAACAGGGATGCAAACAAACTGAAGAGGGGTTATGGGTAGGACCTAATGGCAGGATTTGCTTGCCTTCAACCATGCTCCCTTCAATGAGTAGGTTGTTCCATGGACCCTCACACGTGGGGCGGGATGGTATGGTCAGGTTATTCTCCCAGTGTTGGTACAGCACGAAATTCCGCCAGACAGCAGAAAGGCTGTGCAAGCAGTGTGCTGTCTGTGCGCAGTACAACACTGGAAAAGGTAACCCAACTGCGCCTGACCACTTCCCACCCCCCCATGGACCATTTGAAAGCCTTCAGCTTGATTTTATAGACATGCCCCCCACCCAGTCATATAGATTCGTTTTGGTAATCGTTTGTATGTTTAGCAAATGGATAGAGGCCTACCCCACCAAACACTGTGATGCCCAGAGCGTGGCAAAGTGTCTACTTAAAGAACTATTGCCCAGATTTGGGGTACCTTCCGTCCTGGCATCCGATAATGGGCCTGCATTCATTTCCAACGTCATAAAGGGACTGTGCAAGGGATTGGCCATAAAACAAAGGCTACACCGCGCCTATCACCCGCCGGCGGCAGGGGCTGTCGAGCGCAGAAATGGAATTCTGAAAAATAAAATTGCAAAGATCTGTGCGTCAACTGACCTTTCGTGGGTAGACACGCTGCCTCTAGCGCTTCTAGCAATGAGATGTACACCAGACAGAATAACAAAGTTAAGCCCCCACAAGATTATATTTGGCCGACCCATGCAAATACCAGGCTATATGTCAACAGCCCCCCTGTCAGTAATGGACGACTTATTGCTATGTTACTGTAAAGAGTTAACACATGTCTTACGTTACCTCCACTGCCAGGTGCTGACGTCCCTTCCAGATGCAGTGACACCACCAGCCCACGATCTAAAAGCTGGTGACTGGATCTGGGTCAAAGCCCACACACAGAGGAATTGCTTGCAGCCGAGATGGAAGGGGCCAAGACAAGTCATCCTCACGACGGCCACAGCGGTGAAGTGTGACGGCATAGCTTCGTGGATTCATGCGTCACACACAAAGAAAGTAACGGACGGAGAAAGGACGCAACCGATTCAGATATCAGCCGCCGAGCCCAGCAGAGGATACCACCTTCGCTCCCACAGCAAACAGAAACATGACCAAGGAATTTAATGATCAACGGACTGCTGGCTAAATGCAATGCTCCTGACAAATAGACTTCGATCTGTGTCAATACAAGCCTGCGGACAACGGTCCAGGATAGAATTAACTATTTTATGCCCGGGAGAAGACATAACTGCAACTCTGACCCTCCTGGTACCGAGGCCGCTATTGCTCAGTGAGCTAATACGTTTGATTTTCAATGACATTTCCTTTCCGGCGCGCCAAGAGCAAATTCCTGAGCAAGAGTTAACAGACCTACGTTTTGACATTCTCAATAGTTCTATTTTTATTTATTTATTTATTTATTTTATTGAATTTATATTGCGCTCAGCTACCCGCAATGGGTTTCCCGGCGCCAGGGACAGACTGAAGAAGAAAACAAGCAGGTGCAAAGGAGAAGATCACAGCAGGGGGAATCAAAACAGAAAGGTCTTCAATTTTTTGCGAAAAGCCAGAAGATTAGTTTCTGTTTTTAGCGCCAGCGGGAGAGCATTCCACATCTTTGGTCCAAGATATGCGAATGAGCGGCCTCCCATTTTTGCCAGTCGGATTCTTGGGATCAAGAGATTGCCATTGTTAGATGACCTAAGGGAGCGGCCAGGTAGATAAGGCTGGGCAAGGTTGTGAAGGTAGATGGGGGCAGAACCCTGACGGATCTTGAACAAGAAACACAAAGTTTTAAAGATCACACGATCTGAAATTTTTAACCAGTGTAGGTCACGCAAAGCTTGCATTGCGGACGTTCTCCGTGGAACATTGCGCAAGAGGCGAGCGGCTGAGTTCTGTACCACTCGGAGTTTATTCATTGTTGCTTTATCCGCTCCTAGATAAAGCACATTGCCATAGTCGATGCGAGACATCACAAGGGCCTGTACAACAGTTCTTCGAGTGGACTCAGGCAACATCCATATGATCTTCTGCAGCCAGCGTAAGGTGTTGAAACAGACTGCATTAACCTTGGTTGCCTGCTGCCTCATCGAAAGTTTATCGTTGATCAGGAAACCGAGGTTACGGGCAACAGGCACAGGGGTAGGCGGCGGGCCCATATCACAGGGCCAGTGTCTGGAGCCCCACAGATCTTTATGCTTGCCTAGTATGATAACCTCAGTCTTGTCTCGGTTGAGCTTCAGCAGATGGGCTTGCATCCAAGCTGCAACACGAGATAGGCCAATTTTAAGGGCAGAAATTTCCTGTACCCTGCTGCTAGTAAGAGAAAACACAATCTGCGTATCGTCTGCATATGAATATATAGACAGACCGGCGTCCTCTATGATGGAAGCAAGCGGTCTGATGTAGATATTGAACAACAGAGGGCTTAATATAGACCCTTGAGGGACGCCGTAGGCTGCAGAATGAATCGCAGATTCAGCTTTGTTTGAGAAAACCTGAAAGGTGCGCTCATTAAGAAATGAGGCCACCCAGGAAAGCGCTGATCCATCAACACCAAGGGAGCGGAGGGACTCCAAAAGAGTGGAATGAGACACGGTATCGAAAGCAGCGCTTAAATCAAGGAGAATAAGCGCAAAGGTCTCATTTTTGCGATACAGAGTACTGGTTCTAGCATTATTCAAAACCTTGAACACCATCCATTGTGCCGCTTTTGCAACAGAAATCACTGGTCCTAGACCTGTTCGAGACATTGAAAACTGAGAGAAGAGCAGTGGTTAAATGCTTGACTCTAAGGGCCAGCCAGCATAGCGCCAAGTGGACCAAGAATAAATTTAGGGCCTATTCACAAGACCGAGTGGACCAAGAATAAATTTAGGGCCTATTCACAAGAAGATTGCATAGCATACGGAAGGGAAAGATTTGTACAGAGTCATGCAGTCCACTGAGAGACACACATGTAATTGGAGAGCAGTGATTCTTGCAATATTGTTACCAGTTCCAGCGGTTATAGTAACAGCAATTATAATAACATATTCTAATGAGCTTGAAATACCACACCTCAATGGAAGGGTGGGGGATGGCAGTGATGGAACTGAGCCAACAAAAACACCAAGAGACTATGAACAAAATATAACAATGAACATTACTGGTGTGGGGGTGGATGTGAATAAAGGGGACCAAGAAGGATTGTGGGATACATACGAGGGGAACCAATATGTGGAAATGTTGAAACTGTATGTGACAATTTTGAATATATCTGACTGCTATGTTTGCACACACCTGCCCACAGACACCACACATAGTTTAAAGTACAACGTCCTGCCATTATCCAAATATGTAGGCTGTGTCCTTTTGCGAGACATGTTACAAAGTCAACACAGCATGTCTGTGTCAGTATCGATAGGTACACCCTCATCTGAAATACTGACTGTGGATCCCAGCGGTAGCAAGGGCTATAGCTATAGCAAAAGGACAACAGACCCCCCCTCCCAGACCTAAGAGGATCCCTTGTATGAATATGCAGCCAACTAAGGGAGACTTAGAGATGCTAAAGGGATTTGACAGGGCGTCCAGAAACAAGGAATGGAAGGGCAGGGCAGGTTGGGATGACATAGAAACAGGCCACTTGAAAATACCAAGGTTCAGGGTAGGGGAAGTTCCAGCCCCCTCCTGCATCCTCAAGGAATAAGTAGTAACACCCAAGAGAGTGCCGGTTCTTCCAAAGGGAGCTACCAGAACATGCACCCTTTCAGAACTGCTGTCCAAAGACAATTGGAAGGAGTGCATCTCATTTGGATGTACCTTCGAGGAGGTCGCTCAAGGAGAGCAGGGCCTATTTGATTGCGAGGACAGGATAAGCAAGATAAAAGGCATACCACCCATAAAGGCAGTTCCCCAGATTTACATGGGAATGAGCAGCTGTAACCACACATCCAGACTAACTCGAGTTAGGAGTTGTGACGAGCCGTCACCAGGTCTGGTAGGTTACAAAGGCCTTTTCTTTGTTTGTGGTCCATGGGCATACTTCTACCTGCCCCCAGGATGGTATGGAAGTTGCTACTTAGCATCCATCATCCAAAAAATGACCCACTTCACAAAATTAGTGCAAGCAGAAAAAACAAAGATGACACTGGTGAGGGCCAAGAAAACGGCCGCTTGGGTAGACCACGCGTTAACAGGTGTTGGGGCAATGGTTCCAATACTAGGCAATATCTATACTTCAGAACGGATACACCAGTTGTCCAGAATGATTGAAGATCTAGCGGATTCTACTACTGATACCTTAGGAAATGTAACAAAAGAGCTCACTTTGATGAGGGATGTCGTAATTCAAAACCGGATTGCTCTCGATATGATTCTGGCCAAGGAGGGAGGAGTCTGTTCCGTCCTCCATGAGGCATCTCCCCCAACATCTTCCCTGGCTCAGAGCTAATGCTGTGTATTTATTCCGGATAACAGTGGGAATATAATAAAAGCCATTAAAGAAATTAAGGATATAAGAGATGAGGCCCACGGGATACACACACGTAGTCTATGGGATGATGTGATGAAATGGTTCACAGGCTGGGGCTCATGGATACTTGAGGCAGTCATAATAGTGGTAGCAGCTCTTTTGACACTGTGCCTCCTGATAAGAATATGCCCATCTTGTTGTGCAGCAATTTTCAGGTCCTGTGCCAACTGCATATTCAGGAAAGGTGGTTCACCACACCACACTCACAAGGATGAGGATGAGGATGAGGAACAGGAGATGATAAAGATGAATGACTTCTGATTAACATATGATTTAGTATCAGATTTGGGGATGACGAAGCAGACATTTATATGATACCAAATACATATGTTTTCAGGCCTATAGTCTTCTTTGAACTACTAAAGAAAGACACCAGCAGGAATCCACAGAATGGTCGCACGCTCCATTCTGTGTGTCAAGCCAGTTTCAGTCAGCTGCAACGTGCAGAGCAAACGCAAGGCTTCCGAGAAATGACATGCCAGCTTTCAGCTTTTAGCTTGCTATTGCTAAACATCATATCTCCAGTAAAGATGTCGACATGACCTGCCCTAGCTGGTCAAGTACGTGCCAAAATCCACGTACACTAGAAACGCAGATTTCACCTTTAGGGAAAAGCCCAAATCTGCTCTTGTAGAAGACACGTGGGTAACAATGTTAGGGTGTAGGCACTCTTCGAGCCTTAAAAGGGTATCACACCATATGTGCACTTCACTGATTGGTCTAGCAGGTCATAACCTGATCCAGATTACGTATGCTATGATGCCCATCCTGTGAGGGCTTATACCTATAAAATGTCTCTGCACTGTCATACCAATTGGGCACTCAGTGAGCTTTGCTGAGGTCTCCGTGTGCACGTATATAACATTGTGATTACTTTCTGATTGGGTTCCCAATAAATCTTGCACACTCAAACATTCTGAGATCGAATGGTTTATTTTACTGTTGTCATTGATCTTTTATTCTTGCAGTTAAACATTGAGCTTCGACAGGTTCATTTCCGAAAACTGTGAGTGTTGTGAACAGAGTCTGGTGGGCGCCAGGGGTAGCCATTTATTACTGCTTGCACTGCCTGTAATATCACTGTCTCGTTGGTCAAGTTGGAATTGGCAGGAAGAGCACTTTTCAGTTTCTATAGTTCCCATTGCTTGCTCTCCCCCAATACCTGGGCAGTAAGTAGATACTGTGATGCCACTAGGTGTGATGTCACTTACGCTACTACTGGCATTTTGTTGAATTAACTTCTTTTTGAAAGATAGGTTGCGTCACATTATCTTCTCGTTCCAAGAACTCACAATACTGTCATCACAACACAATATAATGCTGCAGACTAAGGGCCTGACTTAGAGTTCAGCTGCTAGGTTACTCTGTCACAACCCAAACCACCATAAGGCAAGTACCATAGGATATAATGCAGTTGTAACACAGCGGACTGGATATCCCTCACGTTTGTGACGGAGTAGCCCCTCTCTAAATCCGCACAATTGGCAGACTTGACTCATTCTCTGTTTGCATCTTTATTGAAGGATCGGAGAGTATCCAGATCATGTGTACCCATGTGGCACGGTGCCGTGAGAAATAGTGGACAACTATTGTGCATGCAATATTTCAGCTGGTTTGACAAATTATTCTAATGTAGGAAAACTGTAGCACCAACATCTTATGGATGTTTTTGGTTCTTCTTCTGTATTTAAGCAAAAGGACCCTGGGGAGGTTGTCTACAAATGTACGTGCCCAAAAATGGATTCATGTTGTCTCAAGCAGTGGCGGTGCGCCCATTGGGGGCGTTTGGGCGTTACACCACTAGCCATGGACGACCGTCACTCTACATTCAGGCAGGATTCATAAAAATAAATTATAATAATTAATCTCAACTCTCGTCTCGAGTCCATCTAAATGTACTCGCAGTCTGCCGCGGCAACTCAGCTTTACCGGGACAAGCCCGACATCGCGGAAGGTGTGGGGGCGGGACTGCGGCAGTGATTACCAGGCTCAGTCTCAGCGCAGAAGAAACAGGTAGGCAGGCAGCTGCAGTGTGCGCATGTCGATTTTTGGGTTATTCATTTTACTTACTGGCCCACGCATGCGCACGCACAGTACAGTTTCCCCTCCTTCCCCCTAGGGACTAAGACCGCGAGCGAGGAACCCGGGCCCCCGGGTCTCATTATGGGCAGGCTGCAACCCTGCTCTCAGCCAATCCTGGCGCAGTGGCGCTGCTAATGCAGCGCCAAGATTGGCTGAGAGCAGTCACTGCGCAGTCAGCTGGTTGGTGCCGTGTGTGGGTGTGGCACTGCCCAGTACCCGCACTTGTATGGCCAATCACACTGCGGCTTATGCAAGCCATTCAGTGGTGATTGGCAATTTCTCTGTGCTCTTGTTACATCACCGCACCAGACCAGTACCACACAAGAGTACAGTCACAAGACTAGAGTCCAGGAGTGTGTAGACGATCTCGTGCCATGTGTGTCAGAGTCTTCTCTCTTCTGTTGCGTCAGTCGAGTCAGGGAGTTACTGTTAGTTACAGTCTGACTGTGCGTGACCGTGACTAATTGATTCTACACAGTTCTTCCACAACAGTATGAGATAACGTAAGTTTTTATTTTCCAGTTAACACATTCAGTTGTACTGGTTTCAAACATGGCGGCATGATCATACTTCATATGCTGGCAGGTCAGTTCCTGTGGTTTTGTGTGATGTTTAAAGTGGGTGTTTGCAAGGATTACCCGAGGCCTGTGTCCTAGCTTCTATTGTCGCAGGTAATGCATACATTTTGGCAGGCCCACAATAGAGCCAGTTTGATATAGTTTAATGGCACCCACCCATGTACATCAGCAGATAGGCCAGGCATGCTGCCACAGTCCCACAGCCACAGTGTTCGATACCCGCTGTGGGGCTGCTCTCTGCCTGTAGGAGATACAGTGTCAGTGACACTTCCATAAACCGTCCATCATGCACTGCCTATATTGTGAGAATAGAATATCGTGACACACGATTAAAAAATGTTGTTTTTGGAAAAATGTTAAAGTTACCTCATTGAAACCGGGAAACTTTATTCATTGACTCGGGTATTGGGCTGTGTGTTCTCTTTCTGGCCAGTACGCTGTACGCTGCTTTCTTTGAGTAAGTATTGTTGGGCCAGTGTGTGGATAGGACAGTGGGGCTTGATCGCTGGACATGATTGATTCTTGCATGTTCTTGTGTGTGGTCTTGTGTGTGGCGGGAGGATTCAGGGTCAGGTGGGTGCCTGGTGCTTGTGCTCCTTTGCAGACAGACAGACAAACTGCTGATTTGTGTGCCTGTGAATGGGGGAGCAGCATGTGATGGGCCCGGGGCTCACGAGGAATGCCCCCCCGCCCGTGCACCGTGCTGGGAATAAGGAGTGAGGCACCCACCACTTCAATGGGCCTCACTTCCGGGGTACGCTGGGCCCTAGTGGACGCTGCTGAGTCATTCATTGGCCCCTGGGCATCCAACACTGCTTGTAGGACTATACAGTAGGTTTTAAATGGGGCCTATCTATTATTGGGGCAGCAGGTATCATTTCTCTGGAGCTGAGAGGTATGAGGGTTGACTACGCCACATTTAAAACTGTCTTTTAGGGTCCAGCCACTGGCACGAGAACCAATTTTCTTTGATTCTTTTATTAGCTCCATGTTACCCCTTGCTAGGCCCCTTTTGGGAATATAGTTGTTGTCTCCTGCGGCGTTTCAGTGTATTTGTGTGTCTACTGTGCAGGAGTTGAAGTGGAGGCGGTGGGTTGAAGAGCATTCAGGATAATTATAAGGCTACAGAGAGGAGCGTGGAAGACAGCAATGGGTCCGAGCACAGCCGTGGCTTGATAATGCTTTATGCCAGTGATTCATATGGTGGCCATGGAGAAAACGTGGAAGTGGGCAGTGGGGACTTGTTATCATTTTAAGTTGTGTTGTAGGGTGTTATGTTCCATGAGCTTTCCTGGCGATTGTTGAAGCATGGTGGTTCTACTGTAGTCTGTTACCAGGCAATGGCAGGCCTAGACAGGCTATAATACATTAATTAAACCTATTGAATGCAGTGCAGTGAAGGGCGAGTAATGTCTGTGTGAGTGCAGGTTGAGAAGTGTGCCTGTGTGAGTCCAGGGTGAGTGATGTGGATGGGTGAATGCAGGCTTAGTGATGTGTCATGGAAGAGTGAGCAATGGGTCTATGAGTGCAGGGTGAGTAGTGTGCCTATGTGAATGCAGGGAGAGTGATGTATCTGTGCAAGTGCAAAGAGTCTTGTCTGGTTACTCACAGAGATGTGTTTGACAAGCCACCTCTTTCTCAAATTTGCTTGAGAATGCACCATTTGCCCACTCTTTTTTCAAAATGTTCTTGGGGAACCCCTTGTAGGTGGATCGGGCTCGCTCGCTATGCTCACTCGCCACAGTACAGTAATTTCGCCTCACCACTTTCAAATGTCACCAGCCACCACTGGTCTCAAGGCTGCAGCCATAAACAATCCATTCGGCCAGACCTCCACTGAAGCCGCGAACAAACAGACATGGTGTTTTCTCCTCTGAAAGCAATCAGAATGGGGTTCTGATTAAAAAGTAGGAAGAGAAGAAGGAGACAGATGCGTGTTCGGGTTTTCCTCCAGCCCAAAACTGTGCCTTCATTGAATTAGAGCTATTTCGAGAACGCAGGATGGATAGGGGAAGAAACTGGGAAACGGGCTCTGGTTAAACGACCAATTTCCTGCAGAGTTACAGTCGGAATAACGGGCCAGGGATGCGCGTCCTTGCACATCATAACGATAGGCCTGTGCTCATTTATTAAAATAATAACACCGTTCAATCGAACTGGCACATTTGGAAGACACAGGCGCGCCTGCACTTAGACACAGAACTGTTGTGACACCGATACTGTGGACATGGGCAGCAGGCTCGAAAGAGCTTAGCAGAAATACAGAAAAGAGGGCGTTGTTTTTTCCACCATCCTGTACATTTTGATCTTCAAGAGAAATTCTAGCACCGCACACTTTTAAAGAAGGTCAGGTGCGGATCGGCGCCCTATTGATCCAGCCTCGGAATTAGCGCTCAAGAGTCAGCATATTACGTTTAACTGGGCGCGTCTGCAGTGGAGGGACACGTAACCAAATTATGAAAGAGACTAAGTATCCTTTCCTCCTTAAAAGGGGTCAGCCATGCAGGTCACTAATAACGACGGTGACCTGTCATTGCTACTTTCCTTCAGCATAATTCGCACAAGAATGGGGGATTTGATTTTCTATCAGTCCAATGCATTTAGCATCATCAGTGCTTATACACAAGGGATCTCTGACCATTAAATATTAGACTTGCAGTGTGTTACCAAATGCAGCCTTAGACATAGATTAAGTCTACGTCACCATGAGCGTCCTCTGGAAACAAAACAAAGATTCCTTACGTTACGAATATACCTGCTTTGCCCTGTTGTAGCGTGGCTCGAGCTCAAGACTCGCTGTCAGTAAGTGCGAAAGGGATACAAGGATACAGCAACTCGAAAAATATAGTTTTAAAAAAACTATCTGAGATCTGGATACATCTTATGAGACACAAAAAAACTAGTTTGAAATGAGTAGAAGTTCCAAAGTTAGTGGCTAGCTGATTAAAGTGGTTTAAAGCATTTGAATGAAAGTTAACGCTAACAGGAGATAATGTGGTCTTCCCTAAAGCGAAATGCAAGTCTACGTGAAATGTAATATTGTAGAAAAAAATGGTACTATTGCATATATTTAATAATTCTGCAGATTTTGCATAATGCAAAATTTCGGACTCATTTTAAGTCCACAGATTTTCCCTAAAGCATAGAAACACCATAAAAATCATCATAAGCCTAGGGCTACTATCATTTGCAGTCAAGAGAGACACAATTTGTAAGGCTGAAAATCATGTATATCTCACCTAATTTCAACACAACCAACATTAAACATGGAATCGGGTGCACAACTGACATAGATTTGTATTTGTTCTATCTGTTCTCTCTCTCTACCCACAATGCAAAAAGCAGGTAGCCTAGTTGTTACAATATTAGCATTCAATGGTTCACTGAATCCAGTGATGACACCTATTACCTTGCCCTTGACGGTATTAATACATTGGGATATTACTCTGAGGGGGATATTCCCTAGAACGTGTGATTATCATGGCTAAAGTAACTTAACGCAACACACAACATCGCAGTCTATTGCGGCAAAATTAGGCTGTGTTAACTAAGTATTCACAACACCGCGGTACCATGAGATAGTCTCCAGATAACGGATCAAATGACCACGTTAAAATCAACGCCACGCCGCAGAAATGTGAAACACGAATTCAAAGAAAGTTGCGATGAACCCAATTGTGATACAAAAAGTAGCAGAAACCAGCGGCAGGCCTGCAAATCCCATGCGTCAGGCGGGAACATACACTATAAAAGCTACAAAAACTACACACCAGAAACAATCCAAAGGGCGTAGCAACATGGATGCACCCTGACCGAGTGCAGAGGCCAATGCGAACCCCCACTAGCCCCAGGCGGTGACATGTCTGCTTCCGCTGGCACAGGACCATGTAATGTCATAGTGCCCAGGGCCCAAATGCATATAACATGACCACAGTGACACACGCAGATAGTATATGGAACTGGCTATGAGCACGTGCGCCTGGCCCCTTTATTGGCAGGGCCATGTACAGTGACGCCTGTGCTGGATGTCTGTGGGGTGAGTGTAAGCCAGCCTGAACGGAGTGGTTGATACTGGCAACAACTTGAACAGTGGACACCATTGTAACGGAAACTGAAAACACCAGCAAACATTTTCCTCATCATTGTCCCAGGTCTCTCACACTGCTTGAAGTGACATTGATGCACAACCTCTCCACAGCACAAAATCAATCAGTAATGGTCCATGGGTTGCAGGGCACTGAGTCAGTGGCACCTGGAGTGCTAAGCAGGGTATCGGGCAGATGATGGCAACCATGACATGTGTGAGCAACTCCGTCAGTCTGCCAGTACCACCGTATCGACTCTGGCAGATGGCAGTCGGAAGTGGTCCTGCCGATGGTGGCATGTGCCTCCTGCGGTGATGCCATGTCTGGGCCAGTCAGGTCTCGCTTGGATATGTGAGGCAGCGGACAGTGCATGGAGTTGACGAACCCAAGGCCACTGTCTCCAAGGCCTTCCAATATTCATTCAGACAGGGTCCCTGACTTTAGCTGCACAGAGTTAGTGGCCCCGGATGCACAGCAGCTGGCACAGGCATACCTCCACAGGACGTGATTTGCGGTCCACTAAGGTAGGGCCATGCAGACTGAGTGGGCCCTCGACGATGTCCAAGGGACCTGTGGCGGAGTCTCACGGAGGACAGTGGAAGGTGTCTTCCAGGGCATGATGCAGAGGGCAGTAGCCGTCCGGAAGCAGCAAATGGAGGACTGGAATGTTACAGCTTTGTTGCCACCACCAATTCGATATCAGCTACATGAGGATGAAAACTACCACCTGGTCCATAGACTCAGACGCCACCAAAGTTCGACCAGAGAGTATCCATGAATGCTGCGGAAAAGACTTAGTGGCACCGGGGCTGAGAGGGGATGCATTCTGCGATGATGCCGATACACTGATATGAACTCCGCCATTGCTAAAGCAAGACTCTGTGACCTACTGGCCCACAGTGTAGACCAGAGGCAGCGGTCAGCAGTGGCACACAGCCACGTGTTGTTGGCTCACGATGCACAGAGTTAGTGACACCAAGGCAGTTGTCCGTAGTGTTCGATCACCTCTGTAACAATGATCCTTTTTTCCCCCGGACTGCAACGCATCTTCCTCTTACACCTCTCCTTGCGTGCAATGATATATACTCTGCCATTGGAGTATTGATGCTCAGTTCCAATTGTGTGACCTACTCGGTCACAGCGTAGGGCAAGGGCAGTCGTCCTCGTGGGCCCACAGACACGTGTAGTTAAAATGCTATGCACAGACTTGGTGACATAACATCGAAGGGTGTATAGTGGCATAAAATCTACCATAAATAATGTTCTCTGCCATAGTGTATTCAAGACTCAGTTCCAAATGTGTGAACTACTAGTCAGCTGTGTATGTTGGTAGAGTATGTCAATGAGAAAGGAGTACTGTGGGTCTTGCTCACGGAGGCCGTGATGGTCGTAGCAGGTAGCCAGGTTCACATGCCTCGGACTTGGTGCTTGCTCTGGGATGTGGTGGGCCCTCTTCTAAACACACGCTGTTGTTGGCAGGTGAGCAGTGAGGCCTGGGTGCGCAGTGGCGGGCAAGAATGGTTCAGGGACAAGCGGCCGGGGTGCAGCAGGTGCACAGGATCACAGGCATCACTGCTCATGGCGTCGGCCTCATGGCGAGGCGAGAGGCACCTACCTGACGGAGATGTTGGGCATTTCAGAAGAGGACCACGCCCAGAGCTACGGGCTTTTTATTTACACTGGCCTGGCACACTCTGAGCCAGACCACTCCGCTCACGCTTACGGGGGAGAGGTAACAAGCTACATTTCTGCGCTCTTCCCACTGGCTGGGGTGACATGGTTGCATCCACTGGCCACTACACTCCAAACACCAGTAGTATGTGTCAATATGAACATGTCCATGGTCTGCATACTGCAGTCTGGTTAGCACATCCACGCCACACTTGGCATTGTGTACATTCTTATTCATGGGTCACTTGCCTCCTTCACACATGCCTGGGCACCACCTCTTCCCACATTCTGCTATTGTATGGATGAGGTGCCATGTCGTCGATGGCTTCTGTACATGGCTGGCCCAGGTTCCCACAGTAAGTTGTGCTATCGTGTCTGGTGTTTGTGCATGTTGTTGGGCATGTTGTTTGGTAGCTAGTGACGTGTTCATACCCAGAGTTGTGAGTTGCATGATTGTGGAGTTGAGGTGTGTGGTGTGTACATTTGGTATGTGACAACGAGCAGTGCATTTCTGTGGGTGCCATCCTGGTATCCTGGTTGATGATGGACTGTTAGTAGATGTAGGGATCATGCACACTGCCTTGGTGGTTGGCGTTTGTGGAGATTCCTCGGTGGTCCGCTATTGCCTGGACATTGGTCGCATATGTGCGCTTTCTGTTGCTGAAATCGTGTGCAGTGTTGCCAGGGGGCACAAGTAGGACATGTGTGCAGTCAATAACCTAGGTATAGCCCGCAGACCCTCTAAATGCCCTCCGCTGACTGTAAACATCGTCAATGCTAACAGCACCCGGAGGCCCACAGAAACCCCTAGTACCCAGCTTCACGGTCCCCCCTACAAGATCTCGGGATCCTGTTTACAGCAGACCGCAAAAACAGGAGTCCGCTTCCTTAGGACCAAGACTCATACTCTATCACAAACTCCATCAGACACTCTATCAGACACAAAACACCTGACCTCAAGACCTTTCAGAACAGAAGCACCTATGTCAGACAGTGAAGCAGCCCTACTAGCCGCTGCATACGACACTCCCGCCTTAGATTCTCCCAAATCCAAAATCCAAGTAATCACAGGTCACCGGAAAGACCTTCCCAGCACCAAATCACAGAGATACCCGGTCCTCACCGCCATACCCAGGGAGACTGCAGATTGGCCTCACTTCACGAAACCGAACTAGCTGAAGCTATCCTCACTCATGACATTGACATCGTGTTCCTCACGGAGACCTGGCTGAAAAAGATATCTCCTCCCTGCCTAGATTTGCTGGTACCACCTTGCTTCTCCCTCATTACCAAAGACAGGTTAGAGCAACGTGGAGGAGGGATGGCTATCATCCACAAGGACAGCTTGGACATTTTCGGAAACCACCCGTTTTGATTACGATTCATTTGAATGCTTATCCGCCATCATCAAGACCAAAGATAAGGATTCTTTACTGTATCACCTGCTCTATCACCCCCCTGGCAGAAACAATGCTTTTGGAGAACAACTATCCGACCTGATAGCACAAGGCGCACTCGGCGACTCCAATAACCTAATTCTTGGTGATCTGTATCTTCGCTGGAACGAGACACACAATCCTCTAATCCAATCGTTATCCAGCCTCCTCTATGATAACAACCTTAAACAACACTGCACTGAGGAGACTCATTACAAAGGAGCCACATTCTATGCCATCATTTCACAAATGAAATCAATCACGATCAACCACATCCTTCCCGTCGACTGGGCAGACCACCACATGATCTTATTTCATATCAATCACCCCATTATCTCTCATAAACCTCCCAAAGACCCCCCCAAATGGATGAAAAACCTCTCCCAAGTACCCCTGGATATCCTGGAAGGTCAGTTAAGCTCTCTTCTACCGGTCAACAAAGTGCACCTTTCCATCATTGATCTCACCGACTGCTATAATTCTGAGCTAGAGTCTATACTCGACAAACTAGCTCCACTAAAGCTCAAAAGAAGCAGACCTACACGCTACTTGCTGTTCCGGCTGCTTTGGAATTGGAAACTCGGTCCTTATATACGGGACTGAGCCAAGAATAGATACCGACTTTAAGGAGAAAACACTAGCCGTCATTTCGTCGAGGATCTTTCAAAATAAAGACTGGCTTTTTTGATTACTCCATGCCGTCGGTACACTGTTGACGAAGGAACTATAGTAAGGGGACACCATATTATGCTGTACACAATTGTATGGCTAGATGCCCAACTGTACAACAAAGCTAAGACCACAGCTGATTGACGTTACTCTCATCCCAGGCCTAAGACATACTGAACGCTATACTTCAATATACTTTACTTATCATCATCTTTAAAGAAATCTATAAATGTATATGCCCTGATGAAGCTCCCCTTGAGGAAGAGAAACGCGTTGGCTGATTTATTTGATAAATGAGAAGCTGTTTTATGATAAGAAAATATAAATAAAGAAGAAACTTTTTGCATATAAATATCATTCCCTTTAGACTCTCTTTACTACGTGCATCCCCAACCAAACCCACAAATCAAAAGAAGCAGGGCTATCCCATCCCGAACATGGTTCAACGCTGACCTCAACGCAGAAAGGAGAATCCTAAGAGCCAAAGAAAGTGGAGAAACAACCCAACCGCCATTCTTCGCGACCAACTGAAATCCACCCACAGGAAATACAACAACCACATCAAAAACAAGAATTCCAGCTTCTTCCGAGCGGCACTGGACAAAGCCAAAAACAGACCTAAGGAGCTTTACAGCATCATCCGACAACAAACCTCCAAGCCACTGTCCTCATCTGTGCAGGCGTCTAAAGAACTATGTGACAATTTCGCCCACTCTTCAACGATAAGATCACAAGGATTGAACTATCACTTGACATCAACAAATCACACCCCAAGAAGACCAGCACGGCTGTACCTCAGGCCCTCTCTCCCTGCTCTTCGAACACCCCCTGGCTTAGTTTTCGCCCCGTTCCAGAAGCAGAGATAATCTCGCTGATCTCGTCCTCCAAACCATCAGCACATATCTCAGACCCCATTTCTCCCTCACTAATCAAGAAAATGAAGCACGCTTTTGCACCTATTTGGGGCAAAATCATAAACAGCTCCTTGAAAAATGAAGTGTCCCTGACTGCCTAAAAATAGGGCAAGTCACCCCCCCTGCTGAAAAAAAACAGTCTTGACTCAACAGACTTGAACAATTTCAGACCAATATCTAACCTCCCTTTGCTCTCTAAAACACTTGAACGCTACGTACTATTGCAACTGACTCAGAATCTGGACAACATCAATCTCCTAGACCCCCTCCAGTCTGGCTTTAGACAAGGCTGCAGCACAGAAAGAGCGATGCTGAACATCATGGATGATATCCACTGATCTCTTGATTCAGACAAATGTTGCCTCCTCATTCTCCTTGACCTCTCTGCAGCATTTGATATGGTGGACCATAAACTCCTCATCAAGGCTCTTCAAGAAAGAGCTGGCCTCGGCGAAGTAGTTCTCAAATGGTTCTCCTCATTTATACACAATCGAACGCAAATAATAAAAATTAAGAACTTCACCTCCGAAACCCAGCCGGTCAACAAGGGCGTCCCCCAAGGATCGGTGCTCTCTCCTCAGCTTTTTACCATCTATATGGAACCACTATCAAAGCTACTCAGGAAAGCCAACATCCGCTTCCACCTCTACACGGACGATACACAAATCTATCTGAAAACTTCCTCTCTCAATGACATCCACAGACTAAATGATGTCCTGAAAGATGTTCAAGAATGGCTGACAAACAATCACTTGTTGTTGTTGTTGTGCTCCGTCCCTTGAGCCCGCCACGCCTCCCAGCTGAGCCGCCCTCCTACTAGCATTAAAGCGCGTCCTCTGACCACGCAGCGCTGTGATTCACTCCTCGCTTCTGCCTCGAGTGATCGCTCCCCTGCCTGCGCTCTCTCTGCAACGTGGTATCGTTATTCCAAAGCTGCACTGTGACTAAGTTTGGCGATTTTAGAGCGTGTGCATTTCTTTGTCATTACTTGCTTATTTTAACTAGACCTGCGCGTTGTTTGTGAGATCCCCCGGCGCCCTGCTCTGCCCTCCCCTCCATTTTGAGCTTGTTGTTGTTGTTGTGCTCCGTCCCTTGAGCCCGCCACGCCTCCCAGCTGAGCCGCCCTCCCACTAGCATTAAAGCGCGTCCTCTGACCACGCAGCGCTGTGATTCACTTCTCGCTTCTGCCTCGAGTGATCGCTCCCCTGCCTGCGCTCTCTCTGCAACGTGGTATCGTTATTCCAAAGCTGCACTGTGACTAAGTTTGGCGATTTTAGAGCGTGTGCATTTCTTTGTCATTACTTGCTTATTTTAACTAGACCTGCGCATTGTTTGTGAGATCCCCCGGCGCCCTGCTCTGCCCTCCCCTCCATTTTGAGCTTGTTGTTGTTGTTGTGCTCCGTCCCTTGAGCCCGCCACGCCTCCCAGCTGAGCCGCCCTCCCACTAGCATTAAAGCCCGTCCTCTGACCACGCAGCGCTGTGATTCACTCCTCGCTTCTGCCTCGAGTGATCGCTCCCCTGCCTGCGCTCTCTCTGCAACGTGGTATCGTTATTCCAAAGCTGCACTGTGACTAAGTTTGGCGATTTTAGAGCATGTGCATTTCTTTGTCATTACTTGCTTATTTTAACTAGACCTGCGCATTGTTTGTGAGATCCCCCGGCGCCCTGCTCTGCCCTCCCCTCCATTTTGAGCTTGTTGTTGTTGTTGTGCTCCATCCCTTGAGCCCGCCACGCCTCCCAGCTGAGCCGCCCTCCCACTAGCATTAAAGCGCGTCCTCTGACCACGCAGCGCTGTGATTCACTCCTCGCTTCTGCCTCGAGTGATCGCTCCCCTGCCTGCGCTCTCTCTGCAACGTGGTATCGTTATTCCAAAGCTGCACTGTGACTAAGTTTGGCGGTTTTAGAGCGTGTGCATTTCTTTGTCATTACTTGCTTATTTTAACTAGACCTGCGCATTGTTTGTGAGATTCCCCGGCGCCCTGCTGTGCCCTCCCCTCCATTTTGAGCTTGTTGTTGTTGTTGTGCTCCGTCCCTTGAGCCCGCCACGCCTCCCAGCTGAGCCGCCCTCCCACTAGCATTAAAGCGCGTCCTCTGACCACGCAGCGCTGTGATTCACTCCTCGCTTCTGCCTCGAGTGATCGCTCCCCTGCCTGCGCTCTCTCTGCAACGTGGTATCGTTATTCCAAAGCTGCACTGTGACTAAGTTTGGCGATTTTAGAGAGTGTGCATTTCTTTGTCATTACTTGCTTATTTTAACTAGACCTGCGCATTGTTTATGAGATCCCCCGTCGCCCTGCTCTGCCCTCCCCTCCATTTTGAGCTTGTTGTTGTTGTTGTGCTCCGTCCCTTGAGCCCACCACGCCTCCCAGCTGAGCCGCCCTCCCACTAGCATTAAAGCGCGTCCTCTGACCACGCAGCGCTGTGATTCACTCCTCGCTTCTGCCTCGAGTGATCGCTCCCCTGCCTGCGCTCTCTCTGCAACGTGGTATCGTTATTCCAAAGCTGCACTGTGACTAAGTTTGGCGATTTTAGAGCGTGTGCATTTCTTTGTCATTACTTGCTTATTTTAACTAGACCTGCGCATTGTTTGTGAGATCCCCCGGCGCCCTGCTCTGCCCTCCCCTCCATTTTGAGCTTGTTGTTGTTGTTGTGCTCCGTCCCTTGAGCCCGCCACGCCTCCCAGCTGAGCCGCCCTCCCACTAGCATTAAAGCGCGTCCTCTGACCACGCAGCGCTGTGATTCACTTCTCGCTTCTGCCTCGAGTGATCGCTCCCCTGCCTGCGCTCTCTCTGCAACGTGGTATCGTTATTCCAAAGCTGCACTGTGACTAAGTTTGGCGATTTTAGAGCGTGTGCATTTCTTTGTCATTACTTGCTTATTTTAACTAGACCTGCGCATTGTTTGTGAGATCCCCCGGCACCCTGCTCTGCCCTCCCCTCCATTTTGAGCTTGTTGTTGTTGTTGTGCTCCATCCCTTGAGCCCGCCACGCCTCCCAGCTGAGCCGCCCTCGCCCCTCACCCCCACCCTCCTTATGACAGCTGTTCCCGCGTGCAGCGTTCACGCGCAGCGACCGCGCCCAATCCGCGCCGAAGGTGCGCCAAAGGTAAGCCCGTCTACGCCCGTCCGCGCCTGGACCGCGCCCAGCGCCAGACCCCCTGCCCCTCGCGCTGCCCAGCCCTCCCGCATTACCTACGATGCCGCCACCCTCCTAGCCCTTAACCCCGGTCGTGCCCCCAACTGCGTCCAAGCCGCTCCCGGACACACCCATGGACCTTTCTCCTGCTACTCCTGCAAATTCATCGGCACCGACAACATCTCCGCTACGACCACACCACAGACTCCCGACCCCAACCACCTACAATGCATCCTTCTCAACACCCGCTCGGTCCACAGACACGCCATTGACCTATGGAATCTACTAGACACCATCTCTCCAGACGTCGCCTTCCTAATGGAAACTTGGATGAACGCCTCCTCCGCCCCTGACATCACCATTGCCATCCCTGAAGTCTATAGGATCACTCGCAAGGACCGTACCGGCCACACAGGAGGAGCAATCGCTATCGTCCATAAGAAATCAATCCGCATCTCAACCAGCTCTGACGCCAACCTCGCCAACTCCGAACACCTTCACTTCCAGATCCACATCGACCCCAAGACCACACTCAGAGGCACCCTCCTCTACAGACCACCAGGACCCCGCGCAAAATTCAGTGAAGACATCACGGACTTCATCACTCCACACGCGCTCCCCTCCAAAGACTACATCCTTCTGGGAGACCTCAACTTTCACCTTGAAAAGATCAACGACCGCAACACCACCACCCTCTTGGACAACCTCGCCAACCTCGGACTTAAACAACTGGTCACTTCCCCCACCCACATCGCAGGTCACACACTCGACCCCATCTTCACCTCCAGCAATCATGTCTCCTTCAGCCTACGGATCTCCTCTGGACTGACCACAGCTGCGTTCACTTCACCTTCAACAAGCCAAAACCCATCAACCACCTCCAACCAACTCTGCAAAGAAACTGGAACAAAATCACCATCGACCAGATCTCCTCATCGCTCCTTCTAAACACCCCAGCCCACTCTTCTAACCCAGACCAAGCCGCCGCTAACTTCACCCTATGGATATCCAACACCGCCGACACCTTAGCACCACTGAAAAAACGTCAAAGCAAACCTGGCAACAAGAAGGCCTCATGGTTCAACGATGATCTTAAGAAGTCCAAGAAACTCTGCCGCTCCCTTGAAAAGGCCTGGAAAAAAGACCCAACCACTAGCACCAAGGACGCCTTCAAAAACGCCACCCGCACACACCACCAACTAATCCGAAAGGCCAAGAAAACAGCATTCAAGGATCGACTTGACAACAACGCCCACAACAGCAAGGAACTTTTCAACATCGTCAAGGAATTTTCCAATCCCTCGGCCAACTCCAACGACATCACCCCCTCTCAAGCCCTCTGCGACTCCCTAGCCTCATTCTTCCACAACAAGATTGCAGACATCCACAACAGCTTCGACAACCAACCCGGAGACCAACCCGCCCAACCATATGCTGAACATTCTCCCCCGTGAACACCCTTAACGACTGGAACGCAATCTCCACTGAGGACACCATCCGCCTGATGAACTCTATCCACTCAGGATCCCCCACAGACCCATGTCCTCACCACATCTTCAACAAAGCAAACTCCATCATAGCACCGCACCTCCGAGACGTCATCAACTGCTCCTTCAACTCCGCAACCTTCCCTGAGAGCTGGAAACACGCTGAACTCACCGCCCTTCTGAAAAAACCCACAGCGGACCCCACCGAACTCAAAAATTACCGCCCCATCTCGCTCCTTCCATTCCCGGCAAAAGTTATTGAGAAAGCTGTCAACAGCCAGCTCACCGCTTTCCTCGAAGCCAACAAATCCCTCGACTCCTCACAATCTGGCTTCTGAGCTAAACACAGCACTGAGACCGCCCTCATCGCAGCAACAGACGACATTCGTACTCTACTGGACAATGGAGACACAGTCGCCCTCATCCTCCTCGACCTCTCTGCAGCCTTCGACACAGTCTGCCACAGCACCCTTTTACAACGCCTCAGTAACATCGGAATACAAGGAAAAGCACTTGAATGGATCACCTCGTTCCTCTCCGGAAGAACCCAGAGAGTCCGCCTTCCACCATTCAAGTCCGAGGCCACTGAAGTCATCTGTGGCGTACCACAAGGATCCTCACTCAGCCCCACCCTCTTCAACGTATACATGAGCCCCCTCGCGACCATCGCCCGCCAACACAACCTCAACATCATCTCTTACGCGGATGACACTCAACTAATCCTTTCTCTCACCAATGACCCCAGCACCGCCAAAACTAACCTACACGAAGGAATGAAAGAAGTTGCCGAATGGATGAAACACAGCCGCCTGAAACTGAACTCAGATAAAACAGAAGTCCTCATATTAGGTACATCCCCCTCTGCATGGGACGACTCTTGGTGGCCGGAAGCCCTTGGAAAAGCACCCATCCCGACAGACCACGCACGGAACCTAGGCGTCATCCTGGATTCTTCACTCTCAATGAACAGACAAGTCAGCGCCGTATCCTCATCCTGCTTAAACATTCTTCGCATGCTCAAAAAAACTTTCCGCTGGATCCCCACCGAAACCAGGAAAACAGTCACCCATGCTCTGGTAACGAGCCGACTGGACTACGGAAACACCCTCTACGCAGGTACTACCACTAAACTCCAGAAGAAACTCCAACGAATCCAAAACACCTCAGCCAGAATCATATTAGACATCCCGCGCAACGAACACATCTCTGGTCACCTGAAAGACCTCCACTGGCTACCCGTCAATAAGAGAATCACTTTCCGACTGCTACCCACGCACACAAATCACTCTACGACATCGGACCAGAATGCCTCAACTCACGACTGTCCTTCTACACCCCCTCCCGCCAACTACGTTCTTCCAGCCAAGCCCTCGCCACCGTACCTCGCATCAACAAGACCACCATGGGAGGCAGATCCTTCTCATACCTGGCTGCTAAAACATGGAACTCACTCCCTACTTACCTTCGCCTTACCCAGAACCACCTAGCATTCAGAAAGCAACTTAAAACATGGTTATTTGACAAATAATCCTCCTCCCCTTCCTAAGCGCCTTGAGACCCTCTGGGTATGTAGTGCGCTATATAAATTCTTTGACTTGACTTGACTTGACTTGAAACTAAATCCAGACAAGACCGAGACACTCCTCATCTCGAACAAGGAAGACAACCCGCAAAACACCGATTGGCTAAAAGCAATCGATGCGCTCAAAGGGAATCTTACTCTAGCTGACTCTGGTAAATCTCTTGGCATTACCTTAGACTCCAAACTAAACATGATAAAACACATCAAGAACTCGGCCAAAAGTGCATTCTTTAACCTCAGACTTCTGAATAAAATCAAACCCTACATTCCTAACAAGGATCTCAAACTGGCCACTCAATCTCTGGTTCTGTCAAGACTGGACTATGGGAATGCAATCCTAACAGGTATTCCTAGATCGAACTTGGCACAGATCAAAACAACATTACATGCGGCAGCCAGAATGATCACAGGCATCAAAAAATCTGATCACATCTCCCCAGCACTCAAAGAACTCAAATGGCTCCCAGTAGAAATACGAAGTAACTTCAGAACGGCCTGCCTAACCCACAAAGCCCTCCATACCGGCAAACCTGAATACTTGGCAAAAAACTCAAAAAAGCAGGGCAAGCCAGGAATCTGAGAAGCTCTAACTCTTTCCGGCTCATCCTATCTAAAACCAGAAAGAAAAGAACAGCGGACTGCTCTTTCACAGGAAACGCCCTCACAATCTGGAACGCCATCCCCCCGCACATCAGAACTATACCGTCTTTTTGTGGAATTCAAAAAACAACTCAAATCCTTGTTCCTTATCCGCTCCCTTGGTTGTGGATAACTCGGGCCAGAAAGCAACCCCTGAACTATGCGACTACACTGAATCCTGTAACAAAAGAAGTTCTGCAGTACAATTAAGTTCCGCTCACTATGACACTTGTTGACTGCTAATACCTTTCAAATGTCATGTCTCTGCTGATTTTATGTAATTCTCTTACTGTAAAGCGCTCTGTTACCTCCGGGTCTTGACAGCGCTATAGAAAACGTCCTAAATAAAAAATAAAATAAATAAAAATTGGCCCATAACACGTACTGGTTGCCAGCTTGGTGTAGACGCCTTGCTTGGTCTCTGGATGTTCCTGTGCAGTGTGAGGGAAGTATAGACAGTATGGAATCAAGCTGATGGTGTCATCCTTGACCGTTGTGGGGGTATTGGATAGGGCTGGCTGTGAGACTCCTCTGACTAATGCGATTGTTGGTTGTAGGGTACCAGAGGCCAACAGGTCCAGCGCCACAAGCAGCTTTGTCTGAGGCGGGATGCTCGTTGTCAGTTGTGTTGGTACCGTCAGCCTGTGGGCATGATGTTCAGGATGTAGAGGATGGTTTTCCTTTTGAGCCTGTGGTGTGCAATGACATTATCTGGTGTTGGGTCAGTGAGGCTGGTGCGTTTTTTGAGGGTCGCTGTCTTTGTCTGCACTGCCTCAGTGTTGGTCTGGAGGGAGTCCTGGGGGATGGCGTTCGGTGTTGTGGTCCTGTTGTGGCTCCCATCTGCATGGTCAGTGGCTCCATGGCATCTGTTGCCCTTTATGTGTGGCTCTAGCCTTGGCTCCCTTTTCTGGTGCAGGCTGTGGTCCGACTTGTGAAAGCCACTGAGCTCAAAATCAGGGTGAGGATAAAACAAGTGGTTCAGTTGTTTAAGAGTGAAAGTCCACAGCTGCGTGTGGCAGCTGCCTCATCCTAGCTTATTTCAACTCGTACCTAGACGTTTCTTCCATATTTTCAATTTGGTATCTGTTTGAGCGCCGCATATTTAATGAACCACAAACTACAAAATGTAAGGTTGCTGAGGAACATCTTGGTGACCACGTAAACAGAGAAGGTCATAACTTCCTCCATCGCATGTCTTGAGGGCATCATCCCCTGCAAAACCATCTCGTAGGTTCTTTCTAATCCCAGTAGATTGATACATTAGTTGAACAGAATTTGCACCGAGCATTGATGCCTACTGACCCCAGTGTAAATGAAGTACAGTGCCCTGTGTCAAGAGACTACTGCAAACATGAAAATGCATGTATGTAAGTGTATGGATGCATGTATGTGGTATTTGTATAGGATAAAATTAGCCAAATGGAACAAAGTGCTGTACACAGTCAGCGACAAGTAAATATTCAACAATAGGAGTGGTAACTGTGTACTGGGAGCAGACGTGTACCGTAACTGCTTTGTGATGTGTTATTTAAAGAGGAGTGTCTTTCAGGGTTAATCCAAGTTACTTGGCATTCAGAGAAAGTTGGGGTAAAAAGATGTCTAGGTTCCTGTCATTGAGCCTGGTTTATACTACTTCTTTCTTGCAGTGGTGGCCGGCGCAGGTAAGAGCGGTGGGCAGTGTGGTGAGACAGGGCGCGGTGCGGGAGTGGAAGTCGACAGGCGACGGGATAGATAATATTAAATTTAAATTACAAAAACACTTACCTTATGCTGAGATCGCAAGATAATTGGATTTTTTTATTTTTTATTTAATAATACCTATCCCGTTGTCTGTTAACTTCCACTCCCACCCTACCCCACCCCTGCCTCTCTTACCTGTGGCAGCCTCCACTGCTTTCTTGTTTTTCTTCACACAAATGTAAGTGTTAGACATCCTGGTCTGGAAGACGTAGAATTTCCACTCAATGTACAATAAGACCTTTCTAAATTCGAATACAGCAGCACTATGGAAGCATTCACAAATTAGGCAGAAAAATTACACTGGTAGAAAGTTTCTCGCTACACCTTGAAAACAGGCATTCCTTTAAATTTACGGATAGAACAAATATCCAAAAATCAAAAAGATTGTGACCAGGAAATCTAACTAGAGAGGAGAGAAAGGAAACTGACTTTAAGACTTGATACCATGTACGTTTGAAACCTTACAGGATAGTTCTTATGTTCTTTCTGTCACATTTCCGAGACAAAGGATGTTCCTAGCCCAACTGTAAAGCCTCTAGAATACTATCACTGCACAATTTCAGCCCCATAATTTCAGGCATGAAATCTTCACCTTGATGAGCACACATCGCAAATTAGTCACATGGATATTTAGAGGGCTGCTAACACCCCCTGACTAAACTCAAACTTTGATGGGCAAGAGTTTTGAAAAATCCACTTACCGACATGCAATGGAACAGACTCCTTGAGTATCCTAAGAAAGTCTCATACAACGCCAGACTTTAGTAAATCCAATACTATGAATGACACAAAGCTTATTCCTCCCTTTATACACTTAGCAAGTAATACCCCACCCCCGATATTGTCGGGCTACGGAAGATTTCTACTACATGATGTGGCACTGCGCTGTCATCAGTAAAATCAGGCACGGGGTGCACATTATCACTCAACACCAGTAGCTTGGTCAAGGTACTGGCTTTGCTGCAGGTCACGCTGCTGCTGCGCTGTTCATTTTAAATTGCCCGTTTTGCATTTGTTTTATCTTGATTTTGTTTCCCCCCTGTTTTTAGGTGCTTTCACTTGGGAATAGTTTCCCGCCCTCTTACCTGCATATAAAGAGTAAACGCACAGCCGTTCGGCGGGTCCGGGTCCCGGGGTTGGTTTGGTGGGCGCCATCTTGCCTTCGGCTGTTTAGCTCTTCCACGGGCGCCATCTTGGAGCGTCTCTACGCTCGGTGTGCTATTCGCCTAGCCTACTTAAGGCGGACTCGACACCAGTAGCTTGGTCAAGGTACTGGCTTTGCTGCAGGTCGCACTGCTGCTGCGCTGTTCATTTTAAATTGCCCGTTTTGCATTTGTTTTATCTTGATTTTGTTTCCCCCTTGTTTTTAGGCGCTTTCACTTGGGAATAGTTTTCCGCCCTCTTACCTGCATATAAAGAGTAAACGCACCGCCGTTCGCCGGGTCCGGGTCCCGGGGTTGGTTCGGTGGGCGCCATCTTGCCTTGGGCGGTTTAGCTCTTCCACGGGCGCCATCTTGGAGCGTCTCTACGCTCGGTGTGCTATTCGCCTCGCCTACTTAAGGCGGACTCGACACCAGTAGCTTGGTCAAGGTACTGGCTTTGCTGCAGGTCGCGCTGCTGCTGCGCTGTTCATTTTAAATTGCCCGTTTTGCATTTGTTTTATCTTAATTTTGTTTCCCCCTGTTTTTAGGCGCTTTCACTTGGGAATAGTTTCCCGCCCTCTTACCTGCATATAAAGAGTAAACGCACCGCCGTTCGGCGGGTCCGGGTCCCGGGGTTGGTTCGGTGGGCGCCATCTTGCCTTGGGCTGTTTAGCTCTTCCACAGGCGCCATCTTGGAGCGTCTCTACGCTCGGTGTGCTATTCGCCTCGCCTACTTAAGGCGGACTCGACACCAGTAGCTTGGTCAAGGTACTGGCTTTGCTGCAGGTCACGCTGCTGCTGCGCTGTTGATTTTAAATTGCCCGTTTTGCATTTGTTTTATCTTGATTTTGTTTCCCCCCTGTTTTTAGGCGCTTTCACTTGGGAATAGTTTCCCGCCCTCTTACCTGCATATAAAGAGTAAACGCACCGCCGTTCGGCGGGTCCGGGTCCCGGGGTTGGTTCGTTGGGCGCCATCTTGCCTTGGGCTGTTTAGCTCTTCCACGGGCACCATCTTGGAGCGTCTCTACGCTCGGTGTGCTATTCGCCTCGCCTACTTAAGGCGGACTCGACACCAGTAGCTTGGTCAAGGTACTGGCTTTGCTGCAGGTCGCGCTGCTGCTGCGCTGTTCATTTCAAATTGCCCGTTTTGCATTTGTTTTATCTTGATTTTGTTTCCCCCCTGTTTTTAGGCGCTTTCACTTGGGAATAGTTTCCCGCCCTCTTACCTGCATATAAAGAGTAAACGCACCGCCGTTCGGTGGGTCCGGGTCCCGGGGTTGGTTCGGTGGGCGCCATCTTGCCTTGGGCTGTTTAGCTCTTCCACGGGCGCCATCTTGGAGCGTCTCTACGCTCGGTGTGCTATTCGCCTCGCCTACTTAAGGCGGACTCGACACCAGTAGCTTGGTCTAGGTACTGGCTTTGCTGCAGGTCGCGCTGCTGCTGCGCTGTTCATTTTAAATTGCCCGTTTTGCATTTGTTTTATCTTGATTTTGTTTCCCCCCTGTTTTAGGCGCTTTCACTTGGGAATAGTTTCCCGCCCTCTTACCTGCATATAAAGAGTAAACGCACCGCCGTTCGGCGGGTCCGGGTCCCGGGGTTGGTTCGGTGGGCGCCATCTTGCCTTGGGCTGTTTAGCTCTTCCACGGGCGCCATCTTGGAGCATCTCTACGCTCGGTGTGCTATTCGCCTCGCCTACTTAAGGCGGACTCGACACCAGTAGCTTGGTCAAGGTACTGGCTTTGCTGCAGGTCGCGCTGCTGCTAAGCTGTTCATTTTAAATTGCCCGTTTTGCATTTGTTTTATCTTGATTTTGTTTCCCCCCTGTTTTTAGGCGCTTTCACTTGGGAATAGTTTCCCGCCCTCTTACCTGCATATAAAGAGTAAATGAACGGCCGTTCGGCGGGTCTGGGTCCCGCGGTTGGTTCGGTGGGCGCCATCTTGCCTTGGGCTGTTTAGCTCTTCCACGGGCGCCATCTTGGAGCGTCTCTACGCTCGGTGTGCTATTCGCCTCGCCTACTTAAAGTCATCCTCTCCCGCGCAGCGGGATCACACAGTGGGACGCCGTTGCTTAGCCGGAGTCGTGCCTGAGTCCTGCCCGTCTGCGCCTGTCCGCGCTAAGGACGTGCCGGGCGCGGCGGCCGTTAGGTATACTAACATCCTCAGGTTCGGCTTCACGGGACTGCGCTATGATTGTATATTCTGCCACCACGCTACGGGTCTTAGGACATTCGGTCCCGAGTTGTATATATGCACCTATACACCCGCTCTGTGGCCCTTATCAGTGCGCCTGTGGCCAGTGGGCGGTGGACTCTCCGATTAAGATCGGTCAGGAGGCTCTGCCGGTCGCTTTGCCCTGCGGCCGTCAGGCCCATGCTCTGCGCATCCTGAGCTTTAACGCGAGGTCTTTAGTTCAACACCACCAAGCCGTTAGGGACCTGATGCGAGACGAGGCCCCTGACATTGTGGCTATCACGGAAACTTGGCTGAAGAATGATGACACGGCCATTATTAATCTGGCATTCCCCTCAGATTTTTCGGTCTTTACCCTGAATCGATCGACTAGGGGAGGGGGTATTGCTCTCGCAGTAAGATCTAGTCTTTCTTGCTGTTGGTCTGCCCTTAACATCGTAGGCTGCGAGAGTGCCACCTTTAAAATTCTGGTTAACCCTCAGTTTTCCCTTTCAGGGATGGTAGTCTATCGCCCTCCGGGAAGTGAGGTGGCATTTAGGGCTGCCTTCCCCGACGCGGTAAGTTCTCTGGTGGTGGGGTGTGCTAACTTCTCTATCTTGGGGGACCTCAATCTGCACTTTGAGAATCAGAATATCCCTACGGTGTGTTGTATCCTTGCCAATCTGGAGGCTCTTCAACTCCAACAAATAGTGTGGCATCCCACACATGTAGGCGGCCATACGTTGGATCCGTTTTTTACGAACTTGACGGAGGCCACAGTAACGGCTGTTACCCCGCTCGGCTGGACAGACCATTCTCTAGTGGCCATCCATGTCCCCTTGCCGGGAATTCCTTCTTCTGCTCCTGTGAGGACGATCTCCACACGGCACTGGAGTAAACTGAGACTCGAGCACCTTCATCAAGCCCTCGCCGCAGTGCCGTTGGGACCTTTGGAGGACGCGGATGCAGGTTACGACCGGTTCTGCTCGTGGGTTACTAAGGCACTTGATTCCCTGATTCCCGTTTCAACTAGGAAAATCAGTTCCAGCCCTTGGTATGATAGTGCTTTACGCGCACTCAAGGGCAGTTGTAGGCGAGCAGAGAGGGAGTGGCGGAAGGTGTACGACAGCGGGAAGAAGGTTGTTTATCTCGCTACTGTTAAAGCTTACCATCGTGCTATATGTCGGGCCCGGGCAGCTTTTTACGCTGCGGAGTTCGGCAATAGCCTTAACCCATCAAAAACCATCTTTAAAGTGGTAAAGGACCTTGTGGCAAAGCGGGCCTCGGCTACAACAACGAGCTCCACGGCGCACTGTGAGGCTCTTTCCCGGTTCTTTTTAGAAAAAGTTCAGAACATCTACTCAACATTCCCTGATACTAGGCCACTGGCAGGTACTCCATGTAACATCGACGGAGATTTTCTGCTTCATGTGTTGCCCCCGTTGACATCTGAGGGTTTTGACATCTTGGCGCAGCAGGGTCGCCCGCCGATCCGCTTAAGCCAGCCATTTTTAGAGACCAGCTGTTTGTGGGTCGTACCTCGGTACTCTCCCTGATTAACATCTTGCTGGCCTCAGGTACGGTTCGAACAAGTTGGAAGCGGGCTGTGGTTTCTCCTATTTTAAAGAAACCCTCTCTGGACCCGGAAAAGCCGGAAAATTATCGGCCTATTTCCCTGCTCCCTTGGCCGACCAAAGTCGTGGAGGCCCACGTGAACCTGGGGGCATATTACCAACAACTAGCGATAATTTTTGTCTCTAACTTGTTTAGAGACAAAACTTATCGCCGCACATCGGCGATTTTTATCACAGATAAACCTTGCTATTAGCAAGGTTTATCGCAAATGCGATAAAAAACGCCCGCAATGCATGAATATCGCTGAAAAGTCCGCGATATTCATGCATTATCGAGCAAATGCTCTTAGCCATGTTATCCACCTTCCTTTGGATAACATGGCTAAGAACTGCTCAGGGCAGGTGTTAGCTTTTGGAGATATTCGCGCTTAGCGCGAATATCTCCAAAAGTTGGTAATAGGAGATAGCGATGTTAGCGACTGTTTTCAGTCTCTAACATCTTGGCACGCCCACTTTGCCTGTCATTAGTGATAAATATCACTGACATGCAAAGCGGGGCCCAAGATGGTCGCTATCTCCTATTAGCTGTCGCTAACTGGTGTTAGCGACAGCTTGGTAATAGGGAGATAATTTTATCTCCGCTTTCTTGGCTTTTAAAGCCAAAAAAGCGGAGATAAACCCCCTTGATAATATGCCCCAAGGTTCTTTCCGACCACCTCACCCGAGCTAACATCTTAGACCCCACCCAGAACGGGTTCTGTGCTGGTCACAGCACGGAAACCGCCTTTCTCACCATGGCTGAACATCTTCGCACAGTGATGGATGCAGGACAGACGGCGGCGCTTGTATTATTAGATCTAAGCGCCGCCTTTGATATTGTCTCTCATCCCATCCTGTTGCACCGCCTGGAGGAGATTGGAGTGGGGGGGTCCGCCCTCCAGTGGTTCCGGTCCTTCCTCGATGGTCGCCTCTTCAGCATTGCGGTACCGCCGTTCCAGTCCAATTTCCATCCTCTGAAACAGGGAGTGCTGCAGGGATCCTCGCTGAGCCCCACGTTGTTCAATCTATACGTGAGACCGCTAGCTGAGGTTGTCAGGCAGTGGGGTATGACTATGGTGTCATATGCCGATGACACCCAGCTAGCGGTTACGATCAGCGGTGATGCGGACCAGGATGCCCCCAGGTTTCAGAGTGGACTTAGAGCGGTGGCAAGCTGGATGAAGGCCAACTGCCTCCAGCTCAACGCGAAGAAGACCGAGATCATGATCGTCGGTAGAAGGACGGATCTCTGGGGGGACAGGTGGTGGCCTTCGGGGCTTGGGCCGGCCCCCCTTCCGCTGACGGAATTAAAAAACTTGGGAGTGTGGATGGATCCCACCCTCAGTTTTGTGGGGCACACGAAGAAAACGGCTGCCTGCTGTTTCAGAATCCTCCGGGCTCTGCGACCAGTCCTGAAGTTTTTCGACTCCCGTACCCGGCAGTTGGTAATACAGGCGACTGTTATATCGCGCCTGGATTATGCCAGCTCTCTCCTGGTGGGTGCTAACTTGGCTGAAGTCACTCGCCTCCAACGTGTACAGAACGCTGCCACCAGAGCTATCGTTGGTCTTCCTAGATCTTGCCCCGTCTCCAGTACTCTGAAAGCGTTGCACTGGCTGCCAGTCAGAGCAAGAATCCAATTCAAAGTACTGTGCTTGGCCTTCAAGATCCTAAAAGGTACGGCTCCTCAAACTCTTACGGGCCTCCTGTCCTGGTACGTCCCCACTCGACCTCTGAGATCCTTGGGCCAAGCTCTCACCATCACCCCTCGATACAACTTGTGCCGTGTCGGTGGTCGTTCCTTCCGGGTCAAAGCAGCCGAACTGTGGAATTCCCTCCCGGTGGAGATTCGGTTGTTGGAAGATCTTCTTTCCTTCCGTAAGGCGATTAAAACTTTCCTATTTTAAACTTGATTCCTCCTCTTTAGCTGTTGTGTTTCCTGTGGTTGTTGCGTGTTACCTTGACATGCGCCGGGACGCCCCTTGGCTGGGGCAGCTGTGCGCAGTACAAATTCACGTAACATAACATAACATAACATAACATTAGCACTCTAAGTTGTAGGGACTGCTACACTACCCCTGAAATCTGCCTCCTAGGTATCGCATACCGCCACAAACAGGGGAAAACATGCACTAAGCTTGCAGACCTATTATTAATCTTAGGGAAATACACTATGACTATACACTGGAAATCTTCCATGGGTCCACTCTTGCAACAATGGTAAGCAGCTGTTGAACATTTCCAACAAATGGACAACCTTGTACAAGGAAGAGGCACAAAGCCTCAGTCATTTCCAATAGACAAATGCTGGGATGAACTATGGGTAGATATGGCAGAGGATAGACAGAAGGACTTGAGGCCCCCTGAAATACACTAGTTCCCATCATGCACTGGGACAGGAACAGACTAATTTGCATACAGCCAGGTTCTGAAACTGGGATGGTGCAGTGAGCTAAAAAACGGTGTTGGATCTAGCCCTGATCTCTTGACTGGGTGAGAGCTTTCTGCTTAATTCAGAGACTCTGTCCCTCACCACCCCTTGTTGTAAATATTTTTGTCCACCCTAAGCGTGGAAGGGTATTCTCAGATGTGAGACCCTTGCTCATTGCACCATCAGGATTCAAGCAAACCGGGCCGAAGACGGCTGTAATGCCAGAAACCGGTCCCCGGGAGCTTGTTTCCTTCCCAGTGTAAGAATTGGCTTTTGTAGTTTGGTTTGCCCTGTTCCCATCATGCACTGGGACAGGAACAGACTAATTTGCATACAGCCAGGTTCTGAAACTGGGATGGTGCAGTGAGCTAAAAAACGGTGTTGGATCTAGCCCTGATCTCTTGACTGGGTGAGAGCTTTCTGCTTAATTCAGAGACTCTGTCCCTCACCACCCCTTGTTGTAAATATTTTTGTCCACCCTAAGCGTGGAAGGGTATTCTCAGATGTGAGACCCTTGCTCATTGCACCATCAGGATTCAAGCAAACCGGGCCGAAGACGGCTGTAATGCCAGAAACCGGTCCCCGGGAGCTTGTTTCCTTCCCAGTGTAAGAATTGGCTTTTGTAGTTTGGTTTGTCCTGTTCCCATCATGCACTGGGACAGGAACAGACTAATTTGCATACAGCCAGGTTCTGAAACTGGGATGGTGCAGTGAGCTAAAAAACGGTGTTGGATCTAGCCCTGATCTCTTGACTGGGTGAGAGCTTTCTGCTTAATTCAGAGACTCTGTCCCTCACCACCCCTTGTTGTAAATATTTTTGTCCACCCTAAGCGTGGAAGGGTATTCTCAGATGTGAGACCCTTGCTCATTGCACCATCAGGATTCAAGCAAACCGGGCCGAAGACGGCTGTAATGCCAGAAACCGGTCCCCGGGAGCTTGTTTCCTTCCCAGTGTAAGAATTGGCTTTTGTAGTTTGGTTTGCCCTGTTCCCATCATGCACTGGGACAGGAACAGACTAATTTGCATACAGCCAGGTTCTGAAACTGGGATGGTGCAGTGAGCTAAAAAACGGTGTTGGATCTAGCCCTGATCTCTTGACTGGGTGAGAGCTTTCTGCTTAATTCAGAGACTCTGTCCCTCACCACCCCTTGTTGTAAATATTTTTGTCCACCCTAAGCGTGGAAGGGTATTCTCAGATGTGAGACCCTTGCTCATTGCACCATCAGGATTCAAGCAAACCGGGCCGAAGACGGCTGTAATGCCAGAAACCGGTCCCCGGGAGCTTGTTTCCTTCCCAGTGTAAGAATTGGCTTTTGTAGTTTGGTTTGCCCTGTTCCCATCATGCACTGGGACTAGGCATGAGCGGATTTTGCGGATTGGCAATCCGCGAATTTGCGGATTTGCAAACTCGCAATCCGCAAAATCCGCGAATTCCCGCGAATTTGCGGATTTTTTTTTTTTTGTGTTCGCCCGTGTTTCTGCCAGTTCGCGAGGGTTTTTACAATTTCGCAATTTGCGAACTTACCTGTCGGGTCGCAAGTTTTGCGAACTTGTTGTTTCTACGTGTCCAACCTGTTTGGGACACTCTTCTTCATCACTGCCACTCTCTGTCACCACTGCCACTCTCTGTCTACTCATGCCACCCTCTGGCCCACCCATGCCACCCTCTGTTTCATCACCACACCCTCTGGTTGTCCAGTGTACATTATTTTCGGCAAAGCAAAGCACACCTTCCCTGCCTCAAGTGACCTGAATTAATTTGGGGCTGATTAATGTGTCACAGAATATTTTTTTAGCTGGCACCTGCTTCCTTAGTGCGCCCTGATTAGTGATCTTTTGCACTTGCTAAGTGCTTTCATTGTTGCAAAATTAGTTACAACGCCTGCCCTGCCCCAACTGACAATAATGAATTAGGGGCTGATTAATGGATTTTAACTTCCAGCCTGGCTCCTGCTTGTCTCCCTTAGCTGTAATTCAGGACCTTTGTGGCATATGTGTAACTATTCTGAGGTTCAGAGCAGGGTCACATAATAGTTGCAACTGGCAACTGAACTCTGGAGGGGCCCCTCAGGAAGCACTACAGGAAATGGCTACTAATGATGTGCCTGAACTTTTGAACCTGGTAAGTAGTTACTTTCAGTTTTGCTTAGATCGTATTTCTGCAATTTCGCACTTATTCGCGGGGCGCGAACTCACGCGAACAGTGCGAGCAGTGCGAGCAAAATCCGCTGCTCGCGGATTTGCGGATTTTGCAGGAAATTCGCAAATCTCGCGGATTGCGGATTTCCCGAAAATCCGCAAAATCCGCGAGCGGAACGGATTTTCCGCCCATGCCTAACTGGGACAGGAACAGACTAATTTGCATACAGCCAGGTTCTGAAACTGGGATGGTGCAGTGAGCTAAAAAACGGTGTTGGATCTAGCCCTGATCTCTTGACTGGGTGAGAGCTTTCTGCTTAATTCAGAGACTCTGTCCCTCACCACCCCTTGTTGTAAATATTTTTGTCCACCCTAAGCGTGGAAGGGTATTCTCAGATGTGAGACCCTTGCTCATTGCACCATCAGGATTCAAGCAAACCGGGCCGAAGACGGCTGTAATGCCAGAAACCGGTCCCCGGGAGCTTGTTTCCTTCCCAGTGTAAGAATTGGCTTTTGTAGTTTGGTTTGCCCTGTTCCCATCATGCACTGGGACAGGAACAGACTAAATTGCATACAGCCAGGTTCTGAAACGGGGATGGTGCAGTGAGCTAAAAAACGTTGTTGGATCTAGCCCTGATCTCTTGACTGGGTGAGAGCTTTCTGCTTAATTCAGAGACTCTGTCCCTCACCACCCCTTGTTGTAAATATTTTTGTCCACCTTAAGCGTGGAAGGGTATTCTCAGATGTGAGACCCTTGCTCATTGCACCATCAGGATTCAAGCAAACCGGGCCGAAGACGGCTGTAATGCCAGAAACCGGTCCCCGGGAGCTTGTTTCCTTCCCAGTGTAAGAATTGGCTTTTGTAGTTTGGTTTGCCCTGTTCCCATCATGCACTGGGACAGGAACAGACTAATTTGCATACAGCCAGGTTCTGAAACTGGGATGGTGCAGTGAGCTAAAAAACGGTGTTGGATCTAGCCCTGATCTCTTGACTGGGTGAGAGCTTTCTGCTTAATTCAGAGACTATGTCCCTCACCACCCCTTGTTGTAAATATTTTTGTCCACCCTAAGCGTGGAAGGGTATTCTCAGATGTGAGACCCTTGCTCATTGCACCATCAGGATTCAAGCAAACCGGGCCGAAGACGGCTGTAATGCCAGAAACCGGTCCCCGGGAGCTTGTTTCCTTCCCAGTGTAAGAATTGGCTTTTGTAGTTTGGTTTGCCCTGTTCCCATCATGCACTGGGACAGGAACAGACTAATTTGCATACAGCCAGGTTCTGAAACTGGGATGGTGCAGTGAGCTAAAAAACGGTGTTGGATCTAGCCCTGATCTCTTGACTGGGTGAGAGCTTTCTGCTTAATTCAGAGACTCTGTCCCTCACCACCCCTTGTTGTAAATATTTTTGTCCACCCTAAGCGTGGAAGGGTATTCTCAGATGTGAGACCCTTGCTCATTGCACCACCAGGATTCAAGCAAACCGGGCCGAAGACGGCTGTAATGCCAGAAACCGGTCCCCGGGAGCTTGTTTCCTTCCCAGTGTAAGAATTGGCTTTTGTAGTTTGGTTTGCCCTGTTCCCATCATGCACTGGGACAGGAACAGACTAATTTGCATACAGCCAGGTTCTGAAACTGGGATGGTGCAGTGAGCTAAAAAACGGTGTTGGATCTAGCCCTGATCTCTTGACTGGGTGAGAGCTTTCTGCTTAATTCAGAGACTCTGTCCCTCACCACCCCTTGTTGTAAATATTTTTGTCCACCCTAAGCGTGGAAGGGTATTCTCAGATGTGAGACCCTTGCTCATTGCACCATCAGGATTCAAGCAAACCGGGCCGAAGACGGCTGTAATGCCAGAAACCGGTCCCCGGGAGCTTGTTTCCTTCCCAGTGTAAGAATTGGCTTTTGTAGTTTGGTTTGCCCTGTTCCCATCATGCACTGGGACAGGAACAGACTAATTTGCATACAGCCAGGTTCTGAAACTGGGATGGTGCAGTGAGCTAAAAAACGGTGTTGGATCTAGCCCTGATCTCTTGACTGGGTGAGAGCTTTCTGCTTAATTCAGAGACTCTGTCCCTCACCACCCCTTGTTGTAAATATTTTTGTCCACCCTAAGCGTGGAAGGGTATTCTCAGATGTGAGACCCTTGCTCATTGCACCATCAGGATTCAAGCAAACCGGGCCGAAGACGGCTGTAATGCCAGAAACCGGTCCCCGGGAGCTTGTTTCCTTCCCAGTGTAAGAATTGGCTTTTGTAGTTTGGTTTGCCCTGTTCCCATCATGCACTGGGACAGGAACAGACTAATTTGCATACAGCCAGGTTCTGAAACTGGGATGGTGCAGTGAGCTAAAAAACGGTGTTGGAAATAACTTTTGAGCCTGAATACAGGCAGTGTTTTTTTAGTCAAGTCAAGTCAAGTCATAAAATTTGTATAGCGCACTACATACCCAGAGGGTTTCAAGGCGCTTAGGAGGGGGAGGGGATTATTTGTCAAATATCCACGTTTTAAGCTGCTTTCTGAACGCTAGGTGATTCTGGGTGAGGCGGAGGTAAGCGGGGAGTGAGTTCCATGTTTTGGCAGCCAGGTATGAAAAGGATCTGCCTCCCATGGTGGTCTTGTTGATGCGAGGTACAGTGGCGAAGGCTTGGCTGGAAGAGCGAAGTTGGCGAGAGGGGGTGTAGAAGGACAGTCGAGAGTTGAGGCAATCTGGTCCGATGTCGTAGAGTGATTTGTGTGCGTGGGTAAGCAGTCGGAAAGTGATCCTCTTATTGACGGGTAGCCAGTGGAGGTCTTTCAGGTGCCCAGAAATGTGTTTGTTGCGTGGGATGTCTAGTATGAGCCTGGCTGAGGCGTTTTGGATTCGTTGTAGTTTCTTCTGGAGTTTAGCGGTGGTGCCTGCGTATAGGGTGTTTCCGTAGTCCAGTCGGCTCGTGACTAGAGCGTGGGTGACTGTTTTCCTTGTTTCGGAGGGGATCCAGCGAAATGTTTTTCTGAGCATGCGAAGAATGTTAAAGCAGGAAGAGGATACGGCGTTGACTTGTCTGTTCATGGAGAGTGAAGAATCCAGGATGACGCCAAGGTTCCGTGCGTGGTCTGTTGGGATGGGTGCTTTTCCGAGGGCTTCCGGCCACCAGGAGTCGTCCCATGCGGAGGGGGATGTACCTAAGATGAGGACTTCTGTTTTGTCTGAATTCAGTTTCAGACGGCTTTGTTTCATCCATTCGGCGACTTCTTTCATTCCTTCGTGTAGGTTAGTTTTGGCGGTGCTGGGGTCCTTGGTGAGAGAAAGGATCAGTTGAGTGTCGTCCGCGTAGGAGATGATGTTGAGGTTGTGTTGGCGGGCGATGGTCGCTAGGGGGCTCATGTGTACGTTGAAGAGGGTGGGACTGAGTGAAGATCCTTGAGGTACGCCGCAAATGATTTCAGAGGCCTCGGACTTGAATGGTGGGAGGCGGACTCTCTGGGTTCTTCCGGTGAGGAACGAGGTGATCCATTCCAGTGCTTTTCCTTGGATTCCGATGTTTCTGAGGCGTTGTAAAAGGGTGCTGTGGCAAACTGTGTCGAAGGCTGCAGAGAGGTCGAGGAGGATGAGGGCGGCTGTGTCACCATTGTCCAGTAGAGTTCGAATGTCGTCTGTTGCTGCGATGAGGGCGGTTTCGGTGCTGTGCTTGGCACGGAAGCCGGATTGTGAGGAGTCGAGGGATTTGTTGGTTTCGAGGAATGCGGCGAGCTGGATGTTGACGGCTTTCTCGATGACTTTGGCCGGGAATGGAAGAAGCGAGATGGGGCGGTAGTTTTTAAGTTCGGTGGGGTCTGCTGTTGGTTTTTTCAGAAGGGCGGTGAGTTCAGCGTGTTTCCAGTCTTCTGGTAAGGTAGCGGAGTTGAAGGAGCAGTTGATGACGTCTCGGAGGTGAGGGGCTATGATGGAGTCTGCTTTGTTGAAGATGTGGTGAGGGCATGGGTCTGTGGGGGATCCAGAGTGGATGGAATTCATCAGGCGGATGGTGTCTTCAGTGGAGATTGGGTTCCAGGCGTTAAGGGTGTTTACGGGGGGAAGATGGTCAGCTGATGGTAGGGCGGGTTGGCTTCCGGGTTGGTTGTCAAAGCTGTTGTGGATGTCAGCAATCTTGTTGTGGAAAAAAGAGGCTAGGGAGTCGCAGAGGGCTTGAGAGGGGGTGATGTCGTTGGAGTTGGCCGAGGGGTTGGAAAATTCCTTGACGATGTTGAAAAGTTCCTTGCTGTTGTGGGCGTTGTTGTCAAGTCGATCCTTGAATGCTGTTTTCATGGCTTTTCGGATCAGTTGGTGGTGAGTACGGGTGGCACTTTTGAAGGCGTCCTTCCTTATTATCATCACGGTGCAGATTGCACAGCCTGATAATGACCACTGCTCAGTCTTATTTATGACCCACGTTGGGGCACAGAGATGAAGAACTGAAGCACTAAGATATTTTACTCTTAAATAAAAGTAATTATCAACTCAATATTAAGGCATGAGAGCAAGATGGTGTTTTCAAATGCTTTTCAATGGGAGAAAATGAGTACTGGGCAGAATGTGCGCAGTTCTGCTACGTGGAACTCAGCTAAGAGCCAAAAAACCTCTGCTGCACTCAGTGGAGTTCTGCAAGCAGCGGAGTGAGGTAAGTCGTACTTCTTGTGCTGATTTTTAGAGACAGGTATTTAACCCTGTGCCACGTGCAGCCTAAGAGGGTGCAGCTTCTTCCTGGTGCTCAAGTAGATGTTCTACTGGAGCGACAACTTCCTTAACGCAAGCTCAAGGTTTCTCAATGTGAGCAATAGCGACCTGCCATGACAGCTCGAGTTGAAAAATCTCGCCAGAAGGTGGTCAAGTATTGGATTTCCCTCACTCGCTCCCCCAACTTAATGTTGGCGAGCCAAGAAAGAGGAAAAACTCCCACCCACCAACTCCGCAGAGATTTTGGTACTCCATGCTCTAAGCGGAGTGCGGAGTGGAAAAACTCAGCAAACTCCGCAGAGTTTACCGCCCAGGCCTAAAAAATATAGAGTTGACTTAATTATTAAGTTGATGATTAAGTTAACTCTCCTTTCTCATTTTCTCACATTTCAAAGTGTTGCAATTACAAAGACCAGGCCTCTTGCTCCCAGTAGCCAGTAGAGACTGTGTCATATTAATAAGAGGAAAATTGTCATTTAAAAAGATTTAAAGTGAAGAGAAATATTTCGATAAAATGTTAATTGTTTAATGTTTTTCTCTACTTTCAATCAATATTTTAATGTTTTATAAAACATGTTTCTTCATTTAAAATTCCTTACATTTAAACAAATCTCTGCATTTTCTTATAAATATAGCCCCATATTTACCTGCCACTGGGAGCAAGCTGCCTGCTGTTTGTAAATGTGATGCTTTGAAATGAAAGAACATTTAAATGATGAGTTTTGTGGAATTCATATAAACATGAAGTTAACTCTTCTGGTTAATTCTCTCCCATTTTAAAGTGTCATCTGTACACACAGCAGGCACAAACACATAAAACACAGGCTCTCAGTCACACAATCACATAAATTCTATTCATATGCACACATGTTCATACATTCTCAAAGACCACACTCTCACTGACCCACATGTGTACCCTATTGCTGTATCCCTAGTCAAAGTATTTTATTCAAACCATAGCATGCCCCTCTATGGACATTAGGCTTTGAGGTAATTAAGCTGGGCATGGTGGTGTCTGATAACAACATGACAGTTGCTTGTCCTTCATTAGCTCATGATGAATTTTACTGATCAGAAGTATCTCTCACTACAGGAAAGGTTGGCGATCCTGTTCTACTCCATCATGGTGGTTGTTACTTTACCCTGGTCCCATCATCCCAATATTCCCTCTTCTAGGTCTCCCACTCGAAGCTTATTTTGACGTTACCTAGACGACACATTTCCTCACTCTACTTGTCAATTTTTTACAAGCACAGTCTGCACCATTTCCCTGTCCACCTCCCAGGCTCTACTTTGGTATATTATGTCAAATCCTACCAAGATGATGCCAGGTCACCTCCTGCTGGTGTGCTGATTCCCATTCTTTCCTCTTCTTCCATCTCTTGCACAGCTGCCCACTACTATAGTTAGGCCATCTCTGACCTTCTGGATGGATCCCTTCACACAACTATTCCTATCCATTTCTATTCCACAATTACCCTCTGTTATAACGGCTGCTCAGCCAGTGTGACTGTGGCGGTTGAATGTTGGTGTGTGGTGATGCTGTAGAATGTTGGTGATTGAGAGAGTCAGTTAGAAAATAGGCTGAGCAGCATTTAGAACATTTTTTAGATGATTTTCAAAGAAGAACCAACGTGTGCAAATGGATTGGAAAAAGTAAAAAACTAAACAAAAATTACATCAATCAAACGTGAGGAAACTACTGAAAGAAGATGTTGAAAAGTGAAAACCACTCTTAAGAAACTTGCAGTTCAGAGAAAGACAATATTCTCTCTAGCCCCACCAGTGTCCTACTCTACCGGACAACTTAATAGCCAGGGCATGCTGGAACTGAATTCACTTTTCCCACACAATGTCATAACATGAGATGCTGGGTCGTTTCTCATGTGCTGGCAATGTCTAGGGCACACAAGAAGCAGATCGAAGTGCTGAGGTATCATGAGGAACATAAAGTGCAGATGGATGGTGTCATTTCCAGGCATGGAGTTGCTGTGGAGGAGACTGTAAAAGAGTGGGATGTTGAGAACCAGAGAAAATGGTGAGAAAACTGATGCCGATATATAATGCAGCATTTGAAAGGGCAGCCACAAAATATGTTGAGGAAACTATTGCCATTATGGTAGGTGGCATTTGAAAAGGCCATGATAATCCGTTAAGTTGACTCGCACACACCTTACCTGCCACCGGTGTCGCGTATTGGGGCTGTGAAGAAGTCCACAGTGGTTACAAGAACATAAGCTTCACATGGGCACTTTGCAACATCTGTTCGCCTGGAGCCACCCAGGGCTGCCTTCTCCTCTGTGCCACCATGTTTTTTTCCTCACGGGAAAATGAAGGAGATCTTTTTTATGTGGCGTACACACACTTGATTGCTACCTGCCACCTAGGAACATTTTCTGGTACCTGCTACAGTGGAACATTTTGTGGTCATCATGTGTTGTGTCTGAACTGTGTTAAGCGACTTCCATTCAGTGCAGTTATGAATCTTCTAATTTTTACTAATTGGCCAGCGTTCCTGTATATTCTGGTGAGAGGTTGTTCACCGGAGGGTAGCACAAGTCTTTCCTCAATGTTGTTGTAATTTCTTTGTCTTGCTCTTTGCTGTGCCCTGCTGTGTTAGTGAATATTTTAATGATGACCTATTGTCTAAGATTCAATGCTTAACAGTTGGTTTTCCTGATTTGCTCTGGTTTTGTCCTTGCAAGTTTCCGAGATCGCTTTATTTTGTTATTTTTTCAATATGTGTTAAGAGTGCTCAGTGTGCCTAGATTGTGTTGAGTGTGTCTGGTACGAGTTCAGGAGGTGATCTTGAGTGTTACTGGGGACTAGTGTTATGGGGAGTTGAACTAGTATGTTACGGGGATTTCGCTTGATGTGACTTCACCAGTAGAAGGCATTTAGGTCTACCACTATCTTGTGGTTTTGGGTTTGAGTCTTCGGGATGGTGCAGTAATACCACCCCCCATTGAGGTTGTGTTTTTGTCTACCACTTTCATGTGGTTGTGGAATGGTGCAGTAATACCACCCACCATGTGTTTGTGGTATGGTGCAGTGATACCACCCGCCATGAAATCTGTGGGATGGAGGGGTAATACCACCCACTGTGTGTTTGTGGGATGGTGCAGCAATACCACCAACCATGGAGTCTGTGGGATGGGACAGTAATACCACCCACTGTTGCGGTTGTCGTGTTCTCTACCACTTTTATGTGGTTGTGGGATGGTGCAGTAATACCACCCACTGTGTGTTTGTGGGATGGTGTAGTAATACCACCCACCGTAGAGTCTGTGGGATGGTGCAGTAATACCACTCACTGTGGAATTTGTGGGCTGGTGCAGTAACATCACCTACTTTTGAAGTTATGTTTGTGACGATTTGTAGTTGAAGTAGGTGTGCCGCCCCATCAATTGTAAGGGTGAGGGGCAGAGGGAAGCCATAATATATATGATTGCAGTGTTTTCCATCCTTACTAGCGGTTTGGGTGAAGGGTGAAGGGCAGTGTAGATGCCAAATGGTTGGTGTGGAATGGTGTGGAGTGGTGTTCCATCCTTCCTATGGGGTAAGGGTGAGGGGCGGAGTTTAGGTCACCCTTGACGTGTTATTGGAGTTTTCTTTCATCCTACATAGGGTTAGGGTGAGGAGGTGTGGCATTCCAAGATGTTTCTCCATTTAAATTTTTTTTGGATGGTTCTCTGCCGCGCTCTGTTTTTGTTACTCTCTGTGCTGTTTGTTATGTCAACCTGGCCAGCTGGCATATTTTGTGGTGTCAGGGGTTTGTATTGCGGTTTTGTTGTGTGGTAGAGTGTGTGTTGTTGTCTGGTTAGAAGGGAGAAGATGAGGGTGAGTGTATTCCTATTATTTACTGTGACTTTGTTTGCAAGTATTATTTTATGGCATGTGCAAATTGCATTGAATATTTTCTATCTGTTCTTTGTATGCACATTTGCACATAGTGTGTTACGACATTTTGTGAGTGAAATGTTTTCCATCTATTGTTTGTCATGCTTTCACATTAGTTCTCTTATGCAAGAGTTCTAGTGTTATTCTGTGTAAAGAAAGGGGATGCGGTATACCTGCTGCTCAGCCAGTGTGACTGCGGTGGTGGAATGTTGGTGTGTGGTGATGCTGTGGAATGTTGGTGAGTGAGAAAGTCAGTTGGAGGATGGGATGAGCAGCATGAATGCTGCTCCTGGTGAGACTCTTAATGATAACATCCATCTAAATAAATCAACCTTTAATCTACGTGGACCAGGCGTCATTTATTTAGAACACCCTCCCATTTCACAATTTGACCTTCCCAAGATGGCCGCCTTTGGGGGGTTTAAGATCACATCCACTTAGCCTGTATCACTCTCCTTAGCCAAATGGTCAACACTTAAATCTCTCCACGTAGTGCACCCCGACTACTTCACAGATGGCATACGCCATCATTGTCAATGGCTTGTCCTGATCTCATTTGGAACCTCATTGACCAAACTACCCTTGCTGCCCACTCCCCCTCAGACGACACAATTGGCCATACTGGAGGAGTGAAAAAGTTATGTGATTTATTTTGACATAATTATGAGAAATTGTGCAAAAAGTACACAAAACTAGACTTAATTACGCAAAATGAAAATCCTTCTCATGCTCCAATATTGAGTTAATAATGATTTTTATATAAGAGTTAAATACCACAGTGTTTCAGTTCTTCACATCTGTGCCCCAACCTGGGTCATAAATCTGAGCAAGGACAGGTCATTATCAGCCTGTGCTATCTGCAGCCGTTTGATAATAAGTTTTATTTTAGCGCAAATTGTTTCCTCAATTAAACTGTTGGTGCAAGGACGCATTTCACACTAACAAAATAGTGCAAACAACAAAAGATCCATTAACAATAGTCAGTGGCATTCTTTTGTTCCTGTTTGTTTGTGTATTTTTTTCTGCAAATTTTATGTGTGCTGTACATTTTTACAGCGAGTGGTGAGTAATTAGGCAAAGTGACCTAATTCCAGAAATTTCCCATAACAAGCATAACATGATATTACTAAAATTGCTAGAATTTCATCTGCGTAAGTTAAATTTCATCTCAGCCTCATGCTCACATATCTCAATGCTGATGGCATGTCCTGATCTTGGATGTCATATTCCATACCACATGGCTCCTGGGAATCTAGGACCTATTACGTCATGGACTTTAAACCTGACTACACTGCCTACTTACCAGGCAAACCCTTTGCCCTCAGAGGAACTAACACACAGTGAGTTGGACATGCGACAACATGCCCTAGTCTCAGCAATTCTTAAAATGATCCACTAACCTTGTGCTTGAAATCCCAGCAGGAGCATCAGGCATCTGCAGAGCTGCTTCCTCTACCTTGTCTCCGACTCCTCGAACCAAATCCGAAGGAACTCGAAGTTTAGCACCATGACGGCAAGGGAAAGGGGAAAAGAAATCAAGGAGAAGAAGAGAGAAGAGTGCCTAATTTGACTCCTCCCAATGGATTTTTCCTTTTATGGTCTGGCCTACTTGAAGCTTACAGTCTTGTGGATGGTGCTGATGTGTGGAGGGTGCTGGAGACATCCCCTTCTTGGAATGAAAACATTAAAATCTGTGTCGGATGTTGAAGTTACATCCTTCAAATTGTGCATGTCTCTTTTTAACACATGTCTCCTCGTCCCAAACGTGGTTTCAAACTGTCACTTTCTCTTTTATGCATTTGTTCAGATCTCTCAAGACTAGAATACTGCTTAGTTAGTTGGTTAGTTTTTGCACTAATTGATTTCCACATTTCTTTAGCTTGCTCCTTTTTTTCTCTCCTTTAGGACTCTTGGAAATCTGGAATCCTTACATCAGGTACGTTCTGTTCTCTCCGGAAGGTAATTTGTAACTGTCTTAGTTTCATTGTTTTACAGGTCCTTGTCAGGTGGATTCCTAGCTGGGAAGACTAAGGGGCAGATGTATCATCCGTTTTTTTTGTCGCAAACGCTGCGATTCGGAAAATAGCAGCGTTTGCGACAAAAAAAAACGGGATTTGAAATGTATCATTCAAAAAGCCCCGCAATATTAAGGAATTGCTAATTTAGCGATTCCTTAACATTGCGAGACTTTTAAGAAATGGCAAATTGCGATTTTATATTTGAAATGTATCAAGCATTTCAGTGTTGCAATTTTTGACTAAGAATTCGCAAATTACCATCAACTTGTAGTTGGTGGTAATTTGCGAATTCTTTTCAAAAAGCACTTTTTTTAAATTCTAAAGGTACCATATGACGCTCATACATGCCCTTAGGGCATGTATGTGCGCCATATGCGTACACATATCAAATTCAGGGGTGCAGCAGGGTGTCCTTAAGACACCCTTGCACCCTTGAAATTATTCTCAATTGCTAATCGCAAATTGAGTATAATTTTACATTCATTCCTATGGGCCTCCTGGCCCATAGAAATGAATGGGAAATTATTCCTTAATTGCGATTAGCAATTTGCTAATCGCAATTAAGGAATTCTAAGGAATCGCTAATAAATAGCGAAATTCTACATACATACCATTTTGCACTTCTCAAATAGCGATTCCTTAACAATCGCTATTTGAGAAGTGCAAAATTGCATCTTGATACATCTGCCCCATAGTGTACAAGGAAAATCGGTAATTCGCCGTTGATCGCCTGTAGCAGAGGCTGGGCGCGGAGGACGCAATGTGCGAGACAATCTGCGGTTCCAACATGGAGCTCCTGCTCCGACCCCAAATTCGTAATTATGAGCGCTGCCTCACCTTGGGCATGGTCTTTTATTGAGTGACCACGCCCAAGATGGCCACCGGTATCGTGGTCCTTCTGAAGTCTCGCTTGATCCCATGACCTCAGAGAGATCAGAAAGACTTACGGGGGCCTAACCATGTCTCTCTCCGACCTGTAAGCCCAGGAGCATAGGCAAAGGTGAGCATTCATACTGTGTGAACTGGTTTCCTGAAACCTCTCTTCTTACTTTTTCAGCTATGACTGGCCAGCTAGCTGTCTTCTGACCGATTGTCGGATGGATGATTGACGTAACTTTACCTGCAATCCTATTAAAGACATCATCCTTTCCTTTTTTCATTGCTTCATGCTTAACCTTGTTATATACTTTACCTTTTGAACCCTTCGCCAAACCTCAACCCCACAATGAGAGATCTTTTTAATCTGGCATATTTTGGAAGCCCTTCCATTACTCTAAGTACCTTGTTTTCGCCTTCATACAATATTAGTTTTAGTTTATCTTTTCAACTACTCCTAAAACATGCATCATTACAACACTTAGATTTGTCCTCATAAAAGATAGTGATCCAGCGCTCCTATAGATAAACTGTCTCACAAACGCTACCTATCACCTTAATACTCACCATTAATCATGAAACACTTAAACAGGCCCATAACACCAATGAGACAATTTTTGAGCAACTGAATCATGTGGTCTGATTTATAAAACTATTCACATTATACCTACAATATTATTTACATCTGCAGTTTGTCATTTTTTACCATGGATTTAAGCATTTGTCAAATATTAAATCAAACCACTTAAGGCGATTGGATCAACTGATAGTAACTAGACCATGAATAAACAAGACCAGCTTGTCTTTTCAAATCTAATTTTATTAACTTTATTCTTCAAAGTAAGAGCATTTACGTTTTAGAATCTTTATTTTATAAGCAAATAAGAAAGCAGCATTTTATTAGGAAATGAATTAATAAACTGTAATTAATTAAGCAAGTTCAGAATCATGAAATATTAGCGAATAACAGTTTCCATACCCTAATTCTATTTCCCAGTCTATTTCTCGCTTCACCTGAAAAGGAAAATATCATTTAAAGTCTGCTGTCCTTACGTGCGCCAAAAGTCGATCAGCACAGCATTCAGGAATCGGGAAGCAAGCTTTTTGCCCTGCTCATGATGTCAGGTTTTATTACCTTTTCTCTATCTAAACTCTCTACATTCTACATTCTTTCAACAAAATCCAGGCTTCTCATTGGCTAAGCCATGTCAGTCCACCGTTAGGTCATCTTCAAATTTTGACCAAGACTAGGCTTTTACATAAGCCCTATTGTTCATTCAATTTCAGGTTTCTCTGTTTCCTCGGAAATGTTAAATTTTTCGAGCTCAGAACGTTACTTCCTAAACTTGGCAGACACTTTTTCTTCCTGTCCTTGGGCCTTCTCTCCGTGAGCACATTTTATTCAAGCAAAAGTCTTTTCTTTTTATTAATAATGTTTGTGCAGCAAAAATCTCCATTACGTAAATACAAGGCTCCACTCTGGACAAGGTTTCACGTCTGCATCTCTGTCAGCCATATTTTTCCGAGCCACTTTTCAGGCCTCACTTTGGAAGCTATTATTAAACAAACACAAGACATCAATTAATTAAAGAATTGAGACCCATTCTGTTACCCGCCCCCCTTCTAATAATTAACTGGATTAATTATGTTACCTAGCCGAAGCACAGTCAGGCAGCTTTTATAATTACTTTTCCTCCAGGAACTGGCGAACTCCATGAGCTTTTGTCACAAAAGGACATAACATAAGCACATACAATAAGCACATGCCATTAGTTAAACAGCCGCATTTAATACTGACAAAGACAATAGAAAAGGTTCGTTTATTATTTTCTTCTTTGCGTTGCAACATAAAGCACATTAGTTAACCCCGCGTGTAATGTTTGCAATTTTAAACTAAGTTGATTAATACTTTCACCACATGCTTATTAGTTTAGTTATACATTATGGAAGATTAACTTCACAAGTTAGAACACAATTTTGCTCTTCACCCTGCTCCATCAATAGTGACACCAAACGTTTCACTAAATCCCCTCCTGAAACCAACTCTAGCGACTCTTCCCCCTGCCACCTACCCATCTCCTTCATTTAACACCTTTGTGGCCTTCACACTCCACCTGAACGAGGTGGCACCTCAACTGTTTACCTCTGCTTCCCAGACTTTGTCCCCACAGTACCTATCATAGGTCATTCTAGGTGGCCTTTCTTTAATTTCTGTGGTACTCTTATTCCAGAAGATCTCCTTTTGGTGTTCTTTCTGTCTCCTTCTCTTGCCAGTGCTGCCATCCACAGCACCTGCTCCTTATAATCCATCCAGTAGCCATTTGTTTTGCGCTATACCCCTGTTTTGCAGATAGCGTTGAAAAAGAACACCCCCACCATCATACCTAAACTGCCTTTAACCTGCCTGATCTCACCTACACCTGCCTATACACTTGGGTTTATCATACATTACATATGACTAACTTATGCTACAAATGTTCTTATCATAAATGCATACTCCTTTCATGAGTGCAGTGATGCACGTGTGTGGCATTCACCCCTGGCCTTTTCATTGTCTTAAATTAATGTTTTATTTTAACCTGTACTACTGCGTATTACAGCATTAAAACATCAACAGGGGTGACAGCTGGTGAAGGGTGAAAACACTACTGGATATCCCAACTCTATTGTCACTTGGAACCATACAGTATGAATGAATGAATGAATGAAGGGCATCTTGTATTGCGCAAACTTAGCCCGTAGGCATCAAGGCGCCTAACAGAAATAAAGAAAACATATGTACCGGAAACCAACTTCCAGAAAAGCCTCTGCGAAAAGCCATGTTTTTAATGCCTTCCTGAATGAACGGATAGAGGGTTGTGATTTTAATTCCAGAGAAGGAGTGTTCCACAGCCTCAGGGCCAAACCAGAGAAGGCCCTTCCACCCCACCTGACTTTCCGCACCCGGGGTATAGTTAGAAGATTTTTACTTGAGGAGCGTAGGTCTCTACGGGGAGTGTAGGGGACTAGGAGAGACCGTATGTCTTCCGAGCCGTCACCACATAGCGTCCCATAGACAAAGCATAGGATCTTAAAGGAGATCCAATCCTGAATTGGGAGCCAATGCAGACTCTTCCTGGCTAGGGTGGCAGATGAGCGGCCAGGGACGTCAAGAACGAACCTAGCTGCCGCATTCTGTACAGTCTGCAGGCGTTGTATGAGGCCTAGGTTGATACCCGAATAGAGTGCATTACAGTAATCTAAGCGGGACGTGACAAGGGCCACTACAGTCTGTTTCCGGGCTTTAAGAGAGAGGTAGTGAGTGATTTTCCTCAGAGTCTTGATGACACGCCAGCAGGTAGAGACTGTTCTATTTACCTGCTGGTCCATAGCAAGAGAGGTGTCGATCAACATGCCCAAATTCCAGGCGGATTTAGTGGGACGCGGGCATAGTATAAATCACAAAATGGAGAAAAACAAAATGCTTCATGAAAATCAATAATTCACAATTTATGACGTTCAAATCGATCAGTGATAACACTACATAGCATCTTGGTGTTTGCATTCCCTGCTCATGCTGGCTGCTGAACAGTCAGTGTTTGCAGCAGTAGGTGGCTGGTAGAATTCTGTTGGTAATGTTGATACTGTTATCTGTGACTAGAGCCCCAACAGGCTCTATATAGAGGGCAAAGATGACAGGAGATAGTATGGAAAGGTGGGGAACTCTACAGGAGAAATTGACTTTTTAGAGGGTAGTGAAGTTCTTAGGTGAAAACAACTAATGTTGGTGGAAAGGTAGGACAGGAACAATTGGAAGACATTGCCAGTGAATCCTATTCGAGACTACAGGACATGGATGAGGGTGGTCGACTGTTCAAAAGGCAGAGATGTAGTGATAATTTTCATCTGGGATCAGAAGAGTATCATCTATGATGTATAAGGAATCCATCTCAGTATTGCAATGTAATCTCAAACCAGCTTGTTTGTCGTGCAGCAGAACTTTACCATTGATGTGATCTTGGAAGTGAGCTTAGGCTACATTTTCAATCGTATGGCCAATGTAGGGTAGGCGAATGATGGGCAGGGAGTTGGTAAGGTCATCAGGGTATAGTGTAGGTTTCTTTAGGAAAACGAGGATCTGGCTGTCTTGAAAGCTTTGTGGAAGATGCTTTGAGTGAGGGAGGCACTGGCAATAGTGAGCAGGGGTGAGAAAGCTTCACAGCAGGTTTGATGAAGAACGATTGCAGGACATTATCTTTAAAGCAAGTGCCTTTGACAAAATTTAGTATTTCAGAAAGATCGGTAAATGGTAGGGAATTCTGTGAGAAGGGATGGGAATAAGAGAAAAAATAGACCTGATGTTGTTGATGTGCTGTTGGATCTGTATTTTTTCTCTAAAGAAGAAGTTAATGGGATTGCTCATGTCTGTATAGAGCAGGCTAGAAGGATGAGGCAGGGGTTTGATGAAGTACTTGACTAACTTGAAGAATATCATCCTACTGTTGGTAGATTTGTTGATGGCTTTGGGATAGTACTTTACTTTGGCTGATCTGATGAGCTGTCTTCATGTTGTACAGAGGAACTACAATATCACGAGTCATTGGGAGTATTATTTATCTTCAATTTTCTTTTCTGTCTTCAGATTAAGCATTTATTGTAAGCTAGGCATTTAGAGTACTAAGGTGCTGAAAGTTTTGATTTCTATTTGCATGCTTTAGGTGGAGCATGGATGTTTTTATAGTCTTCAAAAAAAGGATTTTTTTAAAGAGTGATCGCATTTATCACAGTCGACATTGTGAGAGATGTATTTTTCATTAGGTCATCAATGGAGAGGTCTTTAAAGGATATGAAGATTAGTCTTCTCTTTTGGGTTGACCTCAGTTTGTATGTCGAAATGAACAGGGAAATAAATATGGGAAGGTAGTCGGTAGTGTCCAAGGGTAGTGATGCTTTGCATTGTAATGTTGGTGAAATTAAGAATTCAAGGTCAAGGATGTGGCCTTTGGAATGTGTTGGTTGGGTGACTAACTGTACCATTTTAAGGGGCCCATTAGGATGGCAGGCGGATCACCCCAGCCAGGCTGGCGGTAGCCACCGCCGGCCTGGCGGGGCGATCCACCCGCCATCCTATCCTTAATCACCCCCGGCCATATTAGCATGGCGGGGGTGACCGTGGCGGATGGAAAGACTGTACGCCGCTTTTCCGCCTTGCGGCCGGGACGAAAAAGGTGTAATATGGTGGCGGTGTCTATCATACACCGCCAGCCATATTAGCATTGTTCAAAACAGATGCCTTTCCGTGACGGCAATGCTGCAACGGAAAGGCATGTGGTCTTCACTTTGGGGGCCCCCTGCGGGTCCCTGGAGTGAAGGACAGGTGGGGGGTGCACACAGGGGTACCCTGCATTTACATTAAGAAAGCGGCAGGCACCGTGCGATGCCTGCCGCTTTGTTAATGTAAATGCAAATGGGCATTTTTAGCATTGTGGCGGCAAGTGCTGAGAGCACCGCCCGCCACAATGATAAATATGCTGGATGTGCCCGCCACTGTGGCGGGCACATCCTAATACCCCCCACGGGGTCCCTGCCCTTATGGCAGGTGGTCCTGATTTCCGATAGGATGGCGGGAGGACTAAGTCCGCCCGTCATCCTAATGACCCCCCCTTGTGCGTTGATTGGGTAGTAGTGCGTCTCTTCTTTTTTTGAGCTTGTGTTGTCTGGGAGGCTAAAGTTGTCAACTAACAGAGTGGTGTGGCTTGTCGGAGATGGGGAGGAGATCCACAAATTAAGTACTATATCTGGCTGGGAGGTCTGTAGATTGGAGGAAAGCTAGTGGACTGAGTTGAAGACAGTGGGAAGAGGTATGTCAGAAGGTCCATGGAGTTAAGGGTTATTTAAGTGCCTAGAGTGAGGGACCAAGAGGACTTATTGATGACAGCAAGATCTCCTTCTTTCTTATGTGTGCAGTCGGCGCAGTGTTGCTGTAGCTAGTGGGAAGAAGGACATCTGGATGTGTGAGAATGTGAAGAACTATATGGTGATAGGTGATGAGGTGTTCGATGTCTGGTGCATAGAGTTTTACAGATCAAGCATCAATGAACATTATTGAGCAAGTGTGCCTGGAGCTAATGCAGGAAGGTTTTTAGTGTCAGCGGAGCTATGGGCGCACTGCCAATTATAGATGCATAAGAGAACAATAAGGTGGTACAACCGGGTGAGTGGAAAAAACCTAGTAACCACTCATAGCTTAAACCAGCAAGCTGGTAAAACACAAGGATTCAGGGAAAGGCAAACCCTATCCACACACATCTGATATCCAAGTAAACAAAAATAGTTTTGACAAGTAAAGTAAAGCAGCAGAAAAATAATAATTTCCAGAATAGACAATATAGTCTTCAATTCTTTAATTTTCATGTACTCTACAGCCGCCAGCCGACACGTGTTTCATCGCTTGCGCGAATCTTCAGGGCTCACGAATTGACTGCGTGTATGTCGAAGGTCGCTCTGCCGGTGATACTTCATACCCGGTGGGGCCCTTGACCAGATCAAGTAAGAAAGTAGAGACGGACACTGCCGTAAAAAAGTATAATTTGACAGGAATCCCAGGAGCTCTTTCAGTAAACCAGTTGTGAAGCGGATAACCCCATTTACCATCAAGATCAGTAAATCGAAGCGGAGGGAAGAGAAGAGAGAGTAAATCGCTCTCAATCCCTCTTTTTTCCTCGTGCATTCAGTTACGTGATGTGCACGCCGTTAGTGGAGCTCCCGGGTCACCGTGTTCCTGGTTGTGCCTGGAGCTTGAGGGTGTTTTATAGTTAGAGAAATGTGCATGAGGCTGGGACCAAGTGTTCTGAAGATGTTATGTGAGTGTGCTGTTTATGCTTCAGTGTGATTGTGCGGATTGGTTGTGTAGGAAAGTGGGATCTGCTTCTACGGTTACCCCACTTTTTACCTGGTGCTAAGCTGTATTTGACTAACCTGACTGGGATCTAGCTAATCAAGACCCCAGTCTATCTGCTTTCCTCCTAAATTGTTATGTTCAGGACTTAGGTACACACTCCAGATTGGATACTGGCGTACTCTTATAAGTCCCTAGTATATGGTACCTAGGTACCCAGGGCACATGTACCCCTGAGGTCTCCCATGGGCAAAAGGATGTATTATGTCACCCATAAGAGACCAGTCAAAATGGAACTACAGGCCTGCAAACGTTGGTGCTAGGATCACTTACTAAAGGTATAAGTTTCCTTCATCTAGGGTCACTGCATGAGTCACACCTCTAGCAGGCCTTTGCAATCCTGAAGGCAGGGTGCTTGGTTATGAGGGAGAGGGTGCCCCTGCATGAGCAGCACACCCCTGCAGCCTACGAAGTCCATTATCCTGGGTTGTCGGCGAAGTAGCCATATACTATTTAGAGGCGCACAGCATAATTATGGAATGACCATTTCAAAACTGGCTGCAATGAATCCTATTATTTGGTATCAAACATGTTGGAATCATACCCCCACACCATAAATGGTATGGAAGGTAAGATGCCAAGAACTTTAAGAGCCCTCCTTTAGGCTCTCTGTGTTCCCGGTAGCAGACCACTTGACCAGGACAGCACAAAATGGTTGCTGCTGACCAGAGACACGATTCTGCCCTCTTGCTGCTGAGCCAAGCTCGAGCAGGGGAAGGCAGAACAATAGGCCTCCTGACACAGGGAGATAGGACCACATCCCAGACATAATTTAGTGTATTGGGGTGAGGTGGGTACACTTGCCAACACCACTCAGTCTGCATGAGGGACACATTTGGTGTCCATGTGCATAGGACTGTTAAAAAAAAAAAATCTCTGTCCCAGTCCTGAGGCGGAAGCCGGGAGCTGGAGGTACTTAGCAGTCATTGCCAAAAACTTGTTTTAATCTTTGTATACATTGTGTGGTGTCACTCTAATTACCTGCACTGTGTTCTCAAACCTTAGCTGACAAGACAGCAAAACCCTCTTCTAGCACACAGCTGAGCAAACGCTGTCGCGCTATTCTCTAGACTCGAGCGGCCACCATTAGATCAGGCGTGCTCGCCGACAACGCCCACTCGAGGCCATGCACCCCTGCCCGCCTACTTAAACGCTGATCAACAGCGCAACAAAGAAATCTCTGTCCCAGTCCTGAGGCGGAAGCCGGGAGCTGGAGGTACTTAGCAGTCATTGCCAAAAACTTGTTTTAATCTTTGTATACATTGTGTGGTGTCACTCTAATTACCTGCACTGTGTTCTCAAACCTTAGCTGACAAGACAGCAAAACCCTCTTCTAGCACACAGCTGAGCAAACGCTGTCGCGCTATTCTCTAGACTCAAGCGGCCGCCATTAGATCAGGCGTGCTCGCCGACAACGCCCACTCGAGGCCACGCCCCCCGGCCCGCCTACTTAAACGCTGATCAACAGCGCAACGAAGAAATCTCTGACCCAGTCCTGAGGCGGAAGCCGGGAGCTGGAGGTACTTAGCAGTCATTGCCAAAAACTTGTTTTAATCTTTGTATACATTGTGTGGTGTCACTCTAATTACCTGCACTGTGTTCTCAAACCTTAGCTGACAAGACAGCCAAACCCTCTTCTAGCACACAGCTGAGCAAACGCTGTCGCGCTATTCTCTAGACTCGAGCGGCCGCCATTAGATCAGGCGTGCTCGCCGACAACGCCCACTCGAGGCCACGCCCCCCGGCCCGCCTACTTAAACGCTGATCAACAGCGCAACGAAGAAATCTCTGACCCAGTCCTGAGGCGGAAGCCGGGAGCTGGAGGTACTTAGCAGTCATTGCCAAAAACTTGTTTTAATCTTTGTATACATTGTGTGGTGTCACTCTAATTACCTGCACTGTGTTCTCAAACCTTAGCTGACAAGACAGCAAAACCCTCTTCTAGCACACAGCTGAGCAAACGCTGTCGCGCTATTCTCTAGACTCGAGCGGCCGCCATTAGATCAGGCGTGCTCGCCGACAACGCCCACTCGAGGCCACACCCCCCTTACCCTAGAAATGTGCATACACAGGACGCGCAGCGGACGAGCGCAGCGGGAGCGCCGGATGCGCGACGGAGGCGCGCCGAAGGCGCGCCAAAGGCAAGCCCGTCTGTGCCCGTCCGGGCCCGGACGGACCCAGGCCCAGGGACTCTGCCAGATCTACCCTTCAGTCGCCTGATGTATACAGCAGACACGCTTCTGAATCTTCGACCCGAAAAAAAACTAGGCTGTCGTTACATTCACGACACAGATAAACCCTTCACAAGCTGTACGCATTGTTATCCAACCATCCAGACCACAGCCAATCCTAGATTACAACTGGGTCTTCTCAACTGTCGTTCCCTCCCCAAGCATGCACTCGAAATCAACGAGATGATCCAAGATCAAGGCTTGGAAGCACTATTTCTTACAGAAACCTGGCTTTCTGACAGCACCGATGCGGACGCCGTATCCGCCCTTCCCCCAGGTTACCTCATCCAAACCCTCCATAGACCAAGAGGTAGAGGAGGTGGGCTGGCCATAATCTACCGGGAACATCTTACCTGCAGAACGAGTGACGCCCAAATTGATAATTCTGAAAGCTGCCACTTTTCCCTTCAATCTTCCCCGACGCACTCCCTTTCGGGACTCCTGATCTACCGGCCTCCAGGTATTCTTGGGAAATCAACTAGCCGCCTCCGTTTCCAACTTCCTCATCGTGGGCGACCTGAACCTTCACTTTACAGACCCCACCGACCGGTCTGCTTCGGACCTACTAGCGGACCTTCTGTCACTTAATATCAAGTTAGTCAACAAGGAGCCCACCCACGACAAGGGACACCTGTTAGATCCCGTCCTCACCAATGCCAATATCACCACAAGTCCACCTTTGCCACTCCCATGGACTGATCATCTCTTAGTCCCCATTTCATGGGAGGCCCCTACCGTGACCACCCAGCCGGGGAAAATCAAAGTCACTGACAGACGATGGCATAAACTCATCCCATCAGAATGGTCGGACATCCTCTCTAATACCACCCCAGTGCTTTCTTCCGACGCCACCACGGCCGATGAACAGTTTTGCTCCTGGATCACTTCCTCCCTCGACACCCTTATCCCCAAAACTCCCATCCTCAGACACAACAAACGTATACCCTCAGCCCCATGGTACACCCCAGAGCTCAAGTTGCTGCGGCAGGACTGCAAGAGAGATGAACGGTCATGGAGGAAGGAGAAATCCAACGCTAATAAGGACGCCTACTCCACCTCCTTATCAGCTTACAAATCTATGATCGACAAAACAAAAAGTCGATTCTTTCAGGAACGAATCGAAAAAGCGGCCTGTTCAAGTAAAGAAACATATACCATCCTCAAAGAACTCCTTAAGGTGCCCGACCCCGCCCCTAGAAACCCCCCAGATCCAAAGGCAGATCAGGAAAAATGTAATCAGCTAGCCAGCTTTTTCCAAGGAAAAATCCAAAAAATTCTGGACTCCATCCCTCCGACTAATTCGAGCGAGACCAACGATCCCCCCGACACTTCGATCACCCCTCGCCTAACTTCCTGGGGACAAATAACCAACGAAGAAGTAGAGAATACGCTCACATCCATCAAAAGCGGATCTCCTAGGGACCCCGCCCCGCTACGAATCCTTAAAGAAGTCGCTCCCATTATCATCCCCCCCTCACCCAGCTGATCAACGCTTCTTTTCAACAGGGAGTCGTCCCCCCTAGTTGGAAAGCGGCAGTCGTTAAGGCGCTGCTAAAAAAACCTTCCTTGGACGCAGCAGAACTGGCCAACTACCGACCAATATCCCTCCTCCCCGGGACCAGCAAGGTTGCAGAGAAACTAGTGAATAAGAAACTCTCCCAGTTTCTTGAATCTAATAATCTGGTAAAAAACTCGCAGACAGGTTTTCGCCCAGGACAGGGCACTGACATCGCCCTCCTGGCTGCAGTGGAGGAGGCCAGAGCGCTCTTAGACGAGGGAGGATCAGTGGCAGTGATCCTCCTCGACCTGAGCGCGGCCTTCGACACCGTCAACCACCAACTCCTGGTCAAACGGCTCAAGAAGGTAGGAGTAGAAGGCACCGCTCTATCCTGGCTTTCCTCCTTTCTGGCCCAACGCTCCTTCCAGATCTGGGAAAATAACAACCGCTCCTCCGATACACCCCTCCAATGTGGGGTGCCTCAGGGCTCCTCCCTGAGCCCCACATTGTTTAACATCTATAAGTCCCCATTGGAGGAGGTCGTCATCCCGTTCGGAGTGAGCATTGTCAGCTATGCGGATGACACACAGCTAGTTGTCTCCCTTTCCCACCCTAGTCAGCAGCCAGCGGACCTATTCAACTGCTTGACGCAGATCCAAGGGTGGATGAATAACTCAGCCTTAAAGCTGAATGGTTCTAAAACGGACATTCTCCTTCTGGGTCAGAAAGGATGCACCTTCCCTTTGAACACCTGGCCACCCTGTCTGGGCCCCCCCCCTGTTCCCAAACAGGAAGTAAAAAGCCTGGGAGTATGGATTGAAACAGATCTTTCTTTTACCACGCAGGCCAAGAAAGTAGCAGGCACCTGCTTCGGCCTACTCAAAGCGATGAGAAAGATCCTGCCCCTCCTTCCACCCACATCGCAAAGACTTCTCATCCAAGGCCTTATTCTGTCCAGGCTTGACTATAGCAATGCTATATACCTGGGCGCACCCGAAGCAACCCTAAATAAACTGCAGAAAATTCAAAATGCTGCCGCCCGGATCCTCACGCATACTCCTGCCAGAGCTTCAGCCAAACCTGCTCTGAAGCTCCTTCACTGGCTTCCAGTGAGGGAACGAATAACATTCAAAGCCTTAAGCCTGGCTCATAGGCTAGTGCAGAATCAGGGCCCCCCCATTCTGAGGAAATTCATACAACCCTATAAAGCCCCTAGATCTCTCCGATCGGACAAGGAGTCCCTCATCACCGTGCCCAGATTCAAAAAAGCCCGCACGGGTGGAAGACGTTTCTCGATCCACACAGCGCGCCTATGGAACGCCCTTCCTCGAGATCTGAGGAAAGAATAAAACTACCTACGATTCAGGAAACGACTCAAAACTCACTTGTTCCCTTAAAACAACTTTTTAACCACTGTTATTTTTAATTGCTTCTGTCTAAAATTGCTTCTGTCCAAAATTGCTGTCCCCCTCTTTTACCCCCGCCCCCACTGGTGTAGGGATTTTTAGCGCTGGGATACCTCAGGGTGACTACGCGCTCTATAAAATTTTTTAATAATAATAATAATAATAATAATAAAACCAGGTCTGGAAGCCATTGGCTCCCACTCTGGTACAAAACTAGACAAAGGACATGGGAGTAACCTCCCCTTTGTCAAGACCCTCCCTGGGAGGGTCCCCTGAATATTCCCAACCCTTTCCCTAGGGTACTTAAGGACTTACCTGGGTGTAGGTCCCTAGAATTGTCATGGGTTTAGATTCAGTTGAGACACCACTTCCTCTTCTACCATCTGGGCACTCTAGACCCTGCTGGACTTCGTTTTGGGCTGTCTTTGTCTCCCTTCCAGTCTGCTGCATTGTCTGTGCCTGTGCATCATACAGGAACCTTCCAAGACCTGTGAACCATTAAAGACTCTTGAAGGAATCTTCCTAGGAGTGAATGAGTCACTCCCCTGCATTCGTAGGCACCACAACTAAGTTGACCTGTCTGCTGATCCTGAGCTCCTCCCGTCTCTGTAAGTTTCTGCAACATTGGTGGTGATTTTCCACTGCTCCTGAGGCCTGCTCTGCCCTCGCATCAAGCTTGAGGCTAGTATCCCTTGTGGGGATTGCAATAACAAAACCTCTGTGCACCATGTCAACTTGCAGTTGCAAAGGCTTATGGACTTCTTTCCATGGAGATCTTTGGGCTTCCAGTATCCCAACTACTCCCAATGACCAGAATGTTCAGCCACATCACATTGTGTGCATAGTGGCCTGCATCTTTTAGTGAGCTGCTTGAGGTCCCCTCGTGACTCCAGTGCCTCCGGCCTGTGGGTCCACTGGAGGGTCACAGTTGCTTCTTATAGGCTCCCCTGATTGCTCGGGCCTGCCCTGACTCCCCTGCTTTTGTTGAGTCCCCTGGACCTTGCTGGTCACGATGTTGCTCCTTCTCCACTTCCTGCATTGGTTGCATTTAGCAAGGCATGCTGGTGCTCTTGCCGGACACAGACCTCTCAGCACTCGACATCCTTCATGAGACAGCTCGTGCACAGCTCCTGGTCCTCCTCAGCATCACCTGATCCACACAGCTGCAGACTCAAAGTCCTTGTCACTCATCCTGCAACACCCGACATCGGAGGGCATTTGTCTTCCAAGTCTCCTGGTCACCCCTGAGTAACATAGACTCTGTTCATCGAAAATAAGAGGATACACCTTACACCTTATATTTCTTCCCAAAGGACACTTTTATTGGAATGTGCACTGTTTCTCGGCAGAGTAGACAGAGTAGACTTCATGGGGAGATTGTGTTAGCAGCTAGACAAGATGGCCATTCCCTAGTGTTTCTCAGGCGCATCAAGAAAATGTTATTAAGGGAAAGACGACTATCTGGCACCCTGCAACTCCACAAACTTGGGAAATGCGTTGGAAGTTCCCAGGATTGACGACTAGGTAGGTTTTCAGACTTACTTTTTGGTCTGACCATTCATTTAGTGCTATTTCCTTGTCACTCCCAGAGTGCTCCATACTCCGGCCGCTCTTTCGAGAGCCCTTCAGCTCAGTTTTTCCTTCTCCTCAGGAATGAGTGCGCATTTGGTGAGAGAGATTGAGCAGGAACTAGCTGAAGACATTTACTCTTTTCTTTGTTTTCCTGCTTTTTTTCTGGATACTACTGTTTTCTTGGACATTTCTGCAATAGTCTTACCTCAAGGGGCTCCTCAAGAATGTACTGGCTGTATTTCCCTGGCTTGCTTTTGCTGACTTATTGATGGTTGTCACTGCAGACAAGCAATATAAACAAATGTTATGGTTTGACCAGAATATTTTTTTCAGTCAAGATGTCTCAAAGACTACTGCTAATCGCAGGAAGGAGTTTTTGAATCTCAGACTGGCGCTCCGATCTGTGAATGCTTGTTATGGCCTTATTTATCCTTGTTTTTTTTAAGTTACATATAAATACAGGACAAACACATTTGAGGATCCTGCAGAGCTTAAGAAATGTATTAATGTGAATAAAGGAGAAGGTCAAGGAATTAGCTAAATCTTAAAATGTTTTTTTTGTATTTTTACAACTCTTTTTTTCTCTCTTTTAGCAGGTCCTCAAATCCTTCTTGTTTCGATAATTCTGTATTTGTTCACTATTATACTTGTATCCAAGGTACACATTTGTTCAGATGTGCTGTCTCCCTATTTTATGGTAAGTCCTTATGGTGCTGTGTTGGGCAAGTTTTTCCTTTCTCTTACAATGTCTTTCCCACATCTGTGAAAATCATATTACTTTAATCTGGATGTTTCCACTTAAAACCTGTATCTGTTTTTCCCATTTCCCTATCTCTTTGACAATATTTATCTTTTGTTCTTTACTCTCATGGCCAAAGCTCTTTGGCTTTTTGCCATCTCTCTTTCACATGTGTTTCTGGGGAGTTTGTGTTCTCCTCATGCCTCTTTAGTTTTTTCTTCATTTCTTACTTCACTTCCTTTCTTGTCCCTCCCCTTTTTTCTTTCGTCTTTGTTACACAACAAACGTTTTGGTAAGCAATTCTGTTTTTCTGGATCTCTATTATTTATTGCCTGGTTTCAGATGGGAGGTAGGATATCCATGTTCTTTCACACTAACCTCTATGTTTTATCTTAAATAATTTCCAATAACTTCTCTTATAACAACTTTTTGTCTGTGGGTGATACTGTCTATTTGGATCTCCACTTCTATTTCTTAAAATTGTTTTGGTTGGTTACGTCTTACAGTCCTTACTGGTTTCTCATTGCTCTTTAATAGTACCTTATTTTTCTTCCTGATGAGTGGTTTATGTATTGTTTCCTGGAATGTTAAAGGAATTCGTAACCCAGTCAAAAAACAGAGCGTTGTCTCCTTTGTCAAAGTTGAAGTGTCAAGTAGCTTTATTGCAAGATACGCATCTTAACCACATCGCTGCTGTGGTTATTTTTCCCCTGTGCTGGAAATTGCCATTTTGCTGCTGTCATGACGAGCTCAGCTCGTCATCAGCACAGCTCAACTGTGCCTCATGACGAGCTGAGCTCGTCATGAGCATGGAAGGGGTTAAAGAACAGGATTTAAACTCCATGCGTATGCAATGTGTCGGTATGTTTTTTGTTCCCCAGCAGTTAATAATAAGAAAGGTATCGTAATATTACTTCATAAATCGTTATGTATTCAATTGTTGAACTCGGCCAAAGATGAAAATGGCAGATATCAATATCTTTTATCAGAGATTAGGATAAATAATACTCAGTTTTCTATTTGTAATGTTTGTGGTCCTAATGGTGTAAATGTTGTATTTTGGAATGCATTTGTACTCTTCTTTCTTCTCATGCATCTGAAAATCTAATAATAGGTGGTGATTGTAATCTAATTCAGGATCCTTTTTTAGCTCAGAAATCTCAAACTAGGGTTATTCCAAACAAAATGCATAAGACCTTCCACAAAGCTATTGCTTTTAGAGGGCAGATAGATGTTTGGAGAGTCTCTCACTCCGATGTTCTAGAGTTCTCCTTTTTCTCCCCTGTCCATAGATCCCACTTTAGAATAGATCATATTTTTTGTATACAACCCATTCTACCATTTCTTGCACACGCCGAGATGGGTTCAATACTTATTTTAGATCATGCCCCAGTCATAGTAGATCTGGACTACCCTAATCCTACTCTCACTTCACGTAGATGGCTATTTAACAATATTATTTTGCTGGACTGTCAATTTGCAGAGCAGTTTACATCAGTTACACAGGAGTTTTTTTTAATAACCTTCCCTCTGACTCACAGATACATTTTGTATGGGACGCATTTAAGGGAACAGCCAGGGGTTTCATTATAGATTACATTGCAAAAAAAGAGGGTGGGGCGTAAAGAATCAGCACTACTTATGGAACAAATACAATTCTTCGAACACAAATGCTTTTCTTCAAGCCACAATTACCCTATAAAAAAAGTCTTGGGACGACACTTGTAAAAGTTTTCTTAAATTAATGGTAAAATGTATAGAGATCGGAACAAGGCTGGAAAATCTTTGGCTAATTACCTTAAAATTAAAAAGCAAAAGACTAAAGTTGTTGCTATAACAGACATAACTGGGCTCAGGCATGATAGTGACTCCAATTTATAAACCCCTGAGTCTTCCCCTTCACAGCATCAGATAGATGCCTTCTTTCAATCTATTCCTACATTACCTGAAAACAATATTGATCTATCCTCTTTGGTTATTTCAATATCCAAGCAAGAAATTTCAAATGCCATGATTTACCTTCCAAAAGACAAAGACCTTTCATTTACATAATTCACTTGGCTCCCAAGTTGAACCCCCCTGTGGCAGCCATAACGCTAGATGCAGAAAAATTATTTGATCATGTGAACTGGGAGTTCATTTTCAGAGAATTGGAATAACATGGCTTTAGTCCTCATATCCATCAATATATTAAGTTATTATTCTCTGATCCCTCTACCTCTATTTGAGTCAATGGTCAGCAGTCCAGTTATTTTCCCCTCCATAGGGGGACTAGACAAGGATGCCCATTATCCCAACTATTGTTTATCTTGTCTCTAGAACTCATCCTGGAAAACATTTGCAGTTCTTCACAATTCACAGTTTTTCAATTTAAAGATATAGGGCCCGATGTAGGTAATTTAATTTTTCCGGTCCTTAAATACCGATTCATACCGAATCGGTATTTATGAATCGGAAAATTGAATGTAGGTAAAAAATCGGTAAAAAATACAGAATCGGTAACAATCGGAATCCACACTTGGTAAATACTGATTCGGTAATCTCCGAATCGGTATCACCCATTCAACCCTATGGGCCTCCAGGCCCATAGGAATGAATGGGAGATACCGATTTGGAAAATACCGAATCGGAGAATACCGAATCAGTATTTACCGAATCGGTAAAATCCGTTCTCGAAAATTCAAATAGAAGACATGTGAACCAGTTAACCAATCAGGGACATCCACCACACCTCACAACAAAGCAACTGAGAATTCAACCAATCCACTGCAAGTACCACACCCCAGTACCTGGAGGTGGCCACACCCATGCAGGTGCAGAGTCACAGAACTGTTTGGAGAGCTGGAGGGAAGACAGAGGAGCAGGCTGCACTGCGCCCAGCAGAGCATCACCATGGAGTCCCAGGAAGGGCAGAAGGATGGAGGTGACAGAAAAAGGAGGCTGAAATTCAGCACAACTGAGCTCCAGGTGCTGGTAGAGGAGGTAGTGCAGCATTACAGCCAGCTTTATGGGAGACAGTCCCTGAAAGTAGCAGAGTCTGTCAAAAGAAACACCTGACTGGTGATCCAGAGCAAAGTAAATGCCCTAGGGGTCAAACATCATGAAATTGAAGACATCAAAAAAGGTGGTATGATCTGAGGGTCACGACCAAAAAGAAGATTTCAACACAGAGGAAAGAATTCTCAGCCACAGGTGGAGGGAAGAGCCGTGCACCAAGCCTCACTGAACTGGAGCAGCTGGTGGAATCCACCATGGAGTCGGAATGCATTCACGGGATCGGGGATGCTGACAGCTCAGCCAGAGCTGCAAGAAAGAAAGGTAATATGCATGGACATAAATCCCCACCCATTCCCTGGCCCCTTCCCCAATGTGGGAGACTGAATCACAATCCAGAACACATGTCAGTACTCACCAGCAATGCATCATATTAGTCGTAGTCATAGGAACATACATCAAAGAAGCCAACACAGAATTCAGCATACCATGCCACACTCACCATACACAACCAGTTGAGGCGTAGGAAATTGTGTGATAGGAATGTGTATAATGAAGACACATAGGTGATCATTGTCCATGTCTGCCCACAGGAGAGTCATCGCGCAGTGCAGCGCAGGGAGGGGAGGCGAGTGCACCAGCAACGGCTGCGAGGGAGAAGCCTTCAGACACATCAGGACCCAGCACTGTCCCTGAGGACACTTCCACAGTGCAGGCACCCACAGCATTGGAGGAAGACACCACAGCACAGCCACTGTCACCCCTGCTGTTTGGGACACAGACTCCGCCAGCACCTGCAGGTGCCACAACACCAAGCTCAGGGTCCTCTGTGCATGTGAGGCCAAGGAGGCAGGATGTTCCACCACGCAGGATCCTAGCAAGCTCTGATGAAGAAGAGGTGGAGGTTCACACACACAGAACTCCACCATTGGCTGTGCGTGCAAGTGTCTGTGGTCGTAGGGCACGCGAGCGAGACGAGGGGCAGGAAATGCAGGGGGTCTTTGCTGGTTTGGAAAGAACAATGGTGAAGATCTAGCGCATGCAGGCCAAAGGGATCATGGCAATGCACAGACAGGTGCGCATCCTGAACAGCAGGATGTCGAACATTGGTCGGGGGATATGCTCCATGGCCCTAGGAATGGAGTCCATGGCAAAAGGAATGGAGTCCATGGCAGAGGGGGTGAGGGAAATGGGTGTGCGCATGGGTTCCCTCTGTGACATGCTGGAGAATGACCAGACAGGAAGGCGCAGGAATAGGCACGTACTGAAGCAGCAGAATAACGCCATCAACCGGCTGGCAACTGCAACCACCTTGCTATGCCGCTGGTCAGTGAACATGCAGACTGACATTGTGCACTGCTGCAGTGACTTGTCCAGGGGGATGGATAGAGTGACCTCTGCTATGGAGGTACTGCTGACACAGCAGACAGCCACTGCTGGTAACACGTGTGTCGGGGACACAGAGGAGTCCACAAGCAGGAGTGGATGCAGCACGCCTGTACAGGACGTTCGTCGGAGCAGCAGGCTCCATGCAGAAGACCCTGGCACCACTGCGCAAGTTGACCGCCTGCCCCATAGCTCCCACACCATGTTGCGTAAGTGCAGGCAATAAAAAACAATCCTGAACACAGGACAGGTCACAGTGATGTGAACTTTGGCCACCCAGTGTGAAATGCGGATGTTGTTTGATTCATGTGGTCTGGTATATGTGAAGTGCAGTAGTGCATATTAAACTGAGTGCTTCAAGAACTACACATGCCTGTGTCTACTCACTTTATTAGAAATATCTTTTTGTGATTTCTGTGTGTCTCAGTCTGCCATCTGTTGCAGGCGCTGCTCCTGCTGCATTGTGATCGGCTTGTTCTGTCCCATCATTTATGTCCTCATGATATGTGATTTCTACCTCTGTGCCCTCCTTGGTGGCAAGATTGTGCAGCATAGTGCAGGTCGCAATAATTTTGCAACAGATCATTGGCGTGTACTGCCGTGCACCTCCACTCTTAAGGAGGCAGCAAAATCTGCTTTTAAGCAGTCCAAAAGTGCGTTCCACCACGCAACGTGTTGTTCTGTGTGTCACGTTGTAACGCCTTTCACTCCTGGTGGATGGATTCAGGTAAGGGGTGAGGACAAATGAATGCAGGGCATATGCACTGTCACCTGTGTGGAAAATGAAATAATGATTAGTCACATACTCATGATTGATCCTTCTGCATTGGCTATCAGGGTGTCTCACAGTTATTTACCTAGCAGGTATCCTCCCCCGAAATCACCAGCAACAAGGCTTGTGTATATCCCACTATTCTGGAAGATGTAGGAGTCGTGGGTACTCCCTGGAAATTTGGCAATAATGTTGGTAATGATGTTGGCAGCGTTGCAGATCACCTGCACATTGATTGAATGTGTAGACTTCCGGTTACGATAAATGTGTTCTGTTGCTGCAGGTGGGCATAGTGGGATGTGTGTCCCATCGATCCAGCCTATGATGTGCGGGAAGTTTGCAAGTTGGTAAAAATCGGTTTTGGTCTTTGCTAGTTCAGCAGGTGTGTCAGGGAAATCAATGTAGTGTCCAATCCTCTGCATCATGGCGTCAAGACATTTCCTGAAGAAACGTGACAGGCAGCTCTGGGACACCCCACCTACCACAGCAATCACATGCTGGTAGCTCCCAGAAGCAAGAAGGTGTAGGCAGCACAGCACCTGCACATGGGGTGGGATGGCATGTGCTCTTGGGGTTGGGTGTTCCAGATATGGGTGGAGGTCCATGTTCAAGTCCAGGATGGTTCTGGGGTGTAGCCTGTACCATTGCAGGATCTCAGGTTCAGTCAGTTGGAATAGGGTGACCCTCTGCCTATACACTTGCTCCTCCCTTAGCCAGACCCTCTCTCCTGCTGCCTGTATCCGTAGCAGCCTTGTCATTATGTAGAAAGCCGCCATTGTGGTTGCACTGTTGAATTTTGGGGCCTTATTTTATATCCTGCACCTGGTTTCCACCTGCTTTCATTCCGTGGTAATTATCGACTCTTAAATACCGATTTTCATGGTATTCGGTATTTTTGGGGTTTCCTACATCTCAATATGCCTTTTTTACCATTTCTTATTTACCGACTCGGTAAATATGAATTCGGTATATTCCGATTCGTGAAATACCAAATCGGTATTTTACCGACTGGTTTTTAACGATTTGGACACTTTTTTTCCACATACATCTCAATACTCCTATTCCGGTCGGAAAGGGCTGAAATTACCGAATTTCAGCCGTTACCAACCGGTATTTGGCTACCTACATCGGGCCCATAGACATTAAATGTACTGCTATGCAGATGATATTTTGCTACACATCACTAACCAAAGCACATCCATTCTGGAATTTTTTATCATTAGTACAGGAATACTCCATAGTTTCAGATATAAACTTAATATAGATAAATCAGAGATTCTTCCTCTAAACAAATACTGCCTTCCAGTCATGTTCAAAGTTATGTGGTTTACATGGAACTAAAAAATATAAAATGCTTAGGTATCTTAGCCCCCACATGCATCATCCCGGCCGTTTGCGAATTCTAAATTGCGAAAAATAGCGAAACGCAATTTAGAATTCGCAAAACGGGATGCATGATCAATTTCTAATAATATTAGCGATTCGGTAAAATTCGCATTTTTTACCGAATCGCTAATATTATGCGACTTCTATTCGCATTTCCCATTGATTCCTATGGCCCAAAAGGCCCATAGGAATCAATGGAAATTGCGAGTGGCACTTAGAAAATTTCATGGGTGCAGGGGGGGGTCCAAAGGATCCCCCCATGCACCCCTGAAATGTATTTTTCGCATCATGTTTCACACACACATGTCCTAAGGACATGTGTGTGTGAAACATGAATGTTGAAAAAAAAACATTTTCGGCTGTTTAAACACTTTTTCCAAATTTACCGAGTGGTTCAACCACTCGGTAAATTTGGCTCCCTATTTGCGAATTTACACTTTCAAAAACATTGATGCATTGCTTTTAAGAAATCGCACATCTGCGACTTCTTAAAAGCACCCGCAATTTTAGAACTCGCAATAAATGTTGCGAATTCTAAAATTGCTTCATGCATCCCAAAAAGCACTTTTGCATTCGCAAACGGCCGATTTTAAGGAATCGCACCGTTTGCGACTACAAAAATGCTTGATGCATGTGGGGGTTATACACAAACAACATTAAAAAAAATGAACTTTATTTGAATTAAATTATTTTTAAAAAATCGGCTTTAATAGAGGGCTGGTGCCCGTTATTTTTGTCCTGTGAGGTAGATTGGCAACTAATAAATTGATGTTACTACCGATAGTCAATTTTTATGTTGACAGTATCCCTTCCACTTTTTTTAAAAAAAATGTTAATCTCTTGCTCATTACATTTTTATGGAATAGTCGCAACCCTAGAATCTCATTAGTACGTCTGCAACAGTCAAAGGAAAATGGAGGCGGTCCATTTCCCCAATCGTAAACAATACGATACATTGAAACAAATGTGGCCCTCCCTTGCGCTAACCCCTCAAGCAGAAGTGACTACATGGGGTCAACTGGAACAAGCCCAATGCACACTATTTACTTTCAACAATGTGGTTCTTCTCTCTCAACCCCCTAATGCCTTTTTTCTCTCCAATACTTACCCACTCCATAGCAGTTGCTAAACCTCTAATTGTTTCCTCTAACTCCCACATGGATACTTTTCTGCAAACTCCCATTTGGTACAACAAACACTTAAAACTAAATACCAGAGTCCTCTCTTGGGCAGAGTGGATTAACAGAGTTATTATTACCATTGGTGATATACTCAACAACGGCTCTCTTTTCAATTTGTCTGAGATTCAGGAAAGGTATGGCATATCTTCTTTTCATGATACACATTACTTTCATCATAAGATTCTTCTTCTTCCTCTCCTCATTCAGGCTTCTCTCCCTGTTCCAGTATATCAACCACCCAGCCCTTAATTTAGACTTTTTCTCTCATGTGAAAGCCTCTTGTTTTTACAGGATTTTACATGCCTCTCCGATTTGAGAACTAAATCCAAGGTGCAGTTCTAATGGGAAGCAGATCTTAAGTAAGAGATCTCTCTACAGACATGGGAATCCATTTGGGCTAAAATTCACAGTTCATATCACTAAGCAAGCACAACACAAACACTGGATTATATTTAGGTCTCGCCTGGCGTTGCAGCGTAAAGCGCTGTTCGCTGGACGAAAGATATTGTAAGAGAGTAGATTTGAGAAGGGGACTTGAAACCCTCCACTCATTTCCATTGGCTGGCATCACAATTTATGCTAAATGGTGGCTGCCATTGGAATGAGGTTTTTTTGTTGACGCCCTTTTACCTTTTCGTCTGGCCGATCCAGACAGGGTTGTTGTAAAGCAATTTCTTATCTTTATGGGGGCCATCTGTTTTCACTTAGCCCCGTGTTTATTTTTGCATGCCATTTCACTTAAAGTGAAATCGCGATGCAAATATAAACACGGGGCTGCGTGAAAACAGATAGTGAGCATGAACGCCTCAATGCCGCTCCACGGGTTAAGCTTAAACATGCATTTATAATAAAGGCGTGCACATACAGTATCGCTAGAAAATGTTTTCTTCGTCCAAAAGACAGGAAAAACAGGAATCTCTTCGGTAATAGTAATAGGTTGCAGGCTGCAGCCACTAAATTCAACTCTGACAAAAGTCACAATCAAGGTAACCAGCCCAACAAAAATGAAACAAGTGTCTTGTGGTCATCTACTGGGTTTCTGTGTGCTCTGGTGAGCAAGCTGCCATGCACTAGACCGTCTGGCAATAGTCACATGCACATATGGGGCGGTGGCCCTTCTACAAACCTAGCAGAAATTGCTATGGGCTTAGTAATGTGCCAGGCATCCTTGTAGTTCACTGGCGCACCCCCGAGGCTGGCGTAGTTCCTTCTTGTAATCCAGTTTCAACAACAAACATTTCTGCCTTGTGTGATGCGCCCTGTCGCTAGCTATTTTCTCACCACAAGTTGCCACCCCCTTCTAGCCTGCTACTCCTACAGCCCGTCCTTTTCTAGAGGCCCCCCTTATCCCCTTCCGATGGGCCGAGGAGCTCAGTGTAACTGCTCGTCTCCTGGTATGTACATTCTTTCTAGGCAAAACTGACAAGTTAAACCCTGCATCAGCATCTGCGATTTTTAAAGGGAATGCACTTTCTGGGTAGGCAGTAGAGCTTACAAAAAAGGAGATTATGTGAAAGGAACGAGCAGGCCAAAGCATTCCAGGGCTGCTCGCATTTTAACAGCATGGTCATATTTTATATCGAGGGCAATTAAAATAAAAAATGACAAAAGCTACCAATTCACATATAAAAATAATGTAAATAACAAAAGTGTGTGCCTTCTTTCAAGAAGAGCGAGCATGAAGAATCTTACTAGATTCTTTAGAAAGCCCTCAGTCACCAACCTAGTTGGTGACTGTTAACCTTCACTCACCTGAAATCCAGGTTGTTCAACTTGAGAGATGAGACACTAATTCTCTTCCACACTTAAAAACCTATACTAGCCTAAGTGGATGTACAACTCAGTTTGGCAGGAATTGATTCCCAGGGGAATGGGGAAAAATGGGATAAAATAATAAACAAAAAAGAAACACTCCTCTGGTTATGGCTCATGTTGATTAGACGTCACTCCTTTCTAGCTTAAAGCCTTCGGCAAGTTTTACTTCAGGGAGTTGAAGAGTATATCTAAAACATAAGCGAATATGTTATCACACTTCTCTTATAAAAACCATGCCTTGTCTTTTTCTCTATATGTTTATAACATTAGTCAAGAAGATACCTTTGTAAAAAACGTGATTCTGATTCATCATAAGTAGTTTTTATGACAACATGCTATTATTCTTATCTTTAAATCTGTGGAAATAAAATGACAGCAATTACTGACCTGCACTGTCATTCCCGTACACTATATAGTATGACCTTCGCACTAACTTACTAAATAATAACTTCCAGAAACATACAAAAATAATCACAATGTGCACTGAGTCTTAATATGCTGTCAATAAAGTTCTTTCTCTCCTCTTGTGTTTTCATTTTATGCTCAGATTTGTGATCGTGGCGACAGAAGAGTCCCAGATTATCCTCAGGGATTCAAAGGTAAGTCATCGGAAGTTTCATTAAGCACAAATATCTGTTCTTTCAGTTTTGTAGCTCCTTTATTATTACCAAATCTTGATTCTGTAAACGATGTTCGGAAAATCAAAGAATACATACGCAAAAACAAATGGAGTTGGTAATTACCTTTTTTCCTTTATGTGCGCTTCTCTCTACGAGAGCTTTTTCAAAGATTTTACTTGATTTATGATTTCTATTTCTTTTGGTGCAGATCGGACATATTTCCCCTCAAGACCGGACAGGAAGATTTGCTGCGTTGGTGTTACCATGGAAACCCTGCCGAAGATGCATCACCGCTGAAACACTTCTCGCACTGGGAAGGTACCTTGAAGACTGCAGAGGAACACACAGGACTGGAGCTGCTCTGGAAATCAGGTGAGGAAGAGGATTCAACAAGCACAACTGAATTCTGTTGTAATGTAGGGCCTTTTACACAGTTTTGTTTGGGTGGGGTTCTCCAGTTAGGGTGTGGTTAGAAGATCATGGGAAGCATGCTTCAACTGCCATTAAGGCCATGTGCTGAGTATGCAATGAGCCCCTGAGCTCAAACTGAATATCCAGTTTATTCCTGCATCAGGTTGTACAATGAGTATGCAAAATGAGCCCCAGATCTCAAACTAAATATCCAGTTTATTCCTGCATCAGGTTGTATATAAATGTCACTTTGGCCAATGCTTGTGCAAAAGGAGCCAACTTAAAAACCTCTCATAGTAAAATATCAAACAAGGAACAATATTCATGACAAAGTAAAAACAAAAGACACACATCCAATCCTCATTACAAAGTATGGGGCTGGGCTATGTTCTTAGTAAAAACCCTAACAGTCGCTCCCCTCACTGGCCACCCTACAGGGCGAGGTTTCTGTGGGAACCACAAGTGAAATTGTTTTTACCAATTTGGCAGCGTGAACAAATGAAGCTGGTTCCCAGGAATTTTCATCAGCAGAGTAACCTTTCCATGCTATAAAATAATGAAGTTTGCCTTGTATTCTCTTAGTGTCTAAAACACAACCTACTTCATATTCCAAATGACCATCAATAGGGATTGGTGGGGGAGGAGATATTTGTCTGGTTTCTGAATTATAAGGTTTCGACAGGGACACATGAAAGGTGGGATGCATGGAATATTCAGAAGGTAACTCTAACTGTACAGTAACTAAGTTTATGATTTTATTTATAGGAAAAGGTCCGATATAACGTGGATGTAATTTTTTGGATCTACTATGTTTAAATTCTTAGTGGATAGCCGCACTTTATCTCCTAATTGATAACTTGGAGCAGAGTTTCTGTGTTTGTCCGCTTGTCTTTTCATTATTTCTTTGTAATTATTTAAATCATTTTTAGCCTTTTCTTGTATATCTAATAATTGTTGTAAATGATCTGTGACTGCAGGTGTAAAGGATGAGTCTACTGATATTGGTAAGGCCTTACGATGATCGCCATTTAAAAAATAGAAGGGTGTACATTGTGTAGCTGAGTGCACACTATTAGTATAAATGAATTCAGCCAAAGGTAAAGTTTTATCCCATTCGCTAGTAAATTCAGCCATTAAACAATGTAGCGTTTGTTTGTTTAACTTATATTAAAGTAGCAAAATTTCAGATTTATATATTTGTCAAGCAAGTTCATATCGAGTCCATCTGATATATTTAGGAAGCTCCTAAATGCTGGCAACAATAAAATTGAGCCCCCTATGTTCGCCTTCAAGAGGTCAACCAGCCTACGTGAAAAATTGGTCCACACGCGACCCAAAGATGTACCTACCAGACCCATTGGCACATTATGGGATCTCCCAGCTGTAACAGGGCACCACCTGTGCAGTGCTTGCTCAGTGTGCCCCAAGACTACACGCTCCCTCAAGGTAGACATAGGCACCAGCCGTTCGTGGGTGCAAAAACAGTTCACCAACTGTAACAGTTCAAACCTAATTTACCTACTTACATGTCCTTGCAACCAGAAGTATGTTGGGATGACCACTAGGAAGGTACACACCAGAATACTCAAACACAAAAATGTGTTCAGGTGTAAACAAAACGTACCAAAACTGTCAAAACATTTCCTGGAGTGCAATCACCAGGAGACAGACTTCACATGGACAGTTTTAGAGAAACCTTATATTGCGCCACATCTTGCTGACATCTCTAGGTTTCTTTTTCTTAAAGAGCAAAAATCGATCTATAAATTGACCACTGACACCTGTGCATTAAATGACGAAATCCCTTGGACAGCCCTGAATTGATGCTATAGGTCGTTCGAGGCCTCTACATTGTGCGTATAGGCATGGCAGAATGCAACACTTATAAGGGGTACACTCTTTTCTCTCCTGGACGGATAGCCCTCCTCAGGGCAGACTGAGTAGTGCATCATGACTGATAGCACTTACTCTACGTGACTGCACAATCCTTTATGATTTTTTGCATGTTCTAACAGCATACACACTCTATTCTCTTATAAACACAGGACTGCACCATTGCCTGTTGACAGCACAACATATATCTTTTTCACTCCATCTTAGCTGTGGTGTCTATACAGTGTCAACGAGACAGTTTTGCCACAATATATATGCTTTATTGGCCCCTTTTACTGTTAGGGTTCAATAAAGTTTTTTGACTCGTACGGAAAAAAGATTATGATCACCTACAGAGTAAACGGTGTTGTCTTAAGGTATACGCGCTATCACCTGCTACACATATTACCTATTATATATGTTATTCTGATATAAGAAATATTGAGCGTGATTAAATAGATGAATCGAACAATCTGCCTATTCTTCATCTTTTTCATTTTCATGTTTATCGGACGAGTTGTTGAAAACCAGCTTAAGAACTACATTGGTCCGCGCTATGACGCGTTTTTGTAGTCCGCCGCGTGGCTCTCGCGAGAGAGTTTTCTCAGACAGAACAGGCAACGGAAAAGATCAGTTCCCCGTGAGACTCACAAACGAGGCAATTGCGCGCCTAAAGGAGTTTAAAACAGCGCAACTTCTACTTAAGGGGTATGCAACATATTCACATTTTATGTTACCATTTTAAAGGGAAGTGAATACTATGAGGAAGGCTCCTCCCCCTCAAACACCCTTATAAGCGGCCATAATCCTGCCCTCGTTGCCTCCCCCTGAGCTCAGTTGAAAGCTACGAGGCAATGACGGACAGATGAGGCGAGTGATGTTTTGGAGTAAGGTTACTGCAAAGGCATGAGAGATCAGATATTTGGGGTGACTCGATCGCTATATTTGTAGAGAGGGTCTCCACTCTGACCCTCGTATCTAATTCATTTCTCAACATAGATTAATTATACACAGTACATTTAAAGTTCTGATAAAGTAATGTATAGTCTGAGATGGTTCTTTTGGACTGGTTTGGAGAAAGGGCCTGTTTCTCTTTCAGTCAGAGACCTGGTTAATGCTCAAAAAGGTGTAAAGATTATAAGGGTATCAGTCAAGGTAGTCAGGAGGTAGACTAGGTTACTATAGCCTATAGCTTCTCTTTCATCCCTTTCTTTACCTTTTCCAGAGCGGGCCTCATTTTACCCTGAGCAAGGTACCAGGAGAGGTGAGGTTTGCTCCCTGTACAACACAGGTCAGTACATAGCAAGTTCAAAAATTTTAGTCACCTCTGTATGGGACTGTGACCAATGAGCAATATTACTTTGGGATTCATGTTATATACTTTTGATTTTTTGTGAATAGATACAATCGACACTGGTTGATACAGAGGATTGAGAGAAACATTTACGACACAGATGTATCCTTTAATTGATTTAGTTATGTTTCCACGTTTTTGATATGCAGTAGCAAACGTTCAGGACTACGGCCCTGAAGAAAGCCGCGGGATTTGGTTCTCATGAGGCTGAAACATGTTGGCCGAATACATGCAGTTATATGGTTAGACTGCATCTTTGCACTGTTCCTGTTTTTAGTAAGGGAGTGATCAAGTTATATTAAAGTTTTGTATTGATCTTCTATCCTTTTTTAAACTCACTACACTTTATTATTTTTCTGCACTGCACCGGACTCCATTACGATCTTTGCACACATGGTCTTCACTACATTTGGAGATGCGACCCAGATAAGCATAGGTTATGGACTAGTCTCAATGATCATGGGACACACCATTCCTATTTGGATGACCAAAATAGAATACATGATCTACATCTGACGTTGATGGACATCCAGTCTTTCTCTGTATGGGTCTATTCGATATTTGAAGTGAATCCCAATACACAGGTTGCTCAGGTAGGCACTTTATGAGCAATCTAAATAGTATATAGCCTCATCAACGCCCACTGACTTGGTTAGTAGTGTCCTTTGACCTCTGGAGCACATTAGGCCCAGGTATAGACCCCCAGTGTGTGTTTTTGTTGTTGAATTGATTTAGTAGGGGACTTCACCCTGGGTAGGTCTTTAAATATTTTCGCTCTGACCCTTCTTCTCCGGATTGTTTAGTAGTATAGAGCAGCTGACGGCTGCTGGTCTCTTTTTACACTATACTTTATAAGGCAGATGTCAGTTAGTCATTCTTTTGGCACTAACATTTCACACTAGTTCTTTCTCTGGAGGAATTTCCAGGTCTAGTCCCCCAGCAGTTCCAGTTCCATTCTTTAGTTCTAACATTATCATCGCAGAAATTAGTGGTATAGCGTATGATGACGCACAATATCAATCCATACTAGACAACATGCCCAGAATTCTAGACACTCTATCAGCACCTAATGTTGTCACAACTGACGACTGGACCAAGGTGATGATTTTAAAGAAATCGCACTCCCGTACGACGGTACATGGCCTAATCATGGCGGAGTATATGCAAGCTAGCTGTGCCCCGCCCGGGTTAATAGTGACAAATGAACCATGTTTGTTTCTTACAGACAAAGCATTCCTGAAAGACTGGTCACTAATTGTGTGGCGGTGCACCCGTGATTGGCTAATTTTGATAATCAGTACAGCCAAATGGGTGGCCGACCAAATCCTGGTTGAGATACAGGTCTTGGAAGCAGCCATTAAGACCACGGTTTCACCGTCTGTTTTCAAGAAACAGCTAGATGAATCTAATAAGACCAACAATGAATTTAGAGGTCCGATCTTACAAGCTAAGATTGACAAATTCAAAAAAGACCTTGCGAAATTCAAACATGATGTGGTATACCCGTAATCGAGTGACTCGTATAAGGCACCCAATTTTAGAAATAGTGGCAAAAGGTATGGCTCAAATTACTCTGGTTACAGTTCTGGATCAGAGAGTGATCCGGACTCCACTAATAACCCACCACCCATCATGAGAGGGAGGGGTCGATCACAAAGATTTCAGAACTACAGAGGTCAACCTACTGGCCAATTCCAACCTTGGTGGCCACCTTCCAACTGGGGTCCACGAGTCCAGCCACAATACCCTTTCCAGCCACATATGGGACCATTCCCTGGTTACCAGCACAACTATGGCAACCAGTCTTTTTTAGCGTTTGGCCAAAGACGTCCGAGAGGCAAAAAAAGAAATGCTTAACCTCAAGTACATTGGGACACATCGGAGGGGCCCATGCAGGCACCAGGAGCCAAACCAGGAGAACTCCAGCCCAAACAGGGAACGACTAAGGCCCAGTTTGGTTGTCAATTTAAGTATTCAAACCTTGACTGACCAGGAAGAACTTGTTCTCAATAAAGGTTTGGGGTTTGTGATCACGAACACCGGAGATCCTTTCCAAACACAAGTGGAATTGGCACAGTTTTTTCGTAAGCTTCGGCTACGATACTTTTTCCAGGATAAAGATACCACACCAGATTCTGCCTCCACAGCAAACACGGGCCTTAAAAAGAAATCCACCTTTTGTCCTCCGGCCCATCAGATACCACCACAAGAGGCCACCTTTGAGCAAGCTGTCAGAGATGACGTTAACAAAATATGGAGTGCTTCCAAAAATGAGTTCAACAACTTGTCCAAGGTGGAACAACAAGCCTTACGGGCCCTAACACAAGATTACTCTATCACGATCAAGCCCACTGACAAAGGGGGTGCGGTCGTGATACAAAATACGATTGACTACAGAGCCGAGTCCTTAACACAATTAAATGTCCTAACATCCTATGAACCCCTGTTGACAGATCCAACTGAAAGGTTGTCCACTGAAATCAAAACCATGGTAGAAGAAGCTCTATGTGAAGGCTGGATCACTAATCAAGAAGCAGGCTTTTTAGTGACTTCCAACCCTACCATGCCGTACTTTTACACTTTACCCAAAGTGCACAAACCCCAGAGACCACCACCTGGGAGACCAATTATATCAGGTCTGGGCTCCCTTTTGGAACCTCTTTCTGCCTTTGTGGACCACTTTTTGAGGCCTCTGATCCAAACCATGCCTACATACCTCAAAGATACTACTGATGTGTTACAAGCCATACCTGAGATTGAATATAACATCGAGACAGACTACCTTGTCTCTTTTGATGTGGAGTTTTTGTACACGTCAATACCTCAGGATGTGACTCTGGACACTATTCATAATATCTTGAGCCAAACCGAGCTGGATTCCATCACACCGGTTTCTTTCATCATGGCCTTGGCCAAGTTGGCTATGAAAGACAATTTTTTCAAATATGAGGACAAGGTCTACCTTCAAACGTCAGGGACCAGTATGGGCAGCATTTTTGCCCCGAGCTTGGCGAATCTGTATGTCAATACCTTTGAGCAACAACACGTCCTGACGCTAACCAACCCCTTCCACCCTTATATTAAGTGGTGGAAGAGGTATATAGATGATATCCTGGTAATTTGGAGAGGAGACCGTGATTCAATCCTCTAGTTCCATCAGTGGTTGAACATGCAAAATCAGTTTTTGCTGTTTACTGTGGAGATCAACAAAGACAGGATTTCCTTCTTAGATCTTTCTATCTATGCCACCTAGTCAGGGCTACAAAGTGAGCTATTCTGAAAACCAATGGCCAGGAACTCTCTCTTGTTATATCAGAGCCAGCACCCCAAAGCCCTCAGAGATAACTTGCCCTTTGGGCAGTTTCTCCGAGTGAGGCGCAACTGCTCAGCGAGAGAGACTTTTTCCAAACATGCCACGGAGTTATGACACCAACTATCAGATAGACAATATCCAAAGAGACTAATTAAACGTTCTCTTAAACGGGACTCTAACAACAATCGCTCAGGTTTACTAGATCCTCCGATGCCCAAAACACCAACTGTAACAGTTCAAACCTAATTTACCTACTTACATGCCCTTGCAACAAGAAGTATGTTGGGATGACCACTAGGAAGGTATCCACCAGAATACTCGAGCACAAAAGTGTGTTCAGGTGTAAAAAAACATATCAAAACTGTCAAAACATTTCCCCAGTGCAATCACCAGGAGACAGACTTCACATGGACAGTTTTAGAGAAACCTTATATTGCGCCACATGTTGCTGACATCTCTAGGTTTCTTTTTCTTAAAGAACAAAAATAGGTCTATAAATTGACCACTGACACCTGTGGATTAAATGACAAAATCCCTTGGACAGCCCTGAATTGATGCTATAGGACATCCGAGGCTTCTACATTGTGCGTATAGGCATGGCAGAATGCAACACTTTTAAGGGGTACACTCTTTTCTCTCCTGGACGGATAGCCCTCCTCAGGGCAGACTGAGTAGTGCATCATGACTGATAGCACTTACTCTACGTGACTGCACAATCCTTTATGATTTTTTGCATGTTCTAACAGCATACACACTCTATTCCCTTATAAACACAGGACTGCACCATTGCCTGTTGACAGCACAACATATATCTTTTTCACTCCATCTTAGCTGTGGTGTCTATACAGTGTCGACGAGACAGTTTTGCCACAAGATATATGCTTTATTGGCCCCTTATACTGTTAGGGTTCAATAAAGTTTTTTGTCTCGTACGGAAAAAAGATTATGATCACCTACAGAGTGAACGGTGTCATCTTAAGGTATATGCGCTATCACCTGCTACACGTATTACCTATTATATCTATTATTCTGATATAAGAAATATTGAGCCTGATTAAATAGATGAATCAACCAATCTGCCTATTCTTCATCTTTTTTCATGTTCATTTTCATGTTTATCGGGCGGTTAGTTGAAAACCGGCTTAAGAAATACATTGGTCCGCGCTATGACGCGTTTTTGGAGTCCGCCGCGTTGCTCTCGCGAGAGAGTTTTCTCAGACAGAACAGGCAACGGAAATGATCGGATCCCTGTGAGACTTACAAACGAGGCAATTGCGCACCTAAAGGAGTTTAAAATAGCGTAACTTCTACTTAAGGGGTATGCAACATATTCACATTTTATGTTACCATGTTAAAGGGAAGTGAATACTATGAGGAAGGCTCCTCCCCCTCAAACACCCTTATAAGCGGCCACAATCCTGCCCTCGTTGCCTCCCCCTGAGCTCAGTTGAAAGCTATGAGGCAACGACGGACAGGTGAGGCGAGTGATGTTTTGGAGTAAGGTTACAGCTAAGGCATGAGAGATCAGATATTTGGGGTGACTCGATCGCTATATTTGTAGAGAGGGTCTCCACTCTGTCCCTAGTATATAATGCATTTCTTAACATAGATTAATTATACACAGTACATTTAAAGTTCTGATAAAGTAATGTATAGTCTGAGATGGTTCTTTTTGGACTGGTTTGGAGATAGGGCCTGTTTCTCTTTCAGTCAGAGACCTGGTTAATGCTCAAAAAGGTGTAAAGATTATAAGGGTATCAGCCAAGGTAGTCAGGAGGTAGACCAGGTTACTATAGCCTATAGCTTCTCTTTCATCCCTTTCTTTACCTTTTCCAGAGCGGGCCTCATTTTACCCTGAGCAAGGTACCAGGAAGGGTAAGGTTTGCTTCCTGTACAACACAGGTCAGTACATAGCAAGTTCTAAAATTGTAGTCACCTCTGTTTGGGACTGTGACCAATGAGCAATCTTACTTTGGGATTCATGGTATATACTTTTGATTTTTTGTGAATAGATACAATTGACACTGGTTGATACAGAGGATTGAGAGAAACATTTACGACACAGATGTATCCTTTGATTGATTTAGTTATGTTTCCACGTTTTTGATATGCAGTAGCAAACGTTAAGGACTTTGGCCCTGAAGAAAGCCGCGGGATTTGGTTCCCTTGAGGCCGAAACATGTTGGTCGAATACATGCAGTTATATGGTTAGACTGCATCTTTGCACTGTTCCTGTTTTTAGTAAGGGAGTGATCAAGTTATATTAAAGTTTTGTATTGATCTTCTATTCTTTTTTAACCTCACTACACTTTATTATTTTTCTGCACTGCACCGGACTCCATCACGATCTTTGCACGCATGGTCTTCACTACATTTGGAGATGCGACCCAGATAAGCATAGGTTATGGACTAGTCTCAATGATCATGAGACACACCATTCCTATTTGGATGACCAAATGAGAATACATGATCTACATCTGATGTTGATTGACATCCAGTCTTTCTCTGTATGGGTCTATTCGATATTTGAAGTGAATCCCAATACACGGGTGGCTCAGGTTGGCACTTTATGAGCAAGCTAAATGGTATATATCCTCAGCAACGCCCACTGACTTGGTTAGTAGTGTGCTTTGACCTCTGGAGCACGTTAGGCCCAGATATAGACCCCCAGTGTGTGTTTTTTGTTGTTGAATTGCAAACAGCTTAGTCATAGTTCTCTTAAATAACGGCCAATTATGTAAAATGGGATCATTCCAAACAATATATGGAATAGACCAATTAGCCACAGTGCCTCCTAAATAGGACAGCACAAAAGCCACCTTAGTTGCATCGTTAGGGAATTACTGCAGTTTACAGAGGAAATGTAATTGGCACTGACTGATAAAAATATTGCCTTTGAACTATCTTCAAAAAATCATTCTTTTGCAGATAAAGCCACAACATTAGGAACTGTCACTGTCACTGTGACTTGTACAGGTGATGAAGTTGTGTCAGATGTAATGAAACTATGCGAGGTTTTCATCCTAGCTTCTGTATCTACAGAAGATATGAAGGTTGAAGTAAAGGGGGCGTCCAATAGAGATTGTCTTGGTTTATATCTAACTACCTCCTGACGTGATTCCATGTTTTCCTGTTTTAATTTGTGTATTTCTGACTGTATTTGTTCCAACAATAGGGTTACTGAATTGCCCATCTCTGAATTCTCATTAAGAGCCTGAGCCATGGCTTGGATATCTATTCAGTCATCCTGCAAGTCCAGATCTCTTAAGGAGTACTTAAATTGTTGTGAAGGCTCGTGCTTCTGTTAAGCTTCACATACCTGAAATCCAGGGTGTTCAACTTGAGAGATGAGACTCTAATTCTCTTCCCCCCCCTAAAAACCTATTCTATCCCAATTGGATGTACAACTCAGTTTGGCAAGAACAGATTCCCAGGGGAAAGGGGAAAAATGGGACAAAATAATAAACAAAAAATAAACACTCCTCTGGTTACGGTTCACTTTGATTAGATGTCACTTTTTTTAGCTTAAAGCCTTCAGCAAGTCTTACTTCAGGGAGTTGACAAGTACATCTAAAACATAAGCGAATATGCTATCACACTTCTCTTATAAAAACCATGTCTTGCCTTTTTCTCTATATGTTCATAACATTAGTTAACAAGATACCTTTGTATAAAACATGATTCTAATTCATCATAAAGGGTTTTTATGACAAAATGCTATAATCCTTATCTTTAAATCTGTGGAAATAAAATTACAACAATCACTGACCTGCACTGTTATTCAAGTACACTATATATTATGACCTTCACATTAACTTACTAAATAACAACTTCCGAACACATATGAATAGCAACGTTCACTGAGTCTTAATATGCTCTCAATAAAGTTTTTCTCTCCTCTTGCTTTTTCTTTTTATGCTCAGATTTGTGATTGTGGTGACAGAAGAGTCCCGGATTATGCTCCTGGATTCAAAGGTAAGTAATTGGAAGTTTCATTAAGCACAAACATCTGTTCTTTCAGTTTTGTAGCTCCTCCAATATTACCAAAGTCTTGATTCTGAAAACAGTGTTCGGAAAATCAGAGAATACACACTCGCAAAAAACAAATGGAGTTGGCAATACCTTTTTTCCTTTATGCGCACTTCTCTCTATGCAAGCTTTTCCAAAGATCTTACTTGATTTATGATTTCTATTTCTTTTGTTGCAGATCAGACAGGATCCCCCTCGGGACTGGAAAGGAAGATACGCCGAGTTGGTGTTACCATAGAAACCCTGCCGAAGCTGGCCCACCACCGAAACACTTCTCGCGCTGGGAAGGTGCCTTGAAGACTGCAGAAGAACACATGGGACTGGATCTGCTCTGGAAATTAGGTGAGAAAGAAGTTCAATGACCACAAGCGAGTTCTGTTGTAATGTGGGGCCTTTTATACTGTTTCTTTGGGTGGGGTTCTCCAGTTAGGGTTTGGTTAGAAAAACATGGGAAGCATGCTTCAGCTGCCATTAAGGCCATGTGCTGAGTATACAGATGAGCCCCTGAGCTCAAACTGAATATCCAGTTTATTCCTGCATCAGGTTGTACACAAATGTCACTTTGGCCTATGCTTGTGCAAAAGGAACCAACTTTACAACCCCTCATAGTAAAATATAAAACAAGGAACATTATTCATGACAAAGTAAAAACAAAAGACACACAGGACCAATCCTCCTTACACAGTATGGGGCTGGGCTATGTTTTTAGTACAAACCCTAACAGTGACATGCTTCATCATCGGGCCCCACCATGAGAGGCCGAGTGCCTCCCCGGTGTGCTTCAACTGCAGAAATACTGCGATGAATGCCCGTTAAATAAATAATACCACCTGGACAGAAACATGTCAACCCCACATGATGAGATGTAGCGGAACAATCGATCTAGCCCTTCCATCCCACACCCTGTTTTTTGTGTGTTTTTATTGTGTCTGGTCATTTAATAACATTTTCTTTGGACACTATCTAGACATTTTTAACCACCACACTCACACTTTCACTTGTCACCAAAAAACCTGCTCTACAGTAATTCCGGTGTTGAAACACACTGGGGAGGCACTTGGCCTCTCCTGGTGGGACCTGATGATGAAGCTTGTCACCAACTAGGTTGGTGAGTGAGGGCTTTCTAAAGAATCAAGTAAGATTCTTCAGGCTTGCTCTTCTTGAAAGAAGACACACTCTTTTGTTGTTTACATTACCTTGATTGGGGGACAGAGAGTGTTCCTATAAAAATGATCCCTCACTCTCTTGTTGATACCGGACATATACAAAATAACCATAACAGCAAAACACAAAGAAATCGGGTATTTCAGAGCTGTTGCAACAAATACATACAAATTGTAATAAGAAAAGAATCACCATGTTACAAAAAATACACAGACTTTTTACACAAATTGTGTTGGTCCTTCCATAAACACAAAATATAAACATATAAACTGATAGGTATTTTTTTTTAGTTAGGTGGCACCCCGAGCACTCTCTGCTGTGATCCATACACCTAAAGGTCACATTGATGAATTTTGGTATGGCTGATGCATCATTTAATTCGAAAGAGGTTGATAGCTTGTGCACCATTCAGTTGGGGGATCATAACTTTTGCTATTTACAGCACTGTTCAACAGACACAATATGGAAGAGATAACTATATTATAATATAAACGGTGTTGGGCACCAAAATGGTATTTATTGTGATCACTTATCTTTACTAAGTACACTTCCTATAAATTCCAGACACATATAAATCAAAAATATTTTTAGAATGAAAATATTCTGCTGCATGGAAACACGTCAATGAACAAAGACGAAAGAAGATGGCAAATTGCTTTCCCCGCTGCTAAATGCATAAAAGTGCTGGAAGGAGTAAGTATATATTCTAGTGACACAAAGCATTTTGCATTATTTTGTAAAGCGCTAAAAACAGGGTGAAGAGACTATAAAAGCAGGCCTGAGAGTTGAGCTGGCCAACGCTTTGGACAATAGATTTTGAAAATCCTCAAATCCCCCGGACGATTAACCCCTCTAAAACTCCAGTTGCACCCTGGGCAATAAACTCTTTGAAGAAGCAAAAAATGCACCCAGGCAATATGTATCACACCCCTTTATAACCATCAGGTTCAATATGATTTTATTTATTTTATTTATTTATAGGCTTGTTACGCGCCGGCATCACACCCGAAGGTGTATCTCCGCGCCGTGCTGTGAGGTGAGCAGGTCGAAGAACTCCTCCTAGAATAGTACAGTCTTTAGGCGTTTCCTGAAAGCTGAGTGACTTTGGCATTCTCTAAGGGAGAGGGGGAGGTTGTTCCATAGACGTGGCCCCATGATGGAGAGGGCACGGCCTCCCTGTCTGGTCTTGTGGTGTCTAGGAACCTGAAGCAACTGTTGGTTGGAGGACCTGAGGGTGCGGGTTGGACGGTGATAAGCAAATTTATCTGCCAAGTAGTGTGGTCCCAGATTGTGTAAACTTTTGTGTATCACACAGCTGATCTTGAATTCTACCCATTTCCGGATAGGAAGCCAATGAAGGGCTTTAAGGAGGGGGAGGGACAGTGTTCTGGGGGGGGTGTTGGTCACCAGCCGTGCTGCGGTGTTCTGCACCACCTGTAGTTTATTGAGCACTCCCTCATTGGCAGCTAGGAGTAAGCCATTACAATAGTCCAGGCGGCACAAAACGAGGGCCTGGACCAGGGTCTTCCGGGTCTCGTCGGGTAGAAGGGGGAACACCTTCCGAAGGAGGCCGATAATGTGGAAGCAGGACCCTGCAGTGGTGCTGGCATGCTGGAAAAGGGTGAGGTCCTGGTCTAGACGAACCCCCAGGTTCTTTACTACCTGTTTGGGGAGCTGGGCCTGTCCCAAGCTTGAAGGCCACCAATCTGGGGTCCAAAGGATTCTCGCCTCCCCAAATAACATGACCTCAGACTTTCCCACGTTACACTGTAAAAAGTTCTTGGTCATCCAGCTGGCGATAGCAGTCATGCCGTTGGAGAAAGCTTGTCTAATCTCTGGAGTAAAGGTCTTAAAAGTGAACAGCAGCTGCGTGTCGTCAGCGTAGGAGATAGGCATAAACCCAAAGGACCTTGTCATGTCGGCCAGAGAGGAGACATATACGTTAAACAACGTAGGGCTAAGACATGAGCCCTGCGGGACTCCTCTGATGATGTTAGCCGAGGTGGAACTAAAGGAGCCCATGTTCACCTTCTGAGTCCGCTCTGAGAGAAAGCTGGTAAACCACGCCAGGGCAGATTTGTCGATGCCTATCTCCTTTAATCTGGTAAGGAGGGTGGCGTGGGATATGGTGTCGAATGCTGCGGACAAGTCCAGCAGCACCAACACCACAGACAGCCCTCTGTCCAGGGACATGCGTATGGCATCCGTAACGGAGAGGAGGGCAGTCTCAGTACTATGCCTAGGCCTGAACCCGGACTGAGAATGGTCTAAGCTGCCAGTCTGCTCAATGAAGGTGGAAAGATGGTAATTGACGTGCTTCTCCGTCAGTTTGCCAATGAATGGCAGAAGGGAAATTGGCCTCAGGTTGGTCATGTCTGACCAAGGGATGGCGGTGTTCTTCCTGATAGGCTTTACTATGGCCTCCTTCCACACCCGGGGGACCAGTCCCTCCGACAGGGAGCGATTGATCACCGTCCGAATGCAGGGGCTAAGGACACTCCCAATGAGGTGCATGACACGGGCAGGTACGAGGTCTACTGGGCTGCCTGACTTAATGGTCCCAATCAGAGAATTGACCTGGTCTAAGGTGATCTCAGGGATGAATGATAATGAGGCTGGAGCAGCACTGGCTGTCCCAGGCTGAAAACTGGAAGAAGGGACATTTTCATCCACGGATGTGCTTGATTGGGAGATTTTGTGGTAAATGGCATCAATTTTATCCGAGAAAAAACCGGCCGTGTCATCGCACAGTTTTTGGGTTAGCACTTCTGTACTGTCGCAAGCGACAGGCTTGGTAAATGTGCAGAGCACCTGGTACAACATTTTGGGGTCGTTGCCGGCCCCAGAGAGTTGGGAGATAATATGGGACTTACGGGCAGCTCTGATGTTTTTATGATAGAGTCTCATTGCTGAGCTATACCTATCTCTATCGACAGTGCTGCGCGAGAGTCTCCAAGATTTCTCCAACTTTCTGCAAGTTCTTTTCTCCGCGCGCAGTAGGTCTGAGTACCATAGTTCTTGTTTGCGGTCTGACCGCTGATTACAGCGTCTTAGGGGGGCGATCATGTTGACCGCCGTACTCAAAGCATTATTGAGTTTGGACAAGGCCAGGTTGGGGGAGTCTGAGGGGAGAAAATCAGGAGGAATAAAGGCAGTTCTAAAGGAATCAACGGACACCTTATGCCACTGCCTGCGCCATAGCGGCAGGGGGACAGGGTTAGGGCGTTCCTCCGAGAGAGTGGGGAGGAAAAAGTTAATTATAAAGTGGTCGGTCCATTCCACCTGTGAAGGGGGATGACAGGTCAGGGAATGAGAATTCGATAGAATTAAGTCGAGGGTATGACCGGCCTGATGAGTCGGACCCCGGTTGCACTGTTTGAATCCTAGGGCAGATAGGTCAGTCAGCAAGTTGCGAGTTTCAGCGTTGTCAGATAGTTCGCTGTGGACATTGAAGTCCCCTAGGAGTACAAAATTAGTTCCTGATCTGATGTGGGGGGCTAGTGTCTCCAGAAGGGTAGTCGAGGCCTCAGTGTAGGGACCCGGAGGTCGGTACACTAATGCTCCCTTCCAGTAAGATAGGGGCGAGGAGCCAATTTTAAAAACCAGTATCTCAATGTGGTCAGTACAACATTGGTCGAGGAGAGTGACAGTAAGAGTGTCCTTATAGATTACCGCGACCCCGCCGCCAGTTTTAACAGGGCGGTCGAGCCTAAGGATCTTATACCCTGAAGGGACCCCCAAGGTGATAGCAGGGACCAGGTGGGGTTTAAGCCAGGTCTCGGTACAGAAGCAGTAGTCGGGGCGGTTTGAGTGTATTAAGTCCCAAACTTCCGAATGGTGCTTAGGGAGAGATCTGACATTACATAGTATGCTATTACCCCTGGGGGGCAAAGGATTGGGGTTCTCAGGGGTTGGAGTGATGCCCCCTTTGTTACCCTAAAATTCAATGTGGGCGCCTAAGACTCTTTTACACAAAAGGACTCACAACGAGAGTCCCGGTATTGGAACATTTTTTATTACATCTGGAAAATAAATGAAACCCTGCATATCTCTATTTGTCTGATACAATCAAATACTCAATTTATGCAATGTGTGTGGCAACATTAGTGACTGTACATTTTGCAGTTAACTGGGGCACTCATAATGGGGTCCGGAGTGGGATGAAAACAGTTTGAATCATATCTTTCACCCTATCACAGCCATACCCTCCTTTAATGAAGCTGAATGTCACCCCCTCATTTTATCTCCAGGTCCTTCTACCACTTATTCAGGAGTTCTTATTTATCAAATTCCAGAGTCACCCATTGACAATGGCCTTAAATTCACCCAATTACTTGCTCCTCTAGGCCGAAAAGCTTCATAACTCTTAATCCTCAGTGACTTTAACTAGGTAGCAGGGTTTTAAATGGCATGAAAAAACTGGGGGGTCTCTCAAAGGGGTGTGATAGAGTAATTAAGGGTGTGGCTTAATAAAATGAAAGCTAAAAATCTGTGCGTAGTATAGTGTGCCCCTGACTTGTATTTTGCGGTTTCTATCATTGTATCCATTCCAGATAAACGATATAACAAGTAACATCATACCTACAAAAAGTCAGGACTATTGGCTTTGTCATGGTTGTTAGATGCATAAAATAAATAAGCAGCAACCACAGCTTGAATATGATATTGAAAAAGCTTCCACTTAAAGCCCTGGTGACACCAGGACAATATTGCTGCTCCTGAGTCTCAAAAAGAGAAGTGAAATCCAGGGAGAAAATGACTTTAAAGGATTTTCCTTCACCCTCAACGCTCACCTGGCATGACGTCATGCCATAACTTCTTTACTAGTGAAAAGTGAGCAGTGTGTGCAAGCGCACACCAATGGGCTGGCTGTCAATGTAGTCCGGCACAAAACAGAGCACGATAGAGACCCATTTCGAGGCCCCCTTCAAAAACTGCTGGTGCTCAGCATCGGTAAGACCCGGCCCACTTAAAGCCCTGCTAGGTAGATAACCTAAAATTTAAACTTTACTAAATTATTCCTTGAATCAAATCAAGCATAGGGTCCATCATTCTACCACTCATGAGGACATAAATGAGTTGATTTTCCTCTCCTTTAACCTTGCCGACCTCTTCTCACACCCTCCAGTCAGCTAGGGAATCAGTACAGAGTGGAGAGAGTGTTTAGTTTAGTTTAGTTTATTTAGTTAGTGCAGTTAATTAAAACCATTGCTATAAAATATCAACATTGGCACTGTTATCACACTAAGAAGCGAAACTGGGGAGATACACCGTCAGTTTTAAAAGAAGTCTATACATATAAAAACAATCTTATAGTTACTAGTGTTATTACACTATTGCTTTAGCCCAGAAATAAAAAGTTTAAGCCAGGAGGTACTAATACAGGGGGCAAAGAAAGTCTGAACTAAGTTTTTGGGGTGGAGGGACAGGAAGCGCTGGGGCCCGGGAAGGGTAAAAAGAGATTAACCAGAAGTCTCACAAACTTTCCAATCCTAGCGAGCGCTTGAATGTCTGTGGAGGTAAAGCACAGGGCCGTCGCCTCCCAGCATGACCTAATGCCCCATTTTAAAAATACGGGTTTTAAGAGTGATCTTCTGGGGGCATCCATGGCAGGGCAACAGCACAAAAGATGTGGCCATGATTCTGTGTGATATGTGCACAGTCTGCAGGCCCCCCCCGCCTTTGAGTGAGCCCATCTGTAAGAGGCCATAGAACACAGGCCAAGGAGGCGCACGAACATTATGTTCTTCCATGCCGCTGCGTTCAAGTTTTCCAGCAGATAGAATTGCGGTACCCCAGGATGGTATGAGGCCTTCAGGGATAGCAGGGCAGTAGGTGTGTTTAAAGCCTGGATGTCGATCCGATGGGAGATTAGTTTCACCTGCTTGTTGATTACTTTTTTCCAGACTGAGTATGGAATAGTGTCTGAAGTTAGCAGTGAGTTGTCATTCTCTAGCGATTTGATGGCCTTTCTAATATGACGATTCCATGGATTTCCAGGGCTGGTGAAAATCTCTTATAGGCGGAATTTTAGGGTGGTGTCTGCAGCTTTTAGTGACCTTATGAAATATTTCAAAGTGTCTGCCTCGCAATAGATGGACTGTCTTTGTAGGCCCAGCTCCAGACGTAGTCTTGCCCTCTGAATAAATTTCGGAAGGAGAAAGATTTTTTATAGATGGAAACTTGGGCGTGGTCAAGACTAGCAGAGCAAGCACCAGGGAAGGCCTGATGCCCATAGTTTAAGGCGGAAGGGCTGCTCAGAGACTGGTTCAGTCGAGTCAGGGAGTATGTTACTGCATCTGCTCTTTTTTTCAAGGCAGATAAATGGGCTGTTGGTCTGGAAGTCTCGCAGAACCATACTCCTAAATAATTATATTTTGGAGTTGGGTTGATCTTTGCCGGCCCAATGTGCCACCTTAGATTTCTCTTGTTCTTGCAGCTGCTGAATATCACCACCTTGGTCTTTTCTTGATTAATTTTTAGTGCATTGGCGGTATTGTATGTATGGAGCTTACTTAGCGCTCGTTGGAGCCCGGATTTTGTCTGGTCCATTATGAGAATATCATCGGTATATTTTAGAATGTGCAGATTCCTTTTTGCAATGCCCAGCTTTGGCGGGAGAAGGTTGCTCTTCTCCAAATATGTTCCCAGGTCAGCAGTGTAGAGATTGAACAAAAGAGGGGCGAGAACGCAGCCTTGCTTCAAACCGTCTCCCATAGCAATTTTTCTGGAGACTGTCTTTTTGCCAGTTTTAATTCGCACCCAGGTGTTATTGTGCAAGAAGATAAGGGCTCCTAGCAGGCTCTGTGGAATCCCCCATTTGTCCAGTTTCCTCCATAGAATGTCGCGAGACACTTTGTCAAAGGCTGTGCTGTAGTCTATGAAGCAGCAGTATAGTGGAAGATGGTTTTTTGTGCTGCCTGTTGACTCAGAAAGGCCAAGGTTGTGATGTTATCTATGGTGGAGGCCGAGGAGCGAAACCCTGCTTGGAAGTAAGGTAGGATGTTGTTTTCTGCTACCCAATCTTCTAAGAGCTTAAGAAGACACCTGGCATATGCTTTCGCCTCCAGGTCTAATAGGGCAATAAGTCGATAGTTGGCTGGGAGCGTGGGTCTCCTTTCTTAAATATGGGGCATAAGATCGAACCAAGCCATGAGCCTGGTAGCTGACATGTCGTAAATACAATATTATATAGTGAGGCAAGAAGTGCGGCCCATTTCTCCAGAGCACATTTGAATACCCCTGCAGGAAGTTTTTCATGGCCTTAAGAAATTTGGAGCATACTGAGATAACAAAAATTAATAATATAGATCACAATAGAATTCTACACAGTTTAAGATTCCTTGACCAGCCGGCCAGGGAATATTTATTAGTTCAATTGTTTAGGATCTCAGAGATACAGAAATTAACCCAAATAGTGAGGGTTAAATTGGGGCACAGAGTAGTTCATACATGTACTTATATGATACCACTGTTTGTATGAATGACTCCAGGATACACTGCTAATGTATATTTAATGTCAGTGACCTGCTAGCTCACTTGTGTTTGCCTGATAACTTTCTTTCACTTACCTTTACCCTCCTGTCTTGCTCTTCTCTATATGGCACAGGACTGTGCCCCAATTTAACCCTCACTATTTGGGTTAATTTCTGTATCTCTGAGATCCTAAACAATTGAACTAATAAATATTCCCTGGCCGGCTGGTCAAGGAATCTTAAACTGTATAGAATTCCATTGTGATCTATATTATTAATTTTTGTTATCTCAGTATGCTCAGGACCTCCTGTTGTTTTGATAAATACTTGCTACCCAAGGTCCCGAGTGATTTAATGGGTTCCCCTTGTCCTCATTAATGACTTAAGAAATTTGGAGACTTCAGCTGCAGTGGTCAGCTCATGGATTTCTGTCAGGGTGTGATCAACACGGTTTCTTAGATCGATCACCGCGGGATCGGCCGTGTCACATCAGTATTATTGAGTTACATGCTGGGCCCAGTCTTCTGCGCGGAATGCGTTCCCTCTGTTGTTATTCGACGAGCGGAGCTTGTTCATGTAGTTCCAGAAATGGGACAGGTTTTTGCCCCTTCGCAGGCGAATATTTTTAGCCACTCATTCTATTCTTTTAGTCTCTTGGCAGACCATGCTGATTTTCTGAAGGCCTTGGGCAACAGAGCCATGTTGTTGGCCGAGTGCTCTGTGCCATTCAATTTATGCAGGCGCTCGGCCCTCCTAAGGGCTTTCCTTTTGGTGACTAGCTCTGGGTCATAGGTCCGGTTCGGGCGTAGCCCGTGGGATTTATGTTGAGCCTTGGGACCCGTTAACAGATCTTGCAATTTATTAATGGCGTCATCCCACCGATGATGTAGGTCAGTGATAGAGTTGTGCCTGAAATTAGGAGTTTCTCCTGTAAGCCAAGTGCCCACTTTAGCAGAACCCGATGTATCCCATTTGATTCTTCTGACTACTGTGTGGAGTTCAGCCAGCATTGAGTGCCCCACCGCTGTTATTTCAGCGGCCGCAGGCGCTAGCAGTTGCATTGTTACCGTTAAGGGGTTATGGTCACTCTCATGACGAGGAGGAATTTCCATCCTGGTTAATTTATTACCCAGTAACGGTGAAAGGAAAATGTAGTCGATTGTCGAGATGTTCTTAAAAGTTGGTGGAAAATGGGTCCCAGGATTCTGTTCCATTCTAATTTGCTTTGCTGAGCGTAGGTTATGATTGATTCAAAATGTTATCATAACTTCTTGCTCTTTGGTTCTGATAGCTGGACGGGCGTTGGTAACCAGATCTTTGATGTTAAAGTCCCCTAATAACAGAACCTCTGCGGATGCAAATTCCAATAACAGATCTTCCAGATGTTTGATCAGTCGCTCTATAGCACTTACTTTTGTGGTTTTCGTAGAATTGTGGTAACAGTTGATTAGAAGCAAGGAAAAGGCCCTGGCTGAGGATGAGAGGCCGGTAATTAAAACAGTCTGCCCTGTCATTAAGTTCCGAAGGATGAGGGTGGCCGCTATCTTACACCTGTGAAAATAGACAAACCCCCAGAGGGTCTTGGCCTGAGTAGCTGGTTGAAAAAGTTCATAATAGCCGAGGAGAGGTGTTGGGGCTAGAGACCAAGGGCCATATGTAGGTAAAATAGATTTACTGATTCTTAATTACCGAAAATTACCGAATTTTACCGATTCGGTAATTGAGAATAGGTAACTTTGAGGGGTGGATATGTAGGTATTCCAGATGTGTTTGAATAACGAATCGGAAAAATTCGGTATTTACCGAATGCCCATTCATTCCTATGGGCTTTGAAGCCCATAGGAATGAATGGGCATTACCGATTCGGTATTTACCGAATCGGTAAATACCAATTTTCACAAGGGTGCAGGGGGGTGTCACTTTGACACCCTCTGGCACCCCCAAAACAGGCTTGGGTGCCATGTGGGGGGCATACATGCCCTAAGGTCTGCCTGTCACATGGCATAGGTGTGCATGCACACATGTGCATGCACACCGGAATCGGTATTTTACCATCAAATTGGATTTGATGGTAAAATACCGATTCTGTAAGGCCTCTGGGACGCAGAAGAGTCCCACCTACATCTGGGTGCCTCAGATTCGGTAAATTTACAGAATTGTTATTTTACCGATGTGGTAAAATTACCGAATCAGTAATTTTACCGAATCGGTAAAAAAATGCCCCCTACATACCTGTCACCCATTTACCGATCGGTAACGGCCAAAATCGTCTGTTACCAGTCGGTAAATGGCCTGAAACGGCCACCTACATCTGGCCCCAAGTCTCCTGTAGACAAATAATGTCACTTTTGTTCAGATATTCCACGGCTGATCTAGAGGCGATCTTTGACTTTAGCCCATCCACATTCCAGGACGTAATAGTCAGATTATGATCTGACCAATTAACTTCCCCGTTAGGAGGACCACTGCCAGGCAGATGTATTTGCAGGCTCTGGGTGAGGCTGCCCGTGGCGGTTATTGGTCACGTGGACAGGGCGGCTCAGTTTGCAGCTCACCAGATAGTGGTTGTTGTTGCAAGAGATGCTTATGAAATTATCCACTTTCGTTGCTTCTGGAAGCCAGGCGTGAGTTGCGCCCCTGGACCCCATCAGAACGCTAATATGCTGCCTCGCAGGGGCCACTGGAAGGAGAACGTGTGGATATTTTTGTTGTGTAGGCACCCACATTTCTATGCCCCAGTTTTCAAATGTGCTTGCTTCACCAAAGATTGCATCCCTTGTAGATTCCCGGGACCACGTTGTTACGGTTGCCTCTGAGCCCCCTTTGCCTGATGTTGAGGAAAACTTGACCGAAGTAAGGTCCGAAGTGCTGACTCCAGACAGCGCTGGAACAATGTTAAGTAGCCAAATAAGGTTGGTTCTGTTGAGGATGTCGTGTGGGCTCTTATGGGCGTAATGTGGGAAGAAAACAAGTTCAGCATCTTTTTCCGGACTTTGATGGTTCTGACTCCTGGATAATTCACTTGAAGATGCGAGCACCTTCAGTTTTTGGGGTCGTGCTTCAGTTGAGTGATTGTTCCCCTCCTGATGGCCTTTCCCTCCCGGGGCATATATACATTGGGGCTGAAAAAGCCTCTGTATTTGTATAGAAGAGTCCCCACAGTCTTTGGTTTGAACTTCTGGCAAGTGGCACATAGAACAGCCCAAAACTACACCCTCTGATACAATTAGAAGTTCTTCTTTCACTGATTTTGCCAGGCCCTGGCCATTAATTTGTCTGTTCTGAGCGCCTGGCATTGCTACTGCGGGCTGTGCAGTAATGTTCTGGCTCCCAAGGCCTGGATCATGGGTAGCAATTCCTTTGATTTTGTTTGGTAAAGATCTATACGTGGCCGTTGTGGAGTGTAGTTCGCGGACTCCCAAAGCCGGGGATGTTCCCACCAGCGTACCCTGTATCGGTTGCCCCATATTTTCTATGGTATCCTTATTGCACACCTGAGTCGAGCTTGTCCCGATAGTTTTCATTTTGGATTTTAAGGCCAGATTAAAAATTGGAAAATACGGAAGGTTCTTGGATTTGATGGCTGGTATTCTAAGAGCCTCTGGCCCGTCGAGCCCCACTCTCCTTTTCACTAAACGTTGTTTTTTTGGATTGTTTTTTCAATTTCTTTCTCTCCCTCCATGACAATGGAGGTTTCATTGGGAGGTTGGAGGATGTGTGATTCGAGTTTTATAGGCTGTATTAGTGGGATTAAGCATGGGCGGAAAATCCGTTTCGCTCGCGGATTTTGCGGATTTTCGGGAAATTCGCAATCCGCGAGATTCGCGAATCTCCCGCAAAATCCGCAAATCCGCGAGCAGCGGATTTTGCTCGCACTGCTCGCACTGTTCGCGTGAGTTCGCGGCTTCCCAGTACAACTTCGCGCCCCGCGAATAAGTGCTAAATTGCAGAAATACGATCTTAGCAAAACTGAAACTACTTACCAGGTTCAAAAGTTCAGGCTCATCATTAGTAGCCATTTCCTGTAGTGCTTCCTGAGGGGCCCCTCCAGAGTTCAGTTGCCAGTTGCAACTATTATGTGACCCTGCTCTGAACCTCAAAATAGTTACACATATGCCACAAAGGTCCTGAATTACAGCTAAGGGAGACAAGCAGGAGCCAGGCTGGAAGTTAAAATCCATTAATCAGCCCCTAATTCATTATTGTCAGTTGGGGCAGGGCAGGTGTTGTAACTAATTTTGCAACAATGAAAGCACTTAGCAAGTGCAAAAGATCACTAATCAGGGCGCACTAAGGAAGCAGGTGCCAGCTAAAAAAATATTCTGTGACACATTAATCAGCCCCAAATTAATTCAGGTCACTTGAGGCAGGGAAGGTGTGCTTTGCTTTGCCGAAAATAATGTACACTGGACAACCAGAGGGTGTGGTGATGAAACAGAGGGTGGCATGGGTGGGCCAGAGGGTGGCATGAGTAGTCAGAGAGTGGCAGTGGTGACAGAGAGTGGCAGTGATGAAGAAGAGTGTCCCAAACAGGCTGGACACGTAGAAACAACAAGTTCGCAAAACTTGCGACCCGACAGGTAAGTTCGCAAATTGCGAAATTGTAAAAACCCTCGCGAACTGGCAGAAACACGGGCGAACACAAAAAAAAAATCCGCAAATTTGCGGGAATTCGCGGATTTTGCGGATTGCGAGTTCGCAAATCCGCAAAATTCGCGAACGCGAGATTCGCAAAATTCGCCCATGCTTAAGTGGGATAGGGCAGCTGAATCGCTGATTTCGTCAGTGTTAGGCTGCTCAAATCGGAGCGTTCTGGACCCGCTTGGAGGTTCCCTGGGCTGGTCCCCAGTGGCAAACAAGCCGAGCTATTAGGATCTGAATCAGAAGACAGGGGGGTAGCTTTTCTCCCTGATGGAGAGCCGGCCAATGTAGCAGTGTGTAAAAACTCCTCAGAGGAGATTGAAGTTTGGGGCTCTTGAGGAAGTTTCACTGTCCCGTTTCCCTTGATGTTGCTCTTCTCACTGTCCAAAAGTGCTCCCAAGATTTCTGGGAAAGAGGAGAGTTTATTAATTGTTGGAGAACAGGAGCACAAATTCGAGTTATCCTGTGGCCCTACATACCTTTCAAGAAAACTTAGCCTGGAGCCCAGCTCAGACAGTGCTGAGGCCAAAGTTTGAATTAGGTCAATCTGCAGTTCCATTTTCTGAGATTGCCAAAGCATAGCTGCAGCAATTGCGTCTTGCTTTACATGAAGAGATGTCAACGAGACCAAGATGGAGTTTGTCGATCCCATGGAAGCGAACACAGGTAGCTCTTGATCATCTTGCATAATACTAGAGGAGTTGGAATGCGAACTTAGGCCCGGTGTGTGGGCAAGGGATTCCTCAATTCGGGCTTCTAGAGAGGTCAAGAATTGCTTAGATGACAGGGGGCTTTCAAACTTTAGGCTCCTTTTTAAAGATAGAGGGTCCTTCTGGCTGATTTGGAGAGCACCTGAACCTGGGCTGCGTTGTGGTAAGGGCTTAGGTGCCAAATCTACCATGTTGCAGTTGTCAGAATATATTGGAGGAGTAGGCGGCGCTCTGCTATGGACTTGGACTTGGACTTGTAACTCGGCCGCAGTATTTTTTACAGAGGTGTTTGTAGTGAAGTTTGTAGAGTCTGAGCCCGAGAGTGGTTCCGGTAGGTTCCCCAGGCCAGTAGAAAGGACACTTGGTGAAACAGTGAGGCTGTCCTGGGTCGTGGTGGCGTCGTCCTGGGAAAGTATACACAACTGGGAATTCTCATGTGAGACAAGGACTTTGGGCGAGGATGAATGCAGATTTTCCGAAAGTGAGCTTTTAAAGTGAACAGGGCTGGAAGCAGAATGTTTGTCGTAACCCAGGATATCCGCATTTGTATCCGCGTCATACTGTGATGTTGCGGTGGGGGCAGATCCTGTTTGAGGAGCAGAGTTGCCGAAGAAGTCACTAATCCGGGATTGCGACAATGAGCCACCAGTGTGGGGAGTTTTGGCCTGGGGTGGCGGCAACTGCTGCTGGTCGGCCCCCAGCGAGACGGTACGTAAAACAGTGCCCTTTCTCCAAGGTAATTTCCTGAGTGGCTTTGAAGTCTTCATAGCAATTCCGCGAATATTGCAGCTTGCTGGGAGCGGAGCTTACCCGCTCCCTGGTACCCTCCAGGAACTATGTCAGCCCAAGAGTGATGGTGAAAGAGCTGTAGGTGCCAAAATCCACCAGCGAGGGCCCGAGAACAGTACGTCAAGTTGGTGACAGTGGTGTAGGCAAAGATTTCAAGTTGCCGCACCGCTCCTGGCCTCCGTGCCGCGCCCGATCCTGACCGTCTAGGTAGGTAACCGCTCTTTTGATGGTAAGCCCCTTTGAACACACTCATCCATGTGTCAAATCCGTAGGTGGCAACACCACCAAAACTCCAGGTGGCGGGCAGGTAGACAGGCAGTCCGGCTGGGAGACATCAGCCATGGGCGATGGGCTGACAGACTGGCTGCCAATCGGTTACTGGGCGACTGGGAGGGTCTGGGAGGGTCTGGACGGCCCGACCTCAACACTGGCAGACCCAGCAGCTTGTGCTCAACAGTTAGGAGGCGTTAGGAGGCAGGGGGGGGGGGGTTTGATTCACGGACCACACCTGCATCGGGTTTCAGTGGAGAGAGTGAGCAAACCTATGCACCCTGTCAGAGTGCTGAAAAAAGCAAGCATTTGCAATGCAATAGGTTTTGCATTTACCCGAGTTTGAGCTATTGGCATTGAAAATAACAATGCCTTTTATTTTTGTTTTAAAAAGATAAATAAAAGGAATTGTCATTTACAATGCCAATAGCTTAAACTTGTGTAAGTGCGGGACCTATAGAATTGCAAATGCTTGTTACAATAGGCTTAGACTGACCCCTGCAGATCTTCACAGATTTAAGTTGGCCGATACTGCAAAATGATGGTCTTGCTCACATGACAAGAGTGATCTCTAGCATATGTCTTTCCTTTGCCCACCTGCTAAGCAGCTTTAGATGCTCATATGGAAGAAGTTGAATTTGTGTCCACAACCTTTCCTTTTGATATTTTACACATATTCTTAGGAGGTTCCTCCTTTATATGGCAACCCCAGGGTTTGATAGGAAAGTTCATAGACTTGTTTTTAGCATAAGTCCCACAGATTATCACCACAAATTGGAAAGATTCTACAAAGATTTCTTTCATTGGTTGTTAGAATTTATTATGCCATCATTATTGATTGGACCGTGCATACACTACCTCTATTCCTTTATTAATTAAAAAGGATCTACTTTGGTCACCACTTATGTCTTTCTCATCCAGACAATCAGCTCAATCCATATCCATTGCTACCAGTTTTTAACCACACTTTAGCAAGTCAATCCTGTTGTTTTTTATGAAATTTTGCTTCTGCTTATCATATATTTTTCTTTCTTTCCCTCCGTTACCCCCTTTCATTTTCTCCTTCTCCCTCTTTCTTTCTTCTTCTTCCTATAAAAAATTAAACTGCATTTGCTTTGGTAAATGTTTTGTTTTTCAGTTCAGGCTACATACTTTTAATGAATCAGTTTATGCAAAGTTATCCCTTGCTGGCTTTATAGTTAGATAATGCTCACTTTTTGGTTAATAGATTTATTGTCTGTTCTTATTTCATTTGTTCATCAATTTTGCTTGCATTGAAGTACATGTATATTTTGCCCTATTGCTGTTATTACACAATCTTAAAAAAGCATTCTAAACAAAGAAACGAGTAGACTTCATGGGGTTATTTATGTTCTGTGGTTCATATCCATTAGTGTCTCGGTGCATGTTGGAGTAGTTCAAATACGCCTCTTCTCAGCACCTTCCTTCTGACCGTCAAAGAAGTAGGAAAACGTTGCACAAGCTTAGTGATTGCAATTTCAATTTTAATGATGTATTGTTATTAATTTAGAGTGAGCGCATGTCTAACTTTGGTGAGCATTCAAACGGAAGACACATTCCATCACTTGGAATATATTTGCTTCATATAGAACTTCAAGGTGTCTGCCTGGGCACCTTCCTGGGCATTGATTTAATGCTACCACCGTTTCAAGTATAGGACTATTTCTAATGAAATAGCTCTGTAGCTCTTCCTACGTGAACTGAGTTCATGCAATGTTCTTCTTGTGCTCCTTTGCATTCAGGGCCGGACTGGGAACCAGAACCGGCCCTGGCAAAGTGGGTCCCCGTTACGGCCATTCCGGCCCTGTTTACATTTGTGAGATGACATTTCAACACCCCCTCCAACCTTCAGGATCAGCACCCAGTCTGACTCCATCACCTGGTGAGATCTGTACAACCTGAACTTGAACCTACTAGCCCAATGGACGGTAGTGAACGCATGCAGGCTAACTTTGATTCTGCTAAGACCTTTTAAATCTAGGAAACAAAAACAGTGTGGCATTGCAATATGGGCAAGCCCATTGGAATTCTTTACAGAAAGTGGTGCTTGCTTCTATCAACCTAAACCATGTATGGTTTAAAAAATGCATTAGCTTCCGATTATAGCTTGGACCCGATATCCTGAACGGTGACAGGGCATATAAAGCAACCTTTAAAAAATGTTTTTATTAGAGAAAAGATGTTAATATCTAGTCTTTCGAAAACTGATCATGAAGTCTGTATCATACCTTAGGGTTCTAACGAAACGAGACAGGGGGCCATTTTATCAAGAATGGCAATAACATTAACGCTGCTTTAGCGGCAGGAAACTGTCGCTAATGCGGCGATAAGGAGCTTGATCATATGCCCTTGTGAATTCCCATAGAAGCCCAGGTTCACACAAGAAACTGAGGGGCATATTACCAAGCAATAGCGATAATTATCGCTATTGCTTGGTTAAAGACAAAAATGTATCGCCGACCTGCGGCTATTTTTAACGCAGATAAACCTTGGTATTACCAAGGTTTATCGCAAATGCAATAAAAATCGTCCGCAATGCATGAATATCGCTGAAAAGTCAGCGATATTCAGGCATTACCGAGCTAATGCTCTTAGCCATGTTATCCACCTCCCATTGGATAACATGGCTAAGAACTGCTCAGGGCAGGTGTTAGCTTTTGGAGATATTCGCGCTTAGCGCGAATATCTCCAAAAGTTGGTAATAGGAGATAGCGATGTTAGCGACTGTTTCCAGTCGCTAACATCTTGGCACGCCCACTTTGCATGTCATTAGGGATAAATTTCTCTGACATGCAAAGTGGGGCCCTAGATGGTCGCTATCGCCTACTAGCTGTTGCTAACTGGTGTTAGCGACAGCTAGGTAATAGGGAGATAATTTTATCTCCGCTTTCTTGGCTTTTAAAGCCAAAAAAGCAGAGATAAACCCCCTTGATAATATGCCCCTGAGCTTCTATGGGAATTAACAAGGGCATAAAATCAAGCCCCTTATGGCCGCTTTAGCAGCAGTTTCCTGCCGCTAAAAGCGGCGACAGTGTTATCTCCGTTCTTGATAATATGCCCCTAGCACCTTGATTTTCTTTCCGTCTGGGAGTCTTCAAGAACTATATAGAAAATTATTAACTCCAGTTCCAGGCAACCCTTGAATAAAGACTAGTAACGCATGGGCCTTGGAATTCATGAAATAAGCATCAGGCAAAGCCAGTGTGAATAAATGAATTTGGTTATTAAGGGAAAGCTCAATGCTACCTACTTTCGAGTCATTCTAAATATATAGCCATATTTTCTTCTGTCAGGAAGTTCAGCCGTGTCTAACGTCCAGGGAGTTTCGCATGGCAGTAAGGCCTGGAGCTGTGCAACTAGTGAGGTAATCGAAGTGGGATGTAGAGGTTAAAGGGGGTTGACTAGTTTACGCCCAGAATACCCTGTTAGTTACAGCTTTCTGGTTTAATCCGCTCCCTCCAGTTTGTCTCTCGCTATCATAGCCGATTATTTTCCGGGAACATCAGCATCTAAACGACAAGAGTGAATAACTTGTAAGGTAAGGCCACGAAATAAGTCAAAAGGAGGCTGCTGGAATGTCTGGATTGGATGTGCGTCGTTATCTCCTAATGCGCCGACGTGAAGCAGCGTCACGACTTCCGCTGCTTCTTCCAGCCTGCACATTTACTGCAGGTGCTTCAAATCAGTGTAAGGAAACTGTATTCGGAGAAACAGCGGGTGGGAGAGAAGCAAAGTGACTGGACACTGGGGGAATACACAGCCTGCATTGTGATACGCAGGCAGTAAGCGGCAGTCTAAACTCGATTTTTAGGTTTCGAACCTGGCGAGGGGCACGAAAGTGCCCCTCCCAGTTTGAAAACTTTTGTCTTCAGTATGGATGTCGGCACAGCCTCTGCCTCTCATTGGCTAGCTCCATAAATGGAGGCTAGCCATTGGGAGACAGAGGCTGTCAATCGCGCTTTCTCTTGAAAACGCGATTCGGGGGCGTTTCTGGTGCTTTTTTTAAGCCCCGCCCCTTTGTCTCGGGCCGCGCTGCGATTGGCTGCCGGCCCGGGACACCCCCGTGACGTCATTCCCGGGCCGCGCTATGATTGGCTGCCGGCCCGGGACACCCCCGTGACGTCAGCCCATCACAGCGCGGCCCGGGACCTGACTTGTTTTTGTTGTCTTCATTTTTTCGTGTAACCAAGACAACCTACAGCTGCTTCACAGATGGGCAGTGTCTCTATGGGGTATGACTGATGACCTGTGCCTTCACCGTAGCCACCCAGCATCGAATGATATGTCGAGATAAATGCGGCGCAGGCGTGTCTTGTGAATGATGGTGTCACGACAGACACGACCGAGACTAGTGGTTGTGATATGTCACGACAGGCGCTGCCGACCTTTTTACACACGCACTGCTTCTCTCTCAGCAGACACATCTGCAGTCGTGAAGAGGCGCCGCTCTTGGTACATGCGTGGGGGCGGGTGTGGTCTGTATGGGGGGGGGCGGGAGGGGAGACTGGCCTCGCGTGACGTGTTCGGCGCCGCGCGCAAGGGTTAAAAGCGCGGATTCGATTGGCCTCTGGCACCCTCGAGAAGGCGTCAATGCAGCTCTCAAGCACACTTTGTGATAAGTGTAAATCATTATCTGCAGGGACTGCTGAGGCTGCACAACCGTCTGCCACCTCTGCTAACAATTCCATCCGAGCCTGGTCACCATAACTCGGAGCCTGTAAAAAATAGAAATACTTTGTTTTTAAAGTAGCGCTTCACCCCACACCTGCTATTTCTAAGCGCTATAAATCGCAAGTGTTGTTATTATGCAATACACGCCACTCAATGTATTGACCACGGAAGGCTTGGCAGCTATATTGGCCTTAGCAGATTCAGACTTAAAGCCTCAACCACCAAGCAGCTCACTGGCGCGTGCTTATCTCACTGAGCCGTAATGCCAGCTTGACTGCGCCTAAGCCCACAACAGACACAGTTCCCTTATTTTCTAGCACCAAGACACCTTTGCAAGGGCGGACAAATCCTTCCCTGGAGAGCCTGATTAGATACAAAAATCACCCCTGAAATCCCTGTGTTCTGGCGCCAGTGTCACGCTTTCCCGACCTTTGCACAAAACAAGAACGTTTATGTTGTGTAAATTTCTTATAGTACAAAAACCTGAAATAGACCAAAATAAATCTAAATATCAGTTTGCACCTCTTACGCGGCCACTCTGTACTTTCGAACTGTTGCAGTGTTACATTTTTGTTTAACTTAAGAATACGTTTAACATTCAAAGCACTGAATGTACAGGAGGGGCTCGGGGATGGTGTGAAGGATTGCTAAGAGAGCGGATGAAAAAAGTGTACTAGTGTCATACATCAGAAATTGAGTATGCCTTTCCCGCAAATTAATACAATTGTATTCCTCTTTTCATTAATAGACAACTGGCACTGCTGGAAACAATGGGCTGTTTGTGCAGCGAGCACATCCGGGCAGGCATTTGTTGCACAGTTATCCGATTCACATCAATGCCTACCAGCTGATGGTAACACGCCCTCATTTTGAAAGAACGACTCCCTCCTCGGAATAAAGTGATTTATCACCAAGAATCAATCGTCAGCAATTAAATACACAGATGCAGATAGCCAAGGGTGGTAAATAAACTAATGAGAACTTGGGGAGCAGTTGCTACTCGTGCTGCCAACTGGCAAAAATCTTTCATTCTATTGAAAGTAGTAACAAACAATAACATTTCATAAAGACCAAATATGCTGAGCACAGAAAAATTCCAGTGAATGTGCTTATCATCTTGTGAAATGTCAGGGCGCGCTTAATTTGTTTTAAAGCAGGAATGTGTAAATGCGCAAGTAGCCTTGGCACCATGTTTTTTGGTTCTGGGCTTTCCATTGAAAATGAATGCACTCTGGGAATTGTAGTTCTTGTTTGCTTCAACTATTCAATGCATATAATAATAACAAGTACTTGTAAAGGAAAAGCTCAGGCCTGGGCACACAGTGTTGTAGATGGATGGAAAATCTAAGTGCCTCACATATCATTATTAAATACATGAAGGCCTTGAATTACAGAGCTGCACATTAGAGACGAGGGGCAAAGGATGGAATGATCTTGCAAGGTACTTGGCGCTGTTGCTGTTATTCACAGGTAATCATTCCAAACAAGGCAATGATTTAATAGGGATGTAAACTGAAATATTATGTTTTTTCCTGTGGTACCTTTTCTCCATCAGGAGCACAGGGAGTGACGCCTCATGTGCTGACCATTTGCACTTTCGGCACAATAGATGACCCCTCGCCCCTCCCCCTAAATTATGAGCGATTAGTCTCAGTGTGTTGTGTCAAGAAGGGGGAGGGGTGGGGGCACATTATCCGTTTCGGTACAGGGAGAGCACGCTTTCATCCCGCATTGTGGCCCAGGCTCAGAGCCCGACCAGGGGTAGGTAGCCGGGAGTACAGCTGCAGGCTGCTCGGGTGACACAGGCCGCCCAACTCGCCCTTCTTCCTTCACTTGGCCGCTGAGCTCGGAGGTCGTGGGCTGGGATTTCAGCAATGTATAAAATGGAGCCATTCAAGTGCGCGTCCTTTATTAAATTATCCCATCGTGATAAAAGTGGGGTCGTCCCCCTAACCACTACTTTTTATTTTTTTTTATCAATGTGGCACTCGCCTGTGACAATACACGGTTGCACATCATGTATGCCAGGTGATAATAAACTGGTTTGAAAGATTAGGCAAGAGGGGGTGGGTACAGAAATTGAAAAAAAAAATACACAATAATTTATTGTTGTACAACGAGGTTCGCAAGCACGCGAGCGCACACCCACAAACATTAACATATACAGTAATAAAAACAAGTTTATCAGCTGATTGCAGTATACTCCACCCAATCTTTTTCTCTCTTTATTCTCGTCTCTTTGCCCCCCTCCGCTTTCTTCCTTTTAATATAAACAGATCTAGTAATCTAAACTTCCAGTGACTCTGCCAGTCTCTCCTCTCTGTCTCATCTGCGTGTCCTCTCTCTATCCCCACTTGGGTGTGCCTAACCTCACTCTTTCCCTGCTTCCCCAATATCTCCACCTTTTCTCCCCCTCTGTTTCCCGCCCCGGACAAGCTTCTCGACATCCCCAACGTTTATGCTGCAACTAAATCGGTCTGCTGGCAAAAAATACGATTATAACAACTAAATAGGCTATCATGACGTTTCTTTGCACATGAATGTTTGTTATTCCTGATGGTTTTTGATAGGGTGCAAGTCACATTAAGAAAAAAAACCAACAACCCTCCAGGCTTTCCACTGCTAATTACCAATGTTTCCACTAGGCTCGCCCCTCCCCTTTTCTCGAAATATGCTTCATTCGAGCAAATGACGCACCTCTGAAGTGACATCAGCTCACCCAGACAGTCTCACAACATCCCGGTGGTGTGAGCCCGAGCGGCAGGATAATGCCACATTATCAACTATTTTCTCTCCTTTTCCCAGAACTGCTAGTCGTTCCACGGTGCTCGCCACACCCTGGCTCGGCTCATCCGAACACCCTTTTGGGTGTGAGAAAAGTGGTACCCAAACTCGGCAGGCTAAGCATTCAACCTACGTGAACCGGAGCATTGTATATTTTAAAAAAACAACTAAGTAAAACGCGCCCTCACAACGAGGCCCTGGCACAATAAACTTACCGTGAAAAGGGAAGAAAACCCATAATAAGGGACACTCCAAGCAAGCACAAAATCAGCACTGGTATAGAAAGACAGTGCTTTAAATGGGCCGGTACTGTGCACCTGCACTTGGTTTTATTTTGAGAGAGAGCGTACCTGCTCTTCTCAAGAGAAACATAATACTTTTACTTGGAAAGTAGCAGCACTTCCCAGAAACAAGCCCTTCTATTTTTCCTGCACCTCTATTTTTCCATTTTAAGCACAGAGGAAAATCCTTCAATTCATTGGTCAACCCGGCAACTCATGATCCAAGCTACCGTCATCTCTAGATTGGATTATGCTAGTTCTTTGTTGGCCGGTCTGAATGTAGCTGAGATAGGGCGCCTGCAGCGGATCCAGAATGCAGCTGCGAGAGCGGTGGTGGGTCTTCCAAGATTCTGTCCCACCTCCAGCACCATTCGAGCACTGCACTGGCTCCCGGTGGCGCAGCGGATTCAGTTTAAGGTCCTCTGCGTCGCCCATAAGATCTTGAAGGGGTCCCCGGCAACGATCCTCACGACCCTCATGGCCAACTATATTCCGGCACGACCCTTAAGGTCGTCAGATCTCGATTTGGCCGTGGTTCCGCGCTTTAAGCGAAGCAGGGCCGGTGGTCGCTCATTTCGAGTGCGGGCCGCTGCCCTGTGGAACTCTTTACCCCCGGCAATGCGCGCCATGAGCGATGTGCTCTCTTTTCGTCGCGCCTTAAAAACATTTTTATTCCCTTAGTTGGTGTGTTTTGTGCTGTTTTATTTAGTTGTGTTGTGTAGCTGCCTTGTCGGGCGCCAAGACGCTCCTTAGCTGGAGCATTTGTGCGCCTAATAAAAAACCACATAACATAACATAACCATGAACGTGCTCTTTGCCAATGAGGGTGTGTGTTTTTATGTCCACGTGTTGTATACTTTGGGTGGGGAATTACCCAGAATGCCTCTCTTGAACAGTGATCTTGAACTTGTCTTTTCATTTGGATTTTCTGCAGCCTGTAGTATTTAGTGCACAATTACATCTTAATGTTATCATCGTTTCAGATCCCATAAGGAATTTTCTGAAGATATTACTCTATAGGTGTGATAATAAACATCCTTACCTAAATGTGTATTATCATTTGTTTAATCCTAGGCTACTGCGCTTTATTTGGAATTGAACCCATCGGAGTGGTTGAAGGTTATGCCATTAAGTTTGGCAACTGCTACCACCATTGTATGTTTTATGCTAGACGATGATGGATTGGCATAACCTGTTCAAAGTCACTCTTTGATATTGTATGAAAACGTGGGCTGAAATAGGAAGTACAAACTGGGTGTCAATTCAGTGTATGAACATATTGTCAGGTTCATGTTTGGTTACAATTGGTTATTACTAATATTTTAAGGCACATAAATGCAGGGCAGGTGAGTGGTTGTGTGAGGATGGAATATATGAATGTGTTAGAAGTGTAATATGTAATATGCTATTTATTACCAGTTCTGACTGTGAGGAGAGATGTCTTGACTCACAAGAGTTGAAACCTCAAGGGTGTCACAGAGGCGCTTCCTTCCTCAATTTTGTTAATTTAATGGCACAGTACTTTTGGCAGTTCTGTTTACGGCTTATGTCTTGCAGCTTTCTATGTGCAGACGTTATACATTAATTTTAGCCAGAACCATACCATAAGCGGTTCCAAACTCCTAGAAGATTTAAGCATGGAGTAACACATTTTGTGGCATAAGACAAAACATTTTTGTGGCACAGAATATATTTTTGGGAGCATTTATGTGCTATTTAACTTTTTGATTTACACTCATTTTATGCGTAATTCCATGTTTGTTTTATGCGTAATTCCCTTTTCAGCGCTTCTGTGTCTTAAAATGTATAGAAACACATTCAAAAGAGCACATGAAATGGTGTCGAACTTCCTTTCAATGCTCATTCGAAGTCAAATATTGGTGTACACCTAGAAATACCACTCTCATGGAAAAAGAACATTGTGTTTTTTAACACAAAAAGCGCCTGAACAGGTGTGTGTGGCTCTGAGTGTGTGTGTGTGGCTCTGAGTGTGTGTGTGTGGCTCTGAGTTTGTGTGTGTGGTTCTGAGTGTGTGTGTGTGGCTCTGAGTGTGTGTGCGTGGCTCAGTGTGTGTGCGTGGCTCAGTGTGTGTGCGTGGCTCAGTGTGTGTGCGTGGCTCAGTGTGTGTGCGTGGCTCTGTGTGTGTGTGGCTCTGTGTGTGTGTGTATATGCAAATGCAATAGATCTCGCATTTGCGAGACAATAAGCTATTGGCATTTTAAATGACTGCCATTTATTTATCTGTTTTCAAAACCAACACATAAATAAAAATGTCGTCATTAACAATGCCAATAGCTCTAACTTTTGCAAAGGCGAAACCGTTGCATTGTAAATGCTTGTTTTTCTTGTAGCTGAAAGTCCATAACATCAGACAAATGTTTTGTGGTGATCAAGTTAAATCAGTTTAGCAGACATTCCATTTGTACGTAAGAGATGTCACTTTCACAACTCAACATTCTTAGCTTATTTCTGCACATTCTGGTGCTTCTGGTGCAGAATTGAACCTGAAACCCCAAGCGTTGCTTCAGTAAATGATAATAAGTATTATTTGTCTTTATACATTGCGGTACGGGTTGGCACTGTTTTGTAACAGTAATTCTCGACAGAGGAGTATATCTCAGATTGTGAAGGTACATTCAACATGGCGATACATTGAATAAGGATTGGGGGAGTGGTGTGATTTGTGAATTCATAATTTTAGGAATATGTGCGGAATTGTTCTTTTGGGGACTGCCAAGCACAATGCATTTAAAACCAGTTATTAAGATAGGAGTGAGTGCCTCTTCAACACACTTCTAACCAATGGAACTGACCAGAATATTTAATTTTTGGTTCTTTATTTATAAAATAGTGAAATGTAATTTCATGCAGAATATTCCACTCTGAGGTAAATATGCCAGGATGCATTTTACACACTGGAGTGCTTCAGAAAATCTACAACTAAAGTCGATTCTTCGACTACCATGGGACTAAAAATACATTGCAAATCTACTCCCAACAATCAGTAGCTCTATTGAAGAGTTTACAGTTCTTCGGGAAGGACTTTGTAAAACAAACAATTGACGTACATCCACCTATATCAATTGCAATCTTGTTACCATTGAATGAACATTCAACCAACTATTGTACAAGTCATTAACTTTTTTATCCTAAGGGACGCAGCACTAAAATCCTTATAACACGTGTGTGCATGGTTGTATAATCATTTGAAGATGTCGTACTAATTACTTGAAAACACAATTTTCCAATTAACGAGCTCACACTTCCAAAAATTCCAGGATAATCGATTTGGTGATTACTTCATGAGCATGACCACCATACTGGTTTTAATTTGTCAGCAAATGTAAGAGGGTGATTGCTGAATGATAAATGATTACTTCACTGACAGAAGCTCAATATTAATTCTATATAAACATACACAATTAACTGCATGGAACTCATTTTTCTATTCCTAATAAAAGCACCTGCTTGCCAATGTCTGCTTTCAAACGTTCAGTTTTAAACCTTCGATATTGTATTGTGACAATGCCAATGGAACATGAATCATAAATGCGTTCTTTCTATGACAGCATTTTTACCGACAGTCCTTAAAATGGGTAGTCTGTGAAGCATATGGCTTCAGGCACAAAGCGGAGCATTTTTCCAGTTGTAATATTTTTTTGTATCACTTGTTTCACAGTGAAGCCATCAATTATTTTAAATAGTAGTGCATAGAGTTTGGGAAATATACACCTTCAAAAAATAAATTCTCATTCAGGCGAGAAACTCAAAGCCACTTTAGCCACAAGCTGACATTTTCTGTGTGCTTTAGAAAGCAAGTTTACCATATGTAGTCTAACTATTTTCTCATTCTTCTTATCAAAATAAGGTGAACAACAATACCTATGGTAAAGACGACCTTTAGGAGTAGGTAATACAATGGTTAAGAACAGAGGTGTATCTTCTAACATAACAAGAGCGACGCATATGTCCATGCCAACTTGGGTATGTAAGCAAAACTTAAACAGACATTCACATGTAATTAACTGTTGGAAGTAAATCAAGAGAACTCCAGCATATTTTTGATGTTTCAGTTATTACAGTAATATTTATTGCTCATTAGAAAATTCGAGATTTGGGAAAATAATAGTAAAGAAGAACCAGTGGGACGTGCACATTGACCCGAAGCAACATACCATAAAATGAAAACGTGAGACAGCGACTATGGTACAGATATATTGGTTTTAGCAAACATCCATGTATGATATTCTCCCCAGGGAATACAGAAGCACTATGTTAAATTCGGGTAATGCTGTGATCATCAATGGTTTATCTGCAGAAGTTTCTATGGCGTGTCAACCCTATTAGAAGTTAGAGGGTCTCTTCAGGAATGAGGATAACCTGGGGAAACAGGTTTCTTTCGTTGGATACTGGAACAGACAAGCATCTGCAATGTAATGGGTCTCGCATTCATGCAAGTTTTACCTATCAGTTTTAAAACATAAATAAAAGGCATTGTCATTTACAATACTTATAGCTTAAACTCGTGCAAATGCAAGGCCTATTGCATTGCAAAAAAAGGCCCTCTCAACTGCTTCTTAGATTGTAAATATCAGAGGGCGAGATCGGCCTGTGATGTCTTCAAAGTAGTGACAAATAGGGCAGTGAAGAAAATGTGTAAGTGTTGTAAATTACACAGACACAAAGTGTGAAGTGAGAGTTACATATGATCCTAACTATAAACACGAACACCTTTCGCTCTGTGATTACACTGTTGCGGCTCAGAAGGAAGAGGGGGGGGAAGTTATTTCCTGCCCTCTCCGTGATTCGAGTGTGTAGTGTGGCATTGCATAATGCCATTGCTATCTTTGGCTAATAAAAAACACTCCAGCTTTGGTGTGGCCCTGCCTTCACCTACTGGTGTAGGGCGTGCTGTGCTTTATGGCAGGGATGGAGGGAGGGTCTCGGCTGCAACTCCGGCCTCGTACAGTGCCCCTGCTATTACTAGTGAGTGAGAGGTGCTGAGAGGGTGGCATTAGTGGTGGTATTGGTATTGGTATTGATGGTGGTGGTGGTGGTGTTAGTAGTATTGGCATTGGTGGTATTGGTGGTGGTGGTATTGGTGGGGGTTGTAATTAGTGGTATTGGTGGTGGTAGTATGAGTGGTATTGGTGGTGGCATTGTTGGTAACAGTGCTGCTGGCATTTGTGGTGGTGGTGGTATTGGTGGTGGTGGAATTACTGGCAGTATTCTTATTGGTGGTGGTGGTGGCATTGGTATCGATTGTGGTATTGGTGCTGGTGTTACTGGTATTGGTGGAAGTGGTATTGATATTGGAGGTATTAGTGGTGGTATTGATATTGGAGGTATTAGTGGTGGTATTGTTGATATTGGTGGTATAGGTTTGGTGGTGGTATTGGTGGTGGTGGTGATATTGGTGTTGGTAGTGGTGGTATTGGTGGTGGTGCTGGTATTGGTGATGGTATTGGTGCTGGTATTGGTGGTGATATTAATGGTGGTGGTCGTGGTATTGGTGGTGGTGGTATTGGTGGTGGAGGTATTGGTGGTGGTATTGGTGGGTGTGGTATTGGTGGTGGAGGATTATGTGGTGGTATTGGTAGGGGTGGTATTGGTGGTGGCGGTATTGGTGGTGGTGGTATTGGTGGTAGTATTGGTGGTGGTATTGGTGGTGGTGGGGTATTAGTGGTGGTATTGATTGTGATGTTGGTGGTGGTGGTATTGATGGTTGTGGCAGTATTGGTGGTGGTGGTAGGTGGTACTGGTGGTGGTGGTATTGGTGGTGGAGGTATTGGTGGTGGTATTCGTATGGGTGGTATTGGTGGTGGTGGCAGTGGTGGAATTGGTGGTGGTAGTATTGGTGGTAGTGATATTGGTGGTGGTATTGGTGGTGCTGGGGGTATTAGTGGTGGTGATATTGGTGGTGGTGGTGGTATTGGTGGTTGTGGCAGTATTGGTGGTGGAGGTATTGGTGGTGGTATTGGTGGGGTGGTATTGGTGGTGGATTTATGGGTGGTGGTATTGGTAGGGGTGGTATTGGTGGAGTGGTATTGATGTAGGTGGTGGTGTTGCAGGGATTCTACTCCTACACGGAGCTATGCACAGAGACCCAGGACCTCAATGAATTGCGGTGGACCAAAAAACTCACCTCAGTATCTAACCAGCTAGCATCAGTGTCACATTGGCTCTTTGTCCTATAGCAAACGAACCAATTATTAGACAACCCAGAACATGCGACTTAGGTTATACTCAGGAATGGTGGGAAGCAAGAACACACTTTCCTTATACTCTCATACCAGTCCACAACAGGAGTAAAAAGAGACAAGTGAAAGGTTAAAATATTTATATCAACGACGTGCTCTAAGATGCAGTATCTTTGCAAACATAAGCAGACATATGATTAGAAATATGATGATCAGCATTGTTACAATTCCATAAAACACAAAAGGAGAAATCATATTACAATGATGGTGAAAGCAGGTCTTATAGTGCCTGGTGAATCACCTTCCCTCGCTAGGAACTATGTTTTATAAAATATAGAAGGTCTCTTAGGCTTGCGTGGGGGACCAAGATCAACAGGAATGTCTGAGTTTTGCCTTGGTATTGATCTTCCAGCACCAACATTGCCCTTCTCTCTCTAGCGAGGACTTTGCTTTGGCTAGGGGTGCTGTTGCCAGCTGTCGCCTCTTGTAGCCTGTTTCGTTTGACCCATTAGCACTCTTCCCAGGTTGTCTCATTGACAGATAGAAACGTTTATTGGTGTTTTAGAGCGATCATTAAGGTATTCTCCTATTTTCCTGTTGTGGGTGGTGCCTTTCAGGATTATTGTCGCCCGGCCCCTCTTTTTGAGGCATGAGGACAAAGGGATAATTAGGTTGAGTGGGTTCTGTTACTTCTATGCCACAACTATCTAATTGTTGAGCATCACTAAGGACTGCCCGTTGGAGGGAACGCTCTCAAAATCCCAGGACGGTTGACTTGCCGTGACTGTCTCCTTGTGACCTTTTGAACTTTACCCACTCTATATTTTCCAATGTGATCTGAGATAGTGATTTGACATGGCCAAAGAGTCGGAGGATATTAGTTCTATTTAAGATGTCTCGAGGACCTTCCATGTGGTACCTGGGGGTAATCGCTACCTCATATAGGGTAGATGGTCTTCAAGATTTATTGTCAATCAATCAATCAATGACATTTATAGAGCGCACTACATACCCGTAGGGTCTCAAGGCGCTGGGGGTGGGGAGGGTGCCGCTACTGCTCGAACAGCCAGGTCTTCAGCTTCTTCCTGAAGGAGAGGTGGTCTTGGGTCAGGCGCAGGTCGGTCGGGAGGGAGTTCCAGGTCTTGGCGGCCAGGTAGGAGAAGGATCTTCCTCCTGTAGTCGCTCTTCGGATGCGGGGGACGGCGGCGAGGGCGTGGTTGGCTGATCGGAGGTGGCGTTTGGGAGCGTAGAAGTTGATTCGGCTGTTGAGGTAGCTCGGGCCTTGGTCGTGTAGGGCTTTGTGTGCGTGGGTGAGGAGGCGGAAGGTGATTCTTTTGTTGACGGGGAGCCAGTGAAGGTCTCTCAGATGTCCGGAGATGTGGCTGGTTCGTGGGATGTCGAGGATGAGTCTGGCTGAGGCGTTCTGGATCCGCTGGAGTCTCTTCTGGAGCTTGGCGGTGGTACCGGCGTAGAGGGCGTTGCCGTAGTCCAGTCGGCTAGTGACGAGGGCCTGGGTGACGGTCTTCCTGGTCTCGGTGGGGATCCACCAGAAGATCTTCCGTAGCATGCGTAGGATGTGGAAGCATGCCGAGGAGACGTTGTTGACTTGCCTGGTCATGGAGAGGGAGGAGTCCAGGATGAAGCCCAGGTTGCGTGCATGGTCTGTCGGTTTGGGTGCGGTGCCCAGGGCGGGAGGCCACCAGGAGTCGTCCCATGCGGAGGGTGAAGAGCCCAGGATGAGGACCTCCGTCTTGTCCGAGTTCAGTTTCAGGCGGCTGGTCGTCATCCACTCGGCTACCTCTTTCATCCCTTCATGCAGGTTAGCTCTGGCGGCGGCGGGGTCGTTGGTCAGGGAGAGGACCAGCTAGGTGTCGTCGGCATAGGAGATTATGTTGAGGTTGTGTTGGCGTGCGATGGCCGCGAGGGGGCTTTGTGTAACCCACCCATTGCACTTGCTGCTTGATCTCAAACTGCTGGGGGGTTTGATCAAAGTTTGCCAATGTTGTTTATCTTCCGCCCTGTTTTTATTTCAAGCGTGTTAGCAATATGCTTTTGCTCCATCAGTGGGGATGTAGTGTGCTCCATGGGGCCTTTGTGACCCTCCAGTTGCAATAGGTCATAAAGCCTTCTTTGTGTGGCGGCGTCCTCCTTACCCATGCTGACCCTGTTCGTTATTGCCTGAATGGCCGTTGATGCTGACACTGCTAGGGTTGATAGGTCAGCCTGGTTTTCTTGAACCCTGCCATGTTGTATTACATCCTCCCGTCTCTTTCTTCGTCCTTTTCTATATCTGCCTGCGGGCGCTGGCTCTTGATCTTTTCTTTGGGATTAAAAATCGGGTAGAGTGGAAGTGAGTTGCTTTTCTCCTCAGGTCTATGGCTGTTCAGCATTGCTGGCAGGATGGATCTTCTTTCCATTTTTTATCTCTTCTGCTGTTTCTTCAGCTTTTAATTTGCCCTCCTTGTTAGGGCTCCTTCTGTTTTGTCTTCTGTTTCTCCCTCCATGGTCATTTGGTTTCCTTTGTAACCGATCATGCCAGAGCTTCCTCGGTGTCTCTCTTTGTCAGGGTGCCAGAGTCTCTTGACTGTTCTTCTCATTCTCTATGGCTTTTATTTCCATTTCCCTTGCTCGGCCATGTTCACACTTGTAGGCCAATTTGAGATTGCCCTTATCCAGTGATTCCCTTGTATCTGGTGTTTTTAACGATTCGCCTCAGCTCTTGGTTAGTGCCACTATGTCCCCCAATATTTTTGGCAATTCGGCCAACTTTTCTATTATGTTGGCACTTGAGCTTGTCCGAGCTATCATTGCCTGATTATATTTGATTGTTACCTCCATTTCGTCCAATTTGCGGCCCTGCTTCTCTAGACACTGGGTTATTGATTGTAGAAGGTCAACTTAGATCTCCATTTATATTTTCTTACCATATCAGGGAGTTAGCTAATGACTTATGTGCTTCTCTGATTGTTGTCAGAAGGGAGGTGACTTCTTGCTCGTCTTGCTCATCTCGAGCCTTCTGGTCTGTCGATACGGACATCCCTGCTCGTTTATTGCCCTGATTTTCTGCCATATCCCCTCTCCCGATAAGGATGCGGTGAGTTTCAAAGTCCTTTCAATTGTCTGCTCTAACTTTTGTAAAAAGGAGTTGGTGAAATCTCCTATCTCTGGTGAGTCAAGGCATCGGCAGCCAGTAGATTAAACCATTGAACTTAATTGTGAGATGTCTCACGGGCTGGTATGCATTGGATCTTTGCCCTCCATGACTTCCAGCATGTCTTCTTCCTGAGGCCAATGGATCGAGGATTTAATTGGTGAAAGGCTGTATATCAAGTTAATGGGTTCCCTTCCAATCCCAGCGAATGTTGCGAGCCTCCCGGTTTGGAGTCATCAATCCTTTCTTTAAATATTGGGCTATTTTCCTCTGAGTCTTGTGCTTTGGCACCCGCTAGTCGGGGGCAAATTTTAATCTCCCTGTGCCCATGTATCCTGTGCCTGTGCCTGGCTCCCTTCATTGTGCAGGAGATGTTCTCCTCCACCGGAGCCGCTTGATAAGTGACTGGCTGGGTCGAGATGCTTGGGGGTTACTTGCTGTGAACTCCTACGGCTCTTCAGCCCCCCGGCAGACATACCAGTGGGTGGCAATCTGCCCGGCATCTGAAAATAATCGGTGATGAGCCCTTGTTGGAAGGATTGTAAAAGGGGGCTCCGAGTGTGCGACTCTTGTCTAAAGTTCTTAGCCGCACTCCTTATGACCCTAGGTATTTGGCCCTTGTGGGCTTCTTTATAAGAGTCAGCATGCATTCTCTTCGGTTTAATCAGATTTCCCTTAAGCATTGTCCTCCCTGCACCAGGAGAAAATATTTGAAGGTGTTTGCAGGGGTTTTAGGCATCGTAAAAGTTTCTCCCTACGTTTTTTAACAGTTTTTTTTGGACTGTTTCATGTGATCACTCTTCTACATGCGCTGCCTAGGCCACTCTCCTCGCCATGTAGTTTGGCTAAGCCAAAAGTGGAATGCCTTGACTCCGCCGTTGCTCTGCCTTTGTCCCTTTGTCCTTTTGTGCATGTGGGCACTCCCGCTTGCTCTCTTGCCATGCTGCTCACTCCAAACCCCCAACCAATTGCCACCACCACTAGGCAGGTGTCCTGAGGTCCTGGTGAGAGACTCTCCCCTTCTTCTTTTGTTCAGCAAAGTTTTTGGTTGAGCTGAGCAAGGCTGAGTAAGGTCCAGGCTATGTGGGGGATATGAGGGATATGAGGGGGATGTGAGGAATGTGAGGGTAGGGGAGAGGGTTGGTGAGCGCTCAGGCTTTTCAGTTTTTCTCACTCACCCACTAACCTCACCCGGTGTTTTGTGCTGTAGCCCCTCACTGCTGATTGCTGTGCCGCTGTACCGCTGTGCTCGGCCGGGCTGGGTATTGCTCTGTCAAATCTCAGGCCTCAGTTCTCGGTAATTTCCAGCTCCAAAGCCCGCTCATCTCTTCTCTCAGCCTGGAGCAGCTCTCACAGCTCCCTGCGGCCCTGCTTGACTCTCCGTGGCTCCTAATGCCACTTGCGGCACCTGAATCCCCTACACCACCCTATGCCACCACGCGGCTCCCACGACATCCTGCGGCGGCTCGCTCACTTGCGGCTCGCTGTTTGCGGTTCTTAGCTCCCCACAACTCCGCTCTACTCCGCTGCCGCTACTGCTGCTGTTACTCTCCGGCTCTCTCACAAGGTACCCCAGCATTATACAAGGCTGAAGAAATTCCCCTCCCTCCCCTTAGGAAGAGCAAACCGACCAGTTTGGACCTGGAGCCTTTGCAGGAATGACGCCTGATTCCTTAAGGCATTCTCTAGATTGGGAAACATTTCTATGTTCATGGAGTTGAGAGATTTTTGCTATAAAAAAATACTTTAGCATGACCATGCTGTGAAAGTATTAGGCATTGTGGAGACCTGCCAAGCTACATAGTGCCACTGGAGGATTTTGAGCTTCAAAAAAGAGTCTATACCCCAAGGGGTAAATTAGAACCAGGGCACAGAGGCAATTTGACCTCCGATGTGGCGAAACCTGTACAGCAGCAGAATACAGCTATGTCCTGTTTGGAGCTTTAGGCATCTAAACTTAAGGTGTTGGTCAGAGCCTGGACAATATCTATGTGACTTTGAGAAACCCTCACTGGCTATAGCATCTGTCTCACTCTTTTGGAGTAGTTTGACTTTTAAAAACAAAGACTAAATCCCAAGTTTAAACTATCAACTGGTATGACCTGCTAGACGTATCTGACTTGCCCTTCATCACAGTAGGCCTCAAAGCACACCTAGGTCCCGCTAAACCACAACAATTAACTTTTACTGGTGCTTTGTGTTCTCTTTAAAAAAAAAAAGATATCTCTATTTGCTTGAAATTAATTGTGAACATTGTTGTGTGATTGTATTAATTATAATGTCCTCCTATTTTGTCAATGTTAATTGTTTGGTTTTCTTATTTAATTTAATATTGTTCTGCTGCTGCTTAGGCAGCGAACACAACTTTACTGGGGGAAATGTATGCTGCTTCAGGCCACTGCTGCCAGGGTTAAATGCAGATTACTCATCGACACTGTGGTTTGACATAGAAAGATAATAAATTATCAAGTAAAAGAGGATCATCCTTCAAAATTTATTATGCAAAATGACATAGCCATTATCACTTGAAAGTAAATTCACATTTGTGTGGGTACTGTCCTGTGACTGTATACCAACGACTTTATGATTCATTAACGTCTGACTAATCTATCATTCTTCAAAACTTTGGTTCCTATTTTCCTGTTATAATCCTGTCCAATTGGTGATAAGGGTGGTTCGACCATTAGGGCGCTCAGACGTTGTCCCAATACTTAATTTGAGGCACGATGAGTGGAGTTGACTGGGTATACAACAAGTGGTGCTCCGTAATTACACAACACTGGGCCATATGCAGGTGGCCAAATACCGGTCGGTAAAACCGAAAACTGGTCGTTTTCGGCGTTACCGACCGGTATTTAGCCATTTGAGATGTACTTAATACCGAATGGCATCGATAATAACGAATCGGAAAATAATAACCGATTTCTTATTTACTGATCAGAGAATACCGAAACCATGAATACCGAATCTGAAATAACGATTCGGTAAAAACCCCAAAAATGCGATGTAGCAAACCTCGTTATTACCGAATTTGACCAAAATCGGTAATAACGATTCAGTATTTACCACTTTTTAAGAGCAGTTGGTAATCAGGTGCAGTGCATAAAAACAGCCACAAAATGCAACAGTGTGACCACAATGGAGGCCCTCTACCTCATAGCAAGCCGGCTACGCTTGAGAGCAGCATGAGTGAGGATCTGGAGACGGGAAGAGCGGGTGTACAGACTACGCATCACATTGTTCCAATTGACTGAACCTGAAATCCATGAAAGGTACAGACTGCACCCAGATACCATTCTTGACCTAATACGGGACCTTAAACCCTATCTGGAGCATCAGACACCAAGGGCCCACGCAATCCCAACCCATGTCCAGGTACTCTGTTGCCTGCACCTCCTTGCATCAGGAAGTTTCAAGGGAGTGATAGTGGCAGTGGGTGGTGTGTCACAGAGCGGTCTATCCCGTTTCTTCAACACCTTCCTTGATGCCATGATGGACAGAATGGAACATTACATCGCCTTTCCCAGTACACAGGCGGAGCTGCAGAGGACCAAGCTGGAGTACTACCAACTTGCGCAGTTCCCACACGTAATTGGCTGCATCGATGGGACACATATACCTATCTGCCCACCTGCAGCAAGTGAATATATCTACAGAAACCGCAAATCCACCCACTCCATCAATGTGCAGGTGATGTGTAATGCCAAGTACATTATAACTGATATTGTGGCCAAATTTCCCAGGAGTAGCCACGACTCGTACATCTTCTGGAACAGTGGCATCCATACACGTCTGCTTGCTGGTGAATTTGGAGACAGATACCTACTAGGTAAGTCAATGTGACTCACCCTGATGTACACCCTGGCCCAAGCTGTTGGTCACACAAATTATTGGCCCTTTCTTCTGTACATAGGTGACAGCGCATATGCCCTCCGGCTTTATCTACTCACACCATATCTCAACCCAACCACCCCAAGGGAGAGGAGATACAATGTGGCACATAGGAGCACACGCAACGTGGTGGAGCGCACTTTTGGATTGCTTAAAAGCAGATTCTGTTGCCTCCACAAAACAGGAGGTGCACGACTGTACAGCCCCATCAAATGTTGCAAGATAATCGCTACGACACAGAGCCAGTAACAGTTACATGTTAAGGTGTTTATTAGGCACACCTCCAGTATTGTGATCAATGTCCAATCGGACATGGGTTACATCATCCATCTCATGTATGGCAACAGGCATAGGTCTCTACTTCCTGCGTCCACGCGCTGCACGTCCACATTCACTAGTGAGGTTCCGTGACAATTGTAAGTGGTGTTTTCGACTCGCACGAATATGGTCGAGTCTGGTATCTATGAACCGCAAATGACGAGTTTAGTAAGTGTGCGCAGTTTCGCTGTGCTAACTTAAACCGTTCGTTTGTTATGTGGGTTTTTCATCTGTACCCACGGGTTCCATCTTAGATACGGCATCCATTTTGTCTCTTGCCCTCAAGTAGCCAGCGAACGGACGATGTCCGCTTCGCGACCCTGGGACTCCCAAGATATTTGCGGAAGACACATGTCCTTTGTAAGTGTCTTTATGACGAGGGGGATGATACTGTAAGGCAGATGGCCCCGCTCGAGGCTCATCTTGCCGTGCCGGTTTATTGTCTCAGCCGTGCATCTCATTAGGCACGTCCCTTTGATGCCCGTATCTCGTGTTTCCCGATACCTCCCCTTTTACACCCTTTCCGATCTCCCCACTGTCCCCGTCTTCCTCTGCACCTGTCTTTGTTCCTATTTCGATCTGTTTTACTGCCGATTGGAATGCACTAATGTTGGGAAGATGGGTTTTTACAGTTGGGAACCGCCAAATGTTTCCGCACTTATGTTCCGGACCTTATGTGTATCAAAGTGACCAAAGCGACCCCTCTGGGGGATAATTGTGGGAACCGGGTTGTAAACCTTTGTGTACCATGTTGTCCTATGGGTAAAAACTGTATAAAAGGAGCGATCCACAGAACCAATTTGAAGCAGTCTCCCCAAGTTGCACGTGTTGTACTTGTCGTGACTTCTGTGTTCCCTGCAGTAAATAAACCTTGAATCTTTGACGCCGAAGGAAGTGTCCCGTGTCTCTGTCATTCGTACGCCGGAGCAGGTTACCCACGAAGGTTTCAGGTGTTGTGCCCTGGCACCGCTGGGTCTTAAAGAACCCAGTCCTTCAGTTGGCGCCCAACGTGGGGCTGCATCAGTGGTACCGGTCCAAGCCCGACGATCGTGAGGAACTTCGTGTGAAATCTCCGAGGGAAGGTGCACTCCGCTTCATCGATCCTGTTGTCGAAACAAGTGGCCCGAAGACTTTTCCCGCGAAGATTCCCGCCTCCTGACGGCTGCGACGGACTGCTGCCCTGACTGTAGACCTGTTTTGGCGCCTGGCGTAGACCTTGGTATAGCGAGACGATTGACGGGCCTTCCTGGAGACGCCATCGATCTTTGAGTTAAGTATTTGTGGGTCGCTCCCAGAGTTCTTGGTTGTTGACACTTTAGCGAGTGTTTTTGTTGTTGACGCTGTGTGAGTGTTTTTGTCGGTGACACTTTGCTAGCGTACTTTGTTGTGTTATTTGACGACTGCAGCCGCCAAAAACCGAGGGTTTTTGTTCTTTGCTGGGACTTGGTAAATCCCGTAACCCTTGAAGTTTGTGAAACTCGGCTAGTGTGCAAGATGCCTGGTCGTAGTACTTTGTTTAGTTGTTTCAGACCTTGTGGTGTGGATTCCCGACTGGAGGACTCGTGTCCGATACCTCCTGTTGGAACTCCGACTTATGAACTGTACAGTAAACATGGGCTAGGCCCGATAACTTTTAATGAATACTGGATCAAATACACGAAGAAGGACGGTGACCTTCGCTGGCCACCACATGGTAGCTTCGAGGCCCCGATCTTAGATAATCTAGAGGTTAAATTGTTCGCGAAAAAGTCAAGGCCGGCCATGTTTGATGCCTTTCGGTTGTGGCGTAAAGAAGCCCGACAAAAAGAAATCAGACAGACTAAGCGAAATCAGAGAGATAGTGCTGGTACCATTGTAAAGAAAGCAGAGCAGTTCCAGCATGATAAGGAGGTTAAGGAAAAGGAAGTGTTTGACAGATTACAGCGTATGACTATAGATAAATGCTATCCTGCTTTGCCTACGGAGTCGGAAAAGAAGGATGAGTCAGTTGAGGATCCTTTAATGTCCTATCTTATGAAATCGCCACCTCCGTACGTACAGGGTACCACAGCCCCTGTGATTCCCCCTGTACCTGTTCCTGCACCTATTCTTCCTTTGCCTGTTCCTCAACCTGCACCCGTTCTTCCGACTGTTCCTGCTCCTTTGGCTGTTGCTATTCCTACTGCTCCTCCGCTTCCACATACTCCTGCTCACGCTACTGCTCCTGCTCTGTTAACTCCTGCTGTTGTCTCTGTCTCTACTCCTTCACTTGTTAGTCCTGTGTCCTATACTTCTCCCTCTACTCGTAGTCGTAATTCTCCTCTTGCGGCTAGCTTCTTTCATTCGCTCGGACCTGTTCTTGGGTCTGCTGGTTCCGATGGTCCTCAGAGACGTAGTCAGCTTCCTGGTAATAGGGAACGTGCTTCGCTATACAATATGGCGATGGGTTGGATGACGCATCCCCTTAGAAATCCACCACGTATTGTACTCGACACGTTTTGTCAGTTCAATATACCAACCCAAAGATTTGTGTTCGAGGAAATGTGTAAGGTCCTTCGAGATCAGATATCGGCCGACGCACCTGACGAGGTGCTGACCGCTTTGTCTGATCTACAGCTCCAGTTTTCGGCTGGACTGATAGTGGATACCAACGTTCGACGAGCCGTTGAGCGGTTGCTATCTTTCCGTCCCACTCCTATACCTCAAGCCTTGTTTGTTGAGGATATTGAAAGACAGCCAGATGAGTCTGGTCAATTTCCTATGCGCGAAGTTCCACCAGTATGGATGCCAGCTGATCCTAATGCTCAACCCCCGACATTGGCCCATTTCCAGAGAGTATGGATACATCTCCCATGGAAACGCTCGGAAGTGTTACAGGTGAAGCAATCTTTGCCTGACCCTCGCAAAAATCCTACAGGGTATTATAAGGAATTATCGCAGCTCGTAGACGCTACGATAATGAATCTTGCCGATATTGACATGCTGTTTGGTAATGTTGTACCGCAACCGGTATGGGCTAAGATTCGTCAGGAAAATCACGCAAACGAATTAGGTGGTGATTGGGCGGCCATTATAGCGGCGGATGGGTTGCAAACTGGTGGTGCTAAACCCGACCAGTTGATTACTGCTCTCCCTCAAAGAATAATCACGTTAATGAAAACTCTTATGCCAGCTATGAGAGTAAATTGGGACAAATTGTCAGCTTGCAAGCAGAAGAAGGACGAGAGTGTCTCCGACTTCTTTACGAGGTTCGAGGAGGCATTCATTGACCATAGTGGTCAGGATATGAGCACTGAGGGTGGTCAAAGGTTGTTCGTGGATAAATTTGTTTCGAACTTATTGCCCGATTTGAGCAATAAATTAAAGAATTCAGAAAGTGCGTGGGCCGTTTCTACTTCAGCTCAGATATTGGCTACGGCACAATATTATGAGAACAGAGAGAAAGAAGAGAGCGACCGTGCTGATAAAAAGACGAAAGAGCTAAAAACTAAAGTGCTGCTGCAGCAAGCATATCCTCCACGTTCGAATCAGAATAATTCGCAACAAAATAGATCACAGCCGCAATCGAACAGATCACAATCTCGTAATGACTCCTCTTCCCAAAGATCCTCGTTAGGGTACAATCAATGTGCTTATTGTAGACAAGAGGGTCACATTAAATTCAATTGTCCTGTTCTAAACGAACGTAATAGTGGTAACTCATCTAGAGGAGGTCGTGGTGGTTCGCAGCAGGCACCACGTGGTAGAGGTCGTGGTGCTCAGAACGATCGTTCAGATAACTCATCAAATTCCGATAATTGTTTTGATCAACGTGGATCGTCGCAAGGACGATCTGCACAGTACAATGTAGACGATTATTACGTCGATCAGGGAACTGACGACAGTAATTACTAGGACAGCCATAGACAAGGAGAGGGAGTGGTATCAGTTCCGGTTGATCAGAGAGGGCCTTACGTCGCAGTTGCTACATCGGGCGTCGTTGAGCCTTTTCTGTTGGACACTGGTGCAGCGAAAAGTTCCATTAAGCATTCGAAACTCCCTGGCGCACCTTTGTCTGGCTTAACAAATGTTTCCGTTGGATTCTCTGGCGCCCCTGTTAGCAACCCAGTCTCGCGCCCTTTGCCCCTTACAATTGGGCCTCGCGAGCTAGAAGCTCCGTTGATTTTAACCACGGGTTGTGGTGAAAATCTTTTGGGCCTGGATTTGCTTAAACGTTTGTATGCAACTTTGTATTGTTCTCCTGCGGGTGTAAAGCTTACGTTGGGAGAGAGGGTTGTCTCTCCCATGTACTTGTCTCTCGACAAGCTTCCACCGGAATTGAGTTCTCTTCCTGCGTCTTTGTGGGCAACAGGTCCCAATGATGTGGGCCTACTTGATATCTCACCTTATGTTGTTCAGCTGAAATCCAATGTGCGGTTGCCACGTATTCCCCAATATCGTATCTCTCTTGATGGTGAACGAGCATTGCTGGCGATCATCTATGATTTGATCGAGAAAGACGTTATTGAGGAAACACGGGGAAACGTGTGCAACAGCCCTGTACTACCCATTCTAAAACGTACTGATCCTTCGAAACCACCTGTTTATCGTTTTGTTATCGATTTACGGGAGGTGAATAAAATTGTGATTCCTCAGTTCCCCGTTGTGCCTGACATCACGGCGCTACTGACTCTGATTCCAGCTTCTGCATCGTGGTTTTCGGGGATCGACTTGAAGAATGCGTTCTTCAGCATCCCGATTGCAGAAGAGAGCAGAGACCTTTTCGGTTTCTCTCTTAGTGGACGCAGCTTCCGGTTGAAACGCGCTCCTCAGGGCTACTGTGAAAGTCCATCGATTTACAGCCAAGCCTTGAAGGGTCAACTGGATGCGTTTAGGTTGCCGGCTGGTGCGGCCTTAATCCAATACGTCGACGACCTATTGGTGGCTGCAGATACTCAGGACATTTGCAAAATTGCTACGGTGTCGTTGCTGCAACATCTCTGCGAGTTAAATCACAAGGTGTCACCTTCTAAACTCCAATATTGTTGTCAAGAAGTAACCTATCTAGGTCACTTATTCTCAAAGGAGGGAAGGCGGTTGACCCCAGAGAGAATTGCAGCAATTGCGCGAATGGCTGTGCCAACAACCCAAAGAGATGTGCGTGCCTTTTTAGGTATCACGTCGTACTGCAGGCAATGGATTCCGAATTTTTCATTGCTAGCGAAACCATTGGTGGCTCTTACGTGCAAGGATGTTTCGACTCCTTTACCATGGACGGAAGAATGTCAGAAAAGTTTTTCTGAATTACGTGATTCATTGTGTTCGGCTCCTGTGTTAGGTACTCCTGACTATAGCAAGCCGTTTACATTATATGTTCACGAGAGAGAAGGTTGTGCGTTGAATGTCTTAACGCAACCTTTTGGTGGTAAGCAACGTCCATGTGCATATTTTTCCTCGACCTTGGACCCGGTAGCTAGAGCATTGCCGAGTTGTTTGAGAGCAACAGCGGCAGCCGCGGTCTCCATCCGACAATCAGCAGGATTGGTCATGGATAATATGCTTACGGTGATGGTTCCGCATGCAGTCGATACTCTTTTGAATCGTACGAAAACTCAGCACTTGACGAGTGCGAGGTTGTCTGGGTACGAGTTGACGCTGTTGGCAAGCCACATTCAAATAAAACGTTGTAATGTTCTGAACCCGGCAACTTTGTTACCAATTAGCTCAGAGTCAGATGAAATAACAGAACACGATTGTTATTTGAGGACAGAGGAGGAAACGAAAGGTCGAGTGGACCTTAAAAACACCCCATTGGAAGAACCAAATGGTACACTGTATGTGGATGGTTCATGTTTCAAGTTGCCGAATGGTGATGTGACTACTGCTTATGCTGTTGTAACGTTGAATACTGTTGTTGAGACTGCAAGATTAAATCAGAATTCTGCCCAAGCTGCAGAGCTGATTGCTCTCACTAGAGCGTGTGTGTTAGCGAAAGGGAAACGTGTGAATGTGTTTACCGACAGCCAATATGCATTTGGCATCGCCCATAGTTTTGGAAGTTTGTGGAGAGAGAGAGGTTTTTTAACATCGCATGGTACGAAGATTCAGCATGGCCAGCTTGTAAATGATCTTTTGGATGCACTTACGTTGCCTAAGCAAGTGGCGATTGTTAAATGTAGTGCGCATCGTAAGGTGACGGATGATGTTGGTTGTGGTAATGCGTTTGCGGATGAGACTGCTAAGGAGACTGCCCGGAACCTTAGCACTCGAATGTATGTGACGAGTTCGGTTAGGTGGCCTACAGAGTCGAGCATGTGTGAAGACACTAGTGAGAGTGTGAAGGCAATTCAGAATGAGGCCACCGAGACTGAAAAGACGAAGTGGAAAGAAAGTACGGGAAAGTTGGATGCGAATGGTTGTTGGATTGATTTGTCGGATCAGAAAAGATGGATGTTACCGGATGCGTATGTGCTGGCCGTTGTGACAATGGCGCATGGGTTAGCACATATTAGCGCGAAAGGTATTTGCAAGTTCCTGTCCCCTGTGTGGAAGAATGATGGTATCACGAAATGTGCTGAACGCTTGGTTAAGAACTGTATGGTGTGTATGATGTACAATCCTGGCAAGGGAACCCCAACTCCTCCTGGCAGTTTTGCTCCCCCTTCATGTCCCTTTGAGGTGATTCAATTGGACTTCATCCATATGGAGCGATGCAATAACCTGAAATACGTTTTAGTTGTGGTTTGCGCATTCTCCCGATGGATCGAGGCCTATCCGCTCAAAGACAATACTGCTTTGTCTACTGCGAAAATCCTACTGAAGGAATACTTTCCTCGGTATGGAATGCCTAGAATCGTGTGGTCAGATAACGGAAGTGAGTTTGTGGGGAGTGTGATGAAGAGTGTATGCAAGGGCCTTGGAATTAATCAGAAATTCCACAGCGCCAACCATCCCCAGTCAGCTGGTTTGGTTGAAGGGTATAACGGCACCCTTAAATTAAAGCTAGCGAAGATTCAGGCTACGACTGGTCTTTCGTGGCCTGACGCTTTACCTTTAGCATTACTGTCAACTAGGGCGACTGTACACTCCCGAGTAGGGCTTAGTCCCTATGAAATAGTGTTCGGTCGTCCTGCGAATGTTTGGGGGGTTCCTAGGCCAGGTACTTTCTGTGATCTTGAATATCCAATGTTGATCGATTATCTTCATGACTTGACTGCTAAACTGAGGTTAATTCACCAACAGGTTCACGAGGCATTGCCGACGCAGACGGAGGGTCCAGGCCACCAGCTCCAGCCCGGAGATTGGGTGGTGACGCGCAACTTCTCGCGCAAGAACAACTTGGACCCGAGGTTCACTGGACCCTACCAGGTCCTCCTTGCCACGAGAACTGCAGTTCGTCTTGAGGGGCGGAAGAATTGGGTGCACGCCACCCATACAAAAAAAGTCCCTATCCCGTTGCCAGCAGACTCGTGGGTGAGGAAAGGCATTGCATCAACTGAAACCGAAGGATTGCCGGCGTTTGTACCTTTCAGCGATGCACAACCTGTCGGAGAATCCTCAGTGCAGCAGAGAGACACTGTTGAACAATTGTCAGCAAAAGACTCAAAACCAGAACATTCAGCTGATCAACAGGACGCTGTCTCTTCAACGGATCCTTTGTTTGACGAACAGACACGTCCTGGGAAAACCCGATACTTTTTGCGATCCAGCACTAAAGACTAATAAAAGATCCTGTTCTGTCCCTTGATAATTGCATTATCCCGTTTTCCACGATCAGTTTGAACATTCGTACCATTGTAATTATTTTGTACATATTCATTGAGCTTCGTTCCTTACACTTTTTGCTTCCACAGCTGAGAGACATTGTTTTTGCATATACACTTGTGAAATAAAGGCCGTAGGGCCGCGCGCGTACTTCCTTCTGGTTAGTAGGTCTTGACGCTAGGTTAAAGACCGTCGGTTCCTGGGAACTCCTAGGGATTGACTATTGCTACACAGAACGAAGTGCGTCAAGAAACGTTGCGGACGGTCATAGGGAATGGCATTTTCGAAGCTGACGGATTTGGAAGGAGCTCAGGCTCATAGATTCAAGCTGCAGCAACTCAGTCGTACCAAATGTTTTATATTCCAAATATTCGTATTGTTTTTGACTGCTTCTGCATTATTGGCGGGTGGGGTGTATTACACGATGTTTTACTTCTTACCTTCTGCTACACCTACTCCTACCCTTGACCCTAAACTTACCTCCACTGCTTCTCCTCATTCTTTTCATATCTTACCTGAACACGAGCAGGCTAGACGTGCAGAATTCCGCAATAATTCCTTTATTCAGCTCCTCCATCAGCATCAGTTAGTGGTTAACACTACTAATTGTTGGGTGTGTGGGTTGATGCCACATACTACGGATAAGGGAATTCCATATCTGGTGTTACCGTATAGTTCCCAAGGGTCTGCTCGAGCATTTCAGACAATGTTTCGAAGCGCACTGGGTTTCCACCCCATTCGAGAACCACGTTCCCCCTACTCTGGTCCTACCTCGTATCAAAAACCTTTGTCGATAGCAATAGAGGATTTAGATAGCGATATCTATGATCCCTCGCTTATTCCCGAAGAAGAGGTACAAGCCTATAGGGTCCTAAGTAGAGGCGAATATAGTGTGTTCACCAGTGAAAAGCAGCTTAAAAGCTCGCCTCCGATATGGGTCGTACCCCACATTGGTAATTTTTGTCTCATAGGTCGTGGCCGAAGATCGAAAGCCCGACTTGGAGAGAGTGCTTGCACTGAAAATTACATTCTGCCGATGGTCTCGTCCCCTGTGTTCCTGGCCGCCAAGGGTACATACTTTATCTGTCATGATCGTGCATATGCATGGTTGCCCTCTGACTTCATGGGCTCATGCTTCATCGCAAACTTGCTGCCTCCGACGTTCACTGTAGATGCCGATTATCATAAGACTAGAGTTGTGAGAGGCGTAATTAGCGAAGAGGATACTGCCGGTCAAGAGGCAGGAGACTTTTTCAAGGGTTTCCTCCCGTTTTGGGGACCTATGGTTAATAGTAGGAACCTGAGACAGTTGACTCGAGTTGTAGAATCGACAGCTAATATTACTGCCAGTGCCCTTGGTAACATCACCACTGAACTTCAGGCGGATAGGCTTATGACGTTACAAAACCGTATGGTTTTAGATGTCATCTTAGCAGATCGAGGTGGGGTATGTAAGGTGATCCATTCGAGCTGCTGTATTTTCATTCCTGATAACGCTCCGACTGTCTATCAAGCCATCTCGAAGTTGCATAAGATCTCCGAATCCATACACGTGGATGTAGGGGATTGGACGCTACTTGGGTGGTTTTGGGGCCTAATGTCGACTTGGGGTTGGAAGATTCTGATGATCATCGGAGTTGTTGTGGTGTTCCTGTTCACGCGTTGCCTTTGTGTGCAGTGCGGTCCTGCCTTATGTGGCCTCTGTGCTACAACGTGTATGAGACAGCCACCTGTTACCAAGGGGACTCGGTTGGACAGAGCTATGCTACAGCAACATCTCGATGGTCTGATGAATATCGAATATGATTCCAACTAGTGCTTGCCTACATGAGGGCAAAAGGAGCGTCTGAGGTTCCGTGACAATTGTAAGTGGTGTTTTCGACTCGCACGAATATGGTCGAGTCTGGTATCTATGAACCGCAAATGACGAGTTTAGTAAGTGTGCGCAGTTTCGCTGTGCTAACTTAAACCGTTCGTTTGTTATGTGGGTTTTTCATCTGTACCCACGGGTTCCATCTTAGATATGGCATCCATTTTGTCTCTTGCCCTCAAGTAGCCAGCGAACGGACGATGTCCGCTTCGCGACCCTGGGACTCCCAAGATATTTGCGGAAGACACATGTCCTTTGTAAGTGTCTTTATGACGAGGGGGATGATACTGTAAGGCAGATGGCCCCGCTCGAGGCTCATCTTGCCATGCCGGTTTATTGTCTCAGCCGTGCATCTCATTAGGCACGTCCCTTTGATGCCCGTATCTCGTGTTTCCCGATACCTCCCCTTTTACACCCTTTCCGATCTCCCCACTGTCCCCGTCTTCCTCTGCACCTGTCTTTGTTCCTATTTCGATCTGTTTTACTGCCGATTGGAATGCACTAATGTTGGGAAGATGGGTTTTTACAGTTGGGAACCGCCAAATGTTTCCGCACTTATGTTCCGGACCTTATGTGTATCAAAGTGACCAAAGCGACCCCTCTGGGGGATAATTGTGGGAACCGGGTTGTAAACCTTTGTGTACCATGTTGTCCTATGGGTAAAAACTGTATAAAAGGAGCGATCCACAGAACCAATTTGAAGCAGTCTCCCCAAGTTGCACGTGTTGTACTTGTCGTGACTTCTGTGTTCCCTGCAGTAAATAAACCTTGAATCTTTGACGCCGAAGGAAGTGTCCCGTGTCTCTGTCATTCGTACGCCGGAGCAGGTTACCCACGAAGGTTTCAGGTGTTGTGCCCTGGCACCACTGGGTCTTAAAGAACTCAGTCCTTCACTAGCAACACTGTCTGGTGTGTTGGACTGTTCCTGTGCTGCCCCATGGCGTTCACTGCGCCTCCTGTACTCGGTGAGTGAGGGCGTAATGCTACCACGGCTGGCAGCCTCCTCACTGTCCCCCCCCTTCCATTGTGGCCGCCTTAGCATTCTGTAGGAGCTCTAAAGCTGAGGTCATGGACACCATCCCCCTGGCCACATCCCTGCTGCAATGCGCCATCTCCTCCTGCATGGTGATGGACCTGCGACACATCAGTGATGTTGCAGTGGCCAGCCGGTTCAAGGACTTTTTATAGGCCTGGAGCATCTGCCTCTCCCTGCGCCTGCCAAGACGGTCCTGCTCCAGCTGGATGCAGAGGTTGCTACTCTCTCCATCCACACGCACAAGTTCTCTCCCATAGCACTGATGCCCTTTTCCATCCTGTGCATGTGCTTGTTGATGTGTGCCACCTCCCTGTGCATTGATTTCATCTCCCTCCATTGCAGGTGCTGGACCTTCAGCATGTTGCCTTCCAGTCCAGCAAACACACTTTCTCCCTGCTCGGATGCTTCAGGACTGTCCTGCCTTGCCCTGCGGCGTCGGGATGAACTGTGGGCGTCCTCGGATGGAGTACCAGCCCTATCCCTGTTGGATCCCTGATGTATTGGACTACGTCCGCCCACAGTTCCCTCCTCTGACGATTCCTCCATCTGCCGGAGGGTGGGCACAGCATGCCTCCTGCCTGACTGTGGTGGTGGTGGTGTTGGTGATCATCGCAGTGGGGACTGGGGGAGAGGGGATTGCGGCCCTCCCTGGCACTGTGGTGATGGCTGTGGTGGAGGATTGGGTGGCTGTGATGGCACCGAGCTTGTGGTCCCTGCAGGCATGCTGTCGTCCTCATGTTGCCTCCCCTCTGGCCTGGCTGACTTGCCTCTGCTGCCCTCTGCTGCACTGCGAGATGACTCTCCTGTAATGACACAAATGTAGAAGTACTCACTGCTCTGTCTGCAATGGAATTACATTAAACATCATGCTACAGAGCATAGTGATTGTCCTGACATAGCCAATTACTTTACCATACTAATGTGTTTGCTAGCCTGACTGTCCTATACATCAGTTCCCTCTGACTACATCACCCATAATGCATTGCAGGTAATCAGTAAGACATGGAATGGAGGGGGAGCCCCCATGCCACTATGGGGAATGGGGTTGGGGAGGGGGTAGCACAGCATGCTTGGCATGCTTCTTACCTTGTTTTCTTGCTGCTCTGGCGGAGCTGTCTGCGTCTCCCATGCCACTCACACCTTCCGGCTGGATGGTGGACTCCACCATCAGTTCCAGTGGTGTTGGTGCTGGGGCTCGGTTCTTTCCTCTACCTGTTTTTGCAGCCTAACTCTGTCTCTTTGCCATCCTTTGTTTTGCTGTCTTCCTGAGGTCGTACCACCTCTTCCTGATATCCTCTATGGTGCGCTGGGTCACACCTATGGCATTGATTTTGTCCCAGATGCCACTCCAGATTAACCTCTTCTGTGACTCGGGCACTTGGTGGGACTGGCCCCCAAAAAGCTTGTGATGGTCTTGGCTGACATCCTGGATCAGTACCTCCAGCTCCTTGTCACTGAACTTCAGTTTTCTTTTCCTGTCACCTCCCTCCTTCTCCCTGTCCTGGCTTGCCATTTCTATGCTCGTTGTTGTCTTTTTTTTTCTTGCTGGTAGCTGTGAGGCTCTGTTGCTGCTGGCTCCTCAGCTCACCTGCCTGCCTGCCTGCCTCACAGTGAGCTCCAGGTCCTCTGCAGCTGCCTGGGTGTGGCCACTTCCTGTTTGGGAGGTAATTGGGTGATACAGGATTGGCTGATTCAACGAATTACGATTTTTTGAATTACCGAATCGGTACTTACCGATTCGGTAATGTATTTTGTAACTCCGAATCGGTGTTTGTATTTTGGTATTTAAATTTATTACCGATTCGTCCGCATTCGGAATTTATTACAGAATTTTAACGAATCAGTAATGTTTAGCGATTTTTTATCTACATCGCGTTTACCGAATTCTTAATACCGAATCGGTAAAATTCAGTATTAAGGAATCGGTATTCTTGATTTACCTTCATATGGCCCACTGTCTGATATTTTTTCATGGAACATTAAGGGTAGTCAGGTGCCTGCCCCTTGTTGTCAACGCCTATCCGTTAACCGACTGACCCCCACAGACCTTGACAATATTATGGCGCCATTTATTAAGTATTACTCTCGCGGAATGACTAGCATCATATTGTCCTGGAGATAGGAACGGGCAGAAGGAATAAGTCAAATTAATTTTCCGGTCAAACTCCCTATTAAATGACATGAAATGAAAATAAATTTATAAAGCGCATGGCTGCCCAAGAGCGTCCCAGCGCCTTAGAACAGAGGACAACTGAGGAGGAAACCATGTTTTAAGAGTCCTGGGGAAAGAGGAGGGTTTTAAGGAGCTTTCGAAACCTCAAGTAACTAGGTTCGGTTCAAATCCTGAAAGGGACTGCGTTCCACAAGGTCGCCGCATTTACAGAGAATCAGCGTCCTCCTGTTTGAGCCCTCTTCACTCTAGGAACATTGGCAAAATGCCCATGGTCGGAGCGGAGGGCCCTATTGGCCTTGTAGAGGCAAACCAAGCTCCTTAAGATAGGGGTCCCTTACCCTGTTGGGACTTGTGTACATTGCACAGGGATTTGAACTTGATCCTCTCCCGCATTGGCAGCCAGTGAAGGGATCTCAATGCTGGTCTGGCTGAAGATCTTGCCGGTGCGCCAGTGAGCAACCTGGCTGTAGAGTTTTGGAGTCATTGGAGGATGTTAATGGTAGCTTCTGGAGCACCCAGGAAAAGGGCATTACTATAATCCAACCTTGAGAGAAATAACCCTTGGATGAGTAGCCTTCTCAAATGGGGCGGTAGTAGGGGAAGAATTTTACGGGCTGAGCGAAGTAGGCTAAAGCATATGCCAGCCGTTTTTTTCGCTTGGGTCCTGAATGAGAGGTCCTGTTCAAGCCATACCCCTAAACTTTTAATTTCATTTTTAGGGGCAGGAAGCACCCCCAGACAGGCGGGCCAGATGGAGTCAGGTAAAGATGTTAATTGGCGGCCTAGGAGCAAAAGCTCAGTCTTGGCTCCATTCAATTTAAGTCGGGATTTACTCATCCAGGCATGTATTTCGGATAAGCAAGAGTGAAGGTTTTCCCTGCACTGATTTGCTTGGGTGAGCGAGACGACTAGTTGGGTGTCGTCTGCGTAGGTGACTACTTTAATCCCAAAGGGCATAACCACGTCTTCCAGTGGGGACATATATACATTGAACAGAGTCCTGCGGGACACCAAACTGGAGAGGGGTTGGATTAGAGCATGAAACCTGAAAGGTTTGGTTATTTAAAAAAGATGTTAGCCATAGCAAATCTGTGCCCTACACTCCCATATTAATGAGGCGCTGGGTTACGATCCGGTGGTCAACCGTATCAAAGGCTGCACTTGGATCCAGGTGGATCACAACAGCTGATCCTCCCAAATCCAAGATACACCTCGCCTCTTCGACCACCGCTATGAGGGCGGTGTCTGTGCCCTGACCAGGGCGAAAGCCTGTTTGAGAGCTACGCAGCAGCTTGTTGGTTTCCAAAAAGGAGGACAGTTGCTGGTTGGCCACTTTCTCCGCAATCTTGCTGAGACCTGGTAGCAACGAAATAGGCCGGTAGTTGGCCAGATCGGACGGATCCAGCTCTGGCTTTTTTAGGAGGGCTTTTACCATGGCCTTCTTCCAACTAGGAGGGACGATGCCATGAGAGAAGGAAGCATTTATTAGGTCGGTGGCCAAGGGGGAAATGGTAGATGAAATACGTTTCAGGATGTACATTGTCGCAGGATCACTGGGAGATCCACTTTTCATGGATGTCAAGATTTTTTTTAATTCTTCGCTTGAGACCGGCGCAAAGGAGTCCAGGAGAGGGCCAGATGTAAGGGCCCTGGAACTGCCAGGATCGACTGCGATAGAGTTTTTAAGATATTTTGAATTTTGCTGTCAAAAAAAGCCACTAGTTGGTTGCATTTGGCTTCTGAGATATCTGGCACAAGCGGAGGATTAGATACCTTGAGGAGTTCTCCCACTATCCAGAAGGTTTCCCTCGAGGAGTTAGAGGAAGTTCTAATTTTCTCCTCAAGAATACGGCCTGGGCAGTTTTCAGGGATTTTTTGTAAGACCTAATTGCTGATATATAGGCAGCTTTATTATGAGTAGTCGAGTCTTTCCTCCAACTGCGCTCTAATTCCATTCCAGTCTGACAAACCTTTCTTCCTTTCCGAGACGGGGACCCGGTTTCCAGTGTGCGTGTTCAGTGCTAAACATTCAGATTCGAGTGGACCTAAATGAATCATCTCCCCAGCTTTTTGTGCGCCCTCAATTACATCTCCCACTCAGTAATAACTTGGTGAGGGCAGTAATATGGTTTATGCAGCTGCAGTTCCTAGGGACCTAAAAAGCAGGTCAGTCATAGCTGCACACTTACTTGGCTTTGTGTAAGAAGAAAAGTTATTGCTTGACGGTGTCCTCTTCTTTCATAGTCAGTCGAACTGCATTCTGTATCCTTAAGGTTCGGACAGATAGTGATAGTACCTTCATGCCCAGTATGTAGCACTACCTACAAATTAGTGGTAATTTGTAAATTTCTGCAATCATGTAGATATCGTATTTGCGGCACACCCATTCATTTAACACCTGCAGTCAGTAATAGTGACCATTGCTAACAGAGTTGAAATACACACTAGGAAACTAATTTTCATGTATACATCGCTCTGCTGTCACTAGTGTGGACTCGAGGAGCTGCTACCTTGCGAGGGCAGTCACACTCAGATGAGGAGAATGTTGGTGTGACCTAACTGCAGTGACTTGGGTGATGAGTGTGAGGGGTGGAAATTAGAAGTGCTCAGTTGCCTCATAGAGTGTGGTGCAGCGCATAGATAAGTATTAGAAGTTAGAACAAATATTCCCTTTCCTTCTTCAGGCAGCTCTCTGATTTTTCGGCATGTGGAGGCCCTCGGCTGGGATTGTTCTCACTCTGCATTTTGTTCCCTTGCGCAACACCAGTAGTAAGTACACGCAGGCTTGCCTGTTCAGGACCAGACCTGGTTTATACAAAAGGAGAAGCGCTGCCGACCTCAGGAGTGCACGGGATCCGGGCAGCACGGCACAGGCTCATTGGTCGTTCAAGTCTCAATGTCAGTGGCAGGGCTAAAAAAGCAATTGCACAAAGCACCTCAGGTAGGGTCGGCTCTGCCTGCAAATGCTGTCTGTCCTCTGTAATCTGCCTGTTGTCCTCTGGCATCCCCTGGCGAGCTGCTGCAGTGCTCGCAGCTGATGAAGTTGTCCCTTGCTGAACTTGAGCTTGAACGAGATTTGCTTTGGTGCATTGCCTGCTGCCAAGGTGGATGCGCAGAGATCTGGTTGTACTTGCAATGGGGGTACCGTGCGTGCTATTGGTGGCTGTGCACCACATATCACGTCAATGTATGCACTAAAAGGACTGGGGTCTACAGGGTAGATATGTGGTGTGTTTGGTGCTTTTCTTGGTACGGTTGGGTGTTTAGTAGCTAGGATGGTACCTTTGTTCTTATATGACATCTCTTTATCAATGTAATAATTGCACTTTCACAATTGCTTTATTAACCTTCTTGCTTTCTCAAATTTGCTTGAAAATGCACCATTTTCCCAATCTTCTTTTAAAATGTTCTCTGGGGATAACCCCCTGACCTCCACTTAGGTTGTTTGGGCTCGCTCTCTGCACGCGCGCGCCGCGGTGCATACAGACACAAATTTTATGTCACACCACTTTCAGATCTCACCAGCCGCCCCTGTTGGTGATGCTTCTTATCCCTAGATTACTAGATATTCTTGTTGCTGAGTAATTGGTAGTGGTTTATTGTCAATCTCCAACCTACCTACAAATTCAGTAACATTGAATTAGTGTCAGGTTTAGGGTCTGATATTTTGAGGCTAAACCAAGGACAAGTTGATGTTTTTTTGTTCACCCTCTGTTTTGCAAATTGAGTTTGACTTTACACCGCAACAGATGTATTAATCAGTCACTTTACTAAATTGAAGGTCTCAAAATCGGGCGACTATTTATTATTTATAAGTTAGGAAGCATTTTGGAACCCCGCAAAAGCCTGCACATGCAAGATTGGGGACTAGTGAGGGCTAGAATACCTCTAGTATGGATCACTGCCTGGTCCAATTGAGTTTCCACGCTAGATTCCGAATTGGATACCACCCCAAGATAGATAGCATATCGGTTTAGTGGTTTGTGACCTCCATTGCATCCGGAATCTCTCCGATGAGGGGGCGTCCCTTTCATGCCCCTCCCCTTAGCAATTAGGAATGGGTTGCAAAAAAAGCAATTCACAATATGGAAAGACTTTTCTGACACCCAAAGCACATTTAATACATTGCAACTCCTGAATTTGCAGTGCAAAGCCCATGATTTTGCAGACTCTGAACTAAACAATGTGTTCCTACCTCTGGCCTGTGGTTCCTATGGTCGTCTATCTATGTCTCTAGTAATCTATATTGACAGTCTCTTCCAGGAATTATCCCAGGTCAGGGCCTGAACCTTTGGCTGGCACCAAATTCCAAAAGATGACTTTGAGTGACATTCCTAGCTACAAGGGTATTTTTAATAATGTTCGGAATCTGCGGTCCATTTTTGATTTGCTATGGTTGTCTAGGTCTCATGTCCATTTCACTGAGAACAACAGAATACCTTATTGGCTGGAATGAGATATCTACATATTTACTTCTTACATTTGTGCATTTGTTTTTCTTCCTCTCTAATGGATGTATTGAAAGCGTTAGAGCTTCTCGATTTGTGTTTTTTTTTTCCTGCGTCACAGGGAATTCTATGTTCTCGTTTTGGGGTGCTATTTTTGACATTGTTTTCAAGCTTATCATCTTCTAAAGGGGGTTGTAGCATTTGCCAGAATACCCCCTGAGTAAAAATCAGCTTTAACCCCCTATCTCTCCCAAGTACTTCATAGATTGTGCATCAGTGGGTGTTGTTTTGCCGTGCAGGAGATAAAAGCATACCCTCATACACTGGAGTCCATTTAGAAGGTAGAGTGGGAAAGGCCAAATAAGTTTTACATTGTTTATATTATAAATTGATGTGGGAAAATGGTGTGGCTGGGTTAGGTTGGTGGTGTATTGAAATACCTGGAGGTGCATTCCGTTTAGGTAAACTTACCAGGCCTGACTGAGAGCTCTTGGTGAGTACTTTTAGGAGTGTCTGTTTCTAGGTCAGTTTTTACTGCTTGCGGCACTGTCATTACCTTTCTATTCTAACTCTATTGACACATATTTCGATTTTTACTTTGTTAACATCTTTCTTCGTTTAGCATTTGCTTTTTGTACTCTTTGGGCAATGCTTTTTTCTGTCGCTTCGTTCTGTGCTGTGCAACTGTAGCACTTATTATCATCTGGCTTTCTCAATAATCTTTTATTCTCCTATGTTATGTATGAAATGTGATGCCTTTTGTCAGCATTCCTTTTTTGTTCCATGCACTGTTGTGTTCTCAGTGGGCTGGGGGAGAGGGGTTGTCTTTTTTTTTTCAAAACTTTAGCATTCTAGGAAACATGAGCTGTTCGTTTCCACAATGCTGCATTGCTAGGTAACGAGAGGAAGCAATTCCAAAGCAAGGGAACTCCTGTTGCTGCAGCACGCCTGGTAGAGCGCCATGAGCACTTTCCTAAAGGAATTCAAAGCACTGCAACATTTCCCCAGTGCTGCTTATAAATTAGCTAAATCATTACGTTCACAGCTGAACAACAGCCAGGCGCATTAAGGATCCTCTGTACCAAACACATGGCCTATTCTGGGCTAAACATAGTGATCGGCTCCAGAACATTCAAGGGACGCACGGCTGCTCTCGCGGGTGTTCAGGGAATAAGGGCAGCATTACATATATATGTCCCTTTACATAGGTTCTGTTGCCTCCAATGCAAAGCACCCTTTCTGTTTCTGACCCCGCTGCAATTAATGAGGTAGGATTAAAGAGTGCTGGTGTTGTCTGACGAGCATGCCATCCAGTGGCTAACACCTGTTACAGGCTCCCTGTGTCTGGACTAGACTTGGCTGAAGATCTGTCATCTTGCTGTTGAAGGAGGCAATGGTGAAATGTGCCACTCGGGCTCGATGTCATTTCACTGGCTACCACAGAGACAGAAGGAGAGCAAGCGTTCTTCCAGCAGTACAAGATGCGGTGGGATCCCTCAGTGAAGACAGTAAACAACAGCAGAAATTCTGTAAACACCTTGCTGTATTGTATCAATGTTTATTGCTTAGCCTCAATCAATGGCACGGATTAAGTCACTTGAAAGTTTGCTTTTCTCTGCTATAGATCGTAGACCACTGTCCATACTGAAGCTAGCCTCAGCCTCAACTTTCCATAGGTGTGACCAACTATGTTGTCTCATTGAGTATTCATCAATATTTGAGGTGTTGAATCTTCCAATGTGAACCAATTGCATACATTTTAAAGTTATTTTTGTTTCGTCAACAACTTCATCATTCAAGCTGTGCTGCGTAATTAGCCTAAATATTATGTTCTGGGCACTAATGGGTTTCTACTGGCTGAGTACTGTTGTGTTATAAACATTATGTTGTTTCCTTCTTGGGTATTCGCTTCAGTTACATGTGTCAACCAATGAAAACTGAAGTGAATGTGAATGTTGAAAATAGGGGTCTCTGGTTGGTAGGTTTGTACTAGGCATGAGCGGGAAATCCGTTACGCCCGCGGATTTTGCGGATTTTTGGGAAATCCGCGAATTTTGCGGATTTCCCGCAAAATCCGCAAAAAAAAATCCGCGGACGTAACGGGTTCAAAAGTTGAACCCCCACTCATGTAACTATTTTACAATGGCGCCAGCAAGTTGCCAGCGCCGTTGTAAAATAGTTACAAAGTTAGCTTGCACAGGAACCACTAGATAAAACGAAGCAGGTGCTGCTTTATTTTATCTAATTGCTTCCTGTGCAAGCTAACTTTGTAACTATTTTACAACGGCGCTGGCAGCTTGCTGGCGCCATTGTAAAATAGTTACATCATACATGCCAACATTTCAGAAGGGCTTGTAGGGTTGAGTGTTGGCCATATGCCCTCTTTATTTAACAGACAAAGTAATGACATCCTGAATTTTTCATTGATTATACATATGAATAATAGTAGGCTGGGCACATTGTGTTCGCACGGGTTTCTGCAAGTTCGCGAGGGTTTTGTACAATTTCGCAATTTGCAAAATTGTACAAAACCCTCGCAAACTTGCAGAAACCTGTGCGAACACAAAAAAAAATCCGCAAAATCCGCGAGAATTCGCGGATTTTGCGGATTTTTGCAATCCGCAAATCCGCGAATTAGCAGATTGCCAATCCGCAAAATCCGCCCATGCCTAGTTTGTACCCTGTCCAATTAAGGACCCTTCCTTCTAGTCAGGGTAAGGGAGTTACACTTATAGAATAACCGCTTCTCATCCCCTTGGTAGCTTGGAATGAGCAGTCAGGCTTTTTTTTAAGTTTGAGTTTATTGAAGAGTGAAGTAATAAAACTATTGAAGAACAGCAGGTACAAAACATTGTATACTTCATAAACACATGAATATGATATAAGAAGATAGAAAATAATAACCAAATACAATTATTATCACAAAACATGTTACTTAATAATATGGAATAAAGGGAGAGAAGGGAGGGAAAAAGAGGGGGAAAGGGGAAAAACATGGGGAAAGCATCTATCATTCTTATATCAATAAAATGGGAACATAACATATGAGAAATATGAACTGTAAGCATATATCAATTATGAAAAACTATTATACTATGATAAAGAAAAGGAAGTAAGAGACCATATTGATATGTTAATTCAAAAGAAGAAAAGACAACGTAAAAAATTATGGTGATTTTCGTTCTTCATCTGATGTGGTGACAGGGGGAACAATAGATGATGCACCACAAGTTAAAAAGGTACTCAGTGGGAGCCATAAAAGATCTCTTTTAATAGATAAATAAATGGGGGTAATATAATCAGGCCTAAATAACACACAGTAATACAGTAAAACTCTACAAAAGGACACCACACCAGTTTTAGGTAAATAGCCAATATTTATCTGGACAAAACCAGACCAAAACGAAAAAAATCCAACATACAGTAATCAGAATATGAATATTGCAAGAATCAACTTAAAATACAGTTCCTTGAAGTTGATAGTTCCATCCTGGATGTTGTGAACAATCAAATTCAACAAGGTGTGGCGCAGTGGTCAGGGTGCCTGACTCCGGACCACAGGGTTCACGGTTTGATCCCCCGCTCCCGCGGCAGGTTAGCCCCGCACCATGTGACTCTGGGCAATAGCTTGCTTAATCTTTCCGATTGGCCCCCAGCGCCAGGACACCTCCGTTGGAGGTAGCTGTGCGCTTTACAAATGCTGGCATTTACATTTAGATTTAGGCTGGCTGTGAGATCGTGGGCCAGCTACGGTGTCAGGAAGACCCACACACAATACTTTGGACAGATTGGGTGCCAGGGACCTTGCGGTGAGCTCTGAAGAGGCAGCTAGCTGTGGCAGGCGTCGGTTCCAGGGGTCTTTATGCCCTTGTAGTCACACGCATTGCAGATTGAACTCTGTGAGATCAAAGTCAGGAGCGCTGGTGTTGGGGCTGTGATACAATGTGGGACAATGCAACAAGTGGGGTCTACAAGTTGTGATGCAGGCACCGGCTCAGGAGTGGCATCCTGCATCATCAATGAGACCAGTGATGCAGTGTGAAGCAGGATGATGAGACGTACAATGTCCACAGGTCACGGTGCAGGCAGTGTTGTTGTCATTGCATAAGCGCTGTCGTCAGTAGACACAAGCTTGCGATGTGAAGCATGGCAATGCTTTGTGCTGTGCCCACAGGTTATTATGCAAACAGTGGCATCAGTTTACGAGGCTTGAGTTGATGTGGGACAGGGCAATGCTCCCTGTCCCTTACGAACAGTGTCCACAGGTCATAGTGTGGGAAGCAGCATTGATGTCAACCTGGTGCGGTATCGTCAGTGATAACAGGGGAACAGCATTAATTGAGACAATTCAAATTGCTGCCCACAGGTCAAAGTGAAAGCAGTGGGTCAGTAATGGTGTCAGGCGTCAATGTTGGGGAGACAAGGGTTGCCGTGCCAAATGGGGCGGTGCTCACTGCAGTGCCTTCAAGTCAGAGAGCCAACAGCAGCATCATTGATGGTGTCATACTAGTTTTTCTTCTGTTGCAGCACAAAACACTCAGGGGCATATTATCAAGGGGGTTTATCTCCGCTTTTTTGGCTTTAAAAGCTGAGAAAGCAGCAATAAAATTATCTCCCTATTACCTAGCTGTTGCTAACACCAATTAGCGACAGCTAGTAGGAGATAGCGACCATCTTGGGCCCCACTTTGCATGTCAGTGATATTTATCACTAATGACATGCAAAGTGGGCGTGCCAAGATGTTAGCGACTGGAAACAGTTGCTAACATCGCTATCTCCTATGACCAACTTTTGTAAATATTCGCGCTAAGCGCGAATATCTCCAAATGCTAACACCTGCCCTGAGCAGTTCTTAGCCATGTTATCCAATGGGAGGTAGATAACATGGGTTAGAGCATTAACTCGGTAATGCATGAATATCGCTGAATTTTCAATGATATTCATGCATTGCGGCCAATTTTTATCGCAGGTTTATCTGCGATAAAAATCGCCGCAGCTCAGCTGTAAATTTTTGTCTCTAACCAAGCAATAGCGATAATTATCGCTATTGCTTGGTAATATGCCCCACAGTTCCTAGTGCTATTGGCAGATGAACCTGAAATCTTTGATGCTCCTGAGACTTCCAACAGGGGGCACATTCTACTTCAGGCCCTTGGAGAAACTCAGGTAATAATACGTTTCAGAAAGTTCAGTCAGTCCTTTCACTGCCCAAGACAGAAGCAGAAAGTGCAGGGCAACCCAACAAAGATACATACAGCAAATGGGCAAACCTCCTGATTGCAGCTCTTCCAGCTCTTCTTCTTGGCAGGTCCCTTAGTCTAAAATAATTCTAAAGTTCTGGGGTTTTAGGGCTATTACTTGTTAGAAAGCCATCATGTGCACTGGGCACCCCCCACAGTTGGCTGACTGGTACTGGAAGTAATAGACTCTGATTGACCCTGGGCTCTGCCTATCTAGGCACAGGGCCAGTGCTATTCTGAAAGAGGTCATATTAAAATACAGTGAAAACACCTACATACACTAGGGTACACTATGAGATGGGGTACCCCTGTGATTGGCATGACGTACCCTCTAAGGTCCTAGTACATAATAGGGCAGGGGATTGAAACTACCTATCATTCCCTAGTATATAATAAGGCGAGGGATTGAAACTACCTATCATTCCCTAGTATATAATACTATAGGGTATGGCAGTTTAGAGGCCAGCAGACCTTTCTGCACTTGCATGTGTGCACTGCTGAAGGCTGAGATCAGTTTAAAAGTGGCTCTGTATTTCAAGACTGCTTTTGAAAAGTAAATTGTGCCTCAACTTCACTTTTGTGTTTTGAGCAGTTATAAATGGTTAGTCTACGATGTGTGGGCATATTAGGGACCCCATGGTCTACCCTAGGTGTCACAGGGGTGGGGGATACAGTATTTATAAGGAAGATCCTTATAACATGAGTTGTATATGCCATGGGTTAAGTGAAACACCACATTTCACTCCCCACATTGTGATCAAGTGCTGCCCAAAAATAGCTTTAGTGGTAGGAGCACTGTGGAGGGAGAATCTGCAATATTTTTACATATTCAGAACTCCTAAAGTCTCCCCTGGGGTGGGGGACCTGTAGATATATGTAGAGCACTTATTAAATATGTTTTTATGAGCCCTGGTGCTGGAAAAATGGCCAAGTCCTATTTCCCATTGCAAAGCCCATATAGGTTAACATCGCAGGAAGTTATTAACTAATGACTCTTGATAGGAGAAGGCTAAAAGTCCCATTCAAAGACTTCCCAGAATGGTATTAATAAACTCAACAGTATTATATTGATGAATTTCTGCTAAAATGTACATTCAAGAAAGTATAAGACTTTCTTGTTTTTATCCCAGATTCAGGCTTCCAGTGGTCTGTCCTGATTGGTCAAAGTTAAGTGGATCAGCCAGGCTTCTTTGAAGAGGTGATAAAGAGCCCCTGGGGTCAACCAGCTCTGCTAGTAGGGCAGTGTTCTGTTACACGGGAATGCTAGAGCAGGGGGAGGAGCCGTAAACAATGGACTTCTAAGGAAGGGGAAGACACCAGCGTCATTTACAACTCCACTCTTTTGACCCTAAGCCAGATGCTAGGGTTAAGGAAGGAATGAGCAGATGCAAGGGGGAGAGACCATTACGATTAGCCATCCTAGGGGTGTGTTTAGCCAGCTCTTCTCTCCCTGCTGGAAAATCAGCATTATGAATTTGGAAGAATTGGTGCAATCTGGGAAAAAATAATGCCACACTCTGCAGGAAGGGGCTCATTAGGTGGCACCCTGTAGACCATTGGACAGGAGTGACCTCCTGCTTGACCCAGAGAAGTTAGAATAAGTATCTGAGAAGGGCAGAGCCCCTCAGATCTGCTGCTTGAAACTTAAGAAAGCAAGACGTGCCATGCTGGAAGTTTGATGTGCATTTCCTAAGGCCTGTACTCTAAAGACTGCACCGTCTGCATCATACTACAGCTTGTGGATTAACTTGCTGTATAAAGGATGAAAGAGTGGACTCCCTGCAAGCTACAGGTTAACAGAGCTCACCTGGAACATCCCCACCAAGAATCCTTAACCTGGAGAACTTCCAGTGGATTTCAAAGGGTTTTGTCCAAGTGGATTGTGGGAACTGAAGTCCTCAAATTGCAAGGTTAATCTTGGAGCTTCCAGACCCTTGGAGTGAGTTTGGGACACTTTGGGACCCTTTGGAGAACTTTAAGAAGAAGTTCGAGAATTTTGGAGAACTTTGAAAGAAAGCTCCATAAGGGGACCAACTCAATCTGGCCAGCCAAGCCCATGCCTTCAACCGCGAGTCGGCCTGTCGACTAGGTTTGCCCGCTGAAATGATCCGTAGGTCCTACTTCCAGAGATTTACGAGGAGTAGTCGAAATCTGAGGCCGGCAAACCTTCACCAAATCCGGCCTGGTGAAGAACATCAAGGGACCCCGTGGAAAAAAGTTCCATAAAAGTTTCTAATTCCGAATGAAGAAAAGGTGACCGGGGGTAACTGCAAAAGCCAAGCCTCCTGCCTCTAACCTTGTGTTGGCCTGGATCCTTGGTTTGCTCTGCTGGAATGCTCCGAAAGATGGACTTCCATAAGTTTGACTGGGAGCTCGTCGCAAGGCAATCTGGCGTACCCTCACCGAATCTGAAATGGCTGAGAGCTTCAAGAGACCCCGGGAAGAAAAGCTCCAGATAAGTTTCAAAGTCAGAAGGTAAAAACTTGGAACCCGACCTACTACTGGAAGGGGTTCTTGCAAGGGGTTCATCGCGGTTGGCCTGAAACTTTGACTTTGACCCTGTCTATTGTGACCTGATGTTTCGATAAGGCGCTCTAGGTTTCTATGTGCTAAAAAGTGCTAAATCTTTGAAAATTCATATCTCTGGTACCCTACATTGATTTCTTGTCGTTTCGGTGTCATTTTAAAGATAAAAATATGTTGTATTGTGTCTTGAATATTTACTGAAATTGTGTTTTTAAATGATTTACATACCTGTCTTTGAAGTTAAGCCTGTCTGCTCGCTGCCAAGCTACCAAGGGTTGACCATGGGAATAACTTTCTAAGACCTATTCTGAGCCTATACTGTGTTAATAGCCTTATTGCCAGTTTCAGATACACATTTGCCCCTACTAATAATAATCCACTTTCCAACATTACTTATACCCATTTTAACCTTTGAAGCCTTTGTTCAGAAATGATCTCTTGCTCAGTAAAACCAGCTCTGCCCTCCCTGGACCAGCCACACTGTAGGGAGTGGAGACAGTTTTGTGCAGGGTTGCCACAGCCTACTCAGGTGTTAGTGACAACTCCTTCCACCACTCTAGCCCAGGTTGGCTCATCAGCATCATATGCAGGGCATATATCAGCTCTCTTTGAGTGAGTGTCGGGATTGGGTGCACAAATCAGCCCTTGTCGATCTAAAATCAGAGGTTGACTCCATAGGCAGCCAGAGGTGCAGGATGGTTAAAAAAAAAGAAAATGCCCACTTTCTAAAAGAGCCATTTTTAAACGCACAATTTAAAACCACCTTTACTAAAAGATGTGTTATTAAATCCTCAGCTCAGGGAACTGCAACTTCATTTCTCGATCTTTTTCCAAATAAAAATGTCACACTTGTAAAATGTTACAAGGCAGCTTCAATGTTCAACTATGGGAAATTCAGTCTTTCAGTAGTGCAAAACAGACATGTAAAACACATCAACAGATGTCCTTCCTTTCACATACACTGTACCCTGCCCATAGGGCTCCCTTAGGCCTACTTTAGGGGTGACCAATAAGTAATAAAATGGAAGGGTTTTGCCTGGCAAGTGGGTGCACTTGCCAGATCAGCATGGCAGTTTAAAACATTGTGCGCAGACACTGTAGTGGCAGGTCTGAAACATCTTTGAAAGTCTACTTATGTGGGTGGCACAATCCGTGCTGAAGGCCCACTAGTAGCATTTGATTTACAGGCCCTGGGCAATGAGTGTGCACATTATTTAGGACTTACCAGTAAATCAAATGTGCCAATCATGGAAAACCAATCATAATACAATTTACATTAGGGACACTTGCATCTTAGCACTAAATAGCAGTTAAAAAGTGCATAGAGACACTAAACCAGAAAAAACGAATGCCAGAATACCATCAGGTAAGGAGGTAAGAATGCAAAAAGACAGAGGAAACACACCGAAAGATGTCAGGGCTAACAGTGAATTTTAGAAAGTACCTTAATTTTATGATATTGTATTTTAGAATGGGATTATTCAGTGAGAAATGGCCATAACAACGGAAGCAGAGTCACGTGTGCTGTTTCCCCACAAATGGAACTGCGCTTGCCTTAACCACACATATGCCTTAACCAAGCGTATGTGTAGTTAAGGCAGTGCAAGGTCTAGATGCCGGAATGGGCGTGTAGGAAGTCAAAGGATCGGGAGAAGATGTGATCAGGTAATTGGGGCTGGGGCCGGGTTTTGGGGGGATGGGGTTATTTTCAGGGTGAGGCATCGTTTTTGGGCTTTTGGGGTGTTGGTTGTTTACAAGGCAAGGTACAAGTTTTAGGTTTCAGAACAGGGGGGCTTAGGGTCATTTTCAGAGGTAGGGGTCAGTTTACGGGGCTCAAGAAGGGGGCTGCTGGGGCCATGCTAGTTTATAGGGCATGGGGTTAGTTTTTAAGGCTCATGGCAGGGTGTGGGGAAGGAACAGCTTTCAGGGCTGGGGGCAGTTTTAGGCATCAGAGCAGGGGGTCTGGGTCAGGGCAGTCTACAGGGGTAGTGGTCACTTTTTCTAGCTCATGCGTGGTAAAGACAAGGTTGTGGTTGAAACCGAATGGTTCAGGCATACGTTGTTGAGGCATGAGCTGTACCATCTTACATCCTAATTTAATCGAAGTTTTGACGTTTCTGTATAGCATTATTTGTTACTGATTCCGGGAAAGTTATTGAAAGTTGATACCTACGAGTCTTGTCAATTGTTGTTATTGAAAGGAACACAGTCTTGCAGAAGCAAAATAACTGGAAGGACATAATGTCACTCTGTGCTAATTCTTTATTATGAGAGATTTGGTAATGAAATAATGTCATAAAAGACAACCACAAAGAGGGAAGGTTTAATGCGGAGCATAAATGCCAGGCTACACTGAGACAGGGCGTGCAGAATCCTAGCACCATGTGTAATGGAAGGCTGCTTGAGAAAGACTTGCTGTTCACCTCTTTGCTAGCTATCAGTTATCAGTGCAGCCAGCCTTGTATGGAAACAGTTAGACCCAGTGGTTTCAAGCTGACTAAGAGGCAATAAAGCCAGTCTAAATTGACTGTTCCAAACCAGATGAGTACGATACACTAGCCCGATAACTTGAAGCTTGACCCTGAGCAGTTAGGCCTATCCTCAGTGCTTGAGTGTAAAGTATTGGCACAACATCCCCCTTGCAACACACTGGGTATGCTATAAAAAGACTCCACACCATATGCATAAAAACACTTGGCTTTGTATTACACACAGTAACTGAAATAAAAAAGAAACACACATTATATATACACAGTACAGTTATATGCAATAGTCAAACTTACCCATTAGCAGAAAGCTTCAACAGTCACAGCCCTGACTCATCAGACTGCTGGAGCCGCAGACCCCTCCCAGCTCCTTTGATCCACAAGCCAGACATGCAATACACACACCTAGCAGAGGCACACTGAATGGTTAGGCAAGAAAATATCTACCTTCTGAAAGTGGTATTTTCAAACACAGAATGTTAAAATGACCCACACTAAAAGGTGCACGTTAACATTCTTAGTTCAGGCATACTAAACTGTATTTTCCTATCTTGTTCCCTGGGTCAGTTAAGTATGTAAGATGTTATAAGCAAAATGCCCATTCTGGCCTATGGGAGCAGATAGCCTTGCAATAGTGAAAACGAAATTGGCAGTATTTCACTATCAGGACATGCCACACACATCAGGGCATGTCCTACCTTTAACATTTAATGCGCCCTGTCCACAGGGGTACCTTGTTCCTAACTTAGCGGTGACTAAATATGTAGCAAAGGGAAGGTTTAGGGACTGGCAAGTTGCCAAGTAAACATGTCAGTCCCAGACGTCACACAGGCTCTGCAATGGCAGGTCTGAGCCACATTTTACAAGCTGCTTCTGTGGGTGGCACAATCAGTGATACAAGCCCACCAGCAGCATTTGATGTACAGGCCCTGGGCACATACAGTTATTTACTTGTCAGACCTGTAGGGTCTGACAAGTAAATAAAATAACCAATCATGGAATCACTAATCCATAACAAAAATTTACAAAAGGGAGCATATGCACTTTAGCAATCATCAGCAGTGGTAAAGTGCCTAGAGTCATAAAACCACCAACAACATGTCGAAAAAATACCGGAGGAATGCAAAAACTTTAGAGATGACCCTGAAAAAAGGGCCAAGTACAACAGCATAGCATTGCAATGAACGTACAACAGCCACTATGTAGGATTATTTACTCGTAATCATGCTTTAATAAAATGTTGCTGCTGCCATTTTATTTGTCTTTATTGTGGTTATAACTTATATTATGCGTAGAAGACTAAAGGCCTGATTTTTACTTTGGAGGATGATGTCATGTCCCTTCAAGGTGATGCTCTGACTGATAACTTGTCCCTCAAATTTAGCAATGTTAGTCGGCCCATTGATATTTCTTAAAATTGGCTGGCACTGCTCTCATAGCAGTTCCTCTAAATGTTGTAAAATGTTGACAGACTGCTCGATCAAACATGATGGGCAGCTGTCAAATTTTTGTATTTGTATTGGTAAAAAGTAAAACTAATGACCTGCACGCCATCTGAGTTTTCTTGCATGATGTAGGGGTGATTTTTAAAAAAATGTTTACTGTCCAAATTGGTGGTGATGGACTGCAAAGAAAAGCCATTCAACCCCCCACTCTTAATTGGGTGGACAGACAGGTGGTAGGCTAACCTCCGATGGCCTGTGCTCCAACAAAGGAGTACGTCTGTGATGGAGCTAGAGTAAGCTCCGTTGTCGACCTATTTTCAGCCCGACCATCTCTAAATCCAGCAGGTGGGTAATGAGTTTCATTGGATTGATCATTAACTTAATCACACATTTTACACTATTGCTCAGAGGATTTTGGGTGGTTTCGATCAAACTTATTTCTGTCTCAGGTTGGCATATTGACATGGCAAATGGCTTGTCAATTGGCAGTTCTAGAATAATCTAGTAAATGTATCTGTTATGATTGTGAAAGGTGAAGCTGCAACACTGTAAACAAACACGAAAACATGTCACCCACCAAAAGTCTTGGTTGTTAACACGCTCACAGTGGAACATGTTGGAGCAAATAGCATATTTTAAAGGTCTAAAATATTTCAAGTGCAAAGCGATTTTGATGAGAAAACCAATAAAAAAAAAATCATGAGGTGAAACTAGAAAGAGAAGGCATCGTTTGATAAGGTGTTCTTTGAATAGGGTTAGTTAATGTTCATTTCTGCTTCACACCAGAAGTAACAGAAGTCAACTCTGTAAGTGAATGCATTTAACCAGCTTATTGATATCGGATTCGATAAAATCCATAAAAGGGGCCGAAATACATTTTAACATGCGAATGTAAAAAGAGAGGATAACTATTTTCTTTTACAAAAATATATCTCATTGTTACATTGCAATTACAATAACAAGTAAACTAATCAACGTAAAACTCCAAAAGTTCTTTGTGGTAGAAATATTTTTCAGTTCATAGCTTTAGGCTGCGGTAGATTGAGGTGAAGCCGCTGACACATATATTTGAAGACATGGAGCTGTCATATAATCAATTCTTTCTAGTTTGTATGACAAGTTTGTGGTTATTAAAAAGGTAGACTGATGTTTGCTGATCTTGCATGCAGAAACACTGGCTGCTTTGTTCCAAACTGGCTTTATAATAAACTAACCTTGTGACCCCGGCCTCCTGAATGCAGTCTGCAAACAATGCCCCTGTCAGCTTGGATGTCATGCTTTGACTGAGACACATACTGGGAGACTCTGAGGAAGAGGCCAAGCATGTCTTTTGTTTGCTTGATTTAAACCCAGACCGTAGACAGTTTTTCAATGCCTACTGGCTCACTTGCTGTACACGTTTTTTACACAGTCAAGGATAAGGTCAAGATGAACTATGGAGAAGCTCAGATGCAGAACCACACACTTCCGTCCATGCTAGATAGTTTGAAAGTTAAAATCTTAACGGATTCACATTATAGCTTGTTTTTGTACAGCGCTTGCTGCAACACGCCGTCCTTTCTTAGAACTTTTATATAATAGGTGCAGTTACAGGTGATAATCAGTAAAGCACATCTGCATGAAAGATATTTGCTTGCTTACTAAGAAAGCAATCAGGACATGGTTCAGTTGAGTCTAAGATATAAAGATTTACACAGGGTTTGACATCTGTGCAATTTACTATTATGAATCATTTATGTTTGTCCTCAAAAACCTTGACACCTGCTGCACCAACTTCACGTGTTTCTGCGTAGTCATATTTTCATCAATAATCTGTTTCCTTCTCAAACGTCAGAGTTCTTTACAAATATGTTATTCTGTGTTGCACCTTGACTGCAGTCAACCTGCTTGTCCCTTTCTATTTCACTCACAGTAGGTGGAGATTTACCATACAGTTTCCTCATAAGGCATTTTTTATAGGGAAGGGATGAGATTGCTATGGCTGAAGACTTTAACTCCCACAACATTACATGTTAAACGAACTCACCAATGAACGCAAGTACATGTTCACAACCCAACTCAAAAATCACTGTGAATGATTTCCCATCAGCGACCTGAATATAGTTTCTATGACCCTACTGCAGAGGTCTTTACATTTTGGGGAATGGATGGATTCCCAGGGGGGTGCAAATGCCTCTGCGAGTACATGTAAATGAAGATGGCCTGGAAGTGCGGGGATGTTTATTTGCTGCATTTCCAGGCTGCCTTCATCACTCTGAAGCCCTTGAAGCGAGATCAGAGTGCCATGGGGGGCGTAGGTCAGTGAGTGTGCTGCTGAGGGCTTGGCTTGGTAGTGTCTAGAGTCTTATCTCCAGCAGTTTTTCACAGGTCTTTAAAGATTATTTGCATATTTACACACCTTTGTAAACTGGTTACCAAGGCATCGTTTTTTTCTGGTTTCAGTACCCCTTGGGCCCCCACTCTGCCTATTACTTACATTTGTATTTTACATTTCCTAGTGTGAGAATGCATTTCATGAAAAGGAATAAAAAGTAGGGTTGCCAAAAGAAAAATGCCAGCCATGTGTTGTTTAAAGAGCTTGCAAAGACCTTGTCTTGACACTACATAGGGTTATAAATAAAAAAGTATGTATTCATTTGAAATGTGACTTTTCTGTTCCCTTTAATTATCAGTCATGGGCCATTCAGGCCACCCTAGAATACAATCAAAAGTGCTTTCTACATATATTTGCTGTTCGAAGTAAGCACAGATAAGTGCTGAAAATACATCTTTAGGTGACTGTTTATTTTTGTACCGTCTGCGACATCAAAATAATGAGCTGGCAACTCTAAATATAAGACTGGAAGTTTGTTGCAGGATCAGCACATAATTTATTTCCTCCAACCTCAATCTCTGATTAATGCCATATTAGCAATAGTTTCACTTATATCTGAAACCCTACACCACCGTCAATAACATGCTGATTTTCTTCAAGTTTCTGGGAATGCACCCTGCATTCAGCCAACTCACTCCTCATTCTCACCCTTCACTTCCACGCTCACCCTGCACTTACAGCGACTTTTGACCCTACCAGGTAGGTTGCTCCCCCTCCGCACAGCACCGCCTGTGTCCTCCTGCCCCAGCTGCTGCTGCCGCCGCTGCTGAGGATGTTCGAGGCCCTCCACCACCCGCAGGCTACCACCTGTGCCTCATCCCTGGTGGCCAGTGGTAGGCCGTGGGTAGGTTTGTTCATTCTCCGCTTTATTGCTTTTATTGTATTGCCTGTATTTTCATTGTTGTGTCTGTGACTGCTGTTGTCCCCCTCTGCCTGCACGTGGTCTGTGCCCCTTTTTCTTCCCTCTGTTCCCCTTGCTGTCCCCGTGCTCTATCTGCCCAGTCCTTCCTTCTGTACCCCTCGCTGCCCCCGTGTCCCAGCCCAGTTTTCCCTTCTGTTCCCCTCACTGCCCGTGCCTCTCTGCCTGTTCTGCCTTCTGTTCTTAGCTGCCCCTGTATTTCTGTATTCTGTATTTTGCTCTTTTTGCCTTCTGTGCTACTCGTATATCCCTCTTTTTGTGCCTCTTTTGCCTTCTGTTCCACTCGTTTTTTTTGTACCCTTCTGCCCTCTGTGCCACTCGTATTTCCCTCATTTTTTGTGCCCATCTGCCTTCTATTCCACTCGTTTTCTGTGCCCTTCTGCCCTCTGTTCTACTTGTTTTTTTGTGCCTTCTGCCCTCTGAGCCACTCGTTTTTCCCTTGTTTTTGTGCCCCTTTTGCCTTCTGTTCCACTCCTTTTTTTTTTTTTTTTTTTTTTTCTGCCCTCTGTTCCACTAGTTTTTTTGGTGCCCTTCTGCCCTCTGTGCCACTCATTTTTCCCTCGTTTTTTGTGCCCTTCAGTCTTCTGTTCCACTCGTTTTTGTGCCCTTCTGCCCTCTGTTACACTCGTTTTTTGTGCCCTTCTGCCCTCTGTGCCACTTGTTTTTCCTTTGGTTCTTTTGCCTTCTGTTACCTTCGTTTCCCCTCACTGCCCTCGCCTCTACGGCCCTGCCCCCTGACTGCCCACTGCCCGTTTGCTGCCCCCGCCTCCCGCCTCTCGCCTCCCAGCTGCTACTCCCTCCCACCTCCCCATATAGGCTGGCCACTGAGCGGTGAGGAGAGCGACCCTACCAGGTAGGTCGCTCCCTTCCGCAGAGCAAAGCCTGTGTCCCCATGCCCCAGCTGACGCTGCTGAGGAGGTTCGAGGCCCTCCACCACCCGCAGGCTACAACCTATGCCTCATCCCTGGTGGCCAGAGGTAGGACGTAGATAGGTTTGTTTATCCTCCGCTTTATTGCTTTTATTGTATTGCCTGTATTTTCATTGTTGTGTCTGTGACTACTGTTGTCTCTCTGCCCTTCGCTGTCCCCGTGCTCTCTCTTCCCGGTCTTTCCTTCTGGAAGCATGCCGTCGAACACTGGGACCTGCTCGACACAACATACCCGGACGTCGCCTTCCTGACAGAGACCTAGTTAATCAACTCCTCCGCACCTGACATCGCCATAGCCTTCCCAGACGGCTACAAGATCACCCGCAGAGACTGCACTTACGGAGTCAGAGGAGGAATCGCCATCATCCACAAGAACAGCATCAGGGTCTTGACTAGCACGGATGACGCGCTCAGCACCGCTGAACACATGCAAAGATCCTAACTCCACCCTCAGAGCCACCCTCGTCTACCGACCACCCGGACTCCGTCGCCAGTTCAGCGACTCCATCGCTGACTTGATCAGCACGCAAGCCTTGACCTCCACTGACTACATTCTCCTCGGAGACCTGAACTTTCACCTTGAGAACAACAACGACAACAACTCCACAACCCTGATCAATAACCTTGCCTACCTCAGACTGAAGCAACTTGTCACAACGCCACACACTCGACCCCGTCTTCTCCTCAAGCCTGCACGACTCCGTTAGCCACACCACCAAACTTCTCTGGACCGACCACTTCGCCTTCCAAAAACCCAACACACACCACCACACCCAACAGATCCCCTCCGCTGCTGGAGAAAAATTACTGAAGACCAACTACACGCAAACCTTGCTCTCAGGCCACCAACTGAACCCTCCAACTCCGACGAAACTGCCCACAGCCTCAGACGCTGGATCGAGGACTGTGCCAACACCCTCAATCCGCTGTAGAAACCCCCCCACAGAGACACCAGCAAGAGGGCCAGCTGGTTCACCCCAGAACTCCTAGCCTCCAAGCAAGCCTGCCCGAAACTAAAGAAGAAACGGTACAGTGAACAAAACTCTGGACAGCCATGTAGCACACAAGGACGCCATCAGCAACCCCCACCACCTCATCAGGGCGGCCAAGAGGACCTCCTTCAAAGACCGCCTCGACAACAACGCACACAATGGACTCCGTTAGCCACACCACCAAACTTCTCTGGACCGACCACTTCGCCTTCCAAAAACCCAACACACACCACCACACCCAACAGATCCCCTCCGCTGCTGGAGCAAAATTACTGAAGACCAACTACACGCAAACCTTGCTCTCAGCCCACCAACTGAACCCTCCAACTCCGACGACACTGCCCACAGCCTCAGACGCTGGATCGAGGACTGTGCCAACACCCTCAATCCGCTGTAGAAACCCCCCCACAGAGACACCAGCAAGAGGACCAGCTGGTTCACCCCAGAACTCCTAGCCTCCAAGCAAGCCTGCCCGAAACTAAAGAAGAAACGGTACAGTGAACAAAACTCTGGACAGCCATGTAGCACACAAGGACGCCATCAGCAACCACCACCACCTCATCAGGGCGGCCAAGAGGACCTCCTTCAAAGACCGTCTCGACAACAATGCACACAATGGCAAGGAGCTCTTAAACATCGTGAAGAAACTCTCCAACCCCAGCTCCAACACCAATGACATCCCGCCATCTCAAGACCTGTGCGACTCCCTCGCCACCTTCTTCCACTACAAGATAGCAGACATCCATGACAGCTTCAACACCCAGACAGCCCCAACAGAGAGCAACACAACAGACCCTCCGCACACCATCGACCATGACCCGCTGATAGTCTGGGCCAGTGTGAGCATCGATGACACCATCAAAACCATGCACACAATCCACTCCGGCTCTCCGGCAGACCCTTTACTGCACCACCACTTCATCAGAGCAAGCAGCTCCATCGCACCCCACCTGCGCAATATCATCAATCTCTCCCTCGAGACCGAAACCTTCCCAGAGATCTGGAAACACGCGGAGATTAACGCCCTACTCAAACAACCTAAGGCAGAGCTAAGAGACCTCAAGAACTTCCGGCCCACCTCTCTGCTCCCCTTCCCAGCCAAAGTCATCGAGAAAACTGTCAACAGACAGCTAACCCGATACCTCGAAGAAAACAGAATCATTGACCCTTCCCAGTCAGGGTTCCGCAGCAACCACAGCACCGAGACTGCCCTCATCGCCGCCACCAACGACATCAAGACCCTGCTGGACAATGGTGAGACCGCAGCACTCATCCTCCTAGACCTCTCTGCCGCCTATGACACTTTCTACCACGGCACACTAAGCACAGGCTTCCATGATCTGAGACAATGCTCTGGATTGGACCACCTCCTTCCTCTCCGGCAGAACCCAGAGCTTCCACATCCCTCAATTCCGTTCCAAAGCCTCTGAGATCATGTGCGGCGTACCTGAGGGATCCTCCCTCAGCCTGACGCTGTTCAACATTTACATGGCCCGCTCACACACGTAGCCCGATAGCACGACCTTAACATAATCTCCTACAGCGATGACACTCAGCTGATCCTCTCCCTCACCAAGGACCCCATCACCGCCAAAGCCAACCCCCACGAATAAATGAAGGCCGTTGCCGACTGGATGAAGACCAGTCATCTGAAGCTTAACTCGGACAAGACCGAGGTCCTCATCCCTGGCTCCAACCCCTCAGCCTGGGACAACTGCTCGTGGCCGACGGCACTGGGGGCATCCCAAAAACCCGCACATGCAACCTGGGAATCATCCTCGACTCAGCGCTCTCAATGACCAAGCAAGTCAACGCCATCTGCTCCTCCTGCTTCAACACCCTACGCATGCTCCGCAAGATCTACAGATGGCTCCCAACAGATACAAGAAAGACAGTCACCCAGGCCCTCGTCATCAGCAGACTCAACTACGGAAACACCCTCTATGTGGGAGCCCCGATCAAGCTCATCAAACAACTACAACGCATCCAAAATGCCTCGGCATGACTGATCCTTGACATACCATGCCACGGCCACATCACCCCCCACCTGAGAAACCTGCACTGGTTCCCGGTCAACAAGAGGATATCCTTCAAACTCCTCACCCACGCACACAAGGCACTCCAGAAGACCGGCCCAGCCTACCTCAACAGACGGCTCTCCTTCTACATCCCAACCGCCAGCTATGCTCCGCTGACCTCTCACTTGCCACCGTCCCGCGCATCCGAAGAACAACCACTGGTGAGAGATCCTTCGCCCAACTCCCCGCCAAGACATGGAACACCCTCCCACTGAGCCTCCGACAGACCCAAGACCTGCTGACCTTCAGGAGGATACTCAAGACCTGGCTGTTGTCAGTAGCGCCCCCCCCCCCCCCCCCCTGGAGCCTTTAGACCCTCATGGGTATGTAGTGCGCTTTACAAATGATTGATTGATTGATTGACTCTGCACTCAATGCACTTGTGCTGTTCACCCTGTACCTCACCCTGCAATGACACAAGCACACTACTCACCCTGAACTCATGTGACACTTCACTCACCTGTCCCCCTTAATGCTCAATCTGCAATCTCACTCAAACAAGCCCATCACTAATCATGCATTCATTTGTCCCACTCTGCACTTACATCCACACCCACAATTATCTGGTTGCCTCACTCACACTGCAGTCACTACTCTTACCGTACTGTTACACTGTTGCATCCCTATCCGTGCACTCACATGGGCAATCCTGCCACCCACACAGCGCTGAGGGTTACTGTGCCTGCTACAAGAATGTGTCCACTGCAGATCACAGAACTGAGTGTGAGAAAAGAATGAGTAGCCCTAAAAAAAATGTTTGTCAAAAAGGTGCTATAGACAGATGAGGTGCATTGTTGGTGAGTGGGAGTAAGGGAATTCACGGAAAAGGAGGAAGAGGGAGTGTTAGCAACTCCCCCCCCCCACAAAGTTTAGGGCTAGTTGCACCCCTGGTGTGTTGTCAGGGTCAAGGAGGTTGCTTAAAAAATATAAAAAGCCTATGTGTTTTGTATTTTCACAGTCATGCAAGTGTGTATAAAATAATGCAATTACAGCTTAATTGGATGATAAATGCAAGTTAAACAAACTGATGATAAATGCACTATTTTAGGTTATGAAGTCTCAGTTAGCGACTACCATCACTGCAGATGTCTGTGTGTGTTCAAGCTGAGCAACACATAATTGAACCCTAGTTGGTGCAGAACAATAGTGACCTTTGTATTTATAGTCTGGGCAACTGGAATTCTGCAATTATGAGCTTTTAAACTCTTCTGACATAGAAATAGTGGTCTAACTAGTGCATGATATCTAGAACCACTGGGATTATGTGGCAGTGATGGACCACAGTATGCTGCTAAATTATATGGCAAGAAAAGGCAAATTATGCGGCAGAATGCAACACATTTTGTTATATTACTTCACTATTTTGTCTTTTTTACTCACGGTAACACCATATGGGCAAATATTTTACCTTATTAGCAGTACCTGTTTAACCTCCAAATGCACCAATAAACAAATGAAAGATAACTAGCCAACTATTGTAAAAAATCTTCCATGGTGCTTGAACTTATCATCAAGCTTTAGTGAGGCTTTAGTGAGCTAGAAGCATGCAATGCTAGGAGAAAGCAGCTGTGTGCAGAGCGAGGCGCTACGGGAGATAGATGTACAGAGAAGGAGAAGAGACACCTTGTGCGCAGAGCCATCAGGAAGAAAGCAAGGACTCGTGGCATCACCTTACAGTACACTGTTTGTTTAATGCCGTCAACATCAGCGGAGCAGAGGCCTGTAGAGAGGTCCTGGCAGGCTCGGCTCAGCTCCCTGAATACTGGAGGGGGGGAGATGCCTGGCTCTGGCTCAGCCCGAGGTCCTGTTGGCACCTGGAGCCAATGACGAGCTGAGCCTCCATGTGGCTTAGCCTGTCCCTCTCCCCTTACCCCAGGATGCGTGTAATGGCCAGACCTATTAACTTTAGAACTGGGAATCGGGTTCGAGTCACTGAGTCACTCTACATCCTATAGTTGTAGACGAATAAGCTAATATTCCCGGGACTATAAAACATGAATGTGACCTTGTGAAAGGTAACTGGAATGAATGACACCCCTAAACAGGAGACACGCCCATCCAATACCTGGCCTCTCTGAAGAGAGCACGCAGTGATGGTCAGCTATGTGCGAGTGTGTGAAGGGGTGCAGAGCGCTGAAGGAGGTTACAATGAGTTGAGAGGGGGTGAAGGGTGAAATAACTTGCAATACCACCTACCATCGTCCTGCCCTAACAGCCCCACATAACGCCTTAATTTGCGAAAATGTGAGGGACAGTACAGCAGCAAAAAGTGGATTTAAAGGATGATGACAGAAGCGTGGGTAATGAAACAAAGGGAGTGGCTTAAATAACGTGCAATAAAATTGGTGCTTAGCTTAGTGTGATGCCCCACTTGTATTTTGGTTGTTTCTGTCATTTCATCCTGATATATGATACAACGAGTAGCAGCATACTGACAATAAGTCGGGTCTATTGGCTTTATCAATGGTTGTTAGTTGCATATGATAAATAAGCAGCAACAATGGCTTGGGTTATAGTATGCACCAGATTTGGGTATAAAAATTTTTAAAAAGTCAAATTATGCAGTATAATGCAGTACATTTGGGTGCATGGTGGCATTAAACAGGCGAAAGCTGCAAAAGATAGGGGGAACACAAGTCACTTGAGGGACATTACCTGGCGTGTAGTCACATCACACGGCTGATGTACGCCCATCCAATACCTGGCCTCTCTGCAGCGTTGGTCAACTATGTGCGCGTGTTTGAAGTAATGCACAGCGCTGAAGGTTACAATGGGTTGAGAGGGGGTGAAGGGTGAAATAACTTGCAATACCACCTACCATCTTCCTGCCCTAACAGCCCCCTTGCCTTGCTAAAATGTGAGGGACAGTACAGCAGGCACAATTTGGAGCGAAAGCATGTTTTTAATAAAAAAGTGTGCAGCCTACTTGCAAGTGGCAGCTGCTGGGCTTTGAGGACCATGATGGCAGTGGAAGAGCTGATATGGGGAGCGGGTTGAAGACAACACAGGGAAACAGTTGGGATCTGAGGTTGGGCAAGTCAATAAAAAGTTAAAAAGAACAAGCTCTCAGCATTGCGTGGCAGGGGCGGGGGTGCAGATTCCTTTGAAGTCTGATGCTGAGGTTCACAGACTGCCAAATGGGGTGCGATGTACACGCGCCCGGTGCACATGCACTGCAGTCAATCCGCCTTTGGGTGCATTTTTGAGAGCCCTTACTTAAGTCTTGCTGAGAACGCATGTGCATTCACTCAGCAAGACCTAAAAATGGCAAAATAATGCAGTAATGCTATCACAAAATATACTTGTGAACAACAGGGGTTAGGTCCTTTATGTGGTGGGGGCTAGACCCTATATAAATCGCAATCAACACACAGTGCCCACACCACAATTACTCAATACATGTTTTTAAAGGATAAGAAACCAATTAATTGTCACTTCCCTAGACAGCGTTACTTTGTGTCCATTATTTTATATCTTTTTCATATTTTCAAAAAATCATAGCAGAAAAAAGACAATAAATTCAAATATTTACAAGGCTAAATAGACTTTGTACATACATTAAAGACAACCATTATTTACACATTAGAAAACATTTCGACATCAAGCATTACAAAAAAATGATAATAATTATGTCACAAACAACAATTATTACAATCAATTAATGAGAGAAACTAAGTTTGGGGGGAAAAAAATGTAAGTAACTCAATGACTTATAGACGTTTAAATACTGGACCAGCCGGTCCTAGTATCTAAAAAATGGCGATTTATTTCTCCCAAACAACACTGCCGACGCCTTTCAAGACCAGGTGCAAAGTCACTGGTCTGTCTTCAGGCTGTATATTCTTTGTATCTGCAAGATACAAAGACATTGTTTTACTTAACGTAGCATGTGGATTCCTTATTTCCATACAGTGGCTACACGCAGTTCTGGGCTACATACCAATTCTATTTGAAGGAGGACTTCGTGAAGGATCTTGTGGTGGTCCTGTTGCTAATTAATGTGGCCAGACAGATATGCCTAAAGAGATTTTTTAAGATGTGTGTAAGTTGCAATTTTTATCCGTTCGTTTCTCTAGTTACGAGAACAGATCAAAAGTGGAGGGCGGAAGCGTACCTTATTCTTTAAGAACTGCCGGATTGCGGCGGAATCAATTGTGCGGCATGACCATCAGGGTTAGATCTACAATGTGGGGGAGATTTGCGTTACTAGCGAGGCAGCGTACAACCAGTGTGTCACGTTAGATAAAATCTAACAATCAAGGAAGGTAGCCTACCTTCGTTCGTTTTCTGATTCTCATAAGAAATGAGTGTCACTGTCACCGTCCTGTTGTAAACAAAACGTGACCTTAGCGGTATATTCAAGCGTATGGTGGTGCAAGTTGAACGCTTACTAAAGCAGTATGGGCGATTACCTACTACTCAGCCACTGCTCGATAGTGCTGGGGTCTGCTTTCTCTCAGTAAAGATGGCCGCCACTATTTCCTGTTTGTTTTATGCTCAAACCTGAGCGGGTGCATTCTGGGACTTGTGGTCCCATATCTTTCAGACAGCTAGCAAATGTACCCAGAAGGCAAGCAAATGAGCGTCCTAATTCTGGCACATTAACATGATACAATTTGTGTTTAATAAAGGGCAAAATGGTGCTTACCCCCGGATATATTAGAACTGTTATAGATATTGAAACAACATATGACTCTAGCAGCCTGTAATTGTTTCACCATTCAAAGGACATCTCAAGGCCAAGGACCATATCTAATGTCAGTTTCATGAAATAGATCACAAAAACCAAAGGACAAACCAGGGATGTGATGCAAGTCAGGACGGAAGGGGTCCTTAAATTTAGTTATATATGCGCTATCTCAGACAGATTATTGAGGCCACAGACAGCATTCAGACAGTGCAAGTCGATTGTATGAAATTGTTTCTTGCAAAATAAACACCAAAAAAAGCACATTAAAATGATAACAGAGTAAGAAGAAGAAAGAAAGCAGAGCACTAGGACCAAAGGCGTACATAAGTTAAGCTGCATCTCGCCTTGCGTGTTATCTTCAGGTCTCCCTTAAAGACTGGAGGTCGGGGGTGAATGCCACATGCCCATTGCACAGCTCAACAAGCACTGTTGAAGTGGGCACACGTACACCTCCAGCCACAATTTGAAATGCCACACTCAAGAAGGTCTTTCAGCGGGTTGCCGACAAGTGATGTGCTCCTTGGCCTGAGTTAGGTCTCCAAACAAACAAAAACATGGACTTTCAGGAGAACCCCCTCTTGCACTTTTAGCATTACACCAGCAGCAGAACGCCTCAGCGCTGCAGAAACAGCACTGCCTGCCTATTACTCTGAAGGGGCATAATAATACGGCTCCAAGATTGTGCGATTGCTTATCTTACAGCAACTGTTTAATGCAGTCACTGTTTTAAAAAAGAAAATCATTTCTCTACTAACCGAATAATTACCTTTATAGAACAACCCAAGTGTGTGCACAATATCGCTCTCACATTCAGCAAACTTCACCTTTCTGGAAGACAGGCTCAGTTTTCCTACTTTTTCATGGTAAAGTAAAAGTTTTCTCCCACAGCCTCATGAGATGTGCGAACAGGAATAGATTTCAGGATTGACTTTAGCACTCGATATTGCAGACATGCTGCAAGACTATTGTGTAAGGGTGACTGTGCGACACAAGGCAGCCCAAAGTGAGCCAGAGGAGGGGGAGGGCTCAGCTCTCTTCCTTCGACGCTGTGCGGCACCACAACTCGGGCTGTTCGCTGCGCTCCATCAAATGTTAGTAAATCCGCCCTTGGGGTTTGAGGCCTACTCACTGCTGCTGGCTGCCAAGTCCCAAGGGAAAGAGAAAGTTAAAAGTTGGAACAAGGCTGAGATGTGCAGCTAGGAGCTTGGGCTACAGCAGTGATGATGTGGTCCTATTGTAGCCCTGTTATCACCATTTAAAAAACATCGGGGCATATTATCAAGGGGGTTTATCTCCGCTTTTTGGGCTTTAAAAGCCCAGAAAGCGGAGATAAAATTATCCCCCTATTACCTAGCTGTCGCTAACACCAGTTAGCGACAGCTAGTAGGAGATAGCGACCATCTTGGGCCCCGCTTTGCATGTCAGTGATATTTATCACTAATGACATGCAAAGTGGGCGTGCCAAGATGTTAGCGACTGGAAACAGTTGCTAACATCGCTATCTCCTAGTACCAACTTTTGGAGATATTCGCGCTAAGCGCGAATATCTCCAAAACCTAACGCCTGCCCCAGAGCAGTTTTTAGCCATGTTGTCCAATGGTAGGTGGATAACATGGCTAAGAGCATTAGCTCTGTGATGCTTGAATATCGCTGACTTTTCAGAGATATTCATGCATTTCGGCCGATTTTTATCGCTTAGGAGATAAACCTTGATAATAGCAAGGTTGCTAAGCGATAAAAATCGCTGCAGCTCGGCGATAAAAATATCGCCGCTAAACCAACATAGCGATAATTATCGCTAGTTGTTGGTAATATGCCCCATCATGTTCTAGCCTAGCCTTGTACTTGGCGAAATAAGCAGTGTTAAAAAATGTACTGGAAGTTCTGAGGCATTTTGCTTCACTGCTTCGCATGCCCCGTTTTGTGAACCTCGCTATAATATATTTGAAAGTGCAAGTAGTGCATTTATTTGTTAATATTTAACACATTAATCACACTGCTTGTTGTTTCTTGCAATTGTCAGTTCGATGGCCCCTTTTATCAATACATTCGATTTTGTGGGTTAGGAGTCTTTGGATTGTCTTTCAGAATGGAAATTGCAAATCAGAGGAAAAAGAACGGGGAGGAAGAAGAGTCTGAATACATGAATGCGCTGCTGTATAATTTTCAACGCTGCACCCACTGCGTAAAGGATGTACACATGTAATGCACCATTTATGATAGCTGTTTAAAGTTTAAAGAGCCACACATTTGAAAGAAACTGCTCCCTCAATTAGATTAGGGTAAGTACACATGAAAGCGAGGGCTTGCTCGTGTGCCAATGGGCTTAATAGACCGAGGCATGGCCCAACCCACTCTTACTGAGGAGTTTAGGGCCAGATGTACGACCCGTTTTTGTGCTGGCAAACGGAGATCAGCTCATTTGCGACCACATAAAAGGGTAATGTCATGTAAAAATGCTATTTTGTGAGCCCATGATTCGCAAAATAGCATTTGCGTCTCTCGCTATTAGGAAGGGGCGTCCCTTCCTAATAGTGAGACTCACTACCATGTGCTATTGTTTTGAGACTGCACTTATAATAATAATATAACCAACATTTGCAAAGAGCACAGTTACCTTAGGCGAGGTGTCCCGGCACTGGCGACCGTTGGGAAGATTAAGCAAACTATTGCCCAAAGTCACATGTGCTGGTCTAACCTGCCGCTGGCGATCGAACCGTGAGCCCCTATGTTCTGGGGTCACCCACATTGGCAGCTGCACCACACCTCTTGCAGGTGCAAAACACTCACAGTTTACCAACTACTTCAAGTAGGTGGTAAACCACTCGCAAACGGGAATGGGTCCCCAGGGGACCCCTTCCCCTATGCGAGTGTGTGAGAAAATATTTGTTAAGAGCAGGCAGTGGTCCGAGGGACCACTGCCTGCCTTTAAAAAATGAAACTGAAAAGTTGTATTTTTTTTTTTTTTAAATGCATCCCGTTTTCCTTGAAGGAAAATAAATGGCCTGCATTTAAAAAAAATACGGATTTATTTTAAAGCAGTCCCAGTCATGGTAGTCTGCTGACCCCAGCAGGCCACCATCTCTTGGAGTGTTAGCCATTCCCAATGGGGTTACAATGCATGCCTCATGAATATTGATGAGGCTCGCAATTTGCGACCCCATTGGAAATCGCTAACAGTGTCTGTGACATTATTGTACATTGTCTTTTGCGAGTCTCAAAGCGACTCCATTTGTGAGTCGCAAAATGTAAGGGTCGTACATCTGGCCCTTAGTGCCTTGAAGTGGTGCCTGTGTGAAGTCTAGCAACTTGAAGCTGGCTGTGGTGTGCCCATGTCAAGATGTGTCCCCAAGGGACATCCGAGACTCTCGGTTACCTGATTTGACGATTCTGAGTGCTCTCCTTCGTCTCATCCTATATCCTCTCTCCAGCCATAATCTCACAGCAGCTGGAGGGACATTGGCATGCTCGATTTCACAGCGGGAGAGAGGTCCTGCATGCTGCTCCCAGCCTGCTACCACCACCAGACACCTGACTGCTTTCAGGACCGCCCGCAGTAAGAGATGAAGAGCTATGAAGGGCTGGGCACATGTTCAATTCTCAGGAGGTTGATCTGCTCCTGAGCGTAAATGTGCAATATTACCACCATTCCTCAAAAGAGGGGAAAAACATATGAGAGAAGGGAGGGACCAAAAGGGTGAGGGATAGGATAGCACACAGAGATTAAGCAAGCCCCACCATCCACTTCACTAAATTGTACCTGACCATTATTACTAAATTTGTATTTCGCCTTTATTTATACTAACATGCTTTTCTTTTTGAAAGAAGGGTACTGGGTTTAAAAATCAATTTTTGCGCTAGTGTGTGATTGTTGAGTTTAGGCTGCTGCCGCTTTGTACTACTCACCATCTCTACCACCATTAGTCAAGTGCTGAAGGGCTTTTACTTTTCCCAGTTTGCAGAGCTATAGTAGGATGGACCATGTGACATCAGAAACAACCACCTTGGCTGACCCTCTGGGCCTGTCAACCCACGCACCGCGCACACTCCCCGTGAGTGAGCCCAGGCTGCCCCCGATCCCGCTGAGTGCCACCGCTGCCCGTAGCTGTGCTCCTGATCGTTTGTATCTTATTCTTTGTCACTGCCTCTGTTGCTTGTTTTTTCGTTTTTGCCGCTGTTGCATGTCTAGTATTTAGCACTGTAGAGTTTTTTTTGTATTTTGCCTTTGCTTCTCGTCGTTGCCTCTGTTCAGCGTATTTGTGCCCCCTGCCGCGTTCCCGCCCTCTCCCCGCTCCCCGGCGCTGCTCCCCTGCGGCCTGCCCCTTTCTTTTCTGTAGCCCGCCTATTGGCCGCCCCGCTCCCGCCTCCCAGCTGCTCTTCCCTTCCACTTCGCCATTTATGGCGGAGTGCACGTGTACGCGCAGCGGTAACGCGCAGCGGTAACATGCAGCGGGTGCGCCGATTTTGAGCCGAAGGCGTGCCAAAGGCAAGCCCGTCTGCGCCCGTCCGCGCCTGGACCACGCCCAGCGCCAGGACCCCTGCCCCCCGAGGATGCCAGCCCACACGTCGGACCTACGACTCCACCACCCTCTACGCACTCAACGCCGACCGAAACCCTGCCTGCTACCGAGCCACCCCGAGACGCACCCATGGACCCTTCACCTGCCAAGCCGGCAAGTTCCCCTGCATCCGGACCTGCACCGCTCCCGCCAAACCGAGCCCCAGCAACCACCGCCTGAAGTGCATCCTGCTCAACACCCGATCCATCCACAGGCACACCATCGAACTCTGGAACCTGCTTGACACTACAGCACCAGATCTCGCCTTCCTCACGGAAACCTGGATGAATGCCTCCTCAGTGCCAGACATCGCCATTGCCATACCAGATGGATACAGGATCACCCGAAGGGACCGCGTCAACGAGACGGGAGGAGGCATCTCGACCAACTCCGACGACACCTTCACCGCCACCGAACACCTCCACTTCCAGATACACACCGACCCCAAGACGACCCTCAGAGGCACCCTCATCTACCGACCCCCAGGACCTCGCACACAATTCAGCGAAGACATCGCAGACTTCATCAGCCCGCATGCCCTCCCCTCCGCCGACTACATCCTCCTAGGGGAACTCAACTTCCACCTGGAGAACAACAATGACAACAATACCACCACCCTGCTGGACAACCCCGGACTCAAGCAACTGGCGAACACCCCGACCCACTACGCCGGCCACACGCTTGACCCCGTCTACTCTTCCAGCAAGCACATCTCCTTTAGCCACTCCACCGGACTTCATTGGACTGACCACAGCTACGTCCACTTCAGAAGACAGCACTCAAAGAATGACTGGACAACCAGGCCTACGACAGCAAGGAACTCTTCAGCATCGTCAAAGAGTTCTCCAACCCCAGCGCCAGAAACAACGACATCGCCCACTCGCAAGACCTCTGCAACTCACTCGCCTCCTTCTTCCACCGCAAGATCACCGACATAGACAACAGCTTCGGCGCATAGACCACGCACACAACCACCGAACCAATGCCCGCCACCACCACCCTCTGCAACTGGACCCCAGTCAGCACCGAAGACACCACCCGCACGATGAACACCATCCCATCCGGGCTCCCCACCACGTCTTGAACAAGGCCAACACCATCATCACACCCCATCTCCGGGACATCATCAACGCCTCTTTCCACACTGCCACCTTTCCAGAGAGCTGGTAGCACGCCGAGCTCAGCGCCCTCCTGAAGAATCCAACAGTGGACCCCACCGACCTCAAGAACTTCCGCCCCATCTCGCTCCGCCCTTTTCCTGCCAAAGTCATCGAGAAGACCGTCAACAGACAGCTCGCCGCCTTCCTCGAGACTAACGGATCCCTTGACCCCTCACAGTCTGGCTTCCGAGCCAACCACAGCACCGAGACCGCCCTGATCGCAGCCACCGATAACATCAGATTCCTGCTCGACAACGGGGAAACAGCGCCCCTCATCCTCCTGGACCTCTCCGCAGCGTTCGACACCATCTGCCACCGCACCCTAGTGCAGCGCCTCAGCAACATCGAAATCCAAGGGAAGGCACTGGATTGAATCATCTCGTTCCTCGCTGGAAGAACCCAGAGAGTCGGCCTCCCCCCGTTCAGATCCGAAGCCACCGAAGTCATCTGCGGCGTACCACAAGGATCATCACTCAGCCCAACCCTCTTCAATGTCTACATGCGCCGCCTCACTGCCATCACACGCCAACACAACCTCAACATCATCTCCTATGCCGACGATACCCACCTGATCCTCTCCCTCACCAACGACCCCGACAATGCCAAAGCCAGTCTACACGAGGGGATGAAACACGTCGCCGAGTGGATGAAGAACAGCCGCCTGAAACTGAACTCAGACAAGACGGAAGTCCTCACCCTGGAACATCGCCCTCTGCCTGGGACGACTCCTGTTGGCCCCCTGCCCTGAGCAGCGCACCCAAACCAACGGACCACGCACGCAACCTCGGCTTCATCCTGGACTCCTACCTCTCGATGACCAGACAAGTCAACGCCGTCTGCTCTTCATGCTTCAACACCCTGCGTATGCTCCGCAAGATCTTCCGATGGATCCCCACCGAAACCAGGAAGACCGTCACCCAGGCACTCATCACCAGCCGACTGGGCTACGGGAACGCCCTCTACGCCGGAACCACAGCCAAACTTCAAAATAGACTCCAACGCATCCAGAACTCCTCTGCACGCCTCATCCTGGACATCCCACGACACAACCACATCTCCGGCCACCTGAAAGACCTGCACTGGCTCCCCGTCAACAAGAGAATCACGTTCAAGCTCCTCACCTACGCACACAAGGCTCTCCACGACCTGGGCCCAAAGTACCTCAACGACCGCCTGATCTTCTACATGACCTCCCGCCAACTACGATCGACCAGCCACGCCCTCGCCTCTTTACCACGCATCTGCCAAGCCAACACCGGAGCAAGATCCTTCTCCTACCTGGCAGCCAAGACTTGGAACTCCCTCCCCATCCACCTTCGGCTGACCCAGGACCACCTCTCCCTCAGGAAGCAGCTCAAGACCTGGCTGTTCAAGCAGTGACGGACCACTCCCCCCCAGCGCCTTGAGACCCTCCCGGGTGAGTAGCGCGCTATACAAATGCCTAGATTGATTGATTGATTGATTGGCTCAAGCCTAGTAGCCCCTGCTTGCTCCTTGCCCCCTGTAATGTGTCCGAAACTAGCCAATCAAGGAAAGCTTGAGTCTTCTATAGCTGAATTTTCACCCGTTATGTTTAGATATAGTAAATTAGTAGGATAAATTTTTCTCGTGAAATGCTCATTGTGAAATGTTGGAATAGAGATTATTTTTATTTGAATATAAATAATCATTCTTTGACATGCTAACATTTCAGATAGTGTCTGCAAGCACTTTAAAACATGAAATTATTTTAAGACGGTGGTTAAGTTCAATTATAGGTCGCAGCAAATGTTTCCTGCTGCCCAAATTTGAATCCAAAATTTGAGAACATTCTTTGCAGATATTTTACGAGGTCCACAAGTTCAAAATATAATTTCAGTGGTGAAGGATTTGTATGTACAAGGGCAAAAGGAAACAAAGTATGTTTATCTTATTAATAGAGTACAGTATATTAACCTGTGCAGTTAAACTTCTCAGTAGAAAAATTCATCCACTGAAGACCTGTGTTACAACTTTGATTGCATGCTTCCAGTTAGAAGTAACACAGCGTTTCAGAATTTGTTATGTGAAAAAATTGGCAACTTTGGGGCACATGCATCAAGCATTATTGTGTTTGCAGATGGGCTGATTCGCAGAATCGGACCGTTAGCTAATGCAAAAAATGCTTTTTAGATGCAGTAAACCCTAATTTGCGATTCGGTAACGTGTTATTGAATCGAAAATGGGTTTTTGATTCGGTATTTGGAAGGGGCGGGATTAGGGCATTCCTTCCAAATATCGAATCCTAACTGTATATATGAATGAATTGTGACTGTGAATGCAGTTGCAAAACATTTGCGTATTGCCCCCAACTTCAAGTAGGTGGTAAACCATTTGCAAAAGGGAAGGGGTCTCCAAGGGAGCCCTTCCCTATTGTGAATGATTGTGAAAGCATTTTTAAGAGGAGGCAGTGGTCCCACAGGCCACTGTCTACTCTTAAAAAATGAAACTGCAAAGTTTCATTTTTTATTTTTAAATGCTGGAGGCATGATCAAAGGGATACATAAGTGGGTGGCACAGTCAATACTGCAAGCCCACTAGTAGCTTTTGAATTACAGCCCGTGGCCACATTTAGTGCACTTTACTAGGGACTTATAAGTAAACTAAATATGCCAATTGTGAATAAGTCAATCAAATCATGTTTAAGGGAATGAGTTTTAGCAGTTTAGCACTGGTCAGCAGTGGTTAATTAGACACTGAGGGGCAGATTTATGAGGCCCGAGCGCCACATTTACGCCGCTGTTGCGTCACGCAAGGTGGCGTAAACGTGGCGCATCCCTACGAACGATTGACAACGTGACGCATCTAGGCAGATGCGTCACGTTGTAAAGCCCTGCGCCGCTTGTGGGCGTTCCGGCGCAGGGTGGGCGTTCCGGGGCAGGTGCGCCTCGCAAAAGTGGCTGAGTGAAATCTATGAGATTTCACTCAGTCACATTTAAGCCAATGCTGCGTCAAAAGCCTGCGCCTGCTTGAAGCAGGCGTAGGTCTTGACGCAGCATTGTTAAAATGGGGCACCCCCCAAGCCTTGCTGGAGCTGCGTCGCACTCGCGATGCAACTCCAGCAATGCGCCACATTTCCGGCACAGATGCGTCACGCATCTGTGCCGTTTTTGCACCATGGTGCGCCGCATTATAAATGCGGCGCACCATGGCTGGCGGAGCTGTGGTGCACTGTGGCGCATGTTAACTGGCGCATCCCTGGGGATGCGCCAGTTAACATAAATCTGCCCCTGAGTATTTTATGATGTTTTAACCCCTTCCATGGCAAGGAAGGAATGGTTAGTCTTCAGAAGCGGTGGTGCTGTGCCAAGGATGTAATCATTACCTCCTGGTACTGGCCTGCGGGGGAAACACTAGCGCTCCCCCCGTGGGCCACCCCCCTACAAGCCTCCACTGGGAATGGCAGCAGAAGCACTTCTGCTGCCACCCCCAACCCCTTACTTGGCAATCTGATGATGCCAGCGCACTCACGGCGTGCCAACATCATCACAGGCTGCCGGGGATGCCCTGGAAGACATTTGCTTCCAGTGCGTCAAGATAGAGTATGCATTTTTGGTAAGTCCTTCTATCTGGGGCGTTGGGGGTTGCGGTATACAGACACAGGGGGTGAAAAAGAGGTCTTCCTTTCCCACAGTGCCAGTTTTGAATGGATTCTTGCTGCAAAATTGCAGGTGAGGTATGCGATCGTGCAGCAGGAATCCATCCACTGGACCACCAGGGATATTTTTTGTTTATTTTGGGGAGCGACTCCTTAGGCAAGGGTTGCTTCCCTAGGAGCATATGCGTCCATGTTTAGGACCCTCATGGTGGCTGATTCGGCTGTTTTTAGGTAAAGCAGTACCCCCAGGGGGGCCAAAACCCACTAGACACCAGTCATTTTTTCTCCCACATTTTGGGGGGGACCGTGCCCGTGATGGGATTTACTTTTCTCTGTCTTTAACGCCCATGGGGGCTGATTTGGCAATTTTTAGGCCAAACAGCACCCCCTTCTCCCCCGGAGGTCCAAAACCCACTAGACACCAGGGAATTTATTTTGGCACCTTTTGGGAGTGACCCCTTGGGCAAGGGTAGTTCCAATAGGGGCGATTTAATTGTGCTAATTTGGCCATTTTTTAAGCCAATAGACACCAGGAAATTTACTTTGGCACACTTTCAGAGCGACCTCTTGGGCAAGGGCCATTCCCATAGTAGTAATATAATTTTTTCTGTGTTTTGGCCCCCCTGTGGCGAAATAATCAATTTTCCTGCCCATCTATCCCCCACGGTGGGGGGGGAGGGTTGAAACCCATTAGAAGCAAGGGATTACTTTTTTATTAAGAAGTACTGGGAGCAATCCCTTGGGCAAGGATCTCTTCCCTTTTGGGGATGAATGTTTTGGCCATTTCTGCCCTCCACTAGGGTTTGTGATCTTACAGTTTTTTTTTCTCCTTATAATTTTAGTGCAAAGCTTTTGTTTTAGTTTGGTGTCTTTAGTGCTTGTGGTTTTGGCATGGGTAGAGCTGCAGTTTGTGCAGTTGAAAGTATTTGGTATGGAAACCTTTTTATATTGTTTACTACAAATAAGTATCAATGACCTGCATGAATATTTTGTATGGACATGTCCTTATAGTAGCACCCTATTTAGCTGCTGTTTGAATGTGTGTGGCATTTCCCTGTGCACAATGTATATTCTGTTGCCTTGTGTGTAATTTTTAGTTTTTGTCTTTTTTAGTGTGATATCGGTGCTTGCAGTGTCTGTGCAGAGTAGGTGCTGGTGAGTTACTTTACCTTGCAACTGCTATATGCCTGTAGTTTTTCTTTTTGTTTTATAAATCCACACTTTGTTTAATACTTTTTTTGCACAGTGTTGGGTACTGGTGACTTATTTTTCAAGTTACATGTGTAACTAAGGATTATGGCTAGCCGCAGGATGATCACTCAGCAAGTTGTTGTGATGCTTTTCGAGTCTTCTTCTGCCCATGATTATGAGACTGAATCTGAGGCAGAGGAGGAAGGCCAGGATTCTGGCAGTGAATTTTCTGTCCGAGAGGAATCATATGATGATGAAGCTACTCAGAGTGCAGATGAAGCTACTCTCAGTGCTGATGAAGGGGCTGTTTTAGAGGAGGACAGTGATATGGTGATAGTGCAGCAAGAGGCATCTTGATTGCAGCCTGGGGCTCCAAGGCTTTCCATTGGAAGTGCTAGACTCTGGATGCAACCAAACATGGTGCAGCCGGTGTTGCCTGTCTTTAGTGGTGTTGCAGGGTGTAGAGTGAATTGTGAAAATGTTTTGCCTATACATTTCTTTCAGTTGCTTATGGATGATGCATTTTTGGCTGTGATTATTGAGCAGACTAATCTGTATGCTGTACAGAATTTGAGGGACAACAGTGTCAGACTTTTTTGATGGGCCTTTTAAGGAAGCCTTCCCTGTATGCCTATTGATCTACTAATCCATTGATGATAACAGCTATATTTTCCGCAAACATGAGTCGTAATCGGTAGTTGCTTCTTCTTTGGATGCTGTATTTTGTTGATAATGCTTTAGCAAATCCCTGAGACCACCTTGATTGTAACCACCTTTTTATGTCTTGGCCTGTCCTTTGAATCTAATGCCAATTGATTTGTATTTTCTTTTTTTGCATAAGAAAGGTGATGGCGGTGTGTGTGGACTGGGGTTTGGCTTATTGCTTATTTACCACCAACTATCAGTTGGTGGTAAATAAGGAATTCCTATATAACTGCATAAATATGCATTTACACCTGTGCCATGTGACAGACATACATGCCCTTAGGGCATGTATGTATGCCACATGTGCACACCAGCACTAATCAGGGGTGCAACAGGGTGTCAAAGTGACACCCTGCCACCCTTGACTTTTTCCCTATTTTACCGAATCGGTAGTTAACGATTCGGTAATTGACATTCATTCCTATGGGCCTTTAGGCCCATAGGAAGAATGGCAATTACCGATTCAGTAAATACCGATTCGGTAATTACCGAATCTTAAAGATTCGGTAATTTTTACCGAATTTTTATCTACATTGCAATTACCGATTCGAAAATACTGAATCGGTAAAATTCGGTATTTTCGAATCGGTAATTTACAATTACCTACATCTAGCCCATAGTTCCTAGCTAGGGAGGGTGATATACTAGGCGCCATAAAACTTGTTTTCACCATCATTGTAGTATGATTTCTACTTTCGTGTTTTATGGAATTGTAACAATGCTGATCATATTGTTTCTAATCATATGTCTGCTAATGTTAGCAAAGATACTGCATCTTAGAGTACGTCGTTAAAATGAATATTTTAACCTTTCCCTTGTCTCCTTTTTGATTCCTGTTGGGGATTGGTATGAGAGTATAACAAGTGTTCTTGCTTCCCGCCATTCCTAAGTCGCATGTTCTGGGTTGTCAAATCATTAGTCCCTTTGCTATAGGACGAAGATCTAACGTGACACTGATGCTAGTCGTTTAGGGTTTCTAGGTACATGCAAACTGCGTATTAAAACGCATTTGATTTTAACCATGGTACAAAACTGAGACTTCATCTTGCACAATATCAACGACAGAAGAAACAATATTGTATAAATTCTGGAAGAAAGTTTGCTAATGCTATTATCTACATCTGCAAGCACTTTTTCTAAATTAACTTGATCAATAGTTCTTAACCTAGAAGCAGGTTCAATTTGGGACAGTTTCCAAACTTTGTTGTAATCCGCATAAACCCATCACTTGTATCTGCCTGCGGCAGGACCTTTCACAGAGTCATTCAAATCAACATCGTCAGTCAATTTAGATAAATGAAGTTTAACTGACGATAAGTAGGGCTGGGAGTAGTTCGCAAAGTAGCGCTACGCGAAGCTACGCGAAGTGCACTTCGCACTACGCGAACTTCATGTAGCACTACGCGAGCTGCGTAGTAGCATGTTGGCACTGTGCAAGATGCGTTTTCAATGATTGCACAGTGCGGACAAGCATCCGGCACTGGGCAATCATTGAAAACGACATCTTGCACAGTGCGAGCTGTACTTTTCTGCTGCTCGAGTAGATTATTACTCGAGCTGCAGCTTTCTCAACGCGAACTGGTAGTTTCTCATTGAGAGCGGTCGCGAGCATGCGCAACCACTCACAATGAGAAACCTTACCTCCCCGCGTTGAGAATCTCGCCAGGATGTCATTTTTGCTTGCTCGCGGTTGCAAACATGACGTTCCGGACGGCGAACAAGCAAAAAAAGAGCGCTGCACTACGTGTGTTCGCACTGTGCTACGTGCAGTTTGCGTAGTGCGAAGTTGCGCAAACTTCGCAAACTCCGCGAGGATAGCGTAGTGCTTTGCCCAGGGTTAACGATAAGGTAGAGTGTTTCAGCCAGTGCTGACATAACTTGCCTACAGAATAGGTAGTGACAGAATGGTTACTCTCAAAATGGGGATCTACCCGAACCTGTGTATAGCCAGGGACCAAACCCAGAAAACAATGCTGGCATTGATCTGCACTTTTTTGCCATAATAACCAGCCCTGGGGATCCAAACTGGAAATGTTAAATTTTGTAACAGAGTCTGTAAATCACTAAGGGATATACTGGTGTGATTATTCAAATTGGAGTCTTCTCCCAAATCAGGAATAGAAGGAGCATTTACATTTTTTAGACGTTGCCAATCCAAAGCAGTTTGTTTGTGAAATAGTCAAATTCAGAGACAACATATGGTTCGGGATGAGACGCATGCACAATGCAAAGCCTCAGTGCCTTGCACTTGCCAATTTTTAGAACCCCAAGTCATTTTGAGTCCAAAGAACAAATTATCATTGTAAGACTGTACACAGTTGTAAGAATCACTTAAGATAAGAGTAGCCACACTAGGATCAGCGTACTCCAATGCAAGCATTAGAGCACGGAGCTCTGCCAATTGGGTGGTACAGTCCCCTAATGTCTGTGTATGCACAACATCAGACTTAAACTCTCCATTTACCATAGTACCAACCACTACTGCACAGGCTGAAGAATAAGCGTGCTTTGAATCCGTCACCGGTTGCGCCGAACCATCTGTGTAAATGATACAATGGAAATCCTCCAGCGGGCGCATGGTCAGAGAAGCCGGATAAACTAATTAATTCTGTAAAAACTCCTGAGTCTGCATAGAGGAATAGAAAATGAACGTGACATCCAGAGATGTCAAGGACATAGCCCATTGTATCCACCTTGGGTGCAAAGCTTTCGAATTTGGTACACTGGCTTTCGTCACTGCCTCAGGGCAGGATACACAGTAACAACCAAAATTAGTTTTCCCTGTGACAGTGCACGTTCTTTCAGAATCACCTTCTGCACCGCTGTCAAAACCTTTTCCACAGCGGAAAACCGCAGGTCAGCCGAAGTTTACAAGTGTGACTTGTAAGCGATAGGGATTGTGTCACCCTTATTAAAAGTCAGGTAACTGAAACCCACCACTCCAGGTATGATTCTTATCACCAGGTTGATGTGGTTATCACAAGTCAATAGGAATTTAGATTCTAGAAGATCAGCCTGCAAAGATCGCAACATGGCTGAATGAGCCGACAGCCAGCAGGATTTGGAAAAAGTAGGTTGTACCAAAGTATAATGAGGTTTGATACGCTGGGTATATTTGAGTATGTTTGTACGCCTGAAATTCAAAAAGCCCAGTAAAGACTGTAGTTTCTTCAGTGTTGTAGGAGCTCGCAACTGTGCGCATTTCTCCAAGAAGTGAGGTGCTAAACCTCGACCTTCATTGTTAAGCACATAACCCAGGAACAACACTGTGTACTCTGGAATGTGAGATTTTGCAATGTTGAATTTATAGCCAAAACGGCTAATTATGCGGTCAACACGACACAGATGCAGTCATAATTCATTGTCGTGAGATAAACATCATCCACATATGAACATGCATCTGGGTCGAGTCCCTCCAAAAGTGAGACTATGTGGGCGGTAAAGACGACTGGACGGTTCTTATAGCCCGGTAACTAGACATAATATCGACTACATAATATCGAATGGACAAAATATCGAGTAAAAAATATCGACATTAATAAAATATCGACTTCAAAAATATCGTTGGACAAAATATCGATTAAAAAAATGATAACAAAATATCGTTTACCAAAATATCGACTCAAAAATATCGACCAGACAAAATATCGATAAATAGTCAAAGTAAAAAATATCGAGAATATGTATAAAAAATGTAAAAAATAAAAAAATTATATTAATATTAATATAAATAGTAGTTAATGTTTAGGAGCGGGTAGTGGGTTTATAGGGGAATAGGGTGGGAAGTAATTTAATAATAATTAATTAATTAATATATGTTTGTTAATTTTTTTAATTATTACTTAATTGGTAATTAATTAATATTAATTAGTTAATTATTTAAATATTTTTTTTACATATTTTTATAATTAATTAATTAGTAATTAATTAATTTTAATTAGTTAATTACATTAATTAGAGTAATTTTATTATTATCTATAATTTTGTGTTAATGTTAATTAATTAATTGGAAATAAATAATATTAATTAATAAATTCTATTAATTACAGCTAATGTGCTAATATATTTACTTTTTTGTTATTGTTAATTATTAATTAATTGGTAATTAAATAATAATATTTAATGTTGTGTAAAGGAGTCTTTTTAGGGTTCAGGGTCAGTTTTAAAATCTTGGTTTAAGGGGTTTTTTTTGGGTTCAGGGTCAGTTTTCAGTTTGTTGGTAAAGAGGTTTTTTAAGGGTTCAGGGTCAGTTTTTAGTTTGTGGGTAAAGGGGTTTTTAAAGGGTTCAGGGTCAGTTTTCAGTTTGTGGGTTAAGGGGTTTTTTAAGAGATCAGGGTCAGTTTTCAGTTCTTGGGTAAAGGTGTATTTTTTGGGCTCAGGGTCAGTTTTCAGTTTGTGGGTAAAGGGGTTTTTAAAGGGTTCAGGGTCAATTTTCAGTTAGTGGGTTAAGGGGTTTTTTAAGGGTTCAGGGTCAGTTTTTAGTTCTTGGGTAAAGGTGTATTTTTTGAGTTCAGGGTCAGTTTTTAGTTTGTGGGTAAAGGGGTTTTTAAAGGGTTCAGGGTCAGTTTTCAGTTTGTGGGTTAAGGGGTTTTATAAGAGTTCAGGGTCAGTTTTCAGTTCTTGGGTAAAGGTGTATTTTTTGGGATCATGGTCAGTTTTCAGTTTGTGGGTAAAGGGGTATTTATAGGGTTCAGGGTCAGTTTTCTGTTTGTGGATAAAGGGGTATTTGTAGGGTTCTGGGTCAGTTTTCAGTTCTTGGGCAAAGGGGTATGCTTTGGGGTTCAGGGTCAGTTTTCAGTTTTTGGGTTAAGGGGTTTTTTACGGGTTCAGGGTCAGTTTTCAGTTTTTGGGTAAAGGGGTATTTTTAGGGTTCAGGGTCAGTTTTCAGTTCTTGGGTAAAGGGGTATTTTTTGGGTTCAGGGTCAGTTTTCAGTTTTTGGGTTAAGGGGCATTTTCGGGTTCAGGGTCAGTTTTGGGTTTTTGGGTGAAGGGGTATTTTTAGTGTTCAGGGTCAGATTTGGGTTTTTGGGGTACAGGTGTACAGGGTAAAAAAACAAAAAAAAACATTAAAGCTATTAAATGAAATTACAAATAAAAAAATCACATTACATTATTAAGTTTTTAATTTATCTACAAAATATATGTATTAGCACCTTCCCTGATAGTAGCTAGACTGGAGTTGGAATAGTAATTATTAATTGGTTAGTGTCCAGCACCTTCACTGATATTAGCTACACTGGAGTTGGATTAGTAATTAATCATTGGTCAGTGCCCACCACCTTCACTGATATTAGGTTGACTGGAATAGGAATAGTAAATAATTATTGGTCAGTGTCTAGCACCTTCCATGATATTAGCTTGACTGGAGTAGCAATATGAAATATTAAATTGGTCAGTGTCCAGCACATTTGCATACATTTTTACATTACTGTCTTATAATATAAAAAAATAATGCAACATGGATGTTTTCAAAAAACTTTAATAAACATTTTTGAAATTTTTAATGTGTACTACAATACAATCACAAACAAAAATAACATAACATTATTTTGAAATGTAGTATTCGCTGAATAACACATTATCATTTATATACATGTTGTCAATTATAAAACAAAATTAGTTAACAACATTATTTCAGTAAATATAAAATATTTTCATCATTAACTTTGAGTTACAAGTATTTATATTGAATTAATTAAAAAACACGTTTTTTTTTAACTTCTTCCATTAATATTTAATAATGTTAATATTAAATATTAATATTATTAAATATATATTTTTTACATTTACATTTTTTTAAAGTAACATGACTAATATTACATTTGCTCAAAAAATTGAAATACAAATTAAAACATTTGTTGTTACATATTTCAGACAATGTTGTTTTTAAATGAAACATATAAATATATTATGTTGTAAACTTTATAACAGTATAGGGGAACAATATGTTTAATAATAATATCTGGTATTGCCAAAAGATTATTTATGCAATTATATACTTTTATAATAGTTAGAAATTATTATAAAACATTTTGTTATAATTAATAAAAATAATAACAAATATATTTATTATTATTATTATTAATTACTAAACATAATCATTTATTTATTCTTTTCAGAAAAACATACATTCAGAGATAAAAAAATACATTATTTCAGGGCATTGTTTATATATTAAATGGTTATAATTTTGATATTAATACCAATAAATAAGTTTTATTATTTATTATTATTAATTATTACCATAAAAAATTATAATGTTTACTCAAAAACAAACACAAACTTATTCCTATAAATGTACACAATAACAAAATATTTACATCTTTTATTCCAAGTCTTACATAATTTTTTAATATTATTAATATATAATAATCACTATATATTAATTAATATTAAATATATTTGTATTTCTTAAACATGTTAACTTATAATGAGTCTAGTGTATTAATTTGTAAAATTAAAAATGTGTATGTATTATATTTTTTAACTATAACATTGTATTGTCTATGATACTTTTACAAAAATGGTTTAAGGGGACTACTTTTTTACCGCGTAAGGTTATTGTGCTTCATTCAGGACTGGAGAAGCTCGCGGTTGGGAGTTGCTTCGCGTGGAGAGAGGTAAGGTTATTTTTACATACAAATTATAACTAAGTGGTAATGTTTGAGGGTATATTCGAACTGTGTAGTGTTTTTTTGTGTATGTATGAATTGTTTAAGTAGCGTTTAGGTAAAATGTCGTCGATAGAGATGCGTTGTGTATGTTTTAGTTCTAGTGTTATTTTAAGTGTTCGGAAATGTCTTCCCACATGGTTACTGTTAATTGTGAGTGTATTTACAAATGTTATGGGCTATTTGTGGGTGGGTTTCGTTATGTCTGTTATTTTACAGGTTCCGGTTCCTCGCATGAAAACTACATGGAAGGAAGCGTGTTTTTTTCGGAGAAACTAATGTTTGACTTATTATGGTTATATTTTGACATTTATCTCCTATTTTTCGTGTTTGCCAGGAGCGTTTTTTGCACATTTTCAACATTTTTCGGGTTTTTGGAGGGTTTCGAATTGGATTGATACATTGATATGCGTGACCGTTTTTTAAAAGTTGTGTGTATATCACTTTAAATACTAAAGTGTCCACACTACTGTTTTCGGGATTTCCTGGAGCGTTTTTTTTTTTTTACTTAATTTTCGGGTTTTTGAGGGTTTCCCATATTGGAATTGTCCTATATTGGATTGGATTGTATGGATTGCATTTTGCTTGATTACGTCTTTTTCATCTACAAAAATTGTAAGTATTCAAATTACTATTTTTATTGGGTGGGAAATGTCAATTTTTATGTAATGTGTATGTGTGATGTAATTATAAATATTGCATATTTGTTTAGAAATAATGTTCCAAATTTTGATAAGTTTGTTAAACAAATATGTATTATTTATAATTGATTACAAATGTTTATGAAATGTAATTTTACCATTATTGTAAGAAAACATTAGTATATTTTGTAGACATTTTTATAGTAGACTTTTAGCTATTGTTGACAGGTATTCTAATCCTCTAGTTGTCGGGTATAGTGTGACTTGACTTTGCAGTAGTCGGAACATTTGTTTAGTTTGTTTAGTGAGTTTTGGACCAATTTGGGACACAGATTGTTCCATTCTTAGTTCTTGATAGCTTTGTTCTTTTTTCAAAGCTTCTAGAAGGTTATGGAATGTGGGTTTGCCTCTGCTTGTGGTAGCTTGGAAAGCATTATGCCACCCTTCTACACTGTTGTTTGTTTTAGCCTCTTGGTTTAAAATACTATGATAGACATTCCACCAAGGGATTTGGAATTTGAGTTGGCGTCGATGTCCAGATCTGTGCAACCTTCCCACCCAAGTATCTTCGAAATAGTCCAGTAATGGGGTTAGTTTATCTTCATTTCTCTTGTAATATGTGCTGTCAATTAATAAATTGTAGTGTTCCGCTACATCGGTAACAGGAACGTAGGCCAGGGCTATCAATTTTTTAACTTGATAGGCAAAGGTGCTATCTGTTGAGTATAGTATACTTAAAGTTGATTTTTGGAGATGCTTCCATATGCTCTGATTAAAATGATAATAGCAAACCTGTGGGGAAATGTTCTCAAAATGCTATTAATCATAGCTAATTCGAAATCAATAATTATTTTTTCTGGAAAATAATTATTGATTTCAGTTTTGAGAACATTTAATATTTCTGTATAAGTGTTTTGCTGTTTGTTGGGTAGCAAACAGTAAATGAAAGGTATGTTAGAGTTATGGTATAAACCGTGGATGGAATATAGTTGATAAAAAGGTTTTGGGCATGGTTTAAATGTTCCATCCATCATCCATTGGGGACACTGTTGGGTCTTTCTTAAATTACTTGCAGTTGCAAACATAATGATTCTGTTTGTACTGCTTTCATTGTCAAAAAGGATAAATTTGTCTTTATTGTGTGTGATGGCCATTTCTGGTGAAATAATAATTTCCTCAAAAGTATTTGGGTTGGGTTGGGTTGTGCTAGTGAGTCTTTTAGTGCGTGCAATTGTGCGTTTCAGGGAGTCAATAGAGGGTAGTTGACCTGAAGCATGGGCTGGGACTTTTAACAGTTCTTCTTTAAGGATTTGTGTTGTTGGTTTATCACTTTGTGTGCTAGCAGTTTTAATACTTTTTAAAGCATCTCTTATTTCGATTTCTGTGACATTTGGGGGATGATTGTGTTCCCTGGTAAATAACACATTAGTTTCCTCAGTAGTAGACCTCCCATAACATTTGTTGGAGTAATATTTGGTACACTTCCAAAAAACTTTTCTACCACTTTGTCTTTCCTGATTATACACATAACCCATATAACATAATAGTAATTTATTTTTCTGTGACATAACAAATTCTGCACCTTCTGTCATTTTGTTTTACTTGTTCTAGGAAAGAGTAGAAAGAAACAAAATCAAAACACATATATTTCACTTTGTGGTGTAAACATCATTAATGATGTATTTATACTTACAGTTACTAAAAGTAGTAATCACAAATGCAGAACTGTATTTTGATGGATTTTCTTGTATGTATTTCTTTATTTACTGTTGGTATGAAAATATAGAAATGCTAAGTTAATGTTTACACATAACAAACGTTTTTCCTACAAAAAAGCAGTTGTCCATTTTGCTTAGTAGTACATTTGATGTAAACATTACATATACTTACTTGTTTAAATAGTAGAGTTGTAGTATTTGGTGGAGTACATCAAGGTAGTAAAGTTCAGATCTGTAGAGAAGATAGAATAAATAAATGTAAATTATTATAATTAATATTTTGAACCGTTGGGAAATGGGAAATATTTATAAGTATACTAACTTCTAAATAAGTCGTTTTCTTTGCTGTAGGCAGAATAGGTGTATGATGTATTCAGAATATCTGTAGAGGAAATATAAAATATATAACATGTTGTTAAGAACACAGTTTGCGTTTTTTTCGGACGTTTTAGACAAATTACAAGTATACTTACATTTTTTACAAGGGTAGTCTTGTCTTTTGGTATAGTTGGTGTTGGATGTTTTTATAGGATCTGTAGAATAGATGTATGATGTATTCAGAATATCTGTAGAGGAAATTAAAAATATATAACATGGTGTTAAGAACATAGTTAGCGTTTTTTCTGAAGTTTTAGACAAATTACAAGTATACTTACATTTTTTACAAGGGTAGTCTTGTCTTTTGGTATAGTTGATGTTGGATGTTTTATATGATCTTTAGGGAAGATGTAATATGCAAGATATGTTGTTTAGAGATTTGCATTTTTAATATTGGGTGTTTAATAACAAAAACATATATACTTACATGTTTAATTAGTGTAGTTTTATACATTTGTAGTGTAGAAATAGGAACATCTCAGTATATCTGTAAATATAATGCTTAAAATAAAGAAAGAATCTTGTGAAATAGTGTTTAAAAACAGCAGTTGGTGTATAACAGAGCATTAATATATACTTACTATCTGATTTTCCATGTGAAGAAATATGACCATGTATTAGGAATTGATTTGGAGTAGTTTCTATCAGAAATGTAGGAAGAGATAAAAATAAAATAAGTGCAAGAGTTAGGAGATGTAAGTAAAATAGTACACTTCTAATTTAGATTTCTAAATAATGCACTGTTACTTACTTGAATAATTAGCTAGTGAGCTGGATCTTTAAAGATGTTTCTTCAGGAACAAAATCTTCAGAGTGTTGGCATCTACTTTCTATAGAGTTAGCAGCAACAAATGGTAGAATGCATGTATCCCTTTTATAGTATGTGTATTTTGTGTGCTTTGATTTGATTGGTTGTAGGATGTAATGAAGCATTGTATAGGCTAGTTTGAATTTTTTTTGTTAATTGGTGTGTTTGTTGATGTGAGAATGGTGGTATGTGGTGATTGCCGCATTAAAGCAGGTTAGTTGTTAAATGAAATAGATTTTTAAGTGAAAATAAGTAATGTTTGTTAAATGCAAAGAATATTTAGAAAATGATAGAACGCATGTAATAGAATGTATAGCAAATGTAGATAAATAGGAATGTTATAAAAGTAACAGGTATTATATGTAAAATGTATTTTGTATAGAGCAATGACTTTTATTGATGATTAATATGGTATTTTAGACATGAAAGGGTACAAAAATGAACTCGATATTTTTAAAAAAACGATATTTTAGTAGTCTATATTTTAGTTGTCGATATTTTTGTAGTGTTAGGGCTAATTTCATGTGAAACGATATATTTGTAGTCGATATTTATTAAGGCGATATTTATTTACTCGATATTGTAAGTACTCGATATTTTTGACTCAATATTTTTGTAGTTTGTGTAATAGGTATAGAAAGTCGATATTTTTGTCGTCGATAATTTTTCAACGATATTTTAGCAAGTCGATGATGTGACCGTCGATAATATTTCAGTGATCCTTATAGCCCATAGCCTATCTTCTGAACTGGCGTTGTTTGCCATCACTGGTAAAAGCTGTCCATTGACTACTAATAGAGGACAGGTTGTGGGCGAAATAGCCATTGGATATGTCAAGTGTGGTTTTAAATCTTTTCTGCACAAGACTATCCACAAGGGCTGAACTGTGAGTGTTTTGTACCATGCACCTACGACAATTGGAGTTTAAGGGCCGGTAATCCAATACCAAATGGTACGAGCCAATCAATCAATAAATTTGTATAGCGTGCTAAACACCCGGAGGGTCTCAAGGCGCTGGGGGCGGGGGTCCGCTACTGCCATCAGGCTTAGTCACAGTATAAAGAGGGTTATTCATCGGAGACACACACGTTTCAATTACACCCTGATATTGCAATTGTTTAAGGATTTCTGCCACAGGAGCTTTCGCTTCATGCTGCATGGAGTATTGGAGTTGAGGCTGTGGCATAGACCGCAGTGGTATCTCATGCCGGGGGGAAATTTTGTCCCAGGCACAGTGAGTACGGTACAAAGCTGGTGCAAGCACCTTAGCCCAATCTTCTGCAAAATGCATAGCCTGCTCCTTCAGTACAATGTGCGCAAAACTATGGAGGACTACCACCTCCCCTTGTGGAGCGGCTAAAACCAAAGGTGGGGGCCAGACGGCCTCCGCCAACATATTGTCATAGGTAGTAGTTAGATTTGGCCAAAACACCCCTTTTATTGTACGTTGTATGTCACCTTCAATTAAAAGGACAATTTCAAAAAGTCTTTCAGGGGGAGCCACTCTAGTGTCAGCTGTCTCAACAACAACGAACTTGTCAGCTGCTGTCACCTACACAAGTGGACGCAATGCTTCCCGCACTATGATAATTTCCACTGCGCTGTTTAGTAGCGCCAGCGTCCACGTCAGGTTCCGAAGCTGTGTTCTCACTATCCGTAGCATATCTAAAGCTGCAACTTTCTTTTTCTGAAACTGACATCTTTGACGTGTAGAGTCCTCCTGCTTTCCTTTACCGTGTGTCTTGCAGGGTTGCTCTTGTTTTGCACCCCGTCCTCTGCTGCCGTCTCCTCCACCGGTGGGTGAGACCGATGATTCCTGCAAAGAGCGAGGAGAACGTTGATCAGGAACCTGAAAACGATCAGGTGACCTAATAGTAGCACGGTTGCACAAATCATATGTGCACTCAGTAGACGCAGGTGTTGGGGAACCAGGATGAGACCCCTGTTTCTGCTGCTGTTTCCCCTGTTTCTTATTCTTATTCCAATTCTGTTTTCGTACAGAGGGGCGATCATCTTTGTTGGACTACGCCGCCTGAGTTTGCTTTTGCGCTGTTTTAGCAAAAGGCTTAACACCTAAACTATTACGGCCAATGGTCTTATAAGCCAATGTAATAATTTTGAGTAACTGACGGGGTTTCTCGGCATTGGGGACTTTGCACAAAGCATTAGACACCTGGAAGCTTACCGCATCTCCCTTAACATTAGAAAGGACGAGATCGGAAACTACGTCAAACACTCCAATGAGTCTCATTCCTAATAGAACAGCCACCTCCTGTCCGAGCTCATCCTGAACACGCTTACTGACGGAGGGTAGGACAGCCATGGACAGATTTCCGAAGCACTTAGCATAGACTGATGTAAAATCATACCCCATGTGGCACATTCAGGCACTTCCGGCACTAAGTCTTTCTGCAAAGGAATCGTAAGAATCCTGTGTTTCTCCACAGGAGTCATATTAGGAAATACTGCCAGTTTGTCAAATTTTTTGGCAATCCAAAAAGGAATTTCATCCTTATCTTGGGGACGCTTGCCCATAAACCGCATTAACTATGACGGGACTAAAATTCATCCCGCCAGGCCCAACTGGATGCGCCACCATACCACGGGTCCCACCCTGTATGTGGGGGAAACGTATAGAACTAAGGCCCTTATAACCGCTGCCGCAGAGGTATAAAGGGTCCTCAATTCACCAACCACAACCGTTGCGGCTCGGGGTGCGGGGTAAATCCAGCCAAAACAGGCCAAGAAGCACCTGGAATGGACAAAGGACCTAACTGAACCGCCGTTAAAGAGTTGGGAAGGGTGCCATTAAACCAAATTCGGTGCTGCCATGCAGAAATAAGAATCTCCTGTGTTCTATACAAAGTGTAGTACATAGGCCCGGCAGCGTGAGTGTAAACATGAAACACATTGGTGTCTGCATTCACCGCAGGGAATGTAACTCATGAGTAGAAAAGCTCAAACGGGTAAGTGGACTCACCACAAAAACAACTGCCATGTCCTCCAAGTGGATGGCATAAGCCAGCAAATGATTGCGGACCGCCATCCGGCTATTTAGGAGTATTTCAACATCACCTATAACGATACAGTAGAGAAAAAACACAAAAACAAAGTAATGTAGCACTCCAGGGTAGTAATTTAATAGAAACCATTTTAAATTATCAAACATTAAAAGACCTATTTAACTATATTTAGGTTTATCCGTCACCACTGTCAACCTTGAAACAATAGTGAGGGGGTCGTGGACTGATATAAGCACTACTCGAGAGTCTCAAAATAAGACCACTAAGTTGGGGCGCCATGTTGCAGGGATTCTGCTCCTACACAGAACTGTGAACAGAGACCCAGGACCTCGGTGAATTGTGGTGGACCAAAATATTCACCTCAGTACCTAGGAACCCTAACCGAATAGCATCAGTGTCATATTAGCTCTTCGTCCTATAGCAAAGGGACCAATGATTAGACAACCCAGAACATGCGACTTAGGGTATTCTCAGGACTGGTGGGAAACAAGAACACTCTTTCGTTATACTCTCATACCAGTCCACAACATGAATAAAAAAGAGACAAAGGAAAGGTTAAAATATTAATTTTAACGACGTGCTCTAAGATGCAGTATCTTTGCTAACATAAGCAGACATATAATTAGAAATAATATGATCAGCATTGTTACAATTCCATAAAACACAAAAGTAGAAATCATATTACAATGAAGGAGAAAACAGGTCTTATAGCGCCTAGTATATCACCCTCCCTAGCTAGGAACTATGTTTTATAAAATATAGAAGTTCTCGTAGGCTTCTGTGGCGGACCCTATACTTCTAAGATCAGCAGGAATAAATCACATCAGGATCTGCAAAAGCTCTCTGTCTCTCTGGAAAATGGAATTCTTCCAAGTGCCTGAAATCATGCCTACAGTGCACTTTTAAAAGCGCCAGAATCTCCGTTGGCTTGCAACTGCATGTATGTTATGTCTAATATGTGAGCCGATCAGCCCAAACAACAGCTACCTTGTTATGATAACCTTGGAGGGTTTAGGACTCACTGTGCATACTAGGGTCACAATGTAAGTCTAGGGATGTCGAAAACAAGCCTTTCTCATGAGAAGTAATTCACTCAGTCTAACTTAAAACAATAGTTATATACAGTGTTGTGTGCAAATGCAGCAAAAGGTAAAATGGCGATTAAACTTCTAATAAGCCTTTGCTAACATAGCAATGTGCGCAACAAGGCCCAGCCCTCACTAAAGTTCGTAATGCTAATTTTACAATACATTTTACATTTACTAGAAAAGGGGGAAGCTTGCCTATGTGTTTTACTAACTAATAACCCGAGTGCAACTAAAGATGGCTGCTTCCACGGGAAAAGAATCTGAGCATGCGTCAGCTGCATGACGTATTAACGCTTGGAGGGAAAGCTTTGCTTCCGTGCAATGACAGCAAAAATGGCCACTTAAGAACTCACATGCTAAGCATCTGCTCTGCTGAAATTAAACTGTGTTATATACTAAAAGCTAATGCATACATGTTTTTTTTTATTAATCGGAATTAGAGTAGAGATAAGTGGTATACAGTGAAATCATTTTATTTCCAATGGTGGCCTTCTGAGCTGGGACCCACTCCGACCCCGGTGTCGGAGGTGAAAAATCTGGGGGTCTGGTTGGATGCGGGCCTCTCCTTTGTAGGGCACACCAAAAAAACAGCTGCCTGCTGTTTTGGTCTGTTAAGAGGTTTGAGACCTGTTCTTAAATTCTTTGATGCCCCGACCAGGCAGTTGGTGATCCAGGCAACTATCATCTCTCGCCTGGATTACGCTAGCTCTCTCCTGGCTGGGGCCAACCAGGCTGAGTTAACTCGCCTGCAGCTGGTCCAGAATGCTGCGGCCAGAGCTATTGTTGGCTTGCCCAGATTCTGTTCGGTGGCAAACGTCCTTCGCTCCCTACACTGGCTTCCCGTGAGAAAGCGTATTCTCTTTAAGGTCCTTTGTCTTACCTTCAAGATCTTGAGAGGTATAGGCCCTGAAATCTTGTCTAGCTGTCTCTCCTTCTATGTTCCCAACCGTACCCTCCGTTCCCAGGGCTTGGCCCTCGCTGTAGTCCCCAGATTCAGACTCAGCCGTATGGGGGGTCGCTCTTTCAGCATAAAAGCTGCATCAGCTTGGAACTCCCTCCCTGTTGAAATTCGGTTGCTGGAGGACCTCCTGACTTTCCGGAGGGCTATAAAAACATTCTTGTTTTAGCTGCTTCTCTTATACCTTCATCTCCCTGTTGTGTTATGTTTCTCCTTGTCTCTGCGCCGGGACGCTCCTTGGCTGGAGTATCTGTGCGCATAATAAATTAATATAACATAACATAACATAACATAAATCTAACATCTTTTCTTTTTGACCTCTCTTGTAGTTCGTATTTGAGAGAGAGCTAAGGGCTCCGTAGTCATGAGCTCAAGTCTTTAAACCCGGTCAAGGACTCCGTTTCTGCATGCCCTAGGAATCAGCTGAACATCCTGAAGACTCAATAGACAACTGTACAAATGATATACATGGTTGTTAACGCATTATCAACATGGGTTGGAAATAAAGCTTGGGAGAAACAAATGAATGGGCAGGAACATAAGACAATGCTCTTAAGAAAAGTATTAAAACTTAGCATGGAGTAATGATCATCCCCTCTGCTGTCCCAATCAGAAGTAAGAGTTTTGTAAGGTTGAAACATTTAGGGGTGGAACATGCTACTAAAAAGGTATCATTGGGGTAGTTAGTTAGATTATTTTGAGCAATCGCTGCCAGAACACTGAGAGATAGAGATGCTGTCCGATTGCTAATCGAAAACACCTGAACAATCAGACTGAGAAATTTCAACAAATAGAATTAGAATGAAGATCGCAGAAGAATCGAGAACGTAATAAAATTAGAAAGAAGATCGCAGAAGAATCGAGGAGGAAATTTGCATCAGAGAGAGGTGAGACGCAGGTGTCGAATCAAGAAGAGTCTACCTGTCCTGTCCTATTCCTGTCCTGAACCTGTCACCTTAATTTTTCTACGGGGCTTATAACTCTTGGCCAGAGTGTTCTGATCTTGCAACCTCCTAGGTAAATATAAATCTGTGTATTGTGTCAATGTGCCTTTTCTCTCTATCCTCTCTTCCTGAGGTACTTGTCATTGAAAATTATAGTTTAATTTAGATTAATCAAAATCTTACTTCTTCTGAATTATGGAGTAAACACTGTAATTTGTCTTTGATTCTCATGAAAAATTCAGATAAACCTTTAAACCTAATCCAGGTCTGTTGTTATTTAATGAGAACAGGTAAATGCTTCATTGTCATAATTCCCAAATATAATCAACTAAAATAAATCCATTTGTAAAGAAAGGGCTTAGTATTAAATAATCTCAAGACTGAAAGACAAACGGACATATAGAACTAGCCCTAAAATTGATCCTCAACGGGATTTCAGCGACCAGATCATGAGTGAGAGTGGTTCATGGGCTCGAATGAGTATTTTAGTGATAATTGTCCCCAGGTTGGTGTTCTGCTGGATCACCTGAAAAACCAAAGGTGGGATTCCTGACATAGAGGCTGTTTAAAAGGAGCAATATAATTTATACAATCTCTAGACCTTTGGGAAATTTAAATAAACTCTGAGAGAATATAATTACTTTTAGTATGAATGAACCAATATGTTCCCAAAGACAAGGGTGTGATCGCACACTGTCCTTGGGATGTGTCTCCTCTCCTGTCAGCACAATTGTGGAATTAGCATTTGATGTTAGTTTATTAATAGATTTTACAATTCTAGGACACTTGCTAGGGCAGTATTTTTTAGTTTATTTTCCTGGTGCAATTCTCCGAGGCACCAGTTGTGGGCCAGCACTAGGTTGTAAGTGGATGATTGGAGTATCAAATGTATCCACTGGAAATTCGGCAAACCACATTCTGTAAACGTGCAGCGGTTTTGCAAATGTAGAAATTTAGAAATCAACTTGGAAGTAGTAAATTCAAACAATGCCAAGGATTTTGCTGTGCTTTGCATTGTCATATCCTGTCAGACTCAGAATCAGAGTGGAAGCCGCAGTTCTTTGCAAGAAATTGTCAGTTAAGTGCATCATCCTTGGGGAGGGAAACCTCTTAGAGTGGTGTGGTTTGCCCTGTCTGGTATTATGGCTCTGCAGTGTTTATAAAAATGCATGTATTAGAGATGTGATTTGTTCAAGTTTACCTAATGGTGTGTTGTTGTGACAGCTTATTATCTGAGAATAGAACTGTCACTCATATGCGTGATGCTGTGTTTGATACTTGCAGAAACCTTGCATTATGTGCATAGAACCCATCCTTGTGGCCCTTTGACACATATAACTTTTGAACTTGATATGTGACATTCTCCAGTCAAGAATTACTTAATTTGGTCTACATGAGACGATAACAGTACAAGAAAAATGAAAACATACATTTGAGTAAAATACTATGACAATATTCAAACTACATTAAAATGATAAAAATACATCAAACGTGATGCCAAGTTAAAATGCAGTGCAACCTTTTACTAACATTCCTTTGTCAACCCTGCACACTGGTTAGGCAAACAATGACTTTTGCATTCAAAAACAAACCATCAGGATAAACAACATTACAATATATTATCGGTCAGTTAATAATTATTTCTTGTAAGAACAATAAAAACATACTAATAACCAGAGCAGTAACTTAGTAAAGCGCATTGTGCACATAACAGGTAAAAAGAATCCTCAGGTGATGTAGCCAACTGTTTCCACACCGTTTCCAACGAATTTCTCAACCTCAATGATGAGCTGGGGAAGCAATCAACAGCATAGATTGTTTAAACATCCAGAAGTAGCTGTAAAAACATAAGGGCTGGCCTAACCTTACAAAGTGCTGAGTTTTTAATAAAGGCAATAAAAACATTATTCGAGGGATCTCATAAAAGCTACAGAAAAATACTGAGTGCAAGAGATTATGTGGGGAAAATCATCAGAGGTGCAGGGAAGTAAGTAGCTTTTTATCCCGCGAGACTTGATTCGAATAAACACACAGCAATTATAATGATTAAACCTAACTCTAGTGAAGAGGTAGGGATGGTGGGCACTGAGTGTGCTAAGCAGATAGATTTCAATAGTTTGATGAGTCACAAGCGAAGCATGTCCACGTCCAGGGGATTCTTGAGCCCAATTGCCTCCCTCTCAGTTTTCCTCTACAGCATAAAGTTGTCCTGAGTCCATATAATGTCTGCCTTTGTTATAACAAGGGATGACTCAAACAAAGCAGGCCTGCCTAATTTCACAAAAGTGACCCTGATTTACTTCAACTACCTAATCGCACTTCACAACATCTCTGATTTATCACCAAAGTGTCATATAATATATGATTGATTTCCTTTTCTATGTATTATTTCTCTGTAGTGATTTCCTGTGGGGCATTCCCTTATCAAGCTATTGTTAAAATGAAATTGATTATTGTTTTCTCACTTTAAGATAATCCATAGCGAGCACACCAGGCATCAACTATACAAAGTTGCCATTAGTTGTCATTTGGCATTCATAGAGCTTAGTTTACCTAACCATAGCCCATACCAATTTTAGTAAGCTTTGCAGCTATCACACCATTTAGAAAAGAACTAGAGAGTGGGAGCCAACAGGTACCTTGGCTAATTAGATATTGTCTACTCTTTTTCTTCAACGGCAACACATGCATAACTCATTGTTCTTTGAGTTTTGAAGTATTTCTTTTAGTTGTTTGTTTTTACTACCCCACATCCTCTGTTGTCCATGGGTAATTACTGTTCTTTTCTACTCCGTGGCAGTAAAGTGCTCCCAGAAGACCATTAAATCCATGTCACCTCTGATAGAAGAACAACATTCATGTAATATGACACACTCAAAAGGTACCTGAATCTAGCTAAAATAGGTCACAATATTTTTTTTAACCGTATAAGTGGAATGACAGCCAGAGTGCAGACTAATGTCTTTCAAAATTAGGCAAAATAATTGATGGTTGTGTGTTATTTCACTTATATGACTGAAAATAAGTCAGGAGGTGCAATGTACACTGTGCAATGAAAAAAGATACAGTACTCTTTTGAATCTCAATTGTAACCTCTAAATGTGGTAAGTATCTGTGTCAGTCCTCCCTAGAAGACTATTCTCACTTTCTTGAACATTGGATGAAAAGTCGATTGTCTCAAAATAATTGGTATCTAGAAACATGTCTGAGTCATTACATGTATGCCTCTGTCACATGGCAGTAATTTTACAATTGTTCTCAATTTTTAAAGCGTGTATTGGTTGAAATTTCAAGAGGTCATATCAATTCCCACACCTGGAATAATGAGGTCCTGCAGGCAAGCTGCCTCCACACAGTACCACTGGCAGCAGTCCACATATTGGAAATTTGAACACCAGTGATGTTAACACTATCAAACCTTGGACCAGCTCTCTGGAACCACAATCAATGAATCAGACGCAAGGCTATAGCAGCTGCGGTCGGTAGTGGGGGTAGTAATCTATGGATGATGGAGTTGTACAGGTGAGTAAAACATATAAATAATTTTTTACGGAGGTGTTGTGAGTTAGTTTTTTAGGCCTAGTGTTTTTAGTTTATTATGTTATTAAACATGTGTTGTATTTATGTTTTGGCTTCTTCGTTTAGTGTACTTAGGTACACATTCCACCAAGGAATCTGGAACTTTGGTTGTCTTCTATGTCCAGATCGGTGCACTCTTCCCACACATGTGTCCTCAAAGTAGTCTAGGAGTGGTGCTAATTTGTCTTAATTTCTTTTGTAATAGGTTCTGTCTATTAGTATACTGTAGTGTTCTGCTACGTCGGTCACAGGTACATATGCTAGGGCTATTAGCGTTTTAACCTTGTAGGCAAAAGTGCTATCTGTAGCATATTGAACACTTAGGGCCCCATTAGGATGGCGGGCAGACTTTAGATGCGCCCGCAAGTGTGGCTGAAAGCACCACCCGCCGCAATGTTAAAAATCCACATTGCGCACTTTAATACACAACGTGACAGACACTGTGGGGGGCCTGCCACGTTGTACAGTGAAGTGCAGTGGGGTCCCGTAGGTAACCCCCATGTGTACCCCCTCTCCCCCAGAGTCCCTGGGGCCAGCAACGGGGCCCCTCAAGACATTCCTGCATGCCTTTCCAAAGCGGTGTTTCCGCCATGGAAAAGCATGATCCTGCCCACATCCTAATATGGATGGTGGTGTCTAACAAACACCGCCACCATATGAGACCCTTTTCCACCCGGTCAACTCATTGACCGGGCGGAAAAGCGGCGGAAGGTCTTTCCTTCCGCTGCGGTCCCCCCGCCATAGTAATATGGCAGGGGAAATGGGTGGCGCACGGGGAAGGATGTCGGGCAGGTTGCCAACGCTCGCATGGCAGTGGCGATCCGCCCGACATCCTAATGGGGCGCTTAGTGTTGATTTTTGGAGATGTCTCCATAAGATTTGGTTAAAATGATAATAGCAACTCTGGATTGCTGTGTGTGGAAAGGTTTTTAAGATAGAATTTATCATTGCCAATTCGAAATCAATAATTATTTTTTGTGGGAAATAATTATTGGTTTCTTGTTTTATTGTATTTATTTCATCTATATAGGTATTTTGTTGTTTATTTGGTAATAGGCAGCAGATCAATGGAATGTTAGAATGATGGTACAATCCATGCACTGTGTACAGCTGGTAAAATGGTTTAGGGCAGGTTTTGAAAGTTCCATCCATCATCCAGCTGTGAGATTGCTGTAATTTAATTTAATTGTTTGCAGTAGCAAATATTAATATTATATTGTTAGGGCATTTGTTGTCAAAAAGAAGAAATTGTTCCTTATTGTGGGTTATGCTTAATTCTGGTGGAATCACTACTTCTTTAAAGGTTTTAGGGTTAGGTAGAGTAGTTGTTGTTGCTCTTTTTTGTCTGACAATAGTTCTTTTCAAAGAATCTATTGAGGGTAATTTTAATGCATTCTAGAGCATCTCTGACCTCAATCTCTGTTATATTGGGAGGGTGATTATGTTCTTTTGTAGACAGTACTGTAGTTTCTTCAGTAATAGCTTTACCATTGCGTTTGTTTGAATAGTATTTGCTACACTTCCAAAAAACTTTGAGCCCTGTTTGCTTTTCTTGTGTATACACATACCTCATATAACATAATGCAATTTATTTTTTTGAGACATTACATCAGCACCTTCAGTCATGTTTGTCTTTGTTATTCTAGGAGAGATTACATTGTGGGCGGAGTCCCTGGGGGGCCTGCAACAGGCCCCCACAAGACATACCTGCATACCTTTCCGTGACGGCGTTGCCGCCGTGGAAAAGCATGTTCCTACCTTCACCCTAATATGAATGGCGGTGTCTAACAGACACCGCCACCATATGAAACTCATGGCAGTAGCGATCCGCCTGACATCCTAATGGGGCCCTTTGTATTTATTTTCCTGTTTATTTATTTTCTCAATATTTATTGCTTCGATATTGTGTTTTGATAATTGTTATGTTCAATATTTTGTACTCAATAATTTTGTAGTTTTTTAAATAAGTATTATTAGTCGATATTATTGTAGTCGATATTTTGACGCCGATATTTTGTATATTCTACATTTTGGTTCTCGATATTATATCAGTGGTCCATTGGGCGACAGTTCTGCAGGCATTGAGGGGTGCAACATGGTGGAAGATAGCAGGAGAGATCTGGGTGGTGTTGCTGGGATTGTTGCCTCAACCTAAAACAAGAATCTTAGTCGGAAGCGTGTCCTCTTAGGGCTAGTGCTTGCAAAGCGGTGGATAGCCACATAGTGGATGGACCGCCGTTCGCCTAGCATGTCACAATTATTAGAAACTAAACACTGCTCGAAGTGTCAGCTCAATTTTGAATCTACACATTTTGTAGCAGTATGTCATCACGATCTCTGCCTGCCACAGCGGAATTAAAACTTTTTAGAGCTGGACTTATCAACGCGCGCTCCTTAGTTAAACATAATTCCGAAACAGCATACCTCATAGATGCTCAAAAACTAGATTCAATTTTCATTACTGAGACCTGGGCAGATGAAGCCTCAGACACGGATTTATTACTAGCAATCCCAGAAGGATACGCAATTATCAGAGCAGACAGAAAAAGGAAATGGGGGGGATTAGCTATTATTGCCAGAAACGAGCTAAAGATGAAGGGCTGCGATTTAGGTAGCAACCCAGATTGTGAAACCTTGTTGTTTCATATCAAATTAACACAGAACTATACATTTAATGGACTTTTGGTATATAGACCGCCCAGAGCAAAAATCCCCCTGACACTATCTTTAAACTCATTTCTAGAATCCAGTGTGAGACACCCAGATTTTACCATCCTGGGGGATTTTAACTTCCATCTTGAAAATAACGACAATGTAGGAACAGCACTGCTGACCGATACACTCACTAACCTGGCCCTGGAACATTTAGTGCATAGGGACACCCACAAAGCAGGGCATACTCTTGACGGAATCTTTACCTCTAATAAAAATATTAAGGTAATTGATTATCTCCCCGTCCCCTGGTCAGACCATAAAGCCATAACCTTTCCACTAAAATTAAATAATACAGAAGGGACATTGCCTCCTCCCACACCGGATATACCTACCTCATACTTAGATTGGTCTAGGATAGACACACACAAATTAAAAGAACATCTTGCACCACTGCACCAATGCTAGTTCCGGAAAGCAATATGGCTACTGACCAAATCTCTAAATGGATAACAGCGGCCATAAAAATAGCAGTACCATCAAAAAAAGCCACCTTCCGGAAAAAACAGCCATCCCAACCCTGGTTTTCAGAACATCTTAGGGCTCAGAAACGAAAATGCAGAACACTTGAAAGGCTATGGAGAGTCAGCTACGACTTAGACAGTAAAATTGAATACAAAGCCTCCCTGAACATTTATAAAAATCTGATCTTTTAAGCCAAGAGCCACTACTTTTTTCAGAAAATAGAGGAGGCAAAAAAATCTAGGCGAGAACTTTTCTCCACCGTAAGAAAACTATCTAAAGTAAAAACTGACAACAATATGCCCATCAGCACGGATTTTTGTAACACTATGGGTCAATATTTTATTGATAAAGTGACCTCTGTCTATGAATCCTTTAAATCGGCTAAACCACAAGCCTCCACTCTTGAAAACAACGACCAAAGTAAAGAACAGTACCCAGGCACAGAATCCAAACTGCCGTTCAATTTCTGCCCCCAGGGTTACAGCAGGTATATCAGGTAGTTATGTCAACGAAATCAGGAGCATTTGTGGACCCATGCCCACCAAACATATTTCATCTTTTTCCGGAGCTTCTTAGTGAGCAACTGGTCAGGCTCAAGGGTCACATAGTGAATTCAGGCATCTACCCAGCCCTCTGGAAATCAACATCAGTTCTACCCCTTCTCAAAAAACCCAACTTAGATCCAACGGTACCTGGAAACTATAGACCAATAGCTAGGATTCCATTCGGTGCCAAGGTCCTTGAGAAATTGCTGAAGAAACTGCTTGTCCAATTTATTGCTGAAGCGGATATCCTTGACCCTTCTCAGTACGGCTTCCGCGAGGGGCACGGTACTGAAACAGCCTTACTGATGGCAGTGGAAGAACTCAAGAGTGACTGGATGCAGGGGGGAAGGCCGCCTTGATCCTATTGGATCTCTCGGCGGTCTCTATACGGTAAACCATGCTATACTCCTGGATCGACTGGTAACAGCGGGGGTACACCGAGATGCGAGAAAACTACTGGCATCATTTCTGAATAATAGGACTTTCACAGTGAAACTGGGAGAGGATAAATCTAAACCTTTCAGCTCCCCGTGTGAGGTCCCACAGGGGTCATCGCTGCGCCCAACTCGGCTTAATCTATATGTAGCGCCGCTAGCTGGAATCATTAGAACATGTGGTTTCCTTCCTGTGTCATACGCAGATGACACACAAATTGTGGTCTCAATCACAGATGACACCTCAGATACCGCAGACAAGTTTAAGAACTGCATGAAGCAGATCAGCCTATGGATAGAGAGAAACTGCCTAAAACTTAATGAGGACAAAAGCGAAGTTATGCTACTGGGAACAAATACTGAAATCTGGTCCCCAGATTGGTGGCCGGCCAATCTCAGTAACTGTCCATCACCGCGTGATAAAGTAAAAAAACTAGGTATCATACGAGACAATAGACTCACTTTCGATGCCCAAGCCAACAAATTAGTAGCCACTATGTGGTTTATTCTAAAAATGATCAGGAAACTACTGCCTTACATCCCTATGGATTCCCTTAAAATGGTGGTTACCACATTAGCTCTGTCAAGACTTGATTACGGGAATGCGTTATATGCTGGAATGCAGGCCCAACACCTGGCCAAACTACATTGTTTGCAAAACTTGGCAGCAAGGTTAATACTAAATGTCCCTAGATCAGAACATATATCTCATCATTTGGTCACTCTACACTGGCTCCCCTTGGCAAAACTTATGAAGTTCAAATCTTTGTGTCTAACATATAAGGCGCTCCAGGGCTTGGGATCACTGTTCCATAGAACTCATCTCAAGCCATACATTCCCAAAAGAGAACTACGTTCCAGCCAGGCAAAATTGATACAGGTTCCCCGGTTCAAACAGGTGGGGAGGTAGAAGCTTCCTACTGCATGCTGCCAAGGATTGGAACCAACTCCCTCTCGCTATCAAAAACAGCACCTCCCTGTTGTCATTTAGGAAATCAGTAAAAACGTGGCTGTTCAACTTCCAATAGACTTGCCTTTGCTAGCTGCACTTGGTCACACGTCTTTTTTCGCCAGCGCCAAGACGCCCATGAGCATATGTGCGCTTTATAAAACCACAAATCAAATCAAATCCATATTTTTGCTTGTTTTTTCACCACTATTGCAACGCCTATTAAATTGGCACTCTGGTCGGTACATATTATTTTTTGTACCCACTTTGTTTTCCAAATAGTTCAACACATTCCTTTTTGTAAAAAATGTGTCTCCTGTAAAATTAGAATCGGTGCAGGGGAGTCTCTGAAGTATTACAATATTTTATCCCTGCACCCCTTAACACATAGCCCATAAACATTCCATGTTAAAATCTGGATAGACATATCTCTGTTATTTTAAGTCCATTGTATCTCACTGAGGTTTTTGAGGAATCTTTTAATAGTTTTTTTCTCATAAGCTTCCCTCTTTGGAAAAGGTCCTGGGTGTTGACAGCATAACCACAGTCTTTTATAAAACTTATGCTGAGGAACTCGCTCCTCATTTGGTGGCGATGTATGAGGAGGCTCAGAGCTCAGGTATTTTGCCACCGTCATTGTGTGGGGCCATTATTATTACTTAGCTGAAGCCAGGGAAGCCTGAAAATGAACTAGACTCCTACAGGCCTCTCTCATTGATAAATGTCGACATTAAAATGTTGGCTAAATTGCCCGCCAATTGTCTTCAGCCTTTGCTCCCAGTGATTGCCCTCCCAGACCAATCAGGTTTTATCCCTGAGGGCTCCACGTCCCACAAGCTCAGATCCTTTTTAACGGTGGTTCAATATTTACATCCTGACTTACAGGCAATATCAGTTTTTCTGGATGCAACTAAAGCGTTTGACACACTCGAGTGGTCCTTTTTATTTGCAGTTCTGGAGAGGAGGGGGTTCAGTCCTCTGTCTCTCAGCCTGGTGAGATTACTTTACACTGGCCCTCTGCAAGGCTCTGTGTGAATGATATGTTGTTGGAACCGGTCGTCATAACACGCGGTACGAGGCAGGGGTGCCTGCTTTTCCCTCTGCTCTTTGCGATCGCAATGGAACCTTTAGCAATACGTATAAGGCAGCATCATGTGGATTGGGGGCTGGGCTTTTGCACCATGGCCGTACTCACCTCAATATATGCGGATGATGTGACGTTATATATACAGGACCTATTGACAAACTTGGCTCCTATTCTTCGGGAATTCATAGAAATCGGAGGCCTATCTGGGGTCTCTATAAATTGAGCTAAATCTACCACATTCCCTCAGACAGATGCTACTGCGCCCTTTCAAACTGAATTCCCACTTACATGGGCAGCTGAGCCGATAAAATACCTAGTTGTATGGCTAAGTAGAAACATGCAGGACATATGGGATATGAACTACGGACGCACAGTCTCGTGGCTGGTAGAAAAGGTTTGGCACGGGCTAGGCTCCCTCTGTCACTGGCAGGGAGAATTGCAGTAGCAAAGATGGTAGTTCTGCCAAAGCTGTTGTACCTATTTGTAAATATCCCGAAACCCCTAACTTGAGCCTTCTTTAAAACTTTATAGTCTCTGCTCATTTCTATGGTGTGAACAGGTCACCAGGTATGGATTTTGTGGGAGCTTTTGACCCTCCCTTTTCACCTGGTGGTCTGGGAGCCCCGAAACTACAACTGCATGCACTAAGTGCTCAGGGTCAATTTGTGCATTACTGGGTTCACCCAACCCCTTTCCAACCACACACGTCCATAGAGCTGGATGTAGCAAAGCCTGTCCCTCTCCAGGTAGCTTTATATCAGGCCTACAAAAGACCTCCGGATGGCATAGACACAGTAGAAACCATGAGGTGGGCGTGGGACAAACTGAGGGAAAGAGCAAAATTGAAAATCCTATATGCCCCATCAGTCCACCTGGCATTACTTTAAGATAACTTTATTTCGGTCATAGACCATAAAAGTGCAGATAAAATATGTACATAAATAGCAATAAAATGCATAAATAATTGAGAACTTTAAGTTAAAACGTTATTAAATTGAAAGTTATCAGAAGTGCACATCACAATTTTAAAATGATTAGTTAATTAATTAATCAGGGAAGACCTTCATCGCCACATTCCATATAAAAAGCGGGAGACCGAGAAGACGATGGGAGGGGAAGTGTCGTGCCTTAGCATTCTGCAAGCCTGCACACATTGCCTCAGTCCCAAGTTTTTACACAGCAGCACCAGCCAGCACCTTCGTATTCTGCTGTATGCAGGGCAGAAGAACAGAATGTGGGCAATGTCCTCTTTGCTACAATCACAGGCTGGGCAGGATCCAGCTTCTCTCCCTGCCCATGAAGATGTCAATGCCCCAATGGGTAAACAGCCATGCCTTAATTGGATATACAGTTTCCTCGCGAGTGGAGGCTGTATTAAGTCTAGGAATTCCTCCCTCTGAGGCACCAGTTTTACCTGTAAGAACTCTTTGGACAGCCTGCCCATACTTGCCGAGCTACATAATAAGCTTAGGTTGAAATGTCTCACAGTGGCCAGCAACTCTTTTCTCTGCACCGCTGGGCAGCTCACCTCCGGGGATTCCCACAGTTGGGGGAGGCCAATTTGTTGAGCAAGGGTTTTGATATGCAATAGCCATGGTATGCGCTTGCTCTTCAAGTGAGCCCAAACAGCTGAGAATTCCGCTCTGTAGTCCTCAAGCTCTGGCACAGTCCACAGCCTTCTCCAGTACAGCAGCGGTTGTGCAGAAAGTAATTTAGTAATGGGCTCAATTTCCAGATCTAATCGCAAGGGTGTCAACGGAGTGCTCTGGGGGAGACCCACCAAGTTCCTCATGAAGGCCTGCTCTACCTTGAGCAAGGTTCGCGTGTTCGCGTGACCCCAGAGTTCCGCTCCGTATGTTACGGCTGGTCTTGCTTGAACACCATAGATCTCGAGGGCAGGGGTAACTGGCTTAAAGAAAGTTGTTTTTTGAAACTTGCCAAAGCCCCCAGTGATTTGCGAGAGTCTCAAGGTGGATTTGGCAACCTATGGGCCCCAGCTAAAATCTTCATTTAGGGTGATGCCCAAATAGACGAAAGTTTTTACCCGCTCAAGCGGTGTGCCATTTAGCATGGGGACCGGGCGGGTGCGTCTCGGGGGGCATTCAACCCAATGCTACCCACAATGGATGAGGGAGCAAGCAGGAACCTGGAACAGAAGATGGATCTGGTTACGTTTGCAGACTTGTACCTGGAGGAATCATTTACCCCCCCCCAGTATCTACAGAGGAGCGGGCGGTATCATTCTCCAAATGATTCTTATATTATAAACTTGAAGCTAACTGTAGGTTCCTACACAATACATTCCAAAGCCAGCAACCTACTCTACTGGCCCTAGAAAATATATAAAATTCTGACTCTTCACTTAGAATAATTACATGTATTTACAAGAACATGCAAAACACAGCCCCAAAATTGCAACCTAAAGCCATACAAGCGTTTAATGAGGAATTACTCCACTGACAGAAGAACAATGGTCCTACTGCTGTGCCCAGCTTACGGCCCTATCATCTAACTATAAATAGCATTTAATACACTTTAAATAGTTGCACAGACTATACAGGACCCCCTCTCACCGCATGGGAGTTAGGGAGGACAAATGCTTGAGATGCGGGCGGCCCAACCTACATTCTTGCACATGCCTTGGGGTTGTCCACAGTTATCCTTGTATTGGCCGACCATATTGACTACAGTGAATTATATTATTGGCACGACAGAAGAACCGGACCCCCCACTGGGTTTATTGGGGTTTGGTAAAAATATGCCAGTTGCATTCCACAAACTACACGCTTTGCTCCTACTGTTTGCTAACACTGTTTAGCCATGAATTTGGGAAAGAGGGGTGCACCAACTTTGAAAGACTGGGTTCAAGATGTCACTTTCGGTCACATGCAATTAACCACATTTTGGGATTTGAAGCCGTCCAGGCTAAGGGACACATGGAGTCCTTTCGTTTAATGGGCACGCACTCTTTGGAAGGAGGGGGAGGGACCTTTGGGAGCTCCTGGGGATTCACAAATGGGTAATTGACAGCCTTGTGGTGCTAGAAATGTAAGTTAGAGATGAATAACACACTCTAGAAACACCTTCATAGTAGTAGCACTGACGGGCCTGGGGCAGAATGGGGTAGATGGTTGCAATGCACTCTTTATTGAAATCTATGGTACTGTTGTTGTATAGTGTTCCTTGTGTCTTCAAAGTATGTGTATTCTTCTACTCTGTATGGGTGGCCCTGTGTATTTAATCTGTTTATAGACCTTATGACAATACACGAGTGGTCAGATACTGATAGACTGTAAGCAACTGGCTTGTTGTTTGTAAAGTTTGTTGTTATCAAAATGCCAATAAACAGATATAAAAAAAAGGTCACCCGAGATAGATCAGAACTTATTTCAAATGGGAAGTCTGGCCTTTTAAAATGTTTTGTTTTAATGAGGCTAGAAGGATTTTTTCTTTTAGGGTATGTCTGAAAGTTGATGAGAATCTTCCTTGTCTCCACTCTAATTCGGTATTTTCTGAAGGGATCTCTATGTATCCTTTGAAAATCTTTTGCAATGTCAGCCTCACTCTCATCGACTTTAACTGATGCCTTATTGAGTGATACTACATAGGTTTTCAGATTTTACCCCTCTTTCCCTTCGGGAATATTCGAAACTCTCAAGTTATTTCTTCTAGAGTTCTTTTCTGACTGCTCCAATTTCTCCTGTAGCCCATGCTCATCCCGGCGCAGCTCCTGGAGCTCCATTTCACTGCTGTTAAAGTCCTTTTTCAACTCCTACACCGTAATTTCAAGTGTTTACACCCTTTTAGACTTAGTATCCAATTTTTCTCTAGTGCCTTGTAGTAACCACATAATTCAACCTGGTTGGCTTATGAAACTTTAAACCCTTTCTTAATGTCTGCAGTGAGTGAGGAGAGCATTACCTCCAAGGATCTAACCAAGGACTCTATGTTTTTCTCTTCTCCTGGATTTTTTGCTGCTATGCTACGCAGGTGTTTTCCACCATCTTTATCTTGTGTACTACCGGCTGCCTGGTGCTCAATTTCACCTGTACAGAGATTTTCTGAGCCCTATTCTTGACAGAGCCCCTCTGCACTGGGGTGTATCACCCCCTCCTCCATTACTGCTGTGCTTAAGTTGTTTCTAGCCTTATGTGCCACAACTTGCAGTGGCCACTGCAGAGTTACTGTAGGTGGATAAACCTTAAAAAAAGACATCAAGGAGGGTGTGATTTTTACCTTACTCTCTGGAATCTCATCTTTTTTACTTCTTCTTTCTCCCTATCTTTTGCATTTCTCTCCTGAGTTTCTCTTAGTTGTTACCCTTCTGTGATTGAGAGGGGGCCAATAAGCCAACTGGATTGCATGTTACTTGATCAGACACCCCGTTTTTCTCCCTCTCACCAACAGCTTTTACCTCCTTCCTAAAACAGTCTTCACATTCTCTTTGTAGAAGCTAGCCTCCCACTGGTCCCCCTAACTTTTCTCTCTCAAGTGTCCTTGCCGGCCGAGCGCCCTCCAACTCGTTTTCCATAAGGATTCCAGAGTCTTTTAAATTTTCAGCACGTGTGGGTGCAGTAAGCATGAGCGAATTTTGCGGATCTCGCGTTCGCGAATTTTGCGGATTTGCGGATTCGCAATCCGCAAAATCCGCGAATTCACGCGAATTTGCGGATTTTTTTTTTTTTTGTGTTCGCCCGTGTTTCTGCCAGTTCGCGAGGGTTTTGTACACTTTCGCAAATTGCGAACTTACCTGTCGGGTCGCAAGTTTCGCGAACTTGTTGTTTCTACGTGTCCAGCCTGTTTGGGACACTCTTCTTCATCACTGCCACTCTCTGTCACCACTGCCACTCTCTGACTACTCATGCCACCCTCTGGCCCACCCATGCCACCCTCTGTTTCATCACCACACCCTCTGGTTGTCCAGTGTACATTATTTTCGGCAAAGCAAAGCACACCTTCCCTGCCTCAAGTGACCTGAATTAATTTGGGGCTGATTCATGTGTCACAGAATATTTTTTTAGCTGGCACCTGCTTCCTTAGTGCGCCCTGATTAGTGATCTTTTGCACTTGCTAAGTGCTTTCATTGTTGCAAAATTAGTTACAACACCTGCCCTGCCCCAACTGACAATAATGAATTAGGGGCTGATTAATGGATTTTAACTTCCAGCCTGGCTCCTGCTTGTCTCCCTTAGCTGTAATTCAGGACCTTTGTGGCATATGTGTAACTATTCTGAGGTTCAGAGCAGGGTCACATACTAGTTTCAACTGGCAACTGAACTCTGGAGGGGCCCCTCAGGAAGCACTCCAGGAAATGGCTACTAATGATGAGCCTGAACTTTTGAACCTGGTAAGTAGTTACTTTCAGTTTTGCTAAAATCGTATTTCTGCGGGGCGCGAACTCACGCGAACAGTGCGAGCAGTGCGAGCAAAATCCGCTGCTCGCGGATTTGCGGATTTTGCGGGAAATTCGCAAATCTCGCGGATTGCGGATTTCCCGAAAATCCGCAAAATCCGCGAGCGGAACGGATTTTCCGCCCACGCCTAGGGTGCAGTGTATGTGCTGCCGCTTCCACCGCTTGCCCGGAGGAGACCTCACGCTGCTGCCCTACGGCTATTCCTGAGCTCCAGGGTGACCATGATCCAGCATGATACCCTATCATCTTGCATTCCCTGCTTTTTGTCAAGCCCAGCCACCAGCTCCACCGTAGCCCCAGTTGCGGTAAGGCACATTAGCACGTTGATTTAAGCTACATTACTGACGGGTGCCTCCCTGTGCATTTGTTGCAAGGCCGCCATGGTCTCCCAAGTGGGAAATGGTTTGAAGGAGCAATTGGTCATAAAACTATCCAGAAACAAGGAAGTTGCATTCTGGTATTGGGAAATACACAACATCATGGATGGAGATTTTACTTTGCCAGAAGAGCTGTGGGGAAGATACTTGCAGAGGGAGCAGTTGCAAAATATTTGGCAAGTATCAATACGCACACTTCATCTCAAAAAGCCAGCTTTTTTAAGAAGAACCCACCTTTTCTCACTCCACAGCGCAACCTGAAAAGCTCGAAAACACAGAGTGGTGGAGGGTCCTAGGGGAATTGGTTTATAGACCGAGAGAGTACCTTGTCCCCCAACTAAACAGCAAAAAGCACGAGAGGTACTCCAAGTCTGAGAAAGAGAAAACTACTGGAACCTGTTTGTGTCCCATATAGGTGTTCAGACCACGCCGTTGATCTTAAACAAATAACACTATTATGTCAAAGAAATGAGACAGAGAAGATACAGAGTCTAGAAGGCTAGAAAAAGTACCCATCAGCCCACTCAAAAGTGGAGTCTCGTCATCTGGGTTGTTGGAAAAAAGGTGTCCTCTAGGCTCCTCCTCAGGGAGAGTCTGAGGTTGCCTAATAATGGACCCTGTGATCAAGCATACAACCAACAGAAGACAGTGTGTGAGCGGAAGGGGCAAAAGTTGCAGTGCTCCGAAAAAAAGAAGAAAAAGGAAAATAATCCTTGTGAGAGGTGGGTTCTTTAGCGCTCTACTCTGCGCTTCATCTTTGGATGGGTTTATTTTTGGATGGCTTTATGACAAGGGCATCAGTCGTGATAGTTCTGACTGTGCACTTATCTACCCAAGCGCTATCATATAAGCGCCTTGCTTGCTTTCTTTGGGGCACAACTCGGTAATTTAGATCAACTAGTTAGCAGGCATGATGTAATTTTTCAGATGAGGCTCTCTCTAGACTTGGTCGTGCCGATTTGCCTGCTGGTATCACTTCTGAAATGTCTATAAACAAAATGTGTGACTAAAATAGTCACTTTGAAATTAATTCCAGTTTCATGCGCTTATTTTTAGTGCGTGGCCTCCTTCCAACCTGAGCTGTTGCCAGGTGAGGTGAGGTGTGTTCTCCCCATAATTAGGGTGAGTAAGGTCTACATTTTTCATATATTCTAATTTGATAGAGGTGTGAGGTTCAAACCACACAATTGTATGTATTTAACACTGTGTTTATTTTTTGTTTCCCACATTTGTATACACAGGAGAAGATACACCATTTTCCTTTGACTCTATTGGAGAATGGTCACTAATCACGTTCCATACCACGATACCACTTTGATGGTCAGACCCAATAAAGTTAACTTATGTCATCAAAGTAGGTATTTTTAATCACAAGGATTATTTTCCTTTTTCTTCTTTTTTTCTGAGCACTGCAACTTTTGCCCCTTCCGCTCACACACTGTCTTCTGTTGGTTGTATGCTTGATCCCAGGGTCCATTATTAGGCAACCTCAGACTCTCCCTGAGGAGGAGCCCAGAGGACACGTTTTTTCCAACAACCCAGATGACGAGACTCCACTTTTGAGTGGGCTGATGGGTACTTTTTCTAGCCTTCTAGACTCTGTATCTTCTCTGTCTCATTTCTTTGACATAATAGTGTTATTTGTTTAAGATCAACGGCGTGGTCTGAACACCTATATGGGACACAAACAGGTTCCAGTAGTTTTCTCTTTCTCAACCTGAAAAGCTGTCAAGGATGGGGATGGGAAGTCAAACCAGCAGTGCCAAATGTAGCCTTGAATAAGCGACAGATGACCATATGTTCTACCAATACCAAGAAATCAGGGGGTTTTGGGACGAAGTGGAAACATCTATATCAGGTATTTTGGGTCTGAAAATCAAGGAACACCTATCACTGGTTATTTTTGGTGTGATAGACGGCCGTATGGGCTCCCTTAGAGATATACTGTTCTATGCAATACTACTTTCTAGAACAGAAATTTGACATAAATGGGTGGGAGGAACCCTGCCGCAACTTTCAGATTGGTTGGAGTCTCTCTTATATATGTCAAGGATGGACCTGTTAGAGAAAGTCTCCAAGAGGGAAAGAGTTTGGAAGCCCCTGCAAGCATGGAGCGCTGGTTTAGAAAGGGTGACACAAAGTATAGGGGTATTGAAGATACATGAAGATACATAAATTATGAATCTGTCCAATGATTACGCCGGTAAAAACTCTCTGGCTTGCTGCAGGGCCCCTCTCACTTGTACTTAAGGCAGCTGTTTGTGTGAAATTAGCACCCTGAGACAGAGATTGCCACAGGCAAGATTATGCTCATTGTTGGAAGCCTGCAGGTGGTTGGTTATGCTCTACGGACAGCTAATGTTCGCTGCCCTTGTTTTTTTCAATGTAATCTGTTGCTGCATTTCACATCATTTCACATATATTTTGGAGAACTTCATGCAGTTATGCAAAAGCAACTTTTGTGAATTTCGCATGCCCCGAGTTTTGATCTGCATCTTAGTCAGTAACAACTGATAAAGTAATCTCAGGTCAAATAAATGGGGCAAATTCAGGTCATTCATTAGAGAGATACACTCCTCTCTGTGTTAAAAAAAAGCCACACAAAACTTTCACTTTCAGGACGTCACAATTTTGCCACTTAAAGATATTCAGTGAAATGCATTGAAACTGTTCCCCAAAAGGTGAATGCCTGGTGCTGATGACATGTTTTTTATTGCACTAAATTAAAATGGTGAAGGTTTTTAAGAAAGATTCATGATTGCATTGAAACTCAGCTTTTAGAATTGCAGAAAACAATCTGTGAGAAGGCTATGTTTTCTCACACGCATAATCAAGTAGGCCACAATGTTCTTAACACTTGCTGCCAACAACAGGAAAACGCAGTCTACTAATTGCCAATGGAAACTATCGTGCCATGGAGTGCAATCATCAAGAGGGATAGAATCCACGATGAGAGTGATTACGGTGTGACCACAAAATCTGGAATAGAGAATTTACTTTTTTCAGAGGTTAAGTATACATATTTGCCAGTTTGAGAGAAAAGACACAAGGCTGCAAAATATAACTGGCTACTTAAGTGCAGCACTTTTCCTCCTAAAGGAGTCAGTTTAATAAATTGGCTAATTAAAGAATGTGAGTGTTGTGTAGAACTTTGTGTATGCCCTGGCCACTAACTTAAAATAGATATATAGGCATTGCAAGTAAATGCCTCTTTTTGGATGGTCACTGCCATTTTTTTAACCGATGTTGAAGGTTGTTTGACTTTGCGTGCTAAGGCACTTCCAAGCATGCTCCAGGGTACGTGCTCTGACATATTTAACTTACTTATAAGTCCCTAGTATATGGTGCAAAAGTGTACACAGTGCCTGTAAGCTAAATGCTACTAGTGGACTGCAGCACAGAGTGTGCCACCAATAAAGTGATGATGCAAAGAATGCCTCCTGGCCTGCCCCTGCAGACTGTATGAACAGTTTTAAAATTATCAATTCAAACTATTTACCAGGCCTACATCTTCCTTTTTAATACCTATTAGTCACCCCTAAAGTATGCCCTAAATGCTTATAGGGAAGGTTGCATGGTATTTAAAAGGTAGGAAATCTATATTCTATGTTTCAAATGTGGTGATAGTGAAAACCCACCAACACCATTTTTCACTGTGACAAGGCTGGCTCTCCCGTAGAAAAGTACTGTGTTTCATTGTAACACATTATAACACCTAACGCTAGTTTGGGAGTGGCAAGAAAACTGGTTCAATTAAGGGTGTTGATAAAAAAGCTGAAGCACTCTGGTGCAGCAGGGCCAAACGGTCTTCCGAATGACCTCTTCAAGAAAGACTCGGAGTTTTGGGCTAAATATCTTACGTCCCTTTTTAACCACTTGCACTCCGCGAACACGCTACCAGCCTCCTGGAGAGAAAGTTTGCTCCACCCTATTTACAAAATGGAAGTAGAATGGAACCCAGGAATTATAGGCTCATTGCCTTAATATACTTATTGTAAAAGCCATAAGGAAAAAAACAAGTCTTCTCGCATGTTACATCGATTTGAAATCGGCATTTGATAAAGTGCAACAAGGCCGACTTTGGCGGAAATTAAAAGAATGGGGATTACCGCAGGATGTGTTAAATACGATAATGGTAGTGTACAGTGAAACATGGGCAAGGGTGAAGTTAGGAGATGGAAGTAGACTATCGGCAAAGATAAAAATAAACAATGGCTTAAAACAAGGCTGTGTTTTATCACCTTGTCTATTTAATCTATATTTATCAGATATAAACAACTTTCTGCTATCGACAAACGGACACCCACTCAATATAGCAAACAAGCCAATTTGGTATCTGCAGTACGCGGACGACATTGTGGTTATGAGCCAAACATCAATAGGTCCACAAAGAACCATAAATAAATTGATTTAATACTTGGATCCGGCAGGCTTGGAGATAAATAGGAAAAAAACCAAGGTGGTTCGCCAAGCAGGACCAAAAGCAGGGTCAAAATATAAATGGTATGCCAAGGAGACGTAAATTGAGGATACAAAAACATACAAATATCTAGGCATCACATTGGGCCAAAGAATGTCTTTTATGGAACAAAAAATGGACATAAAAGCGAAAGCCCAGTCATTGATTTTTGCCTATAAACAACTCTGCAAGAAATTGCAATGCCCTTCACATGGACACCTTTTGAAAATAATGGCAGCACAATTGCTTCCGACATTGTCCTACGGCCTGGAAATCTGGCATGCCCAAGAAATTATTATATTAAATGAGCTGCAGACAAAAACATTTAAAGCTGTTTTTAATCTCCCAAAGGGAGCATCTCCAGCACAAGTGCACCTAGAATTCAGCCTCCAGAACCAGGAATATCAAAGAAAGGCAACATTTGTAAAACTGTGCTGGAAACTTAGGGGCAGATTTATGAAGGGCTTGTGCCACGTTTACGCCGCCGTTGCGTCACGCAACGGCACGGAAACGTGGCGCATCCCTGCGCCCGATTTACAACGTGACGCATCTAGGAGATGCGTCACGTTGTACAGCACTGCGCCATGAGGAGGCGTTCCTGCGCAGGGGGGGCGTTCCTGCGCAGGAACGCCTCCTGAAAGTGGCTGAGTGAAATCTATGAGATTTCACTCAGCAACTTTCAGGGCAATGCTGCGTCAAAACCCTGGGCCTGCTTGAAGCAGGCGTAAGGCTTGAGGCAGCATTTGAAAGAATAGGCCCCCCCAGAGCATTGCTGGAGCTGCGTCGCGCTTGCGACGCAACTCTAGCAATGCGCCACATTTCCGGCACAGATGCGTCACGCATCTGTGCCGTTTTTGCCCCATGATGCGCCGCATCATAAATGCGGCGCACCATGGGTGGCGTAGCTGTGGCGCACTGTGGCGCATGTTAACTGGCGCATCCCTCGGGATGCGCCAGTTAACATAAATCTGCCCCGTAGAGATTCTAAACCTGGGTCGCTGAACTATTTATGTTGGATGGAAATACAAAGCCAATACATTAAAAGAATACCAAACACATGGGGCGATGCCCTGCGAACTGCTCTGGCGGAATTAGACATGGAAGAAGTCTGGAAACAAAAGATGGAGAGAGCTACATTTAATAAAGCATGTAATGCCATGACAAAAAAACTGTCTTTCCTGGAAGATAAAAAAAGATTGTCCAAACGACGCCATGCATGGGCAGTAATAAATTTGTATACCTCATTAAAACCACAACCCTATTTAATGGCGCATTTTCAGCTATTTTAAAAAAAGAAGTTTATGGAATACAGATTGGGTGACCACAATACAAAGGACTTTAGGCCATATGTATCATCAAACTATTTTGCATTTACCTAAATAGTGAATTTTAAGGAATCGCTATTTAGGAAATGCAAAATGGTACGTATGAACAAAATAGCATTTATTTTGTGATTCCTTAAGCTTCCTTAATTGCGAATTCGCATTTTGCGAATTCGGAATTAAGGAATATTTTCCAATGCATTACTATGGGCCAGGAGGCCCATAGGAATGATTTCCAAATAATTCTCAAATTGCAAATTCGCAAATTGCTAATCGCAATTTGAGAATTTTTGCAAGGGTGCAGGGGTGTCTCAAGGACACCCTGCTGCACCCCTGTAAATTACATGTGTGTGCATATGGCACACATACATGCCCAATGGGCATGTATGTGCATCATATGCCACCCTCACAAATGCACAATTGTGCATATTTACAAGAAATCGCAAATTACCACCAACTACAAGTTGGTGGTAATTTGCGATTCCTTAACCAAAATTCGCTAGCCAAAAATGCTACATACATAGCATTTAAGGAATCGCAAAATTGCGATTCCCTAAATGCTATGGCGAAATAAGGATCCGCACAAGTTTGCAATTCCTTATTTTGGGAATGTTTCATACATCCCAAAAACATGCCAAAAGGCCGTTTGCGATTCGCAAAGGCCGAAATTCTGCGAATTTCGGCCTTTGCGAATCACAAAAGGCTTCATACATATGGCCCTTAGTCCCTACCTGGAAGAGAAAAGAACTATCAAAAAATTGCCGGCTGTGTGGATACTATAAGGAATCATTATGCCATTTAATGTGTGCTTGTGATCATTTAAAAATGGAACGAAGGAAGCTGTTACTGGCACACATCAAGGCCTTACAAATTCGTACCTGCAGGCAGGCGGTAATAAGCTGGATGAGTGGCATGTCCAATATTTTAATTTGTCGTTGTGTAAAATTTATGATTAAAGTGGACACTCTGTTATCAAAAGCAGATATGGAGTAAATGTACGTGGGCGCCTGCTTTAGGATTTTTCGATTTGGTAATGTTTTTAAAAGTTTTATTGAAATATGACGTTTTTATGTTGTGCTATTTATACATATATATTTTTTATGTACTTCATGCTTTATGGTTATTATAAACCAAATAAAGTTGTTTTTGACTGACTGGTTCAATTAATCATTTTTAAAGTAATTAAAGTTCCAACTAAATGGTCAATTCAGAGTTTTATATTAATATTTTTAAAATTACACTTTTAGAAAGTTGTCAGTTTCCTGCTTTAGGCAAACCAGCATTTATGCCTGTGTTCACTGTAACTTCGAAGCTGAATAACTCCTTGTTTAAGTGTGAAGTAGCTCCCAGTTCTGAGATAAAGGAAGAGGGGTTGAGCTCCACCTGACAGGATGGCCATCTGGACTATACCCAGGAGATTAATTAAATTCAAAGGATGTCTACCCCACAATTAGGGCTGTAGCTCACGCCTGGACCTGCCCCTCTTTTTTCCTGCTAGCCAGCCAGGCGGGAGAGGTTCTGCCCTCAGATCTGGTTTTGAGTGAGTGACCACAGAGGAGAGTTTGCTCATTTCCTTGGGTGGTGTGAGTTACTGGGCTGTTGGTTGAGTGTGGTGTTGATCTGGCTCTAACAACAACCACAGTCTCTGTCATGGTAAATCACAAAAGTCACTATATTAGCATGTGCTTAACCTTCTGGCAACCTGGTACAAAAGCAGTCAGGCTTCAATTATAGGCAATGTGTAAAGCATTTGTGCAGCACACAAACAGTAGTAAAGTTAAACTCCCACACCAATATGGAAATGTTGGTAATTGGAATTGGCAGTTTAAAACTGTATTAAAGTTGCAATGGCAGACCTGGGACATGTTTAGAGTGGATTCTTAAGCGGATAACACAACAAGTGCAGCAGGCCCACAAGCAGCATTTCATTTACTGGTAATGGGTATATTGTATACCACTTTACTAGGGACTTATAAGTAAATTAAATAAGCCAATCAGGTATAGACCAATATTTCCATGCTTTCGGGAGTGAGCACAAGCACTTTAGCACTGGTTAGCAGTGGTAAAGTGCTCAGAGTCCTATGGTCAGCAAAAACAAATTAAAGAAAATAGGAGGGTGAAAGCAAAGGGTTTGGGAGAAGAACACCCTAAGGCTGACAGGTCTAACAGGCAGGCACATGAGTTCTGCACAATATATTAAATGCTCTGCAGCCTTGGAATTAGGTAGATAAGTGGATGTGTAGAGTAAAACACACAGAAAGTTCAGCAAAAATGGGAAGGGCCAACCCTGTGAACTTTTACCTAATTAGTTAAGGAGTGGTGAGGACTTTCCCCACCACTAGGCTGGCACTTGTCATAAATAAGAAAGCCCCAATGCCCTCTTCAGAACACTATTAGGTCTGTGGAAAAAAGAAGAAGGACTTCACCTGCTGTTTTGACCTGTGAGGAGAAACCTAAGGGCTGGACCTGATACTGCTTGTGCCAAGGACAAACACGTTGTTGGCTCACCTCTTGTCTTGCTACTGGAATACAAAAACTGCAAGATGCCCACTTCCATGAAGGGCCCAAGTAACCACTTTCAAATCGAACTGCCCTGGATAATGGCAGTTGCTTCTGATTGAGTGAGACCTGACCCCCTAAGTGCTATTTCTAAGGTCATGGAACTTTTGACTGGTGTTAGAGTGTACTCTGCCTGCCGGAGCCACAAAATCTGTGACTTAGACTATTTTTACTAACTTTTTCTCCTGAGAATCAGTGGGAGGCAGGGTCAGCCATTGAGCTGACACCATTTATGCTGATTTGCAAGTTTGATCCTAATTTCTAGGTCCAAATGTAGGGGGCTTCACAGAGAGCAACGCCGAGCCAAAGCCAATCAACAATGAGACCGCTCTAGGCAAGGATGCTGGACTTCATCCGATTAGAGCTTCCCCAGCTTCATCGACATCCTCACAGGGACCCCAATCTTCAAAAGACCACCATTGTCAAACCCCACCAAGTCGTCGATGAACACTTTTTCTATAGAAAACTTTCTAAGTCAAAAGGTATCACTTTGACTTAGACCTACCTGAGCCACTCCATCGTGGTCAGCAGCAAACCTTAACCTCATCTTGGTCGACACAACACGTTGACGGTTGTTGGTGCTTTGAGTTTTTTGGTGCTATTGTTATTTAAATCTTTAACAATACATATCTCCAGTTCCCCTTATTGGAATGTTGTTGTTTTGGTGCCTTCTTGTTTATTGAAATATTCTACATTTTTATAAATTAGAGAGGGATTTTGTATTGTGCTGTATTTTTGACATTTTATCTCATTTGGTACTTCTAAATGCTTTGGAAATTTTCTCAAGTTAATCCTGTATGTTATGTGCCATAAATATCAGAGGTTGTAGTCATGTTTAAATTATTGAAACATTTACTGTACTTTACAAGAGTTGTGGCATTATTATTTGTGGTGCACTACCATCCACCCTAACTAATAATCCACTGCAGCACTCATAGAAAGAGCAAAACGCCATTAATGATTGTCTTTATGCAGGAAACAATCATTAGATAATGCCAATTTGCTTCTTCTATTAATGCTGCAGAATGCCTCATGACATGTCATATACATCTATTTACTTCTCATCTACATCAATTTACATAGTGAAATTCTGTTAGGTCCATTGTTCAATCAAAAGGAATTTGAGGTCACTATCCATTTGATACATTTCAAAAGTAGGCTCATTTGGCTTTGCTCCCAGGGATGGATTGTTAGTGTTCCAAAGTCTACTAAGTAATTTCACTTATCTCTAACTCTGAATCTATCAAACATACCCTTATGTTTACCCTACTCCTATACCAATCATGTTGGGAGTTTTGATAATGCCTGCAAACCTTTAACTTGCATGGCCTCTGCAAACTGTCTCTGAAACCTGGTCATGCCCCCCTAATTGCAGCACACAAAGAAGTGGCGAATCGCCATTATTGAAGGTGCTCCTTCCTGCACATAAACAATCATCCCTGCAACGCTAGCACCTTTGTAGTATAACACAAGGGTGTCTGTGTTGGTGCTAGGCAGCTTTTTTAGTGCAGGAGCAAGGGAAAACACAGGGGTATGCCTTATTCTTGTAAATATGGTGCTTTCCTGCATTTTTAAAATGATGCAGCACAGCGCTGCAAAATTTGCTGCCGTGCCATTTTCTGATAAATATGCCCCCTCATTTCTTCTTGAGTGAACTCCTTTATCTCAGCACCTGTTACAACGCATTTTTTACAACGCAGTACTGTTACAACGCATCTTTTACAACGCAGGTACTGTTACAACGCATACATTTACAACTTATACTGTTACAACGCAGGTATAGTTACAACGCAGGTACTTTTACAACGCATATATATATATATATATATGTATTTAAATCTAATTTTTTATTTAAAAATAATTTAGATTTTATTAATATTAGTATTGACTTTTAAAAAATTATATTTGTTTTAGTATTATTTATTTATATGTTAATTGAAAGTTAATATTTGTTTTAGTATTGTATAGTATAAATAAAGTAATGTATATTTTAAAATTTCTAATGTTAATTTAATGTGAATAGTAAAGTATTTATTAAATAATGAATTAAATAAATGAAAATTATTGATCCATTATATTGTTTATTTGTTTATATATATGTATGTATGTATATTAAGTAATAGTTATGATTATAAATAAATAAATAAATAAATATGAAGTTTTATTGTTAAAATTTAGGTAATAAATATTTAATTATTATAAGATATAATATATATTAATTTTAAAGCATTTCAAATTATATTGTATTTTATTATATTGTTTATTATATTGTTTATTTTAGGAATATGAGTATTAATTTGGGTATTTAAGTATTAAATAATATATGATTTAAATAATTTAAGTGACTAATTTAATAAATAATAAAATAATAATTTAAGTGACTAAAATATGTATTTATGTATAAAAAGTAATAATTATGATTATGATTAAAAATAAATATGAAGTATTATTGTTAATATTTGGGTAATAGATATTTAATTAATATAAGATATAATAAATATTAATTTTAAAGCATTTCAAATTATATAGTCTTTAAATTAGGGTATTAGAGTATTAATTAAAAGTAATTAATTAATTTAAATATAGTTTAATAATTAAATAATTTAGTGATATTTATTGATACAAATTACTTACTTGTACCTTTTAATTTAATATAATTTAATTAAAATACAATGTTGTCGAAATTTAGACATTATTAAGTATTATGTTCTTTAAAAAAAAACATAATTAAATGATTTTGTTTGTGACATACTTATAGTAATGTTTCCGTTCCCACGCTTTACCATTGTTTTCTATGGACTCATTTGTCCTTCATTTATTTTCATGATACATCCAGATATGTACAGCGGTCCGGAATTAAAGCAAAGGAAACGAAAGGAAAGAGGAGGAAAAAAGCGGAAAAGAAAGAAGAAAACAGGTAAAGTAAGGAAGTATATATTTTAGATGAAATTATAAAAGATAAGATACATTGTATGAAATAAATAAAAACGAAGAGATATTTTTTTATAAGTAAAAATATGTTTTTATTACATAAAATATATATTAAAATAAACATCTCATTTTTAGAAATTTAATGTATATTTTTTTATATTTTTACATATACATGTAATCATATATACAATTATTTTTTATTCTAAAATAGTATTATAATAAAATGTACAGTAGTCCTTTGTTTATTGTTGCAGCATATCCTGACGTCATTACGTATACGCGAGCGTCATCGGCCATTTTGAAGGGGTACCGGAGCAGGAAGCAGCAGGAAGCAGCAGGACGCTGAACTGCGATCAGGTAGGAAAACAATTTAATACTAAATAATAATGTAAAATAACAAAAGATTAACATTTATTGTAAGGATATGTTAAGTTGAGGTTGCTCGAAATTAAAAAAATGTGATATAAACAACATGTCGCTACTCGTATTATTAGAATATGCCGATGTTGGGTCGGTGGGCGTGGGGAAGATCGGTAATTACATTAAAGTATGATTTAGTTGAATTAGTAGCATTAAATGATGAAAATGTGTTTTGAAAAGTATAACATTTATCAAAAAATGTATTTATGTATGCAAAGTATTAAAATGCATTTTCGAGTGATATTACAGTTTGGAAATGTTGAGTTTGAGAAAGTTAGTTGCTAGGAATTGTTGCTAAAATATTATACGAATGTTAATAGAGATATTTCCATGTTTTATTTGTGCTTTTAGAAAACAACTTTGTATTTGCTGAAGATTCGAATCTTGGGATTACTTGCCATTAATTGATGGTGTGATTGGTTATATTGGTTATATTTTAGTTGAAATTTAAAAATTTTGGAAAACTTATTGCTTTGGGGGGCGTGGCCAACTGCCGAGCATGGCGGCAGCTTAACCCGGGAGCTCCGCTAGGCACTCCGGCCCGCACACTAATCCGAATACCCATCCGTGTATCGACCTGCCTGAAGGGGTGAAATCGGCCCCGGGAACCGAGCGGCACAGAACGAACCGCTCCCAGCGAAAATCCGACGCCGGGAAGTGCCCCATCCGTCGATGGGGAGGCGAGGCCTGCAGCGACTCAACAGCACCGGCCCTGGGTTCGGAGGCGAGCCGACCGGAAGCGCACCTCACCCGGCCGGGAGGGGACGGAACTAGCCGGCGACCGGTCCTCCTTGATTGGCAATGAGCTCCGCCTCGGCGCTCACACAACGTTGCACCTGAGGGCGCCCTTCGCCCAAGACTCCAGTAGAAGCAAGGTCAGTGGGGGCCCCGCACACCATCGAGGAAGTGCCCCAACGAAAGCGGCGCGAGTAGGCGGACGGCGCCTGGACCGGCGCGGTCCCCCCACATCACTAAATATCACCCCGGACTGCCATTAGTCAGAGGGGCTGCCCACACCGTAGTGGCACCAGCCCCCGGAGGCACATTGCGACCTTAACGCGCAGCGGCACGCTCCACGTGGAGGAGTGAAAGAATACGGAGTCAGAGACCTATGCGCGCCGCCATTAACACAGCGGGAATCTCTCCACTGCTTCCAAAGGCGGCCACAGACCGGCCGCACCACGGGCTGAGACGAGTCTAAGCCCTGCACCTTTAACCGGCTGCATCAACAACACACAGCGGGGGGAAGGCCTGCATAGACACTGGTAACGCTAGCAAGCCATCATGGCGGGCAAGACCACGAGGAGCATGTCTGCGACGCAATCAAAGCTGGACAAGTTTGCTTACGCCCACACCAGTCATTCGCAAGGGCCTGGTCGGCACTCAGCCGGAGCTTCCTCTGACACCAACGGGACTGGAAAAGTCACACTGGAGGCCATCATGAGAACCCTCACAGACGTCCAAGCGACGGTCGGCACAATCTCCACGGAAGTGACCCTGCTGCGAGCAGATTTCAAGAAAATATCGGAGAGGGTGGCCCAAGTAGAGGTGGTCACGAAATCACTTATTAAGGACACCTCGGACCTGCAGGTGGCAATGGAACGACTAGAAAAAACCACCAAACAACTTCAAGAAAAGCTGGACGACCAGGAAGGACGCTCAAGAAGAAACAACGTCCGTATTCTAGGCCTTCCCGAATCGGAGGGGAAAGGGGCCATGGACCTGTATATAGAGGACCTTATCAAGACAAAACTGCAGCCTAAAGGGCTATCAGCCTTCTTCTCCGTTGAAAGGGCTCATCGAGTCCCCGGGGGTACACCCCAACCAGGGGCCACACCGCGACCGGTGCTGGCCAGACTCTTCAACTATAGAGACAGGGACGCCATTTTGCAAGCGGCCAGGGTGGCGCCGCCGGTGAAGATCCTGAACTCCACGCTGGCGTTCTTCCCGGACTACACGGCCGAGGTGGCCAGGCGTCGAAAATCCTTCAATGCAGTCAAAAAGACTCTGAGAGACAGGGAACTACCCTACTCGATGCTGTTCCCCGCTAAACTGCGGATTGTGGCCGAGGGGAGGACGTGGTTCTTCGACAATCCTGAAGTAGCGCGAGAATGGCTGGACGGCTGGAGACCGGCGGGCAAGCCTCAACGCCCGCGCAAAGACCGCCAAGATCACCGTAAGGAGAGAACACCGGAACGCCGCACGCCCAGCCCGGCCACTGAACAGGGCGCAGCCGGGGGACTGGACTCCGATCTTGAAAGAGATCCCTTTGATTCGGGACAGCCTAACAGGGGATGAATGACTACGCTGGAAGCATCATGCATTGATCACTACACTTGGGACCTTGGGCCGATGGAACCGAGTAGGGCGGGTTCTGGCCGGGCCTGTAGGGGACTCACCAACCCCACAAGCAAGTAAGACTAGATAGGGGGGGGGGATCAAGCACTCTGCCAAGTTGGGGATGCGGGCGGGAATTCGTCCGTGGTGCAGGGGAGCAGGGAGGGGGTGGTGGGTTGGGAGTTCTGAAGTTCGAGTTCAAGTTAAGTTACACGGTCATCACTATTGCGATCTCACAGGGCATGAATACACCACACACTATGGGTGGCGTGCACCGCCTCCGCACTCTGGCACCCTTCTCCTCCTGACAATGGAGACCTCGGTTCAATCATACACATGGCACAGCATAATCAAGCTACACCAGCGATGGGTACCCAGGCGACGACTGTAGTGCCCCCACTGAAGCTCCTTACTTGGAATGTCAGAGGGTTGGGAGACAAAATAAAAAGGGGTTTGGTGCTGCAAACAGTTAAGCGTGCTCGGTCAGACCTGGTACTGCTGCAAGAATCACATTTAGCGGGAACCACCTGTAAAGCCCTGAACAGGCGTGGATACACCATGGCGGTACATTCCGAATTCACCTCGGGTTCCAGGGGCACTGGGATCCTCCTCAGGAACAGCTCCCCCTTCCTGGTCACTAGCCGCAAGACGGATGACCAGGGCAGGTTTGCAGCACTCTCAGGCCAATGGGAGGGAAGGGCCTTGAATGTGGTATCAGTCTACATCCCCCCTGCACTGCACGCTACGGCCCTCCCGGCGCTTAGCCGATTCCTTATTGATCTCCCCGAGGGAGATGTGATCATGGGGGGGGATTTCAATGCCATCACGGACCCTCTACTAGATACTTTTCCCCAGCGAGCTCGCCAGAGAGGAGCCGCAGCACTCCCGGGCATTTTATCTGCTATGGGCCTCACAGATGTCTGGCGTCACCTGAACCCGACAGCGCAGCATTACACACATTTCTCCGCACCACACAACACCCTCTCCCGAATTGACTACTTTTTCATTCTGGGGGTTGGAATGAGCTCTGTGGATAGTGTTGACATTATGCCGCGGGGAATTTCTGATCACTCCCCGGTCTCCCTTCACATTTCCACTAAGGAGTGTAGGCGGGGTAGGATATACCCGATCTATCCCACTTATCTGCAAGTCCCTGGTATCAAAAAGAAGCTCAAGTCAACCACCACACACTATTTCAAGGAGAACACTGGGTCGGTCGCCTCACCTTCAATTCTGTGGGAGGCATATAAGACGGTCCTCAGAGGGGCGTCCATATCTGCCATTACTGGGCATAAGAGGGAATCCAGGGCTACACTGGCCAATTTGGAAGCTGCCTTACACACGGCGAACACTGCACATATGACAGACCCCACTCCGGAGACACTCCATGCACTACAGCTTCGCCAGCAGCAACATCAGGCGCACCTTACAGTGATCACAAAGGGACACCTCGCGAGTACAGCGCACAGAATCTATGACGTGGGCGATAAGGCAGGGAAGATGCTAGCGTGGCTAGACAAGCGGGGTGGCAGCAACAAAGGGATTCACGGACTCTATGATACGAGCGGCGTGCTGCGAACTCGCCCAGAGCACATAGTCCAGACTCTAGCCTGCCACTTCCAGAACATCTACACACCGACACGGCTGGTCACTGAACGGGAGGCCTTAGATTCACTTCGCAACATCCATGTCCCGGTGCTCTCACCAGAAGCACAGCAGGAACTAGACGCAGACCTGACTGTAGGAGAGGTCCAATTGGCAATACAGGCGCTACAATCCGGCAAAGCCTTAGGCCCGAACGGGATTCCTGTGGAGTGGTATAAGGCGATGGACTCAGTCCTGGCCAAGCCCCTCCTTGACATGTTTAACGACAGCCTACAGAAGACGCTGCTCCCACTAGATCAACGCACAGCCACCATTGTGGCCATCCCAAAACCGTCCAAACCACCAACCGATTGTACCTCATACCGACCCATCTCACTGCTCAATACAGAAGCGAAGGTCCTGGCGAAACTTCTGGCCAGCCGCCTCACCAAACATCTCACTACGCTGATACACCCTGACCAATCGGGCTTTATGCCACATAGGAGCACGGCACTTAATCTGCGAAGGGTGCACGGGGTGTTGGCAAGGGCGCATCTCCTTCAGGAACAGACAGTGATACTTTCCTTAGATGCTAAAATGGCATTTGATTTGGTTGAGTGGGAATACCTCTTTGCTGTACTAACCCGCATGGGCTTCGGGCCCCTATATATGGCGTGGGTGCGATTACTATACACCCGGCCGATGGCGCAGGTAGTAGCGAACGGGCATATATCCTCAACCTTTCCACTAGGAAGGGGAACGAGGCAGGGATGCCCACTATCGCCCCTGTTGTTTGCGATAGTGCTAGAACCACTGGCAATCCTGCTACGAGCGACGCCGTTGTTTAGAGGGATCACGTGGGGCGACGGGTGGGAGGACAGGGTCTCCCTCTACGCCGACGACATGTTGGTATACATGACTGACCCGACTGCAGGGGTGCCCGCCCTGCTGGAGATCTGCGATGAACATGGTAAAGCATCCGGGTATACCCTGAATTGGGCCAAGACGGTGCTCTATGTGCTTGCCGGCCAGGCCCCGGTGTTGCCGGCGACCTGCCCTCTTACAGTGACCACCTCTTCCTTCAAGTACCTAGGTATTTATGTGACGAGAGATGCTAAACAGTTCTATGTCGAAAATTTGCAACCGCCTCTGCAGAGGTTGCGTGCAGATGTCCAGTATTGGGCTACGCTGCCGCTGACCCTCCTAGGGCGCGCGGCTCTCTACAAAATGATGGCTCTCCCGAGGTTTCTGTATGTACTAGAGAACTCCCCTTATGTGGTTAGCCCGCAATACTTCCGGCGAGTGGCAGCGCTGGTCTCCAGCCTGCTGTGGAATAACGGGCCGGCACGTATAGCACAGGCGAAACTAGTGAAGAGTTGGTACGAGGGGGGTGTTGCACTACCTGATCTCCAATTATATTACTGGGCGGCACAGCTTAAAATAATTAATCACTGGATTCACGTTTCCAGAAGCGATCCCGCATACAAAGCAGACTGGTCGCAACTGGGGACGGCTGACATGCTGTCAGTACTGTACAATCGACAGAAGGTAAAGACCCTGCTGGGCCCAACATTCCACACTGCGACACTCTGGCACATGGCGCAGACCCGCCTGGGATGGAAAGGGAAAATCACTAAGCTGACGCCCCTTTGGGACACCAAGGCACTGGGCACACTTAGGGCCTGTAAAGGCTTTGCGAGATGGGATGACATAGGAATCTCAGTAGTTGGAGACCTCTGGGACAAGGGCACGGTTGTTCCCTTCCAGCACCTCCAGCAACAATACGGCCTAGGGCCCACTGAAACATTCCGCTATGTACAGATTCGACATGCACTATTGCACGCAATCCCACCAGACACGGCACTCCCAGAGTCCTCACCCCTTGAGGATAGACTGCTCACCGAATACATGGAACAAAAAGCGACCTCGCTCACGTATAAGAAATTAATCAATAACACGCCTGATCCCACACTCAAGCTTAGGGAGAAATGGGTAGCTGAGCTAGATGATATGGATGAAACGGAGTGGAATGAGGCATTGGCCTCCCCGAGGGAGGTGGGCATATCAGCTAGGTTCCGCCTGATACAGCTCAAGGTGCTACACCGCACCTACTACACTCGCACACTGCTACACAGAATACAAAGGGCGCAGCACCCATACTGCCTTAGGGGATGCGGGGAGGAGGGGACTCTCCTACACACGTTTTGGGAATGTCCACGCATAAGGGAACTATGGCGCCAAATTATGCGCACAGTCTCTCAGGCCATGAATGTGTCTGTCCTTCCGGAACCTCGCAGGTGCCTGCTGAACATTTGGGAACCTACGGACTTGAACAGGTACGAACAATTGTGGGTCACCCTCGCAATGACGGTGGCCAAACGAGACATTGCACAGAGGTGGGGTGCTCCGGAGTTACCTACGGTGACGGGATGGGTAAGAAATATGGACCTTCTCATGATTAAGGAAAGGGCAGTGTATGTGTTGAGAGCCTGCCCTCGTAAATGGAACCGGGTATGGCTGAAGTGGAACGCTTATAGAGGTGACCCATGTGAAGCTTTGCCAGAGGGTGAGGACTCGGATTCGGAGGAGGAGGAAGACTAGTGGCTGTAGAGGGATACTGTGAACGAGGGAGGGACCAGGGGGAGTGATGCACGCACTGACACTCTAAACGAATTGCTGATTTGTTAACCTGTGAGATGGTATAGCAGAACATACGCAGACTCTGATGTAGTGATGACAGTTGTTTGGTTTTATGAGTAATTTTCTTTATTCTTATGAGTACCCGCTCATGCGCTGTAAGAGACAAATCAGCCTTCTGCCATGGAACTGTGTGGGCGGGGAGGAATTTAGAGGAAGGGAAGACGCTGGGCATGGTGCGGCATATATCTGTTTATTAACTTTTGACTATCAGGCCCTGCATGAACACGGTAACTGTTACTATACTCTATGTTGCATACTATCCCCACCCGGGGAACTAGCTACTGTTCTGTTACGGCAATTACAAATGTCATACTGCTATTTCTTCTAAATTCCTGACAATAAAGAATTTTAAAAAAAAACAAAAAAAAAAAACGTATTGCTTTGTGTTTCGTTTCAAAATATTAAAGCAAAAGTTGTGGAGACTTTGTTTATTCTGCTTAATTAGATTTAAAGGCAGAATTGATGTTTATTGTTTTTCTTACATTAAGTTGAAGTCTGTCTTTTTTGATTTAGGAGGAGTAGAGAAATTTGCATTTAGAAAATTAGGTTACATTGAATTATAAAAATGACAAGGCTAGATTATTTTGCACTTTCTGAAGAGAACAAAGTAAATACATATATGAATTTTTCAATGTTTGGTAAAATGTTGTAGGAATTAGCACTTCATGTGGAAACATGGAAATATCAATATTTTGATTACATATATATTTTAATCATTCATTTTATGGTGTGGTTTTGATAGAAGAGTTTAGGAAAATATTGAAAATGCATTTTTTTTATTTGCACTGTAATTTCCTATTATTTAATAATGCAGTCCAAACATGATTTTTGGAAATATTTGTTCTGCTATTTTTTGGGAAACTTTTATGTTATTCAAAATGAAAAAAAATCCTCATGTAAGGGATTTATTTAAGAAAAAATGTTAAAAAATAAAATACATGGAAAAAAAATTGACCCAACATTAAATATTAAATTTTTTTTAAGGAAAAATGTTTTTGACGAATTCAAATTAGAATTTTTTTTAATTTTGGTAAAAGCAGGAAAGTAATGTAAATAATACTTTAGAAAGAAAGGATGTTAGCAAGATTCTCGAGGTAATCTAAAGCCACACACAACGAAAATTGTTGTAATAGTGCCAATAGTCGTTCAGACATTTCCTTAGTTCTTTGAGTAATCCGTGAGTTTAGACTACCTGTGAGAGTTTGTGAAAGTCTCATTTCTTGGAAACTTTGCTCCTTCTTCAAAGTTTCCAGAAATGAATAGAAATTAGGGTGGGGTTTACCAATTACATGATTGAAGGAGTTATGCCATCCCTCAATGGCATTATTTGTTTTGGCCTCTCCCTCTAGGCAACTCGAATAACAGTTCCACCACTCCACATGGAAACGTGGCTTCCTCCTGCGACCCGATCTGCCTAGGTGTCCAATCCATGTGTCTTCCATATAATTTAAAATGGGTGCCAATTTATCTTCGTTTGTTAAATAATATTCTGATTCTGTAATGGCAGTGTAGTACTCGTCTACACTTTCGGGAGGGACAAAACAAAGAGCAGTTAATTTTTTTAATTCGACTTGTAGTTTGCTGTCTGTTGAGTATTCAGTAACTAAGGGTGTTTTCTGTAATTTACGCCAGAATGCCTGGGAAAAGTGGAAAAAACACCCTTGAATTTGGGTATCCGTGTACAGTTTGGTGATCACATTGATCATACTCAATTCAAAATCGATAATTATTTTCCTAGGACTTTGGTTTGTTTTGGACTTAATCACAGTTAAAAATTCTGTGTAAGTTGCTGAAGTCTTATCAGGCAGCAAACTATATACTAGGGGTATTACACTATTATTAATTTTTGCATGAATAGTATAAATTTGGGTGAATGGATGGGGCGTGCTTTTAAACGTCCCATCCATCATCCAAATTTCACTTGAGTCAAGCTTAACAAGGTTGCGTGGAGTACTAAAAATTATGATGCGCTTAAGAGGGTTTTCGTTATCATGCAGGAGGAAAGGTTCACTAGAAAAAGAAATAGTAAGTTCAGGAGGAATATTGATATCAGAAAAGGTATGTGGTGTGTTTATTTGAGTATTACTTGCCTGCTTTTGTCTTTGTATAATTCTTCGCAAATTATGAATGTTTGGAATATTACTAGCAATATGAGTAGGGACATGTTGTGCAACCTGTCTCAAAATAGATCCAGTGGATTCATTGGAGGTGCTTGCAATAGCTTTCATTTCAATTTCAGTTTCTCTAACATCAACTTCCATTGCAGAGGCAGAGTGGTTATGGTCAGTTGTTCTTACAATAATATCATTGACCGTAACCGCTCTGCCGCTGCAACGAGTTGTATGGTATTGCACGCATCTCCAATGAATCCGTGGATTACTTAACCTATCCTTACAATAAATGTAACCTGCATGAGTTAGTAATTGTTTTCCTTTTCTGGATGGGATATATTTCGCAGTTTGTTGTGAAGACATTTTCTGAAAAGAAAGAATAATTGTTTTAATATTTAGAATATAAAAAATGTTAAAAACATTTGTATGCAGATTTCTTTTTGCTTTACTTTGATTATTGGTTTTTTCTATATTATCTAGCACATTTTACATGTTTCTTAACTTTCCAGCACTTTACCTACTGTTGCACTTACCAGGAGTTGGAATAGTAATTTAGACCTCTTGACTATCCTGCACTTTCCCTACTGTAGCACTTACCTGGAATAGGAATTGTAATTTCGGCCTCTAGAGTATCCTGCACTTTCCCTACTGTAGCACTTACCAGGAGTTGGAATAGTAATTTACACCTCTAGAGTATCCTGCACTTTCCCTACTGTAGCACTTATCAGGAGTTGGAATAGTAATTTACACCTCTAGAGTATCCTGCACTTTCCCTACTGTAGCACTTACCAGGAGTTGGAATAGTAATTTAGGCTTCTTGACTATCCTGCACTTTCCCTACTGTAGCACTTACCAGGAGTTGGAATAGTAATTTACACCTCTAGAGTATCCTGCACTTTCCCTACTGTAGCACTTACCAGGAGTTGGAATAGTAATTTACACCTCTAGAGTATCCTGCACTTTCCCTACTGTAGCACTTACCAGGAGTTGGAATAGTAATTTACACCTCTTGACTATCCTGCACTTTCCCTGCTGTAGCACTTACCAGGAGTTGGAATAGTAATTTACACCTCTTGACTATCCTGCACTTTCCCTGCTGTAGCACTTACCAGGAGTTGGAATAGTAATTTAGGCCTCTTGACTATCCTGCACTTTCCCTACTGTAGCACTTACCAGGAGTTGGAATAGTAATTTAGGCCTCTTGACTATCCTGCACTTTCCCTACTGTAGCACTTACCAGGAGTTGGAATAGTAATTTAGGCTTCTTGACTATCCTGCACTTTCCCTACTGTAGCACTTACCAGGAGTTGGAATAGTAATTTAGGCCTCTTGACTATCTTGCACTTTCTCTACTGTAGCACTTACTAGGACTTGGAATTATAATTTACACCTCTAGAGTATCCTGCACTTTCCCTACTGTAGCACTTACCAGGAGTTGGAATAGTAATTTAGGCCTCTTGACTATCCTGCACTTTCCCTACTGTAGCACTTACCAGGAGTTGGAATAGTAATTTACACTTGTACATTTTTCAAAACTTTATTCAGTGCTGCGCTTACCTAGAGTTGAAATATGTATCTGTTCATTTATACTATGTGGTATTCTTCAGTGTTTATGCTTGATTTATATATGTATAATGAAAACTGTTTTTCACTTACTGTTAGTTTTGGATCTTTGCTTGGCTGAAATGAGTTCTGGGTATTGCAGTTGGTTTTCTTTGATGTTGTTTTACTTCTGGTGAGATTGAGTCCTTAAAAAAGAAAAGTATGTGTTAAAATGTGTGACACATAATTTCTGAGGAGAGTCTTTTTAATGTTTTCTTTACACTTTCTCTGCACTTTATTTACAGTAGCACTTATGTACAGTGGGAAACGCAATTTAGTCCTGTGGATTATCCAGTCTTTTGTGTATTGCTGCATTTACATGCATCTGGGATATTAAATGTCAACTCTAGAGTATCCTGCACTTTCCCTACCAGGAGTTGGAATAGTAATTTACAACTTTTGACTATCCTGCACTTTCCCTTCTGTAGCACTTACTAGGAGTTGGAATACTAATTTAGGTCTCTTGACTATCCTGCACTTTCCCTACTGTAGCACTTACCAGGAGTTGGAATAGTAATTTAGGCCTCTTGACTATCCTGCACTTTCCCTACTGTAGCACTTACCAGGAGTTGGAATAGTAATTTAGGCCTCTTGACTATCCTGCACTTTCCCAACTGTAGCACTTACCAGGAGTTGGAATAGTAATTTAGGCTTCTTGACTATCCTGCACTTTCCCTACTGTAGCACTTACCAGGAGTTGGAATAGTAATTTAGGCCTCTTGACTATCTTGCACTTTCTCTACTGTAGCACTTACTAGGACTTGGAATTATAATTTACACCTCTAGAGTATCCTGCACTTTCCCTACTGTAGCACTTACCAGGAGTTGGAATAGTAATTTAGGCCTCTTGACTATCCTGCACTTTCCCTACTGTAGCACTTACCAGGAGTTGGAATAGTAATTTACACTTGTACATTTTTCAAAACTTTATTCAGTGCTGCGCTTACCTAGAGTTGAAATATGTATCTGTTCATTTATACTATGTGGTATTCTTCAGTGTTTATGCTTGATTTATATATGTATAATGAAAACTGTTTTTCACTTACTGTTAGTTTTGGATCTTTGCTTGGCTGAAATGAGTTCTGGGTATTGCAGTTGGTTTTCTTTGATGTTGTTTTACTTCTGGTGAGATTGAGTCCTTAAAAAAGAAAAGTATGTGTAAAAATGTGTGACACATAATTTCTGAGGAGAGTCATTTTAATGTTTTCTTTACACTTTCTCTGCATTTTATTTACAGTAGCACTTATGTACAGTGGGAAACGCAATTTAGTCCTGTGGATTATCCAGTCTTTTGTGTATTGCTGCATTTACATATATTTGGGATAATAAATGTCAACTCTAGAGTATCCTGCACTTTCCCTACTGTAGCACTTACCAGGAGTTGGAATAGTAATTTACAACTTTTGACTATCCTGCACTTTCCCTTCTGTAGCACTTAGTAGGAGTTGGAATAGTAATTTAGGTCTCTTGACTATCCTGCACTTTCCCTACTGTAGCACTTACCAGGAGTTGGAATAGTAATTTAGGCCTCTTGACTATCCTGCACTTTCCCTACTGTAGCACTTACCAGGAGTTGGAATAGTAATTTACACCTCTTGACTATCCTGCACTTTCCCTACTGTACCAGTTACCAGGAGTTGGAATAGTAATTTACAACTTTTACCTATCCTGCACTTTCTCTTCTGTAGCACTTACTAGGAGTTGGAATAGTAATTTAGGCCTTTTGACTATCCTGCACTTTCCCTACTGTAGCACTTACCAGGAGTTGGAATAGTAATTTAGGCCTCTTGACTATCCTGCACTTTCCCTACTGTAGTACTTACCAGGAGTTGGAATTGTAATTTACATTTGTACATTTTTCAACACTTTATTCAGTGCTGCGCTTACCTTGAGTTGAAATATGTATGTGTTCATTTATACTATGTGGTATTCTTCAGTGTTTATGCTTGATTCATGTATGTATAATGAAAACTGTTTTTGACTTACTGTTAGTTTTGGATCTTTGCTTTGCAGAAATGAGTTCTGGTAATTGCAGTTGGTTTTCTTTGATGTTGTTTTACTTCTGGTGAGATTGAGTCCTTAAAAAAGAAAAGTATGTGTAAAAATGTGTGACACATAATTTTTGAGGAGAGTGATTTTTAAGTTTTATTTACATGCATGAGATATAGTATTGAGGCATACTTTTCCATTTTCTCTGCACTTTATTCACAGCAGCACTTATGTATAGATGGAAACGCAATTTAGTCCTGTGGATTATCCAGTCTTTTGTGTATTGCTGCATTTACATGTATCTGGGATAGTAATTGTCAACTCTAGAGTATCCTGCACTTTCCCTACTGTAGCACTTATCCTGCACTTTTTTTTATCGCTGCAATTAGCTAGAGTTGGTATATGTATAAGGACTTTTACATTATCTAGCATTATTTAGTGTTTATGCTGTATTCATACATGTATTTCGAAATCTGTTTTTCACTTACTTTTTGGTTTGGATTTCTGAATAGCAGAAATGTGTTCTTCCAAATGCAGTAGGATTTATTTCTTTCTTGGATTGGTGTGTTTTTCTGAAATATTTAAAAAAACAAATATTTTTTTATCCGTGTCAACTGATTTATTTTTTGCCTTTCAATTGCAGTGTTTTGTTTCATATAAAATATTTTTATTACCTTTTAAATCGGTGTCGAAAATGTTTTTGAGGCCAGTTATGAATCGAGATAACATTTATATGTAATATCTCTGTCAGAAAAAAAAATTGTAAAGTTTACTCGTAATGCGACTTTTAACATATAATAAGTTATAAATTAATATTTGGAATAATGATGTTGTACCTTATTTTAACTTTCCAAAACGGGTCGGTTTCCAAAATGAATGAAATATTTAGGTCTCTCGTTTTTAACCGTTCTGAATTGAATTCTAAGAGAAATATAATTAATAAACAAAATATTAATGCTATTGTATTCTATTAAAATCACGTTTTACTCTGAAAATTATTTATTTTAATTTTATGTGTTACTTTATATTGGACGTATTTTTAAAACATGTCATTATTGTTCGTTTATCTTTATTTATTCCCAGTAATATTTCTGTTATATTTCAAATAAGAAATATAGTTAATATTATTTTAGTTTTTATTTATTTAACATGACTAATATTTATTGAGTTAACGTTTTCAGTAAACGTTACTTACTTGTAAATCGTTGGTATTCGTATTATTATGTAGATCAGTAACTTTCGATGGGATGACAGGGTGAAAAGGTCACAGAGTGGATTCTCACGTCTGCTCTCTCGGGTAGTTGAGGATCAACTAATTTCAAAATGGTTTTTCGCTACTATATATAAGTTTGGTGTAGTATCACCAAATTAATTGTAAAAATATGCGCTAGAAATCGTTTTAAATTTTACATTTATTTCTCTGTGAACATATAATTTAAAAATCAATTAAAAGACGTTTATATCTCGTTATGTTTGCCGTTTTGGCATCCATTTTGGCTATTGTGTTGTGGTAATAATTCATTGAAATAATAGTAGGACTCAATATTGTGATACCTTTGCAAAATGGTGTCCATGAATCCTATATATATGTTTCTTTAATCCGAAAAGTTACATATCGTGTATAATAATAAGAATGTATATATTTTAGTTTAAAAAAAAGGAAGTAAGTAAAATGTTATAATTTTTACTTATTGAAATATTAATGAAAGTACTCGAGTATTAATATTAATAATCGAGTAATAATTTAATAAATAAATAAATGGTAATCGTGATAATATGGTAGTTTTTATGTCGTTTTTTAATACACTTACCCACCCAAATCCCCTATTTTCCCTGCATCCCGTTGCCAGGTTTTATTTTACAAAAGGAATAATAAATATATATTTAAATATAATTATTAAAAATACTCGAGTAATAATTTATTACATAATAATCAAAATTAATACTCGAGTAATTATTTAATAAATAATTAATTGTTATTCGTAATAATATGGTAGTTTTTCATGCCGTTTTTTTAATACACTTACCCACCCAAAACCCCTATTTTCCCGGCATCCCGTGCCAGGTTTTATTTTACAAAAGAAATAATAAATATATATTTAAATATAATTATTAAAAATAATATATTCTTATAATAATTATTACAAATACAGGAGTAATAATTTATTAAATTTAATAAATAATAATCAAAATTAATACTCGAGTAATTATTTAATTAATAAATAATTGTGAAACGTAATAATATGGTAGTTTTTCATGCCGTTTTTTTAATACACTTACCCACCCAAAACCCCTATTTTCCCTGCATCCCGTGCCAGGTTTTATTTTACAAAGATTTTTTTATAATATATATATATGCGTTGTAATGGTACACGTTGTTAAATGTTGCGTTGTAATAGTATTTTTCCTATTAAAGTACTATTTTGCGTTGTAATAGTACTCGTTGTAAAAACATGCGTTGTAGTAGTATTCGCGTTGTAAAATCCGCGTTGTAACGGTATGCGTTGTAACAGTACGCGTTGTAACATCATATATCCGTTTTCATAATTGCAATAATCAGGGGTGATTTCTCTATCTGGCAGATCTTACCAAAATCTGTTTTCCTTTCACTCTGTCACTATCGGCCCTGATGCAGGAAGTACAAAGATGCAAGAAAAATAATTGCTCACAGCGAGCTAAATGCAATGAGGCGCTGATGACGCACGCTTTAAAAATGACTATACATGCTGAATCTGATGATACAAAATACGTTAAATATCTCCTTTGTGAGCAGAATGAGTGCATTGCCTCGACATGACTGCAGTAGATTCTGAACTTCTCGAGCTCCACTTTCAGAAGTGTGAATTAGTCATAACAGCTACATTTCTTCTGTGTTCTCCTGCAATGTCACACTTAATCCCCCACAACTTTGACTAACCTTGGTTAGCTGAATCATCACAATATAAATATGCTGAGACATGAAGTAGATTGGAACGTGTCATTTTGACCGAGCACAGAATTTATTTCACATTTAGTACATACCATGCTGAAACGAAAACCTTTGTGCAATATCATTTACTGATTATGTATGGTTGTTGGCCATTATTCATTCCGGGGCAAAAGTCTAGAAGGGTTTCCAAGAAGCAAGTAGAAAAACATGCTATTTTTACAAAGAGTAGCATACACACTGAGCTCAGTCCTAAGTCTATCTTTTATTTTTTTTGCAAAGCAGCACGTTCAATAAAAATAATACTGTGTTACAATCAGCCAAATTGTTTCCTTATGATCTACACGGGACCCGAGCTTGGAATATACATATTCTGAGAATATGTTATTCTGTCACATCTGTTATGAAAGATTCAAGCATATTTTTCCGGAATTTATTGTGTGAACTGCAGTCATTACCATCAATAGTGGGTTAGTCGGGGGCAGGGGGGAGCAGTCGTTTCACCTAATTGCATAGGAGTTAGTAGAAAAAAATAACTATGAGCCCCAATCATACAACAACAAATGATGTAAATGTGACAGTATGTAAAAAACGGTATTCTGTATGACAATGGTTTGCTTGATTCTTTCTGTACCCCTTTCGATTTAAGGTAAAAACAGGATGATTATTATTTTACTCCTCATTTGCAATGGCGACAAATCTTGTCACGTTACATGCTCTTCACAGTACTTTTGCAAATACAGTCAGTCGATTGCTATATCTGAGAGAATTGTAGGGTAAATTGCCATGCAATTGGCATTTCCTATGCAGCATATGTGTGAATGGGCTAGGTATGGGTAGGGACGGATATTTAGGCCCCCATTAGGATGTCGGGCGGATCCGTCCGACATACTTCCCCGCCTGCCACCCATTTCCCCCCGCCATATTACTATGGCAGGGGGGCCAGTGGAGGAAGGAAACAACGTCCGCCGCTTTTCCTGCCCGGTCGACATGTCGACCAGGCGAAAAGGGCTCTCTGTATGGTGGTGGTGTCTGTTAGACACAGTCATCCATATTAGGAAGGCAGTGAGAACATGCTTTACCATGGCAGCAACGAGGCATGAGGGAATCTCCTGTAGGGGCCCCAAGGAATTCTGGGATGTGGGGGGGCACACATGGTGGTAACTATGGTACCCCCCTGCACTTAAATGTACAACGTGGCAGGCACTGCATGGTGCCTGCCACGTTGTGCATTGAAGTGTGTGACGTGCATTTTTAGCATTGCGGCAGGCGGTGCAATGTTAAAAATGCGGGATGCGCCCGCCAGTGTGGCGGGCGAATGCTAATGGCCCCCACGGGACCTCCGCCCTTATGGTGGGCGGTCTCGTTTTACATCGGAATGGCGGGCTTACAAAGTCCTAATGGGCCCCCTAGTATTTACTTTTTTTCCAACAGAATGTGGATGCTAGCATGTGACAGATTTGTTTTTTTGAGGAGATATGCCTCCCTTAAACATCGACTTAAAAAATTCATGAAGATCAGGTATGTTGCTGAAAAAAAACCTGAGATCTGAATGCCAAGGCTTTCATCCCATTAGAATAAATACCTATGTTTGAACCGTTATGACTGGCCCCAGGAAACCAGTCATAATAGCTGGATGTAGGGTATCTGCTTGGAGTGAGTTCTGTGGTCGAGAGATGTTCGGTAAGTACATGCACAGGCAATTTTTTCTTGTCCGTATGCGCAGTGTAGTTTTTCATGTTTTTAAATGGAATTTCCTTAGCTTTAAAAAGGAGTGCATTTCTCCAATGTCGAATTTCCGTCCAAATGATCACCAAGCTTAATTTGGGGTATATCAAACTGCTGGTTGCCAGTTGCCTGCCGTCTAGCATGTTATGCTGCACTGTTTCTATGATTGACAAAACATAGGAGACGAACACAGATTCCATGCTAATCTAATCCATCTCCAGCAATGCCCTCCCTGCCTGGCCCTGCTCTAGAATACCCTGCTCCACTCTAATCTTCGTGTCTGGTCCCTGAGGCAAAAAGGCAAAAGCGTGATGCACACTGACCTGACTGTGCATCTGGTCGAATTCCAAGGAGCAGGGTCTCAGTGGCCTCCTTATGGCAGGACATCTATATCAATTTACATAGCGAAGAGATGCAAGGTCCATAGTACAATCAAAAGCAATTCGAGGTCACTAAACATTTTAGTATATTTGAAAAGTGGGCTCATATGTCTCTGCTTTCAGGGATGGATAGATAGTGTTCCAATGTCTACTAAGTAATTTCACTTATCTCAAATTCTAAATCTATCAAACGTACCCTCACGGTTACCCTACTCCTGCACCAAATCATTTTGGGAGTTTGAGAATGCCCACAAACCTTTAGCTGGCATGGCCTTGGCAAACATTCTCTGAAATCGGGTCAGATTCCCCAAATACTCTCCACCTTTGCCATCTACATAGGAACTCCACCTGTTCATAGACTCTCTGGTCCCTTTTCTATTGCAGACTCTAAGTTATTGTTTGTCAGTTATGTATACAAGTCCACACCAAGTCAGACGTATACCACCTATACCCTGTGCTCACCCTCAGGTAGCCTGGCACAGACCAGGCAGGGTTATCATCAGAGGCAATGTGTAAAGTGCTTGGACAACACACTCACACAGTAACACAATGAATTCAAACACAAAAGAGACTCCACACAGGTGTATTAAAAAACATCTTTCTATATTGTAAATCACAAAAGACCAAAACGACATGAATCCAATAAGTATTTAGAAAAGAATGTACATTTTTGAGGATAACTCACAATGATCACAGTGAAAACAAAGGGCACACGCACCTGCGCTCCTATTACACTTTATACTGAAATTTTCTATGAGCCCCGTTAAAATGATTGCATTCAGGCATAAAAATGACTGGAGCACCTGCGCACCTGCTACACATAATTTCATTTCTATTCGACCTTACACAGTTCTGCCATAAAATGTCCAAAGCAGCAAACTTCTTCTGTGCAGGACGTACACGGCCCCTTCTGGATCCTCTGCCTTGGACACAGAACAAGGAATGCCCCGAAATCTACGCCGGGTCAGAACCCCCATGACCGGTAAGTCCAAAGCGTTCAGGGATATGTGGGGAACGGCTCCCGTGGCCGTGCAGGTGCCAGCGAAGCACCATACTCACACCCTTGCTCTCCCAAAGTGGAGGACAGGTGCGGCTTTCCTCGTCGGGACCCATGTCGGCTGTTTTCTTCCCTGGTCAGCTTTACAGCTCCCACAGCTGCCCGATGATTTGCAGGTGACACGGCACGCTCCAGCAGCACAAACAGAGGTGGCCATGTTGAGGCGAAGGGTACTGTGTGTACACTAGGAGAGAACAAAGCAGGGAGCACATACCAATCCCTCAGTAAGTGAAGACACGACTGCCCGAAGGGTGCATCATGAAGGCAGAGGCGCCTGATGAGTCCCTAACAGCTGAGCACACACTGAGCTTAGGGAGAGGGCAGGCACAATAGCTTGCTTGGTGCACATAAAGTCTTTGTGGCCATAACTTTTTTTATTAGAAATAAATATTTTCCTTCATCACAGTGATACACAACAAAAACGGCATACTGATTACTCATTGCAACAGTACAAAGTACATTGTGTTTGAAAAATGTTCCAGTACATAACGCACGATGTAGTCTGGGGCAACATACACATTATTTACTACTTAAACAATGATCAGTCAACCAGTATTCGACCCCTTATGTCATGCCCGCTCCTCCTATCAAGAGGTGTGCACTTGTGTCAGTCTAACCCACCCCGGTAGGTTCCTTCCATCCCTGCAGGCTGCTGTGAATTAGGGGCGGAGCTAATGTCAAGCAAAGAGCTATGAGTGGGCTCCAGATGTCCTGTGGCCTGTTTGCCAAAAGCCGTGCCATTGCGCACAGTTTGCAATTCGTTTTACACTACATCAGGCTGTTAAGCCAGGCGTTTGTAGAAGGGGTGGCTTTGCTTCCCCAATAAAGCACGATCTCTCTTTTAGTCAATAATATCGCAATAGCTGTGAATGTGCGCATTTGCTTAGGGATCTCTGGCACGTTTCCCAGCAGTGCCATCTCCGGTGTAAGGGTTATAGTGAGAAGCACCACACTAGATAAGGGTGTGAGGATGGCATTCCAATAGCACCTTATCTTTATGCAATTCCAGGACATGTGGACAAAATCAGCATGCTGTGCACCACACTTGGGAAACATGTGTTGTAGATTAGGGTCAATTCATTGAATTTTCAATGGTGACGTGTATGCTCTCCATGGAAATTTAAAATGCATCAACTTCGGCTTACTGTTAAGGGAGACCTCTTTGGTCTGGGCACAGCAATAGTCCCACTGTGAATCTTGTATCGGGTGTCCCAGGTCTCGCTCCCAGGCCTCACGGATCTTAGCGTCACTACTTGGGACCAGGGCCATACTGGCGCTTTATAGCTTGGATATAAGATCCCCCCTTGTGATCAATAGTGTTAGCGGTGGAAAATTCACAGGCTCAGAGGAAATTTGGTTATTCGCACCTGCAGTGCTCTACAGAGCCTGCAGAGCACAAATCGGTCCATGAAGGAAGCCTCACTAAGCTGCACCTCTTCTGTACTCGAAAACACATGTCTCTCCAGAAAGAGGTCACAGATTGTTTCAAGACAGTATGCAGTGAGAGTGCGGTGAACCAGCCTCTCTTCGGTGATAGGCAGCCATGGATTATTTGGGATCAGAATCGCAGCAGAATAGAGGGTGTGCCGGCTAGTCAAATGTGCTGATTTCTGCTAAGCCCAGCTAGTGGTGGACACAGTCTGGATATATCAGGGGTCCCTAGGGAAGTCTCTTTGTATTATCGTCTTTAGCGGGGATGGAAGTACTAGATCAGCCTCCTAACATTCATAAGGAAGTCAGGCATCAGGATGATAACAATATTGTGGAAAGCTACATTGTGCGACCAAGTAATAAATCTGAAAATGAGGGACCCCAAGTCCAGCCCTCTCGTAAGAGAAGTTTAATGTGTCTCAATGGACCCTGGCTCTGCCACCTCCCCAAACAAGTCTGATGAGACATGAACAAAGCGTACGGAAAAATTTGTTAGGGGCGGAATGGGAAAATTGTGAAACAAATATAAAAACTTGGGAAGTTTCACGATTTTGATGATTGCAGCATGACCAGCCAGCGGGAGACTGAGCTTCAACCAGCGCTCCACTTGCAAATATTTAGCGCGGGCCATAACTGAGTAAAAAATGTGTTCAGCTTCCTCATGGATGTGTATTCCCAAGTACTTAACTGACGTATCACACCACATCAAAGGGTATCCACAAGCCAATATAGTGGTGCACTGCGTTAAAGGAAAAATATCAAATTTACTCCACTTAATGCCCAATCCAGAGATCCCCATATCAAATAATTTCTCTCACTAGTGATGGAGCAAGGTTTCACATGTATAGAAACTTGCTCAGATTCAGTCCTCTGTAACAAATTAACCAACATGTTTTGTGAATACTAAAACCACACAAACCCGACATTTCTAATAAGTAGGGGAAGCTTGCATATGTTTTTTTACTAACAGTAACCAGAGAGTCTTAAAATGACCGCAGAAAACGAGGGAACCTTTCTGCGTATGCATCTGCCTCATCTACATGGTGTGACGTATCTTTTGCTTTCATTGGGAATTTCTTGCAGCTGTGCACTAGTGCAAAGATGGCTGCTTCATGATTTACATACTAATGCACATGCTCCTGCTCAAACTAAGACTTGTGTGTTATGCTTAACCATTGATGTTATACTTAAAATAAAGAAATGGGGCTAGAGTAGAAATAAGTGGCATACAGTGCATTCATTTATTTTTGTATTCTAATGTGTCTTTCTTTGACTTTGTTATTAGCTCGTATTTGGGCCTGAAGGGTGTCTGAAAAACTCAATTTTGAATCTATTGTACATGTGCACTCGAACACCATGAACCTTGAAGCCAATGACATTGACAAGCTGCCAAAACCTGTCTTACACGTGATATTTCTGGGAAACTGACCGTCTGAACCCATAAGAGGAATACATATGAACTGTACTAAGATACAATGTATATGATTTGAAGCACATATTGCTTGGTGGAATAAAAGCATTACATAGAAGGGTAAACCCAAAAGTACTGGGACCTGGGTATTCAATGTTACTGGGAAAATGGTCCCAGTATGTACATTTCTTAAAGAAGACAAATCATTATTTGTACTTATTCTTGAGTGAAAACAATTACACAATTGATTAGTGAGAGATGGTATTTAATCACATCCTCATCAAAGCATATGTATGAAAAAACTCTTCACTGAGTATATACAATGTGTCCAAAAAAAGGGGGAAGAAGTGGGGTGGGTAAGTGGTTTTTGTGAGAATTGGGGGTGAGTGGATAGTTTCAAAGATTCAGTGTGGTCACAAAATGCTTAGTTGACATCAGAGAAGCATATTGCTAAGTCACATAAAAAACAATTGTAAACCTAGCCCATATAATGAAACACAGTAACAATAATCTGTTGTTCATGGATAGGTGAGGATGCAAAAGTTGACGTTTCGACCCCGATAGACATAGGTTGAGTTTCACCTTCCTATGGGGTCTTCCTCGGGACTGGGATGTGTGGTGGGAGTGGGAAAGGGAACCTAGGGTCAATGGAAAATAAAACAAGCTAATGAAGATACACCTATTAAAGCAAAAGCATAGAAATTGCAAATAATTACCAATAAGCCGCCACACTTGAGGCGCTGAATCAAAGGGAAAAAAGTGGGCCAGTAGGCTCCTAGTAACAGAGAGCAAGATATCACCTGAAAAATAAGGTGTACACATGAGTAGCCTGGCATATGAACGCTACATTTATAAGTGTCAGAACCGATGACAAAGAAAATCTAGTATCATCATGTTGAACATACATCATATTATTTCCATGGGGAGGAGCAGAGGGTTACCTCCTCTTAGACCGATTAACGATAGAAAATGTGAACACTAGTGAACGCACTGGGATAGTCAAGACGCACGTCGTCAGACACACAGACACTTGGTAAGATAGATGCATGCATGGCCTGTTAAACATTAAAAGGCCACAAACATAAAAGCTCAGGCCCATGCCAACTGCTGGGTATATTGCATTCATGTTACAAACGTAGTCTGTTGCTTACAAAATGAGGAACATAAGATTTACTTCATTTTTAGCCTAATTAATGGTAGCTGATCAAAAGAATATACTCAAAAAATCAATTAGTGCACTAGATTAACCAAAACGCATGGGCCAGACACACAACAATAGATACAAATAAATAAATACCTCTCCACTGGTATCTACAATAATTAAATTAGGGCATGTGATCTATAAATAGAGAAAACATGTAAGCTTTTTATCGAGTCGTTCTAAACAAGCTATTTTGTCATTGAGAGTGCATTCATGTTACAAACATAGGGCCCCATTAGTATGGCGAAGAGAAAACCAGCCCGACCGCCATGGAGGCGGAAAAGAACTGCCCGCCAGGACAGCGGAGAAACTGGCCGTCAGATTAGGAACAACCGCCAAAAAAGACTGACCGCAGCGGTAGCAGGCCTACAAAAACCGCCTGATGTGGGCGGTGATGTACAAAAACCGACAGCGGCGGTCGGAAATGCAGCGGAAAACCTACAACCCACCGCAAGCAAATCGGAGACACCGCACAGGAAATTAGTATATCCCCGAGGGTCCTGCGTTACAAACAGCTGTTTCCGACCGCCGAGGTCGCACACTGCAGTGAATGAGAGAGCCATAGGGAGAGCTGCAGCATGGCCACCGCTGTGGACAATCCTCATAAAACATGGCGGATGATGCAAAAACACCACAACAAAGACAAACAGTGCACATAAAAGATTTAGCCATGCCCCCCAAATACACAAAACACTTCCAAATGATAAAACTCTCTAAATGCCAAACAAAAACATGCAAATTCCAGGACAACTCCCATAACACACCTGACAGCAATACCCCATTATGACACACCAACACAGCTGAGTATAAAAGCAGCCCCTTCACTGCCAACAATCCTTTGCAACACTCCAGAAGCGAAGGGCACACACCAGACCTGACAGTAGAGGCAAGACAAAACAGAACACCCACCACCACCACCTCCACCATCACACCAGCACCAACAATCCTGGAGCACATAACACACCTCACACAAAAACACCACACCCACCACCTACACCCTTGCACCCACAAACACTTTAAACATCACACACCAAGGCATCACATAAAATGCCCAAATTCACAGAGAGTGAGTTGCCAGTCATGGTAAATGAGATAGTCAGAGTGGAACCACAACTGTTTGGTAGCCTGATCCAACAGACACCATTAGTAAGCATGAGCGGAAAATCCGTTACGCTCCTAGTAACAGAGAGCAAGATATCACCTGAAAAATAAGGTATACACATGAGTAGCCTGGCATATGAACGCTACATTTATAAGTGTCAGAACCGATGACAAAGAAAATCTAGTATCATCATGTTGAACATACATCATATTATTTCCATGGGGAGGAGCAGAGGGTTACCTCCTCTTAGACCGATTAACGATAGAAAATGTGAACACTAGTGAACGCACTGGGATAGTGAAGACGCACGTCGTCAGACACACAGACACTTGGTAAGATAGATGCATGCATGGCCTGTTAAACATTAAAAGGCCACAAACATAAAAGCTCAGGCCCATGCCAACTGCTGGGTATATTGCATTCATGTTACAAACGTAGTCTGTTGCTTACAAAATGAGGAACATAAGATTTACTTCATTTTTAGCCTAATTAATGGTAGCTGATCAAAAGAATATACTCAAAAAATCAATTAGCGCACTAGATTAACCAAAACGCATGGGCCAGACACACAACAATAGATACAAATAAATAAATACCTCTCCACTGGTATCTACAATAATTAAAATAGGGCATGTGATCTATAAATAGAGAAAACATGTAAGCTTTTTATCGAGTCGTTCTAAACAAGCTATTTTGTCATTGAGAGTGCATTCATGTTACAAACATAGGGCCCCATTAGTATGGCGAAGAGAAAACCAGCCCGACCGCCATGGAGGCGGAAAAGAACTGCCCGCCAGGACAGCAGAGAAACTGGCCGTCAGATTAGGAACAACCGCCAAAAAAGACTGACCGCAGCGGAAGCAGGCCTACAAAAACCGCCTGACGTGGGCGGTGACGTACAAAAACCGACAGCGGCGGTCGGAAATGCAACGGAAAACCTACAACCCACCGCAAGCAAATCGGAGACACCGCACAGGAAATTACTATATCCCCGAGGGTCCTGCGTTACAAACAGCTGTTTCCGACCGCCGAGGTCGCACACTGCAGTGAATGAGAGAGCCAAAGGGAGAGCTGCAGCATGGCCACCGCTGTGGACAATCCTCATAAAACATGGCGGATGATGCAAAAACACCACAACAAAGACAAACAGTGCACATAAAAGATTTAGCCATGTCCCCTAAATACACAAAACACTTCCAAATGATAAAACTCTCTAAATGCCAAACAAAAACATGCAAATTCCAGGACAACTCCCATAACACACCTGGCAGCAATACCCCATTATGACACACCAACACAGCTGAGTATAAAAGCAGCCCCTTCACTGCCAACAATCCTTTGCAACACTCCAGAAGCGAAGGGCACACACCAGACCTGACAGTAGAGGCAAGACAACACAGAACATCCACGACCACCACCTCCACCATCACACCAGCACCAACAATCCGGGAGCACATAACACACCTCACACAAAAACACCACACCCACCACCTACACCCTTGCACCCACAAACACTTTAAACATCACACACCAAGGCATCACAGAAAATGCCCAAATTCACAGAGAGTGAGTTGCCAGTCATGGTAAAAGAGATAGTCAGAGTGGAACCACAACTGTTTGGTAGCCTGATCCAACAGACACCATTAGTCAGCATGAGCGGAAAATCCGTTACGCTCGCGGATTTTGCGGATTTTTGGTAAATTTGCAATCCGCGAACGCTCGCGAATTTACCGAAAATCCGCAAATTCGCATGCAGCGGATTTTTTTTTCTTGGTGATACAATTTTGCGGCGCGCGGCGTTTACTTACCGTCATTCAGCGTTTGCCGAGTTGTTTTTCTTGATATTTTGCGAGTGCTGCGCCATTTTGGTTCTTGCTGCGGGATCCCGCGGGAATTTGGCGAGCGCGATTACGCAATCGCGGCTTGCCAACTTGCACAGCGAGAGTTTGTCAACGCGAGTACGCCGTGATCACGTATCGCGGGACTTCGCAATTGCGAGCTTGTAGATGCGGCGAGCAGCAACAATCCCGCACTCGCAAAAATACAAAATTTGCAATTCTGCACAAGAAATCCACCAGCAAGCAGCATAAACCTTCTGGAAATGATGATTTTTATCTGAATAACTCCTCAGGTTGACATTTGCCTGCACTTTTTTTGCGAGGAGTCCATTTTGGGGAAGGGGGGTTGGGAGGAAGGAAGTGCCCCACAGTCTTCAACTTCTTGTTCCTGTCCAGCAGGCTCCTCCCAGTGCTTTGTCCATCTCCTGGTCACTTTTCATTTGGATCTGGAGTTGGAAGGATTACTTTTTGTGGATGCTGTTGGATATTTGGATTTGAGGCCTTTTTGACTTTCTTTGGATCACTTTTGGATTAGAAATTTCACAAGTAAGTTTGTTTGGGGCATTACAGTTGCTGCAACTACAATTTTTGAATTTTCGATTTTTGGGCTGTTTTGGGGCCTTTTGCCCAGGGGTACTCAGTGGTGGGTGCACTGAGTCTTTCTGCGGGGTGTTTTGAATTTAAACATCATGGAAGGGCTGGATGGCTTGGGATTGTGCTGATTTTTCTGTGATTTTCGTTTTTTTGGCCTGTTGTTGTGGCCTTTTCACCAGGGATAGTGAGTGTTGCATGGGCCTAGTCTTTCTGTGGGGTGTATTGAATTTAAACATCATGGAGGGCCTGGATGGTTTGTGATTGTGCTGATTTTTCTGTGATTTTCGTTTTTTTGGCCTGTTGTGGCCTTTTCACCAGGGGTAGTGAGTGTTGCATGGGCCTAGTCTTTCTGTGGGGTGTCTTGAATGTAAACATCATGGAGGGCTTGTATGGTTTGGGATTGTGCTGATTTTTCTGTGATTTTCGTTTTTTTGGCCTGTTGTTGTGGCCTTTTCACCAGGGGTAGTGAGTGTTGCATGGGCCTAGTCTTTCTGTGGGGTGTCTTGAATTTAAACATCATGGAGGGCCTGGATGGCTTGGGATTGTGCTGATTTGTCTGTGTTTTTCGATTTTTTGGGGTGTTCATGGGGACAGGCCATGTGGGTGGGGGCCATTTTGAGTGCTGGTACAGGCAGGCCATGTGCTGGGAGGCAAGTGGCCATTTTGAATGCAGTCAGTGTTGTTAGGCCTGCAACCATTTTGCCTAGTTTTCAACCTTTATGCCCAGGGGTAGTGAGTGTTGCATGGGCCTAGTCTTTCTGTGGGGTGTCTTGAATTTAAACATCATGGAGGGCCTGGATGGTTTGTGATTGTGCTGATTTTTCTGTGGTTTTCGTTTTTTTGGCCTGTTGTTGTGGCCTTTTCACCAGGGGTAGTGAGTGTTGCATGGGCCTAGTCTTTCTGTGGGGTGTCTTGAATTTAAACATCGTGGAGGGCCTGTATGGTTTGGGATTGTGCTGATATTTCTGTGATTTTAGTTTTTTTGGCCGGTTGTTGTGGCCTTTTTACCAGGGGTAGTGAGTGTTGCATGGGCCTAGTCTTTCTGTGGGGTGTCTTGAATTTAAACATCATGGAGGGCCTGGATGGCTTGGGATTGTGCTGATTTTTTTGTGTTTATCGATTTTTTCGGGTGTTCATGGGGACAGGCCATGTGGGTGGGGGCCATTTTGAGTGCTGGTACAGGCAGGCAAGTGCTGGGAGGCAAGTGGCCATTTTGAATGCAGTCAGTGTTGTTAGGCCTGCAACCATTTTGCCTAGTTTTCAACCTTTATGCCCAGGGGTAGTGAGTGTTGCATGGGCCTAGTCTTTCTGTGGGGTGTCTTGAATTTAAACATCATGGAGGGCCTGGATGGTTTGGGATTGGGCTGATTTTTCTGTGAGTTTCGTTTTTTTGGCCTGTTGTTGTGGCCTTTTCACCAGGGATAGTGAGTGTTGCATGGGCCTAGTCTTTCTGTGGGGTGTATTGAATTTAAACATCATGGAGGGCCTGGATGGTTTGTGATTGTGCTGATTTTTCTGTGATTTTCGTTTTTTTGGCCTGTTGTGGCCTTTTCACCAGGGGTAGTGAGTGTTGCATGGGCCTAGTCTTTCTGTGGGGTGTCTTGAATGTAAACATCATGGAGGGCTTGTATGGTTTGGGATTGTGCTGATTTTTCTGTGATTTTCGTTTTTTTGGCCTGTTGTTGTGGCCTTTTCACCAGGGGTAGTGAGTGTTGCATGGGCCTAGTCTTTCTGTGGGGTGTCTTGAATTTAAACATCATGGAGGGCCTGGATGGCTTGGGATTGTGCTGATTTGTCTGTGTTTTTCGATTTTTTGGGGTGTTCATGGGGACAGGCCATGTGGGTGGGGGCCATTTTGAGTGCTGGTACAGGCAGGCCATGTGCTGGGAGGCAAGTGGCCATTTTGAATGCAGTCAGTGTTGTTAGGCCTGCAACCATTTTGCCTAGTTTTCAACCTTTATGCCCAGGGGTAGTGAGTGTTGCATGGGCCTAGTCTTTCTGTGGGGTGTCTTGAATTTAAACATCATGGAGGGCCTGGATGGTTTGTGATTGTGCTGATTTTTCTGTGGTTTTCGTTTTTTTGGCCTGTTGTTGTGGCCTTTTCACCAGGGGTAGTGAGTGTTGCATGGGCTTAGTCTTTCTGTGGGGTGTCTTGAATTTAAACATCGTGGAGGGCCTGTATGGTTTGGGATTGTGCTGATATTTCTGTGATTTTAGTTTTTTTGGCCGGTTGTTGTGGCCTTTTTACCAGGGGTAGTGAGTGTTGCATGGGCCTAGTCTTTCTGTGGGGTGTCTTGAATTTAAACATCATGGAGGGCCTGGATGGCTTGGGATTGTGCTGATTTTTTTGTGTTTATCGATTTTTTCGGGTGTTCATGGGGACAGGCCATGTGGGTGGGGGCCATTTTGAGTGCTGGTACAGGCAGGCATGTGCTGGGAGGCAAGTGGCCATTTTGAATGCAGTCAGTGTTGTTAGGCCTGCAACCATTTTGCCTAGTTTTCAACCTTTATGCCCAGGGGTAGTGAGTGTTGCATGGGCCTAGTCTTTCTGTGGGGTGTCTTGAATTTAAACATCATGGAGGGCCTGGATGGTTTGGGATTGGGCTGATTTTTCTGTGATTTTCATTTTTTTGGCCTGTTGTTGTGGCCTTTTCACCAGGGGTAGGGGGTGTTTCATGGGCCTAGTCTTTCTGTGGGGTGTCTTGAATTTAAACATTCTGGAGGCCCTGGATGGTTTGCGATTGTGCTGATTTTTCTGTGATTTTCGTTTTTTTGGCCTGTTGTTGTGGCCTTTTCACCAGGGGTAGTGAGTGTTGCATGGGCCTAGTCTTTCTGTGGGGTGTCTTGAATGTAAATATCATGGAGGGCCTGTATGGTTTGGGATTGTGCTGATTTTTCTGTGATTTTCGTTTTTTTGGCCTGTTGTTGTGGCCTTTTCACCAGGGGTAGTGAGTGTTGCATGGGCCTAGTCTTTCTGTAGGGTGTCTTGAATTTAAACATCATGGAGGGCCTGGATGGCTTGGGATTGTGCTGATTTTTCTGTGTTTTTCGATTTTTTGGGGTGTTCATGGGGACAGGCCATGTGGGTGGGGGCCATTTTGAGTGCTGGTACAGGCAGGCCATGTGCTGGGAGGCAAGTGGACATTTTGAATGCAGTCAGTGTTGTTAGGCCTGCAACCATTTTGCCTAGTTTTCAACCTTTATGCCCAAGGGTAGTGAGTGTTGCATGGGCCTAGTCTTTCTGTGGGGTGTCTTGAATTTAAACATCATGGAGGGCCTGGATGGTTTGTGATTGTGCTGCTTTTTCTGGGATTTTCGTTTTTTTGGCCTTTTGTTGTGGCCTTTTCACCAGGGGTACTGAGTGTTGCATGGGACTAGTCTTTCTCGTGTGGTGTCTTGAATTTAAACATCATGGAGGGCCTGTATGGTTTGGGATTGTGCTGATTTTTCTGTGATTTTTGTTTTTTTGGCCTGTTGTTGTGGCCTTTTCACCAGGGATAGTGAGTGTTGCATGGGCCTAGTCTTTTTGTGGGGTGTCTTGAATTTAAACATCATGGAGGGCCTGGATGGTTTGTGATTGTGCTGATTTTTCTGTGATTTTCGTTTGTTTGGCCTGTTGTGGCCTTTTCACCAGGGGTAGTGAGTGTTGCATGGGCCTAGTCTTTCTGTGGGGTGTCTTGAATTTAAACATCATGGAGGGCCTGGATGGCCTGGGATTGTGCTGATTTTTCTGTGTTTTTCGATTTTTTGGGGTGTTCATGGGGACAGGCCATGTGGGTGGGGGCCATTTTGAGTGCTGGTACAGGCAGGCCATGTGCTGGGAGGGACGGGGCCATTTTGAATGCAGGCAGTGTTGTTAGGTCTGCAACCATTTTGCCTAGCTTTAAACCTTTATGCCCAGGGGTACTGAGTGGTGCATAGGCCTAGTCTTTCTCTGGGTTGTCTTGAATTTAAACATCATGGAGGGCTTGGGATTGTGCTGATTTTTCTGAGATTTTCGTTTTTTTGGCCTGTTGTTGTGGCCTTTTCACCAGGGATAGTGAGTGGTGCATGTGCCTAGTCTTTCTGTGGGGTGTCTTGAATTTAAACATCATGGAGGGCATGGGATTGTGCTGATTTTTCTGTGTTTTTTCGATTTTTTGGGAGTATATTACTGAACTGATGTTCCTATGTCTTCCATTGCTTTTAGGTGCACAAGACTCAAGAGAACCACCAGTGCCAGGAAGAAGTCCTGCAGTGGTGTGTGTGTGCAGCATAACGTCACGCGAAGTCACGTCTGGCCACAGACAACTCTGCAACTCGTGCAACTGCGGCCTGCTGTTCTGACCTGCTCTGAAGAAGATGGCCCCAAAAAGAGTTTCCCGTAGCTCCTCTAGCAAGAAAGTTGCCAGTAAGGAGCAGAAGAAGCAAGTTACCAAGGAGGCTGGTGTGCCGCCGGCCACGTTTTTTGGGAGTAAAAAAAAAGTACGCCTGCAGCAGCAGCGGGATCTGCTGGGGACCAAGCTGTGAGCAGCACCCCCGCTCCATTGGGCTCATTGCCACCACCACCACCACCATGCCAACTTAAGTCCAAGCCCTTGAGTGCTGCAGAGGCACTTAGTCTATTTGTTCAATCACCATCGACCAGTGATGTTGGCTCATCGCAAGAAAGTAGCAGCAATGTCCCTGAATCAACACAGGTTGTTGTAACTCATCTGACGAGTGTTGAACAACCACAGCCGCAACAACAACGACATGTGCAAGTACAAGCCCGAGGACATGTGGAAGGAGAGGCAGCGCAAGGAGATGCGCAAGCAGAGGTGGATGGAGGGTCACAAGTGCCCACAATAGTTGTTCCTCCCGAAGTAGGGGCACATCAGGAAATCGACAATCAAGCCGAGGTATCATTAGAGGAAGCCACTCCTCCTGATGATCATTCATTGTCTTCTACATCCCTAGCAAGGAAAAGATCAAGGGGGTGTCTACATTTTCTTCAAGCCCACCTCCTTCTGATGAACTGGATGAAAATTGGGAACGACCACGGCCGTCTCACAGTGAGGCACACCATGATCTGACAAAGGTACTTAAGCGTAAAAGGAAGGTCATCGGAAAACTCATAGTTATGGAGTGTGATGAGGCTCAACAAGAAGTGGCGGATACTGCTGCTGATGAAGCCTATCACGACGACGAGCCAGTCATCATAAAGGTCACTGCAGCCCCAGTGGGCATGCAGCAAAGAGACATTTTGACCCTTGCCCGAGAAGCTGCTGAGCGTGATGATGATGTCGACGAGGAGGCAATGGAAACACAACAATCATTGGAGTTAACTAGTACACCAATACGTACCGCTTCCATATTTCTTTCTCGCCGGAAGGGACCTTCGTCCACCTCGACCTCAATTAGTGGTGGTGAAAGTGCACAACGTACTAAAGTTCGGCAATCCACACCCTCCACTTCATCTGGCATTAGCCGCAAGACCACCGCCACCAGTATCGCCGCCTCCTCCGGCCCCCACAGACAATTCAAGTCCCCAGCTTGGGACTTCTTTAGTGTTTGCCCAAAAAGGGAAAACTTCGCCATTTGTAGCATTTGTAAGGTTGCAGTTAGTCGTGGTAAGTTTGGTACCAATTATGGTACCGGAGGCCAGAGAGGTCATCTTAAGAGACAGCACACTGTCCAATGGTTTGCGCACCTACAGGCGATCAAGGAAGCCCTAATTGCACGTAATGAAAACGTTGATTTTTCATCTGATGATGACGAGGAGGAAGAAGACGTGTCAAACACTTCACTTACACCCAGTACCCCTGTCAGCAGCACACCCCATGTGAGCCACACTAAGAGTGTGGGAGAGAGTGAGACACCAATGCGAAAAAGTTCATCAGCGAGCGTAACTGGGTCGAAGATATCATCATCATCATTATCCCGTAAATGCTTGGTCCAGGGCAACATTAAAAAGATGTTGTTTACAGAAGTGCAATATGAACGCAACCACCCACTGACGCGTCTGTATAACACTAAGCTGGCTAAAATGATAGCTCTGGACCTTCTCCCTTTTTCTTTTGTAGAAGGGGTTGGTGTTCTAGAATTAGTGGCAGCGCTCTGCCCTAAATGGAAGGTTCTTAGCCGGTTCTATTTCGCCAGAGTTGCGGTTCCAGCACTACATGAAGATGTTCTGGAGGTGATTGGCGCAGCTTTGCAGAAGAGTGCTGTTCACACTATACATCTGACAACAGACATGAGGACCAGTGGCGCAGGCGCTGATTACATGTGCATCACTGCACACTGGGTCTCTTTTTCAGGGGTTAAAGGAAAGCTAAACGCAGGTGTTGACCCGGACCAAGTTTTTAAAGCTGCTCGGAAACATGCAACACTAGCCATGTTTGGTTTGGAGAAACATCACACAGCAGAAAACATTTTGGATGAGTTTAACACAAAGGTCCTTGACTGGCTCTCCCCAAAAAAACACCAGATTGGTTTTGTTTCCACGGATAATGGCGCCAATGTAGTTAAGGCCATGGAGCTGGGTGACTATTTCAGAGTGCCGTGTTTGGCGCACTGCATAAACCTGGTTGTCAAAAAATTCTTGAGTGATAAAGACAGTGCAGCGTACGGGGTAGTGGACACCTGCCGAAAAATGTGCAACCATTTCAGCCATTCTTTTAAGGCCCTGAAGCATCTGAGGAGCCTGCTACATGAACGTCAAATGCCAGTGAAAGCACTCATCCAGGAGGTGGCAACACGTTGGAACTCAACCTTCTACATGCTTGAGCGTCTGTATGAGCAGTATACGGTACTCGATCACTATTTCTTAACACAGGGTACAGCTCAGAAGGACCTGAGGATGGGTGCTCGCAATGGGACATAGTTAAAACCCTGACACGCATGCTTCGTCCTTTTGAGGTCTTCACTCGTGCAGTCAGCAAGGAGGACTGTAATTTGGGAAAAGCTATCCCATTGTTGTACATGCTGGAGCACCAACTGAAAGAGGTGTGTTCTGTGTTTCAAAAAGATGAAAAAAACCAAGACCCTTTTGTTTTGGTGGAGAAATTATTAAAGCGCCTACGTGGTGATGAACGTCTTAAAATGATCCACTCAAACCAGCATTACATTTGTGCTACTATTCTGGATCCACGCTACAAAAAGGCGCTGGCAGGCCGAGCATTCTTTCCTTTTGCCGATGAAGATGTTACAAAGTACAAACAGTGGCTAGCCTTCTCAGCCAAGAGGTTTGAAAGAGAACGGCGGAAAATTGAAGGAAAAGGCAGTACATCAGCATCAGCAGGCCATCCCCAGTCAAAACAATCCACTTCTGCACCTGTGGCTGTGGCAAAAGTAACCTCTCAGCCGTTAAAGACACCGGCAACCGGATCATCTGCACCAGACACAACAGTAACATTGGAAGCTGAAGAGGATTGGCTAGCTCGGCTTGGGTTTGTTCTCAAAACGTCACAGCAACAGCTAAGTAAAGTGGAGGAACCTTGGAGGAGGACCTTGAGTCGATGGTGAAGGACTATCTGAATGACTCAACAGAGGTCTATGTTAATGCTGACCCATTGGCGTATTGGCATGGGAAAAAAGAATTGTGGCCACAGCTCTCCAACCTGGATTTAAACTACTTGTCTTGCCCACTCGCACGGTGTCTTCTGAACGTGTTTTCAGTGCTGCTGGTGGCATTGTAACTTCCAAACGGAGCCGCCTCTCGCCGCCTCTCGCCCAAAAAGAGAGGTTAACAAGAGTACAAGAAAGCACGCCGGATGAAGTTGAGGTGGACAGGAACGTAGTTGAGGGAATTTCTTCTCTGTCAGGTGACACTGAGCTCACCCTACCTGAATTCGCAGAGTATGATGACGAAGCCTTATTCTTATTTGTGGACCCTGACACCGAGCCCTGAAAATGAGACAATGAATCAATAACTTTCTTTTTCGTCCTTATTCACTTTTATTCCTGTGTGTCTGTCTTTCTTTGTTGTGCAGAGTTAATATAATTCAAACTTTAATCACCTAATCACAAAAACAAGCCAATCAGCAGAACTGTCTTCACTTGTTTGCTTATTCATTTGAAGGTGCCGCAGTCTGCATTCCTCAGGTTCACAAGTTCAGAAGAACATGCTCCTCTATCCTCCTCCTCCAGACTCCTATTTCCATCAAAGCAGAGGGCTGGTTTACGCCCAATGAAGAAAGACTCAGCACTTGTGGGGGTGTTCTACTTCTTTGCGGGTGAGTTGACGGCTCTGGGGCCATTGCTGGGAAGGTCTAATATCGGATAAAAGTGGTTTGGACCAAATCGGAGGCGGAATTTTTTTTTGTGTTTTGTGTTTTTTGCTGACTTGCTTGCCTTTCAGGTGCTCTTTGGGGGGGGTCCGGGTGTTTGTGGGTGAGTTTTGGGGCCTGGGAGCACTGCTGGGACACTCTAATCTTGATTGCATTTGCTTTTCATGAAGTCTGTGGTGGAAAACTGGAGCTATGGCCTAGCTGCACAGCGTGTTTGGACCGAAGGCCGAGAAATATTGTAAGTATGAGATTTTGCTTTTGGGCTGTTTGGGGGTGTTGTGCTTTTTGGCGGGTGGGTTGGTGGGTCTTGGGGCATTCCTGGGAATGTCTAATACCGGATAGAAGTGGTTGGGACAAAATCCACGCTGATTTGTTTTTTGCTATTTCTAACATTTTGCTCAATGTAGCATTTTTGGGGGCCTGTTTGGGGGGCTTCCTGGTGTTTGTGGGTGGGTTTCCGGGTCTGGGAGCACTGCTGGCTATGGATACTTTAGTTTGCAAGAGGTTTGAAGCAAATCCATGGTGGCAGAGGGGAGTTAGGGCCGAGCTGCAGAGCGCGCGCGGAGTGATTTGGGAAATTGGCAAAAAAATGACTAAGTCCCCATTTTTGTACTTTTGCTCTTTGGCTGTTTGGGGGTCTTCTACTCATTTTCTCTAGGGTTTACGGCTCTGGGGCCATTGCTGGGAAGCTCTAATACCGGATAAAAGTGGTTTGGACCAAATCGGAGGCAGAATTTCTTTTGTATTTTTGCTGACTTGCTTGCCTTTGAGGTGCTCCTTGGGGGGGTTCCGGGTGTTTGTGGGTGAGTTTTGGGGTCTGGGAGCACTGCTGGGACACTCTAATCTTGATTGCATTTGCTTTTCAGGAAATCCGTGGTGGAAAACTGGAGTTATGGCCTAGCTGCACAGCGCGTTTGGACCGAAGGCCGAGAAATATTGTAAGTATGAGATTTTGCTTTTGGGCTGTTTGGGGGTGTTGTGCTTTTTGGTGGGTGGGTTGGCGGGTCTTGGGGCATTCCTTTGAAGGTCTAATACCGGATAGAAGTGGTTGGGACAAAATCCACGCAGATTTTTTTTGTTGCTATTTCTGACATTTTGCTCAATGTAGTGTTTTTGGGGGCCTGTTTCGGGTGCTTCCTGGTGTTTGTGGATGGGTTTCAGGGTCTGGGAGCACTGCTGGCTATGGATACTTTAGTTTGCAAGAGGTTTGAAGCAAATCCATGGTGGCAGAGGGGAGTTAGGGCCTAGCAGCAGAGCGCGCGCAGAGTGATTTGGGTAATTGGCGAAAAAATGACTAAGTCCCCATTTTTGTACTTTTGCTCTTTGGCTGTTTGGGGGTCTTCTACTCGTTTTCTCCTGGGTTGACAGCTCTGGGGCCATTGCTGGGAAGCTCTAATACCGGATAAAAGTGGTTTGGACCAAATCGGAGGTGGACATTTTTTTGTGTTTTTGCTGACTTGCTTCCCTTTGAGGTGCTCTTTGGGGGGAGTCCAGGTGTTTGTGGGTGAGTTTTGGGGTCTGGGAGCACTGCTGGGACACTCTAACCTTGATTGCATTTGCTTTTAAGGAAATCCGTGCTGGAAAACGGGAGTTATGACCTAGCTGCGCAGCGCGTTTGGACCGAAGGCCGAGAAATATTGTATGAGATTTTCCTTTTAGGCTGTTTGGGGGTGTTGGGCTTTTTGGCGTGTGGGTTGGCGGGTCTTGGGGCATTCCTGGGAAGGTCTAATACCGGATAGAAGTGGTTGGGACAAAATCCATAAGGAAAAGCCTTTTGGCACTTTTTGTAACTTAGGGTTCGTTAGGGTTAGCCCTAGCAGCAGGATTGCATGTGTTTTGGGGTGTTCTAGATTTTTGCAACTGAGTTCTGGGGTCTTAGAGCACTCGTAAGAATGTGTAATTTTGGTTGCAAAGGGGGGATTTGGCATAGTTAAAGAAAGCCTCTGCCACTATTCTTAACTTAGGGCTCGTTAGGGTTAGCAGTATTTCTATTGCATGTGTTTGGGTGGGGGGGGTTTCGAGTCTTGGAGCGATGCTGGCTATGGATACTTTTGCTTGCTTGCAAGTGGTTTGAATACAATCCACGGTGGGTAAGGGGGTATTTGGGCCTACTTTTACTTTCAAAGTACGTTTTGTCACCAGTTTTCTGCTAGGCCTCGTTTTTTGAGATCTGATTGGGGGCGTCCACATTTTTGCAACTGGCTTTAGTAAGGGTCTGGGTGGAAGCACTGCTGGGAAGGTCTAATTTTGTTCTAAAACACAGTTTACAGTACACTTAGCTTGAGGGGAAAGATTCGCTAAATTAATTTGCCCATACTTATTTATCCTTGAAAAGGTGACTCAGACAGAGTACGCACTTTCAAAAATGTTGTACTGTCTATTAGGAAAATCAAAGTGTGACTTTTTGCACTACACAGCGTACATACCTTATATTTATTTATCAGTGCTGTTTTTCGTTCAATAATTACAGGCCGGGTTTCAGTCTGTGCAATGGGGAAAAAAGGATGGAGTCAGGCTTCACATTAGCGAGCCGCAATTCAGCATCCGCCAGGCAGTGGACAGGGTGTCTTCTGGTCACCAACATTGATGGACGAAGCGTCAGCTGGAATGGAGGAGTGCCGCTAATAAGAGGAATTGTTTGCTGCATGCAACTTACTTACCAAATTCAACAGGACAACTACAACAATACAGATACAGTATCCATTTTTTTCTTCTATGAGTGTGTGTGACTGCATTTCTTGGATCTCTCTCTGCTTCTAAATTGATCCCTACAGCCATTCCATAGGTTTTACTTCGGCTATTTTTTAAACCTAATTTATTGTAGCCCTGTACTGTCGCATTCTGTCATTCACGGTTGTCGAAAGTACTACTTACTTTTCAGTAACAATGCATTCAGTAGTGCATGCACTTCCTTTATGTCACGTAAAAGATTTATGGTTAGCTTTGTACCCAAAAATTTCTTTATGTTCAATTATTGTTTGTCCATGCTGTGCTTTTTTTTTTTCTCTCAACAAAACCTACCCAAAAAGAAACCCCCATTCCCATCCATTTTACAAACCCTACCCCTCTTCCCCCGGGCTGTGTGGTTTTGCTTGATGTGTGACTAAATGACAACAATAATTCCACACACTTGCTGGGGAGGATAAGGTCATAGCAACAGGCTGGTGAAGGAATCCGAGGATATATTCTAGACTTACTCAGCTTCAGTACTATTTCTTGTGGTAGTAGCCAATGTCAAAGAAATCCTACACAAGTACAAGTTATACTATCAATACTTTACCATTTGTTAGGCTACATTGTGGCACTGTTGTAGTCTAGTGTACTGTCACCTGCTATATTCTCTATCGTACCGTTGTAATGCTACAGTAAGGACAAACCAGGTTTCATTTTCTTTGATTCCATAGCCATGCAACTGCCACTGTGTCACACCACTATTACCACCGCAATGAGGAGGAAATTTCATCCGCCCTGGATTGCAACCTTAATCGCCATTTCCCGTGGAGCCAGCCCTGGGCCTAGCCCTACTTTCAAACAGAAATGACAGGTAAGATAAGCGTTTGGTTGGAGCCGAGGTAGTATAATGAAGTATTAGGAGAGACGAGAGATTGACGGTAGTACTACTAAAGTCCTAGGACTATTCAGGAAAACAAACTTACTGTTAAACCCCCACCCACCAGACTCAAAAGCAGTCAAAAACAGGTATGGTCAGATAAAGTTTCAAAAAGTATATTTTTATAGCCCTAATAAAATAATCTCCCGCAAGACCCTCCCTAACCCCAACGATTGTCCTTCAAATGTCCCCAAAAAAAACCAACTCCCAATTCCCACCCCCCCAAAAGTTTCTAAAAAAGGGGCAAGGGACACTACGGCAGGGTGCTGTTGACTTTAGCAGCCAGGGCATCATCCTCCTTGCGGAGGGTGGCATGTTTGAAGCGGAGGCCCTGCACCAAGTTCTTATAGCTTAGGACCTCCTGCTCCAGGTAGGACAGTCTGAGGGATAAGCGGCGCCGGCGTGCCTTGCAAATCCTGTGGGGGGCAGCTGCTGTCTTTGCTGCTCGGCAGTGGCGTTTGGCTTTGGTAGCCCGGCTCCGTACCGCTGGAGCACTGCGCTGGCTGGCAGCCCACACGGAGGAGGATGCAGCTGTCCCAGTGGATGTTGTTGTAGTACCAGACTGCGTCTCCTCCTCCTCCAGGGCCACCAGCCGCCGATATTCAGCGACAGTGGCATCCAGCCTCCGTTGCCGGGCCATTTGAGCCAGCTCCCTCCTCCTTGATGGTCTCTTGGATTTGGAAGGAGCAACTATATGAAGAAAGAAAGACATAGTCTGTAACCAATGCTCCTTAAGATTAACACAAAATGATTGAGCAGAAAGTTGTGTCACAGTACAAGTAGCAAATTGAAAGCACAGTACATAACTATTGAGGACAGTATCTATGTAACCTCCGACTTCTTCATCCTTGCTCTAACATTAGTGGGAGTTTAAGGAACAAATTCTACGAGCACTATGGACTTCCATTACAGTCGACTATGACAGTACACCAGTCTTATTCTTCTTCTTCTCTCTTGTTTAGGAAAATTGGTACGTTATCTTATGCAAGCCGACATAATGCCAGCGCAGTGAACTTGCACCCGAGAAAAACAGACGCGCACACCATGGTGAGTGAGACAGACTTGCGTTACTGTACCGGTCCAGTACATGCAGGTGGTGAAGCTCTTACTTTTCTATTACGGGTGGCACTGAGAATACTCTGTTAAAAGGGCTACTGCTTAATTAATTTAGCTTTCACCCTACAGTGCAAATGAGTATTAGAAAAGGAAAATGAAGAAGCTAAATAATCTGATTATCTATCACTTCACATGGGATGTATTTGATGCCTTTTGGGATGACTTTAGGTGCTTTGCTTATTATTGAGTGAACAGTGATACACCCACACATGAATGACGCACTACTACTAAACTAAAGTTATTAAGAGAGGTAGGGAGTGTCCACCGTAATAACCAGATATATGCTGTGCTTGCAGTTGCAATACAAACTACTGCTACTATTCATGGTAGTATTTGGACAAAATTACAACTTCTTTTCCTTGCCTTTCCTACACTGGAACGGACATGCGGGTGTGGTGTTACATGCTGTTCAAAGTAACACTTAGTTCATCCAGTGACCGTCTACTCTCTCTAGATACACATATGCTATCTAAGAGTCAGATTGTACCATGAATGATCCAGGCATCCATCCATTCAAAGTATATGCACACATACAGTTTCTGTTTCACCCACCCAGGCTGTTCTCCTTCCACCCATCCTTGCTTCATCATTCACCCAGCCATGCACCATACCATATTCTTTCCTTCCCAGCCACCTCGGGGACCAAGCAAACACATATGATTCTTCTTTGCCAGTCATCATTACATTTCTTGTCCTTCCACACTTACTTACACCCTTCTTTTGCTTTTCGTTCATCCCATCTATCAAGTTCATCTCAGATCTGATTGAGATTCTTCTCGCCAAAAACTTCACAGCTAAGTCGAAGTACATTTAGAGGAGGCTACTACCTGGTTTATTTATAATACACCCGTGCAGACAGCACTCTCTGCAGTCTTCAATCTCAATAAGTAAGGAATATATAGCTTACCTCTGCCCGCCACCACCGTGTCATCCCCCACAGAATTGTCCGGCAATTCCACCGCCTCCTCCCCAGAGTTGTCCTCGTCCAATGCCACCACCACCTCCACGCTGGCCCCGCCTCCAGATGTTCCACCTACAAAGTACATTTAATAATGTTAGAATACACCACTCACTACTATATAATATTTGGTCTAGGAGGAAGAAAGAAATGTGAAAAAAAATATACAATTTAATAATTTGTGACTGTCTACTCTAAAGTAAAAATGCCCCTTTTTCCAGTGAAGGCTTTTGTCTTGCTGCACTTTTTGGCACAACTGATGCATGCTTGCTTTTTATTTTTAACACAAACCACTTTTTCTCCTAACAGACAGAAGCTTGACTTCTAAGAACACGAGCAGGATCAAGTTCAAACCAGGTGAGAGCTCGGCTCGACCACAAGAAATGTGTCCAATTAATCGTCAGCACTAAGCACTTTTCCATTTTCAGTTAAGCATTTACTTTTATGACAAACTTGATTTTAATAAATGTGTTTACTTTTAATAAAGCTTTTAAACTTAAATAGACTCTGTGGTTTTTGGTCCTCCAGACTAGAGTGGATGAGCTAAAGGTTTTGCAATTTTTGCAAGCATGAGTCCGTGCCTCTGACATCATTGGGGATCAATCATCAGTGACTTTGAGAGCTAAATGACTCTGCCACACTATCTAGTCAGTAAGGAGATTGGGGGTTCAACTACAAAGTCTGTTATCACTGAGGTATGTGGAAAGTCTAACAGCACCTATTATAATTGATAAGCTAAGCAATGCATTATTTAGTGTCCATAGTTCTGTTTGTGCAGATTTGTCCCTGCAACAGTAGTAGAATGGATTGTCCTCCTATCCAAACCAAAAGTAAAGTAGTATCTTATTCTTTCTTGGTGGTCATTCACCTTTTTATTGTTGGCAATTGTCAAAGCATAAACATTTAGAAGACTTGAAAAGACATTATGGACAATCCCAGAGGACTGCACTCAGTGCATGGAGCTATTGCTGACTAGAATGGGAGTCCAATGGAATTGCCAAATGTGCAATCTTAGTTAGCTACCCAGACAGACTAATAAGAATAATCTAGTAATACCACACAGAGTCATAGTTGAGGCAGGATAAGAATTTAGATCCAGTCTACAAGAAGATCAAAGACGATTTAGAAAAAATCGAATGAGGAACGCTGGGAAAAAATAAGTACTCTATATTAAAATTAAAACTTACTGGGGCCAGCAAAGGAGCCCCCGCCTCCCCGATCCTGGCCTGCATCCTCAACAGCACCCTCCTCCTCCTCCTCCTGTGTCCTCCTCTTGCCCCCGGGGGAAGCTGATGTACAACATGAAAGAAAGAAAAACAGAAAACATGGATGATATTTGTCGACCAAATCAAACATTTCAAAAGAACTAACAAAGTATTTTGGCGAAATAGCAAATAGACATAGACGGGATATATTATTGACCAATCTCATGTGGTCTACTATGTTATTAGTATTGCTTGATTTGCGAACCGCCGAATTGGAAACTTCTTATGTAACTCACTAAACAAAGTACTAAAAAGGTTTGCCTAGGATTGGCAGGCAGCAGTCCGCAGCACGCGAAGTGACAGCCAAAGTCCATCGTGATTGCAGATCAGCGACAACACTAAAGTTTCCTACTACATTAACCAGTCATTAAAATACTCAAACTATCAATCCACAACCACTATTTCTTCTTATCGCCATGTGTACAAAGAAAGGCCTGGACTTGAGTCTGTAGGGGCTGATTTAGAAGCCCCTTGCGGCTCTTTTGCTCCATTGTTGCGTGACTTTTGTGACGCAGCGGCGGCACAAAAGAGGCGCAATGGTGCGGCGTATATTAACAACGTGACACATATGGGAGATGCATGACGTTGTAAAGCCCTGCGCCATCAGGTGGCATTCCGGCGCAAGGGAGGGCGTTCCTGCGCAGGAACGCATCCTAAAAGTGGCTTAGGGAAATCTACAAGATTTCAATCAGTCACTTTAAGGACAATGATACGTGACTCAAACCCTGCGCCTGCTTGAAGCAGACGTACAGCTTGACGCAGCATTGGGGAGATAGGCCACCCCAGAGCATTGATGGAGCTGCGCCATCGTTGCGACTAAGCATGAGCGGAAAATCCGTTCCGCTCGCGGATTTTGAGGATTTTCGGTAACTTCGCAATCCGCGAACGCTCGCGAATTTACCGAAAATTCGCACGCAGCAGATTTTTTTTTCTTGGTGATACAATTTTGCGGCGTGCGGTGTAAGTTCGCAATTGCGAACATGTAGGTGCGGCGGGCAGCAACAATCTCGCACCAGCGAAATTACAAAAATTGCAATTCTGCACAAGAAATCTACTAGAAGCAGCATAGACCTTCTGAAAATGATGATTTTTATCAGAATAACTCCTCAGGTTGACATTTGCCTGCACTTTTTTGGATTTGAGGCCTTTTGACTTTCTTTGGATCACTTTTGGATTAGAAATTAACTTTCTCAAGTGAGCTTGTTTGGGGCATTACAGTTGCTGTAATGCTGTTCTGCAGGAATACGAGTTTTGCAAAAGTGAAAGCATTCAGCAGGTTCAAAAGTTCAAACTCATCATTAGTAACCATTCCCTGTAGTGCTTCCTGACTAGGGCCCCTCCAGAGTTCAGCTGCTAGTTGCAACAATTGTATGATCCTGCTCTGACCCTCACAGCAGGCTCATAGAATAGCTACAAGTAGGCCACAAAGGTCCTGGGAAAAAAAATTGCACTGCAACAGAAAGCAAATTACAGATAAGGAAGCAGGTGCCAGACTGGAATTTTAAAACAGTGACACATTAATAAATCAACCCCAAATTAATTCATGTCAGTTGAAGCAGGGCAGGTGTGCTTGCTTTTCCCCCCCATAATCTACAGTGATGATGAACCAGAGGGTGGCATTGATGTACCAGAGGGTGGCATGGGTGAAACAGAGGGTGGCAGGGGTGAAACAGAGGGTGCTGGGAACATGTGATGATGAACCAGACGTAGAAACAACATAATCGCGACCGTTGCGAGCCGACATGTAAGTTCACAATTGCGAACTGGTACAAAATCCTCGCGAACTGGCAGAAATCCTTGCGAACACAAAAAAAAATCCGCAAATTCGCTAGAATTCGCGGATTTTGCGGATTGCGAGTTCGCAAATTCGCAAAATTCGCGAACGCCAGATTCGCAAAATTCGCCCATGCTTAGTTGCGACACAACTCCAGCAATGCGCCGCCTTTACGGCACAGATGCGTAACGCTTTGGTGACGTTTTGGGCCCATGGTGCGCCGCATTGTAAATACGGCGCACCATGGGTGATGGTGGCGTGGCTCACAATTACTGGTGCATCCCTGCTACTTTGCAGGGTTGTGCGGGTAATTACAAATCTGAACCTTAGTGTCTAGCATTACGCAGTTCTTTAAACTACACTCATACATAATTTCACAGGCCAATGAAATGAACACAAAATCGAAAACAAATAAGCATAGTAGCAACACTACTGAGAAGGAGAGCAGTGCACCTGAAATGCACAGAAGATTTTGAAATATAATTTACCTACAATGTAATGAGCAGCATTATTGCTCTTGGTAAAAAACAAAAATTTGCAATATAATAACACAGTAGGAGAAAACAGAGTAGTAAAGAAATAGCTACTAATACTCACCAAGCCCGGGGATCTCGAGGCCAAGCAGGTCGAGCAGATCTCATTCACGGGTCAGGACATCCGTCCAGCGGTGGGTGGCCTGGTTGTAGGTGCGCCGGACCCGAGAGTGGTGGTACATGGCCCGGCACACCTTATCCCACCGCTTCTGGCGCTCGCAGATCTCTTACCCGACACCGATACGCTGCCTGCCATATGGTCCAGGGGAGGCGGCGCTGAACATAAAAAATGAGTGCGGCCACCTCCTCCGGGCTAAAGAACTCCCTGGGTACGGCCTGCTCCCCCCTCAAACGCCCGCACGGGAGCCGGGCACGGGGTGCGGGACCCTTCCCCTTCTCGGGATGCTTCCCAGCTCCCTTCACCATGGTCTGGGCGGAAAGGAATAAAGAAAATAGAATAGGGAAGAGAAGAAAAGAAAAGAGTTTAAAAAAGTAGTTTAAAATTAACCAAAAGTAGCAGTAAACACAAAAATATAGGGCTAGAACTTACCCGCGCCCGTTCACGACCGCGCGGGTAAGTTAGCGCGAGATTTTCCTCGCGAACACTCGCGAAATTGTACTGGCGAGCCGCACACTTTGCGAGATTACACTTCGCGCAAGGAAACGGAAATACGTCATGCAAACAAGATGGCCGCGCCCTTGAACGACCGCGAGGGTAACTTCGCTCCTTGCGCTACAAGCGGCTCGCGAAAACGAACAAAACCTTGCAAACTAACATGCCGCAAAAAAAGAAATCGCATATTCGCACGAATTCGCGGCTTCCGAATCCGATCTTGCGCGTGTTCGCGCCCCGCGAATCCTGCGAAATTGCAGAAAAACGAGTTTTGCAAAACTGAAAGCACTCGGCAGGTGCAAGAGTTCAAACTCATCATTAGTAACCATTCCCTGTAGTGCTTCCTGACTGGGGCCCTTCCAGAGTTCAGTTGCTAGTTGCAACAATTGTATGACCCTGCTCTGACCCTCACAGCAGGCTCATAGAATAGCTAAAAGTAGGCCACAAAGGTCCTGGAAAAAAAAATTGCACTGCAACAGAAAGCAAATTACTGATAAGGAAGCAGGTGCCAGACATGGAATTTTAAAACAGTGACACATTAATAAACTAACCCCAAATTAATTCATGTCAGTTGAAGCAGGGCAGGTGTGCTTGCTTTTCCCCCCCATAATCTACAGTGATGGTGAACCAGAGGGTGGCATTGATGTAACAGAGGGTGGCATGGGTGAAACAGAGGGTGGCAGTGGTGAAACAGAGGGTGCTGGGAACCTGTGATGATGAACCAAACGTAGAAATAACATAGTCGCGACCGTTGCGAGCCGACAAGTAAGTTCGCAATTGCGAACTAGTACCAAACCTTCGCAAACTGGCAGAAACCCTTGCGAACACAAAAAAAATCAGCAAATTCGCGAGAATTCGCGGATTTTGCGGTTTGCAATTTCGCAAATTCACAAAATTGTAGTAGGGACCAACCCGCAATCCAAGAAGGAGATCATGATGCAGTGGCATGATCTGAAGAGGGTTGTCAAAGAGAGGAGGAGCAAGAACTGAGAGCTGGCTAACTGGACTGGCAGTGGCCCTCCCATCCCACAGAAAACATTCACACCATGGTAGGGAAAGGTGCTTGCCATACTGTATCCTGAGAGTCTCACAGGAGTATCCGGGGGAGTGGAGGCTGGTAAGTACACACAAATGTTAACCAACACACCGATATGTACTGTCTAGCACAAACAAAAACCCACACCACCCAAAACAAATCCCACCACACAATCACCAAAAACCTGTCTGACAGATCCAACCTTCACTTACTCCCATTTACCCTAACCATTAATTTCCATGGGAGCATGAGCACAGGCAGCCTGTACCACTAGTCCCACCATACTCCCTGGCCCACACCCCAGCAGGGAAGAGCACTACCCCACCCGCAAGCAGTTGTAAGCCATTGCATTGTCCACCCTCACCTTACAGGTAGGTAGCCATCTTGCTTGGGAGGCTTGTATGTGGGAGGGAGACCTGTACCACTACTCCCACCATGCCCTCTGTCCCACACCTGAGTAGGATGGAGCCCTCCTCCCACACCACCCAGGAGCACATGGAAGCCATTGCATTGTTTGCCTAACAAACTTACAGGTAGGTCGCCATCTTCCCTCGGTGGCCTGTTTGGGGAAGGGAGGCCTGCACTACTACTCCCACCATGCCCTCTGTCCCACACCTGAGTAGGATGGAGCCCTCCTCCCACACCACCCAGGAGCACATGGAAGCCATTGCATTGTTCACCAAACAAACTTACAGGTAGGTAGCCATCTTCCCTGGGAGGCCTGTTTGGGGAGGGAGGCCTTAAACACTACTCCCACCATGCCCTCTGTCCCACACCCCAGCAGGATAGAGCCCTCCCCCTCCCAGGAGCAATTGAAAGCCATTGTATTGTCTATCCTCACCTTACAGGTAGGTAGTCATCTTGCTTGGGAGGCTTGTATGTGGGAGGGAGGCCGGTACCACTACTCCCATCATGCCCTCTGTCCGACACTCCAGCAGGATAGAGCCGTCCCCCTCCAAGGAGCACTTGGAAGCTATTGCATTGTCCACGCTCACCTTACAGGTAGGTAGCTATCTTTCTTGGGTGGCTTGTATGTGGGAGGGAGGCCTGTATCACTACTCCCACCATGCCCCCTGTCTCACTCCCCAGCAAGATGGAGCCCTCCCCCCACACCACCCAGGAGCACATGGAAGCCATTGCATTGTTCACCAAACAAACTTACAGGTAGATAGCCATCTTTCCTGGAAGGCCTGTTTGGGGGAGGGAGGCCTGTACTACTATTCCCACGATGCCCACTGACCCACACCCCAGCAGGATAGACGCTTCTCCCTCCCAGGAGAACTTGGAAGCCCTTGCATTGTCCACCCTCACCTTACAGGTAGTTAGCCATCTTGCTTGGGAGGCTTGTATGTGGGAGGGAGGCCTGCACTACTACTCCCACCATGCCCTCTGTCCCACACCTGATTAGGATGGAGCCCTCCTCCCACACCACCCAGGAGCACATGGAAGCCATTGCATTGTTAACCAAACAAACTTACAGGTAGGTAGCCATCTTCCCTGGGAGGCCTGTTTGGGGGAGGGAGGGCTGCACTCCTACTCCCACCAAGCCCTCTGTCCCACACCTGAGTAGGATGGAACCCTTCTCCCAAACCACCCAGGAGCACATGGAAGCCATTGCATTGTTCACCAAACAAACTTACAGGTAGGTAGCCATCTTCCCTGGGAGGCCTGTTTGGGGGAGGGAGGCCTGCACTACTACTCCCACCATGCCCTCTGTCCCACATCTGAGTAGGATGGAACTCTTCTCCCACACCACCCAGGAGCACATGGAAGCCATTGCATTGTTCACCAAACAAACTTACAGGTAGGTAGCAATCTTTCCTGGGAGACCTGTTTGTGGGAGGGAGGCCTGCACTACTAGTCCCACCATGCCCTCTGTCCCACACCTGAGTAGGATGGAGCCCTCCTCCCAAACCACCCAGGAGCACAGGAAGCCATTGCATTGTTCGCCAAACAAACTTACAGGTAGGTAGCCATCTTCCCTGGTAGGCCTGTTTGGGGGAGGGAGGCCTGAACCACTACTCCCACCATGCCCTCTGTCCCACACCCCAGCAGGATAGAGCCCTTCTCCTCCTAGGAGCAATTGGAAGCCATTGCATTGTCCATCCTCACCTGACAGGTAGGTAGCCATCTTGCTTGGGAAGCTTGTATGTGGGAGTGAGGCCTGTACCACTACTCCCACCATGCCCTCTGTCCCAAATCCCATCAGGATACTGCCCTCCCCCTGCCAGGAGCACTTGTAAGCCATTGCATTGTCCACGCTCACCTTACAGGTAGGTGGCCATCTTTCTTGGGAGGCTGGTATGTGGGAGGGAGGCCTGTATCACTACTCCCACCATGCCCCGTCTCACTCCCCAGCAAGAGGGAGCCCTCCCCCCACACCACCCAGGAACACATGGAAGCCATTGCATTGTTCACCAAACAAACTTACAGGTAAATAGCCATCTTTCCTGGATGGCCTGTATGGGGGAGGGAGGCCTGAACTACTACTCCCACCATGCTCACTGACCCACACCCCAGCAGGATAGAGCCCTCCACCTCCCAGGAGCACTTGAAAGCCATTGCATTGTCCACCCTCCCCTTACATGTAGTTAGCCATCTTGCTTGGGAGGCTTGTATGCAGGGCCGGACTGGGAACCAGAACCGGCCCTGGCAAAGTGCTCGGCCGGCATCCTCCCCCCCTCTGGGAGGAGAGGGGAGGGGGAGAAGTGCGTCCACGCTCTGTGACAGGGCCGGTTTTCGGCCGTTTTTGTTACAGGGCCGTTTTTGCAGCATAACGGCCCTGTAACAAAAACGGCCCCAGGGGCCCAAAACCGGCCCCCAACCATGCGGCCCACCGGGGAATTGTCCATTGCCCTCAACGGCCAGTCCGCGCCTGCTTGTATGTGGGAGGGAGGCCTGTACCACTACTCCCACCATGCCCTCTGTCCCACACCTGAGTAGGATGGAGCCCTTCTCCCACACCACCCAGGAGCACAAGGAAGCCATTGCATTGTTCACCAAACAAACTTACAGGTAGGTAGCCATCTTCCCTAGGTGGCCTGTTTGGGGGAGGGAGACCTGCACTCCTACTCCCACCATGCCCTTTGTCCCACACCTGAGTAGGATGGAACCCTTCTCCCGAACCACCCAGGAGCACATGGAAGCCATTGCATTGTTCACCCAAAAAACTTACAGGTAGGTAGCCATCTTCCCTGGGAGGCCTGTTTGGGGGAGGGAGGCCTGCACTATTACTCCCACCATGCCCTCTGACCCACATCTGAGTAGGATGGAACTCTTCTCCCATACCACAAAGCAGCACATAGAAGCCATTGCATTGTTCACCAAACAAACTTACAGGTAGGTAGCAATCTTTCCTGGGAGACCTGTTTGTGGGAGGGAGGCCTGCACTACTAGTCCCACCATGCCCTCTGTCCCACACCTAAGTATGGGCGAATTTTGCGAATCTCGCGTTCGCGAATTTTGCGGATTTGCGAACTCGCAATCCGCAAAATCCGTGAATTCCCGCGAATTTGCGGATTTTTTTTTTAATGTTTGCACGGGTTTCTGCAAGTTCGCGAGGGTTTTGTACAATTTCGCAAATTGCGAAATTGTACAAAACACGTGCGAACTTGCCGAAACCCGTGCGAACACAATGTGCCCAGTAGGGTATGTGCCTCTTGTGTGAATATAAGGTCAGAGAAAGATCAGTTCAGCAGATGAAGAGAAAGAAGCTCCTGGTCACAGGAACAGCACGGGTATTGTGCTGGTGAAAGTCAAGGATGCAAAGCCTATCCAGCATCACAGCTGATTTTCCATGGTAGATTTGGGAAGAAGGCACACCTGTCCAGCCTCGACGACGCTCACGATTGTTTTTGGGCTAATGAATAAGTCACTGAATTTGAGCATCAACTAGTTCAAGCGCCCATGTGTGTGTTACTATGCAAATGCCTCGAAGGGCGCAGGGGTCCCTTGAGTGAGCTGCAGACCTGTGCCCAGCCATGCAACTATTTTACAATGGCGCCAGCAAGCTGCCAGCGCCGTTGTAAAATAGTTACAAAGTTAGCTTGCACAGGAAGCACTTAGATAAAATAAAGCAGCACCTGCTTCGTTTTATCTAGTGGTTCCTGTGCAAGCTAACTATTAGGAGGTGAATAGAAGTGTCCACTACCTGACTGTGACTGCATGTAAGCCTACTTTGCATGCACCATGATCGGTGAGGCACACACATCAGACAAGAATGTGCCCCAGAGTACCACATGGTCTTTGTTATGGCCTATTTGGCCAATGTGGACTGTCATGTCCTAATAGATGTTTGTTGTCCCTTCCTGTTCCCTTAAGGTCTGTCAGTGGTAATAAGTGGTGTCCCCACATCATGTCCCTAGGTGTGTGCAGAGCAAGTTGTGTGGTACACTTCATACACGGGCAGAGTGTTGTGCTGTGTGGCCTCAACATGGCAGATATTCAGAGTTACAGGCACTGTTGTGGTTTATGTAGTGTGTAGTTGTAATGTGATTGCAGGGTGTGGTGTTCACCATGTAGATGTGGGCATCTCCTGGACTGCATTGATTGTTTTGCTTTGTCCTGCTGATGACACTAACACAACCCTGCATCTCTCACTCATGCAGAATCAACAGTGGACACAGAGGAACAGGAGCCGGAAACCAGTGGTGGTGCGGGTAGCTCTACAGCTGCACCGGAAGCCAGTGACACAGAGCCCACCAGCGCATCTGAGGGGGGCCGTAATATGCAGGAGGAATCCCTGCCTGAGACACAGAGTACAACATCATCTGATGCCAGCAGGGATGCATCCATGTTGGAAGGCACATGGAATGGGGACTCTGCATCATCTACTACCACACAGCAGTAGGCATGGGCGGAATATCCGTTCCGCTCGCGGATTTTGCGGATTTTCGGGAAATTCGCAATCCGCGAGATTCGCGAATCTCCCGCAAAATCCGCAAATCCGCGAGCAGCGGATTTTGCTCGCACTGCTCGCACTGTTCGCGTGAGTTCGCGCCCCGCGAATAAGTGCAAAATTGCAGAAATACGATCTTAGCAAAACTGAAAGTAACTACTTACCAGGTTCAAAAGTTCAGGCTCATCATTAGTAGCCATTTCCTGTAGTGCTTCCTGAGGGGCCCCTCCAGAGTTCAGTTGCCAGTTGAAACTATTATGTGACCCTGCTCTGAACCTCAGAATAGTTACACATATGCCACAAAGGTCCTGAATTACAGCTAAGGGAGACAAGCAGGAGCCAGGCTGGAAGTTAAAATCCATTAATCAGCCCCTAATTCATTATTGTCAGTTGGGGCAGGGCAGGTGTTGTAACTAATTTTGCAACAATGAAAGCACTTAGCAAGTGCAAAAGATCACTAATCAGGGCGCACTAAGGAAGCAGGTGCCAGCTAAAAAAATATTCTGTGACACATTAATCAGCCCCAAATTAATTCAGGTCACTTGAGGCAAGGAAGGTGTGCTTTGCTTTGCCGAAAATAATGTACACTGGACAACCAGAGGGTGTGGTGATGAAACAGAGGGTGGCATGGGTGGGCCAGAGGGTGGCATGAGTAGTCAGAGAGTGGCAGTGGTGACAGAGAGTGGCAGTGATGAAGAAGAGTGTCCCAAACAGGCTGGACACGTAGAAACAACAAGTTCGCAAAACTTGCGACCCGACAGGTAAGTTCGCAAATTGCGAAATTGTAAAAACCCTCGCGAACTGGCAGAAACACGGGCGAACACAAAAAAAAAATCCGCAAATTCGCGGGAATTCGCGGATTTTGCGGATTGCGAATCCGCAAATCCGCAAAATTCGCAAACGCGAGATCCGCAAAATTCGCTCATGCTTACACAGTACCCAGTGCCTACCCTCCCATCCACTTCCTCTGGTGCTGCCTGTGTCCGTGTCAGTAAGAGAGGACAAGTTACATTCTCACCTGGCACCTCTGAGCCTGCACCTGTCCCCCCTGTTGCCCTCAGTGCTGAGTCTGTAGAGCTCCTGCGCCAGCTTTGTGTGGGCCAGACAGCCCTGCTCAATGCCTTCAATGACCATGACAAAAAATTAGGCCATGTGGTTGCCTACATGGAGGGCATACACTCGATGTTGGTGGGCACACCGTACAGTCCAGGCTTTGTCATCCACATTGACGTCTACCCTTCAACAGGCACATGCTCCCATTCCTGCTCCAGTGCCTTTGTCCACCCCCCAGTCAGTGGCCACATCAAATGATAGTGACCACAGTTCCCAGTCACTATACAGCGCAAGAAGCACCCAGCAGAAGCAACCCAAGCGGTCCCACCCAGAGACACCATCCCCACAGAAGAGCATAGCCAGTCCAGAATGCAAAGACAAGAGCCTGACAGGGAAGAGCAAGGCAGAAAAAGCAAGAAAGCAGGCATCAGGCTCCCTTGCCTCAGATGCATCACCAGTCAAGGACGCTTCACGCACAGCTAGGCATGCAGTGTCTATGCCCACTGAGGGGGTGGTGTTGTCTGGCAAGGGTAAACCTAGGAAGGGCTCAGTGCCACATTCCCCCGCCACATCAACTCCAATTCCAAGCCCAGTGAAGCAGGTGAAAGAGGGCACTGTAGGGGCTATCTCTGACAAACAGGCAAAGGAGGGCATTGTAGGAGCTACCCCTGACAAACAGGCACAGGAGAGCACTGTAGGGGGTACACCTGGCAAACAGGGGAAGGTGGTTCAGAGGCGTAGTCAGACATAGCGTGCCGCAGGATCCAGAAAGTCACCAGAGGGAGTGCCAGTGTCTACACCTGAAGCGGCTCTGTTGGTGTGTGTGACTGTTGTGTCCCAAGCAGTTCCCATTAACCCCAGTACAGGACAGCCATTTCGCATTCCCTAGAAGTGGAACGGCACACCTCCAACCTCTCCCACCCACACTGTGTCACAGGTCTGCATGACTCCACCTCCACGTGCCACTACACCACCTGGTTTAAATAGCCCTCCAGCTTGTAAAGTCATTGACAGCCCTACATCACCTGGGCCTCTGTCTCCCCAGTCAAGGTGTCCTGCTGTCCTGCACACACAGCCAGCTCAAAGTCCACCTGACAGCCAAGAATGAGTGTTAGTCCCCCCCATACACCTGTCTCTCATACAGGTGTGATAGTCCTGCCCATTGATTACAACCTGGGTGTGTTGCTGGCCATGGAAGGGTAGAGTCAAGCACACTGACAGTGCAGCTTCTCATGACCTGCACTTCTCCCTGGCCACTGGCCTTGTCATTCACTGCTGTTCTGGCCTTGCCTGTGCAGATTCTCATGCCCTGACTCTGCACTTCTCCCTGCACACTGACCTTGTCATCATTCACTGCTGTTCTGGCCTTGACTATGCAGCTTCTTATGTCCTGACTCTGCACTCCTCCCTGGCCACTTGGCTTGTCATTCACTTCTATTCTGGCCTTGCCTGTGTCGCTTCTCATTCCAGACTCTGCACTTCTCCCTGGACACTGGCCTTGTCATTCACTGCTGTTCTGGCCTTGCCTGTGCAGCTTCTCATGTACTGACTCCACACTTATCCCTGGCTACTGGCCTTGTCATTCACTGCTGTTCTCGCCTTACCTGTGCAGCTTCTCATATCCTGGCTCTGCACTTCTCCCTGCACACTGGCCCAGTTGCTCTGCTGTGTTGGACTCTCTCCTGTGCAGTCTCTCATGTACCTGCTGTGCCACCTGCCCTAGACACTGGCCCTGTTGCTCTGCTGTGTTGTTCTCTCACCTGTGCCATGGACACTGGACTGTTGCTCTGCTGTGTTGTACTCTCACCTGTGCAATGGACACTGTCCCTGTTGCTCTGCTGTGTTGTACTCTCACCTGTGCCATGGACACTGGCCCTGTTGCTCTTCTGTGTTAGACTCTCACCTGTGCAGCCTCTCATGTACTTGCTGTGCTACCAGCCATGGACACTGGCCATCCTGTTTGGAGTTTGCTTGTGCACGGGTGAGAGGGTCTTCAGGCCATTCCAACACTGATACTAGTATTATCTGTGATGGCTCTTTTACCTGTCATGCAGTTCTCTTTTTGGTGGTTTGCTATTGTTGGGTACATTGTTCAGATGTCAGGTTGGGGTACACTGCCAGCACAGGGTGTGGTGATGTGCACAGGTTTGCATGCAGGCTGGGCACTGTCAGAATGTATGTGTGTTATTCCTTTATGTGTGCCCAGCTCTGTATGTGTATGGTCATCCTGTGTTAGCCCTTACCCCTGGTCTGACGGCCTACATGAGATGTGTGCTCTTGGGTAGGCAAGAGGTGTGCAGTGTGAAGGGTGTGACTTTGTAGTGGGTGTGGATGTGTGTGTGGCCCTGGATTGTGAAAGACACACACGTGTCACCCAGGAGTTATGTGCCTGTTGTTTGTATTGTTGTGTCCTGTGGATATGGTTTTATGGACATGTGTGAGTTGTCTGTTGTGCACTGTGCAGTGTGTTGGTGTGTCAGTGCTGTTCTATGTGACTCCTCCTTGTTGTTTTGGTCACCTATGAGTGTGCAAAGTGTGTTACTTGCACATAGGTGTTGTGTTTGTTTGATCATCAATGTTTCTTGAGTGTATTTGTGTGGACCGTGTGGGCCTGCTGCTCCACACTGCCATTGTGGTTGTGTTTCTCATGCATTTCATGCACATGGTGCCTTTTCTCCTCCTGTGTGGCATGGTGTGTGTGGTGTGATGCTATCCCCTATTGTGCCACTTATGGCTACCCATGGTTGGTCTGCACTCTCTCTTTTTGTGTATGGTACACCCCTTCTATGTCTACTACTGATAAGCAAGTGAGTTCACTTTGATGTCAGCTGTCCCCTTGGTTACATGTGGGTGTGCCTCCCCATCACTTCATTTGTGACACTGTGCTTTGTTGTGCAGTTCCTGGGCCAGTGCGAATGTTCAGCTCTGGACAATGCCCCAATGGTTTATGTGTGGTGTTCTTGTGCTATTAATCAGTGATGATTGCTCATGTGCACTTCAGCTGTGCGTGCTGCCCAGTGCTCTGGTCAAGATGGTTATGCTCTTGTGTCCACGAGTGGTGCATCTATTGTTGTTGTAGTGGATGTATGTGTGGTGGCTGTGGTATTGCTTCACTTCCTGGCTGTGCTGTTGTGTTTGTGCTGTGCTGATTAGTGTTGTGTGTGTTGAGTTGTGTCAGTCATGTCTGTGTGTGACTGTTCTGCTTGTTGTGCACACACTGCTTGCTGTGCATACAGTGCTGTGTGTATGTGCATCCCCTGATGTCCTGTGATGTTTGTTCATATTTGATTTGATGTGCATCTGTGGCTGGTTTCATGTGGCAGTGTAGTCCTGTGCTGGTGCTCTTCTTGTGTGATTTGTGATATGATGTGTGTGTTTTGTTCCTGTTTGACGAGGTTGTGCACTCCTGTTGTGTCTGTGCTCCCATTGCCTTTCCACAGTTTGGCTGACAGGGTATGTCTGTTTCTGGTGTGGTTCTGTGTGTGTTCCTGTAGTGTCTGTGTGTGGTTTTTGGGCAGGCATCTGTTCAGGCATTCTGTGTGTGTGTTCTGTTTATGGCTACACTCAGGGTGTGTGTTTGTTTGTGTGTGTATGTGCTGGCAAGTATTGGCAACCTTCAGTGTGTGAGTCACTGGTGTTGTGTGTTCCTTGTCAGCCACTCCTGCCGTATATTTCTAGCTGACTTACTGGCCTGCTTAGAAGTTGAAAGAAGCACGAGCCCAAGAATGGATGGTAAAAAAGTGCCCTGCCTATTGTACGCTGATGATTTGGTGATATTAGATCAGAATGAATTGGGCCTCCAAAGAAAGTTGGATTCTTTTAGACAATACTGTGTAAGGAAATTTTTAACAGTAAATCTGGAAAAGACGGAAATTTGATGTTTTGGAAAAAAAGACAGTAAGTTTAATTGGTTTTTAGGTGACCTGAAATTGGAATCTGTCAATGAATATCGCTACTTAGGGATGTGGTTTGATAAATCTATAAAGTGGAATACGCATCTTGAGGCCCAGAAAGTGAAAGCCTTTACATCGATCGCTGGCCTGAAAATATTTAACCGCGATTACGGTGACATGTCTCACTGACCGCTGTTAAAGGCATTCAGCGCAATGATACCCCCACAGGTACTCTATGGTACAGAAGTCCTTTATTTGAGCGGTAAAGGTGTCTGGGACCTGGAGGAAGGAAAGTCTCTGAAATCCCTGTTGACCCCGCCACGATCATCAATGATCCAAGCAATAAGATCTGAGCTAGGAATAACAGCCTGGAGGGTCCAATCTCAAATAGCTTGGCTCAGATTTTGGAAATGGCTGGACAAAGAGAAAGGCAGAAACTATCTCAATCGTGCAAAAGTGAGATCCAATTCAGTAATCTAAGGTGGGCAAAAGCGAATAGGAAGAAAATTGAGCAGGCATGTGAGAGTATAAAGGTTGAGATTTGCCAAGAATCACTACGCGTAGAATGCACCAAAAGTGACTTGAAGTATCATGGGCAAGAAGTGTCAAGAAGAACAGATATGGAATACTTGGCCAAGAAAAAATCTGTACAGTTCATGATGGAATCCTGGTCTAATGAAAATTGGTTCCCCTACTTGGATATTTTACCGAACCATTGGTATAGGCAGGAGATTCTAAGATTGCGAATCGGTATAAACCCGTGGTTGCTAATGAGGAACTAAAAACAAAAATGTTCTACCACAAAGGGTGTTGTATGTGCAGGCTGGGTACAAAGGGTGATATGATGCACATCCTTTTAGACTGCACATTAATTCTAGAGCAGCGCAAACTATGCCTTCGCCTTTTATTTTTAAAATATGATACAAGGACGCAAACACAGACAATCAACTTACTTACAGAAATGCCCACTACTGATATTACAATCGCACTAGGGAATTATATAAAGGTAATATAAAGATTCTTAAAAACTTGTGAGCAATCATCTTTAGAAATTGTTGATAAATAGATGAATTATAGAGCTTTTATGAGTGACAATGTTTGTTTTCAAGTGTATAAAATGTTTAAAGGACAGTTCCGCCCAAATAAACTCTGCTGCTATCGTTACCTATTTGAAGCAATGTTTTTAACTTGTGAATTATATATAAATGGATTTGTCGAATGTTTTTAACCGCAAATACTTTTAGTACTGTTTAAAGACTAAGGTCTAAATAAACATAATCTTGACTGACTGACACTCCTGCAATGGCTGTCTCCCTGGTTGTTTGTTGTGTGGTGCAGGGTGTGTATTGTGCTTGCTTGTTGCTGTGCTTGTTGCTTGTTGCTTTGCATGGGGGTGCACAGGATGGGCACCTGGCCTGTGACTTGATGGGATGTGTTCATGTGTGGTTGAGGGAGATGTGTCCCCGTGGTGTTTGTGCCCTGCCCATGCCTTGGACTGGCCCTGCCTTGTGCATTGTGCGCATGTGTTGACCTCTGCGGTGACGTGACCGGGACCGGGACGTTGCAACATATTCACGGTCTATGTGCATCCAGGATGCAGTGGGGTGACTTGGTGGCAGGTGGGTCATGTGTGGTTGCCCTTGTGGATGTGTTGTTGCCCTCCCTTTGATTCAGCGCCTCAAGAGCGGCGGTTTATTGGTGATTATTTGCAATTTCAAAGTTTTTGTTTTAGTAGGTGTATCTTCTTTAGCTCATTTTATTTTCCATTGACCCTAGGTGCCCTTTCCCACTCCTACCACACATCCCAGTCCTGAGGAAGTCCCCATAGTAAGGTGAAATTCAACCTACGTCTATCGGGGGTCGAAACGTCAACTTTTGCATCTTCACCTATCCATGAACAACAGATTATTGTTACTGTGTTCATTATATGGGCTAGGTTTGCAATTCGTTTTTATGTGGCTTAGTAATATGCTTCTGTGATGTCAACTATGTATTTTGTGACCACACTGAATCTATGAAACTATCCACTCAACCCCAATCCTCACAAATACCACTTACCTACCCCTCTTCTTCCCCTTTTTCTTCGGGCACGTTGTATATACTCAGTGAAGAGTTTTTGTCATACATATGCCTTGAGGCCATGCATGCATTTATCTTACCAAGTGTCTGTGTGTCTGACGCCGTGCGTCTTGACTATCCCAGTGCGTTCACTAGTGTTCACGTTTTCTATTGTTAATCGGTCTAAGAGGAGGTAACCCTCTGCTCCTCCCCATGGAAATAATATTATGTATGTTCAACATGCTGATACTAGATTTTCTTGGTCATCAGTTCTGACACTTATGAATGTGGCATTCATATGACAGGTCACTCATGTATATACCTTACTTTTCAGGTGATATCTCGCTCTCTGTTACAAGGAGCCTACTTGCCCACTATTTTCCCTTTGATTTAGCGCCTCAAGGTTGGCGGCTTATTGGTAATTATTTGCAATTTCTATGCTTTTGCTTTAATAGGTGTATCTTTGTTAGCTCTTTTTATTTTCCATTGACGCTAGGTTCCTTTTCCCACTCCCACCACACATCCCTGTCCTGAGGAAGACCCCATAGTAAGATTAAACTCAACCTATGTCTATCCGGGTTGAAAAGTCGGCTTTTGCATCTTCACCTACCCATGAACAACAGATTATTGTTACTGTGTTTCATTATATGGGCTAGGTTTACAATTGCTTTTTATGTGGCTTAGTAATATACTTCTGTGATGTCAACTATGCATTTTGTGACCACACTGAATCTTTGAAACTATCCACTCAACCCCAATCCTCACAAAAACCACTTACCTACCCCACTTCTTCCCCTTTTTCTTCGGGCACATTGTATATACTCAGTGAAGAGTTTTTTCATACACATGCTTTGATGAGGATGTGATTAAATAACATCTCTCACTAATCAATTGTGTAATTGTTTTCACTCAAGAATAAGTACAAAGAATGATATGTGCTCTTTAGGAAATGTACATACTGGGACCATTTTCCCTGTAACATAAGGGTGAAATAAAAGTGCATGGGAAAGTAAATTATGGGCTGTAACATCGATCATCTATATCGAATGGAAACAATCTCATCTTAGTATGGTTTGATAACCTCTCCTCGTCTTTCTGACCAATCAAATGAAGAGAACACAAATAATCTGCAACATTAAGGGGGTGGTACACACACTGAAATGGTATAACTAAGGTAGGTATAGTCAGTTAGTTTGTCGGACTGTCACTGATCCAACATATGCTGAAGGAGAATCGAGATCAGGGTGCTGGTCGAGCACACTGACAGAAGAATCAGGAGTTTGCTGAGGAAGAGTAGGTGTCCGAGAATAGCCATAGAGAGGGGTGTGATGCTGGTGTTGCACTTAGTGGAGGTAACCTGTCCTGTTCTTCACCTGTCCTGTCCTGTTGGCACCTGATTGTTCGGGAGCCCTTCTCTTGTCCCAGCCCGTGGCCAGGGTTGGTCATCGCACAATTTGAGGTAAATATATTCTGAATGGTATGTCCGTGTGCTGTTTCCCCTTCTCACCCTTCCCAGTTACCAATGTTTAAAGGCATCTTCTTAAAACCCTGCAAGATTTACGTTTTAATAGGCATTTTCTTACTTGCAAAGTTTCAGATCACTCTCTTATGGCCTCTGACTCATAAAATATTGCATAGATAAAGTGTTTAAACTTCTCCTGAGTCTGTGGTTATTTCCATGAAGGTAAATGTTAAAACGCTATCTATTATTCTAACTCCTTAGTCCTTAGTTTAGGACTTAAAGCATTAGTGACAAGGATTTTGTAAGTCATGGTACAATTGTAAGTCCTAAGGTAAAATAAACTTCTGATAGGCAGGAAGTTAAAGTTGGATTACCTGTTCAAAGTATGAATGGTAGGGGCCCAGGTGAGTATGATTAACAGGACTGGTAAAACCGCGCCATTAGTATTTCTTTGGTAGCAGAGCTATGGTTAGGGTTTAGTTAAGATAGGTTGTTGGTTGCATATTGATTTTGTTCCTTATTTTATGCATTAACCAAAACCCGTTTGTACTGTTATTTGTTTGTCTGGAAAACCCCGGGGATATTGAATAGTGGGTGGTATATGGAAGCCACACTGCAGTGAGGTTACTGGCCTGAAGAAGTAAGTGCAGATAGTTAGGTAAAACTTGTTGCACTAGTTAGGGATTATTTTTCGTATAAAGTGAGAGTGATTGATAGTAAAGGAGTGTGCTGGTAAAAATTTGGTCTTATTTCACCTAGAAAGGGTAAGTCTAAAGGAGTAGCAGGTTCTTTATGCTTGCGTGAAGACTAAGCGAAAGAGGTTTTACTCGTAGTGTGTGAAGGTTAAACGGAAAAGTTTTACTCGTTTTGAAAGAAAATGTGTCTTTTCTTTGAATTTAGTCAAGTCTGCACAAGCAGCCAAATTGATTGCTGTAATAAAGGCATACACAATTGGAAAAAATTGGAAAGTACCATTTACACTGATAGTCCCTGACGCCAGCTTTGCGCCCGGAGGCGCCAGAAAAGAGTGGAGCGCAGAGCGCTCTTTGGGACGCTTGTATTTTTACTTACCCTGCCGTGAGGGCAACGGCTCCTGCACCAGATCAAGGGAAACGCCGTGACGGGAACGGCAGCTTGTAAACGCCGCAACAACGCCTACAGCCACCGGGGGCCATAAACTACACCTCCCAGGTGCCCCGGCGGCCAAGTCGCGTCCCTGACGCCAGCTTTGCGCCCGGAGGCGCCAGAAAAGAGAGGAGCGCCGAGCGCTCTTTGGGACGCTTGTATTTTTACTTACCCTGCCGTGAGGGCAACGGCTCCTGCACCAGATCAAGGGAAACGCCGTGACGGGAACGGCAGCTTGTAAACGCCGCAACACCACCTACAGCCACTGGGGGCCATAAACTACACCTCCCAGGTGCCCCGGCGGCCAAGTCGCGTCCCTGATGCCAGCTTTGCGCCCGGAGGCGCCAGAAAAGAGAAGAGCGCCGAGCGCTCTTTGGGACGCTTGTATTTTTACTTACCCTGCCGTGAGGGCAACGGCTCCTGCACCAGATCAAGGGAAACGCCGTGACGGGAACGGCAGCTTGTAAACGCCGCAACACCGCCTACAGCCACCGGGGGCCATAAACTACACCTCCCAGGTGCCCCGGCGGCCAAGTCGCGTCCCTGACGCCAGCTTTGCGCCCGGAGGTGCCAGAAAAGAGAGGAGCGCCGAGCGCTCTTTGGGACGCTTGTATTTTTACTTACCCTGCCGTGAGGGCAACGGCTCCTGCACCAGATCAAGGGAAACGCCGTGACGGGAACGGCAGCTTGTAAACGCCGCAACACCGCCTACAGCCACCGGGGGCCATAAACTACACCTCCCAGGTGCCCCGGCGGCCAAGTCGCATCCCTGACGCCAGCTTTGCACCCGGAGGCGCCAGAAAAGAGAGGAGCGCCGAGCGCTCTTTGGGACGCTTGTATTTTTACTTACCCTGCCGTGAGGGCAACGGCTCCTGCACCAGATCAAGGGAAACGCCGTGACGGGAACGGCAGCTTGTAAACGCCGCAACACCGCCTACAGCCACCGGGGGCCATAAACTACACCTCCCAGGTGCCCCGGCGGCCAAGTCGCGTCCCTGACGCCAGCTTTGCGCCCGGAGGCGCCAGAAAAGAGAGGAGCGCCTCTCGTCACGCGAGTCGCGCGCGGGAGCAGCCGGGCGAAGCCCGGGCAAAGGGCGGGCCCTCTGTGGCCCTCCGGGGACCGAGGAACCGGGCCGGGGCCATATCCTTTAAGTCCTTCTTTCCAGCGGTCAAGCAGCTTCCATTTATGTGAGTGGAAACCTGTTATTTTACCATTTATACTTCTCGTATTAAGCTAGCACTCAACTACCAGCTATCATGACTACTAAAGTGGTTACTATGGACAATTTTCTTATTAAGAAAGTAGCACAAATTAATAGTAATAGGAGGGCTTCATTGGGCCTAGAACATTCACCTGCTATTACTATTGTACCTGAACTCCCAGTTACTGTCCCTGATAACTCTGTGGCCAAGGAACACTCGGTCCCTGCAGGCAAAGTAACTATTGTAACAGCCATGGTCCATGCAGGCCACCATGATGAAATTCCTAGTGCTTCTGTTCCTACAGTATTGGCCATATCATCTACAGGACTAAATGATCCCACAACTAAGGAATCTCCTAGAAAATTCAAGAAAGCCCGAGTTAGACGGAGGGGGAAGCAATGTAAGGCAAGTCATAAAAATACACAAGGAGGGGGGAGTGTGCCTGAAACTGCACCTCTACTTTTTGAGTTGAGGTCTTCAAATCTGGGAGGAGTGGGGGATGCTACTTCACAGAGTCGACCTACAGATTCCGTGATGCTTATTGATTTTTCACAATCAGGGATTACAGACAATATTGATAATTTTCCTCTTGATCCCACTTCAATGAGTAAGCATCTCTTGTCTAGTACGCCAACTAGCCTATCTCTACTAGACTCATCTGCAGGGAATGATAATGGAAGGTTATCAGGATCGCCGAAAATGCCCATTGAAGCATCTTCCAGGTCTTCCATTTCACCCCTCACTATAAGAACAAGTAAAAAAAGGGGGGGTGAGCCACTGTGTAATCGACCCACTAAAATAAGGAAAGGGGTAGTTCAGACCCCACAGTCACAAACTGGTCAAACTTTATTAGGCGAAGAGGCCATGTTGGCCAGAATTCTAGATTTAATCAGGGGTGTGGTCCAACCTATTTTGGATAAGACCGATTTGATGTCCACACACCTGGACATCATAGAGAAAAACTTTGAACAGAATTCCCTTCTTTTACATGACCTAATAAAGGGCCCGGGAAAAGCCAAGACGAATCCCACAGTTAAGACTAACCCTCCGGTAAAATCTAAAGTTGCAGCTCCCCTTATAACTCCAGCTCCTATAACTCCAGTAATCAAGACACCAGCACCGGTGTTAAAAAAGAAACTAGTGCAAGAAAAGGGAAGAGTGGGTAGCCCAACGATTCTGCCATCAAATCCCACACAGCAACCGCCTGCAATTCAGCTGGCGGCCCCAGTAACTAAAGAACAAACTCCTAAACCTGGGGGATCTCAAAAACAGGGAGGTAGAAAAGACCCTTTAACAATTAATCCGAGAAATAAGAATCCACCAACCGCTGTCTCAGAAAAAACAAGCCACACTATTGACTTACCCCCAGATTCTGCCCCCTTCGTTATTGTGATGGCAGGGGTCCCAGAATTACCTGCAGGTAAATGGGAAGATCATGTTGCCTTACGGAACAAGGTTACATTCTGGCTCCGAGACAACAGACCGTTGCCTGCATCCATCAACGGAGAAATCCTAAGTGTAAGGCGTGCCCACTGGGTGGGAGTCAGACCTAAGGATAGAAGGGGTGATGTAATAGTCATCAATTTTAAGGATTATAGGGCCGTGAGGCACATAGGAGATTGGTTCGATGCCAGCACCAGCGATGCCATCTCCACACATTTGTTATCCTATTTCTATCCCTATGCACCATCAAAAGATTATAATAAACAGGGGTGGAATAGGCAGCTATTCAAGAAAACACCACACCGTCAGCGGGGTTTTAGAAAAGTGGGACCATGGGATATGCCAGGCTTAATGGGGCCACCACCTTTGATGGGTTATCCTGCTTACGTAAATGCCCAGGACCCCCATACTCACATGCGAAGGTCGGAGGTGCTCTATCCCAGATATCAGGTATCAGATTATCAATACCCCCCTATAAACAGTCAATACCCACCATACCCCGAGCCCAACCTCCTGCAAGGGAGACCATGGAACAACAGAGAGCTCCACCCTTCTATCTATAACCTACCTATCCAAAATCGTTTCCAGATTTTTAACGATCTGGACGGAGTAGATTGACAACAAGCTCAGACACCTCAAGAAAATCTGGTTGGGAATAAGCTCCTTTCTCCAGTTTTTCACCCCTCTATTAAGGAGATAGTTCCCCTTAAAAGCATTGAGACTTTGTGCGGGTTTCCCCAAGATCTGTCAACCTTACAAAAGGCCCCTAATGCTGACAGTTTGTTACCATGTAACAGTAATACCCTGGATCAGATGCAATCTCCCATAGTTGATATCAATAAAAGGGGTGGGGAACAGGTAGGAGAAGGCCTGACCCAGAAAGAGAATGATCTATGTGCATTGTTGTTTTGGAACATAGCAGGGTTCAGGCAAAAAATCACAAATCCAGCCTGGGAGTTAGTAATAAACGGTCAGGATATAGTGGCTTTGCAAGAAACTTGGATACAGGAATCAATCCATGTAAGTGGTTATAGAACCTTCTTTACACCAGCTGTTGGAGGTCATTTTGGAAGAGCTAAGGGTGGGTTGACAACGCTTGTCTCAAATCGACTTAAGATTAAACAAGCTCATTGCCATTTAAATTCCTGTTATTTCCAAATTATAACTTTACGGAATTATAAGGGAGCTGTGGTGTTAATTATTAATTTCTATAACAATGTCCCGAGAGATGATATTCTGGTCGTAATGAAGCAGCTTAAAGATGAAATTCAGTTAGAGGTAGACAGAAATGAAAGGGAGCTGATAATCATATGGGGGGGGGATTTTAATTGTTCATTATGTACTAAAGGGAATCAGGGCCTATGTGGCCTAATGACAGAGAGAGATATGCACTTGACACATTTTGATCATACCCTGATGGGGGACTTATTTAATGAATTATTATTCATGTTTGATTTGGGGTTTGCCAATGAATCTGCCCTAGAACCCTCACCCTTCGTTCCGACTTTTGTTGGTAGAGGTTCAGCGACAACTATTGATTTTATTATTACTTCCGGTAATCTTAATCATAGACTCTTGGGGGTTACGAATATCCAATTACCCATAAGTGACCACCTCCCGCAATCTCTTAAGGTAGCAGATTTGTTCCCAGACCCATCGACGGCCGCGCCTCTAGTTGAGACAGCGGTTGATGTTGTCCTTGGGAGACAAAATGGGTACACACTTAAATGGAATAAAATAATCCCCATAACCTTTTTTGAGAAACTCTGGGAGGTGTGCTCAAATAGTTTTATGATTTGCCTAAGCGACAACACCACTAATGATCAAATTATTGAGCACTTTGGAATAATAGCTGCAAAGATAAAAAGTAGCCTAAGGGTGGAGGCAAGACGCAGAGGCAAGGGGCCCAAGAGCTGGTTTAATACTGCATGTACAAGGCAGTCCACAGATGCCCTAGGGATAAAAATGAAATAAGAGAGTGTAGGAATATATATACTCAGGCCCTGAAAGTAAGGAAAACCGCGCTGAATAAGGAGGCATTAGATTCCCTTTGTGAGGCCTCGCAATCTAAAGATTCCGCTGCATTTTGGAAAGCAATTAACACCCCTTTCCCTTATGAAACCCATACGGCGCGAATCGAGATTGCAATAGACGAGGACAAATGGGTAGACCATTTTTCAAATCTTTACAAGGCACAGGAAGACATCCATGGTGGGGGTCTTAACTCTAGCCTGGATGCACAACAGAGTTATAACCTGGTTACAACAATTGATGAAGTGCTTTTAGCCCTGGGATCTACTAAATGCGGTAAGGCTGCCGGACCTGATGGGATTCCGGCAGACCTATTTAAAGCTAATGCGGAAATTTGGGGGCCAATGTTAGTACAACTTTTTAATGCAGCTCTCTCATTGGGCCTGAAAGAATCCTGGTTCACCTCAGTCATTGTCCCGATCTACAAGAAGGGGGATAGAAACAGCTGTGCTTGTTACAGGCCAATCTCCCTTCTTGATTCCTCAGTAAAAATTTTAGGACGCGTTGTGTTGGCAAGACTCCAAAGCTGGGCAGAGGAAAATTATATTATTAGTGATTTGCAATTTGGTTTTCAAAAAGGGATCGGCACAATTGAGCAAGGGTTAAATCTAATGCTTTTGCAGCATAAATATATAAGGATAAAATGTGAACGCTTGTATTTTACTTTTGTCGATCTTTCATCAGCGTTCGACTGTGTATCACACTCTAAATTGTGGGATATAATGAAAGGTTTGGGAGTGGATAATAACATTATCTGCTTTTTGAGGGAACTTTATAGTGGAGCCACAGCCTCTGTTCGTTATGGCAGGGGAGGAGAATGCTCCAGACAATTTAGTGTAGGTCGCGGAGTGCGGCAAGGTTGCGTATTGGCACCTTTTTTATTCCTTCTTTATATTAATGGGCTCGAGCGTCACCTGCTGCAAGAGTGTAGGGATATGCCCAGGGTGGGGAGGAGGGAAATCCCTGCGCTCATGTATGCGGATGACGCAGTACTCATGGCACGCACTCCTCGCGCCCTTCAAAAACTAGTAGTCAGCTTTGAGAAATTCATGCTGAACCTGGACCTACTAGTAAACTGCAGCAAGACTTTTACAATGAATTGTGGCCTAAAACCAGGTAAATTAATGAAGCGTATCTTCTTAAATAAAGTTCCGTTAGATAACACCCCAACCTTTTCTTATTTGGGCATTTTATTCCATGAGTCAGGTTCCTGGACAAGCGCTATTAAGGCTAGAACTCTTTTATTTATGAAAACGATCATGGCTTTACAGAATTTTGTTAGAAAACTGGGCAGGAAGCCGATAAAAGAAATGTTAACCATCTATAAAGCTACATGCTTGTCTGTGGCTATGTATGGCTCAGGTTTGTGGGGATATGCAAATGTTGATCAAATCCAGCTGGTAGAGAATAAATTTCTGAGGGGAGTTCTAGCAGTCCCACAGTGTGCTGCCACATTTAATTGTCACGCTGAACTTGGCCAACCTTACATAACGGACATTATCAGGATTCAACCTATCCTACTGTGGCATAGGGTATGGACTACTAATGAATGCGTTATGAACCGGGCCCTGCTACGTGACATCCTCAGTTTGGACCATGCGGACAGAATGGAATGGCTGGGCTATGTAAAGCACTTTCTGACCGAGATTGGACTACACTCATATTTCTCGGACCCAACCTCAATGGACACTATTCCCAGGAAGACCCTAAAAAATATCTGCCTGGACCACCTGCTGGATAAGAGGAAGAGAGTGGAAATCTTGAAATCTACAGTACACTCTTATCTTCCTACCCTCTCCGAGACTAATACTGTACAGCCATATTTATCCCTGTCCATGACTAACTATGATCGTTTTCTTTTAACTCGTTTTAGATTTTGTATATTTTTTAGATTAGTGTCTTTTCCATGTATGAACTCATGGAACCACATTCTGCCCACCTGTTTGTGTGATGGTACGTCACAACAATCTGACATACATATCCTATTCTTCTGTAAATTTTATACTGCTATACGTAGGAAAATCATAGTCCCTTTTTTAAAAAACATGAACTTAACCAGATGTCGCCCAGCTTTTTTAGAAGTACAGAAAATGGACACAATTTTAACTGTTACTGTGATTTTAAAGTATTTAAAAAGTGTTTTTAAATTTAGGAAACAAATTCAAATTGAAATATCTTAGACTCCCTATCGCTCTACCTCACTGTACTATTAATCATGAGAAGTAATTATTTTAACTACTGTAATCATTGTATTTTGTTTTATGTCTGTTACTTTTATGGTTATCTGCATTTTAACCGAATAAAGTTTATTGAACTGAACTGAACACTGATAGTCAATATGGTAACGGGGCTGTGCATGACTTTGGCCAGGTTTGTATGCAAAGGGAGTTCATGATTTCTTCAGGAACTCCTAATAAAAATTGACATTTTGTAAAAGAGTTACTTGAAGCAGTTCAGTTGCCAAAAGAAGTACCTGTGGTCAAATGCGCTGCTCACCAATCTGGAAATGACAAGGTGACAGCCGGTAATCGTTATGCTGATCAGGTGGCCCAACATTGTACCAAATACAAAATGGCAGTTAATAAGAAAATTGATGCATGTGGATTCAGCTGCCAACTGATACTGCTAGGGGGTGTAAGAACACGGGGGGAAGTCAGAAATCTCCAAAATGAAGCAGAACCCAAAGAAAAGGAAGAATGGGAGAAAATAGGTTGTCAGAAAAGAGCTGAAGATGGTGTGATAATTTACTAAAATTAGAGACCAATATTTTAACTGACTGTATGCTTGCACCCATGGCCAGGGTGTACCACGGACACACACACATAGGCAGCGATGCAATGATAAGACTGTTTACACAGGATTGGTTTAGCCCAAGGTTCAGAAATGTAGCAGAGAGTCTTTGCCAGAGATGCTTAATTTGTCAAAAAATGAACCCTGGTAGGAAAACTGTGGTTTGCCCAGGGAAAATTGGAAAAGCTGACGGTCCATTCATAAGACTCCAGCTTGATTTTATTCAGTTACCTGCTTGTCGAGGATTAAAATATGTCCTTGTCATTGTTTGCCTATTTTCCAAATGGGTCGAAGCGTACCCGACCAGAGCGAATGACAGCTTAAAAGTAGCCAAACTCCTTTTAAGAGAGCTCATTATTAGGTTCAGTTTTACAGTAACGATTGAATCAGACCGAGGGTCACATTTTAATACTGAAATAATTCGATTGATTTGTGAAGAATTCAAAATTAAGCAAAAGCTGGACTGTGCATACCGCCCAGAGGCTTCTGGAGTGGTAGAACAACTAAATGGCACAATAAAATCAAGATTGGGAAAGATGTGTGTATCTACCCGATTGGATTGGCCTGATGCTTTACCCCTTGTCCTGATGGGACTCAGAAGCATACCAGACAAGAAAACAGGCCTGAGTCCCCATATATACTCATGGAAAGGACAATGAGGGAGGCATGTGTACCAGGACACAAGCTGTTAAATATATCTGATGATTTGGTTTTGGATAATTGTAAAGAGTTGGCTGACCAACTGTGTTCTATCTCTCACCAGGTTGGGGAAGACACTGTGGCCAGTCAATCAACTCCAGCACATGATTTGAATCCAAGTGATTGGGTAGTGATAAAAGAGCATACCCGAGAGTCATGCCTAGCACCACAGTGGGGAAAACCACATCAAGTAATATTGGTTACCACCACAGCTGTAAAGTGCAAAGGAATTCCAAACTGGATTCATGCCAGCCATACTAAAAGAGTAACTGAACCTGACGAAGTAGAGGCTGAAGGTTGTGCAGCTGAAGCGTCTCAAGTGATAGATCTTGAGGTAGCTGATGAAGAACAACCGAGCACCAGTCAGGATGAATGGATTCCAATAGTCGACATACCTGAAGTAACAATAAGAACAAGAAACCAAACATATTTAGATAGCCAGAGTCATGGTGAGGATGAGTCAAGAATAGAAGAACACACTTAGATCACCGAAACAAAAGCAATTATAAAATTTGAGGAGGACCAGATAAGGAAAGAGCAGTGTACTCAGACAGGTGAAAATGGCAACATCATTCCTCGGTCTGAGCAGGCATAGATAGGTACGAGAGAAAACACTCAGGCAGAAGACAATCAAGAGATTACAAGACCTGAGCAGGACCAGACAGGTACAGAAAGATGTGTTCAGGAAGGAAGTGAACAAAGCCAAAGTCAAAATCAAACCCAACGGAATCCTGAACAAGGTCAGACTAGTATAGGAGAACAGTTCCAGGCAGAAATGACAAAGGTAACAAGCCCTGGACAAGGTCAGATAGAGAGGAATTCTGAAGACGACACAACTCAATGAAAACAAAAGAACATCTAAAAAATCTGAAAGCACAGTGCCAGCCAAGAGAAAAGGTGATGCTTGGCCTAGATTTGTCAAAAGACTGAAATATCACCTTAAGACAATAAATGAAGAACAAGACCAAGTAGATCAAATGTCAAGTCTGTCTGGACTATCCACAGAGAAACCCAGAAGGAGAAGTCCACGCTTGAAAAGACTGAATAATAAATTCAAAGGTTCTGAATGGACATATATAATTCTCGAGGACTTTGAGAATCTGGAAATGAGTGGTGAAAGTGATGAAGAATTAAGTGCTGATCAAATTGATGAAGAAGTGAGACCAACTTGAAATAAATTTGCAGTTATATTTTGTGTGAAAGTTACAAAGAGGGGTTAAATCTCCTTAGTCAGAAATGGCTGATAATGGAGTTACTGGAAACTCGAAAAGAAATTGGATAAAGACATGCTGTATAATATGCATATGTAGTATATTGATAATGCTGATAGCATGGTTAGGACTGATAATAGCAATACCTTATGTGATGGCTGCTATTAAACAGAATGACACTAGTACACATGGAAAGGTAGCTAACCTTAAACAAGACAGGGTAGACTTAGAAGCACCAGATGAGATAGAATTACATTATAGTAAGTAAGTAAGTAATTCTTTATTGTTTGGTTAGTTAAAACCCTTACAATATATAATATTCCACAATATTTAAAACAAGCGTTTAGTGCTACAATAAAAAGAAAAAAAAAAAAAGAAAAAAAGATTAAAATCTGTGTGGCCGAGAATCTGTCGTAAATTTAAGTACACTTGTTTGGAGCACAAGATTGTCTTTAATGACAGAGTTCTTAAGTCAAAATGGAGGTCGGGCCTCTGACAATAGGCCTCGTTTTTTCACAAAACTATCCAGGAATTTAACTGACCTGCAAATCAGTTGTGGATCCGCTGTACATAAAATTTGGACTATCGCAGTCCGGCAGGTGCGTACTCCTTGCTCATTGAACTTATCCTTTAGCCAATGCCGCCGACCTTGATACATGGCCGGGCAGATGCAGACTATATGAATAATGTCTTGTTTGCCTGCTCCACAAAGGTCGCATTCTGTTGTTTCTTGTGGTTTCCATTTTGGCTGGTCCAATCTCGTGGGGAGATTGCCCAGCCTTAAATGGAGAAATTTAAGTTTGATGAACAATGAGAATGCAATGTCTAGGCAAGCTGCTGGTGTGGGCTTTATGTACGATTTGATAGTCATCAAAGTGTGGGTTCGGGCGCTGAAAGTTATTTTGTCGTTGAGGAACGAATGTTTCTTAGCGATCCTCTTAACCACCTGATTAAATGAAGAAACCGGCAAATTTGTTTACCACAATGTTCCCAGCTCAGTTTATCTAGTGAGAGTTTGAGGTAATTTGCATACTCAGAGTTCAGGCTTGTGTAGATTGCTTCCCACAATGCCCCATTTATTTTGTTCTCCTTATTCCTCAAAACGTTGCACCAGAATTTGATGTCCTCATATTTTTTCAGTATTACTTGGGATTGTAATCCGAATTCAAGTCTTACTTGCGCTGGTGAGGAACTGTTCGGTAAGAAAAAAACCTGTTTACAGACTTTGGTTTGTATTTTGTCTACGAGAGTTGCGCTTTTCCCATGGTGTAGTACACTCCTGTGTGCTATTGTGGGTAATAATTTTGCTTTCATTGCGGTTAGCAAGGGGAGACAGGAGGACCTTTTAGCTCAGTCGCCAAGCTAGTGAAGGCATGCAGTAAGGTGGACCCCTTTTTTTCCATGTCCTTAAAGTGCACTTGGAAGTTAAGGCGCTTGTCTAGATGTACCCCCAAGTATTTATAGCTATTTACTGCTTCCAGCTGGTCATTGTTTATTCGGAAGGTTGGTGGAGTTTTATGTTGTCGCATTATGAGCATTATCTCTGTTTTCCTGATGTTTATTGTTAGCACGTTCTTTTTTGTGTAATCGGTCATGTCATGCAACAGGCGTTGAAGGACAATTCTTGTCTGGCTCAGCAATACCACGTCATCCGCATATGATAAATGTGTTACACGGAGATTACCTAACTGGGGAGGATGTGCATTGACCTTGTCTAAGCTTTCTGCCAGGTCACCCATAAATAGATTAAATAAGTGCGGGCCAAGACACAGCCTTGCTTTAGGCCATCAACAGTATTGATCTTCCGGGTCAAACGATGCCCATTGTCGATTTTTACCTGCATCCAGGTGTCAGTGTACAGGTCAATGATGGGCAAAAAAATTGAGTCCGGTAGGCCCTGATGTTTTAGTTTTGTCCATAGCATTTGCCTGCTGACACGGTCAAAGGCCACCTTATAGTCCACAAAACAGGTGTAAAGCTCCTGGCAGTTCTGTAGGGTTTTCTCTGCGATCAGGCATAGGGCCATAGCATTCGACATTGTTCCCATGCCACAGCGAAACCCAGTCTGATTCAGTGGTATTTTGTTATTCATTTCTGACCATTGAGCCAGGTCGGCTAATATCATTGACGCATAGTATTTAGCTTCGGCGTCAATGAGGGCAATCAGACGGTAGTTATTTGGGTCTTTACGGTCTCCGCATTTTGAAGATTGGGGTTATGATCGCCCCCCTCCAGCTCTCTGGGATACCACCCGTGTTGCTTACTGTTCGGAACAATGAGTTGAATTTGCTAGCCCAATACTGTGGGTCCTCCTTATAAATAGCTTGCAGAACGCCGTTTGGACCTGGGGCGCTGTGTTGCCTACTTTTCTTAATTATTTTTAATGTGCTTTGTTCATAATCTTGCCTGGAGCATGGTACCTTGCTTTCTTTGACTTTTATCCTATTCCCTTGATGGACTTGGGCGATGTCTTTCCGCTCTGAATTGTCTGTTACTTTGCTTGCCAAAGTTGTTGTTGTGTTCAAATTATTTGTTGAAAATATGTCCGTTATGTGTTGGGTCCAATCCGATTCAGTTATGCGGGTCATACTTATTGGTTGAGCTGTCCGATTCACAGAGTTAACTTGTAAACAGAAGGCCCTTGAGTCAGCTCTTTATATTATGCAGTAGTTTAGACCAGAACTCATTTACAAGGTTTTGTTTTTCAGTCCATATTAATTTCTTATATTGTTTCCTGGCCTTACGTACTGCTTCCCAGATGCTGGAATTTTGGGTTTGACCATGTGCTCGATGCGTTAGTTTTTTCAAGTGCCTCCTTAATGTTAGTGATGATCTATTGAATCTGATGTTGAATTTGAGAGGAGTTCTTGTTTTGTTATTTGAATTGGTCCTCGGGAGTTGCTTCAAATAATTACTCTAAATTTCTGGGCACAGAACGTTCTCTGTAAGGAGCGCTTGTAGTAAGTTCTTAGCATCATTAGCTATTTGAGGGAGGGATTCGCTCGTCCACTTAAGCCGCTTCAGGTTAATGGTTGTGATATTGCCTGTTAACATGGGCGCTGGTGCGTGTTTAGTTATGTCCATCCTAATCTCAAAGTGTTGCATTGAGTGGTCGCTGTCCAAGGAACAGATTATGTGGAAGTCTTGAACTTGCCTTAGCAGGGGTAATGTGACTAATGTGTAGTCCAGGATGGAGCTTGCGTTGTGGCCTGTATAGGCCATGAAGGGAGGGTTGTCTTGGTTGGGTTACCTTATAGTAAAAATAGAAATGAGATGGATTTAAATGTATTTGCTAGTCTGTAAGTACATTATGTAGAAACTATGGAAGTTAGTGATTGCTACGTCTGTATGAAATTACCAACATCAGTAGCAGACGGAGTAACATATCATCATTTATCACTAACATATGGTATTTCATGTAGTATTTTAGCTAGTTTATTTGACAGAACTGGAAAGTTACAATATTATTATTCTCATACAGATGTGATTTTTTCTGAAATCCCTATACGCAGAAACATGAACCCTGTCCTTAGTAGTAGACACTCACAGTTTATGGGTGAATTATTTCTAAAAATGAAAACAATAGATTAGCTGAAGCATATAAAGACAATTTAACATGTAAGTTACACGACAGGACTTCCATAAAAGGGGCTACTGAACCGAAGCCTCAGATTCCTAAGTGGGCTGAAAGGGGAGAATTTATTACAACTGGCAAGACTCATGCTGCTATGTGTCTGGATTTTTAAAAGAAGGGTAAAATCTGTCTCGATAGTTTGAAAACAGAGTATAACAATGTATTCATTGGTTCCAGTGAATGTGAACACAAGTTCCTGATAATTGGGGGTTGGGGACTAAAAGGGGGAACTGATCCAGTATTTCCTGGTTTTAAATATATTTGTGGGAACAACGCCTATTTTAAGCTACCTGATCATTGGTATGGGAGTTGCTATTTTGGAATAGTATTCCCTAAGGTATTCCATGTAAAGAGAATCACTGGAAGCAATGAAGACAATTATGAACTAACAAGACATAAAAGAGCTACTTTTTCAGAAATTGTGAGAGTAATTCTGAATACACAAAGAATTTGTAAATTGTCGATGGTATTACCTAAAGTGCTATATCTTTATCGATGTTTACCATTAGAGATTACCTGCGCACTCATTTCACAACTGCAAGCAATCTGTATGAGGTTCATGTGGTCTCAGGGGAAAGAGCGATGGGCTAAGAAATATATGGTGCTGCCCAGGGCAGTGGGTGGCTGGGCAGTCCCTGATTTTCTTTTGTATTATTATGTATGTATGCTGCAGCGAATGAATATCTTATTAACTGGTCAGGGACCTGTCGAGCCAGCACTGCAACCTTCTATATATTCTTTACTTTTAGGGGCTGAAGCTAGGAATCGGCTCTTTATCGACATAGACTGAAATTATTACAAGTGCACAAGGTTTAAGGTGATTGCTGATGCGTATAAGGCATGGAAAGCAATAAGGAGGCAATATAATATTGGAAGCGTGTCGATCTATACCCCATTAACTGCACCGATCCTGCACCCCAGTATTTGCTGGGATCGCATAGTTGTTAACTGGCGCTTAAGAGGCTTAATAACAGTTGGAGATTTCTATAATACAGATGGGTTAAAATCTTTTTCCCAATTGAAGGAACAATATCAGTTGTTTACTACGCACTTTTTTAAGTATCTGCAGTTGCGTGAATATCTTACTAAATTGAACATAGTGAACGTGGCTAATCCTCTTATTGAGGCAAATAAAAAACGCGCACGCATCGGGGCACTGTATAAAATAATTATAGAGGCAATGCCCAATGATTTGGAATCACACCGAATAAAATGGGAAGAAAGATTAAGGAACCCTGAAATACCGTTGGAGCTCTCGATTGAACTGGCTGGCTGGTTATTTATGTCCGCCAACTTGAAGACACAATATTATAAGACTTTGTTTTATCTTTATCGTACGCCTGATAAAATTGCAAAGTGGGGGGGAGACCCAGATGGAAAGTGTTTTAGATGTAATACTTTACATGCTGATGTAGTGCATATCTTTGGTACTTGCAGGAAATTATTAGAATTGTTCAGACACACAAACGGGTTTCTATCCGAGATTCTGGGTGTTCCTATACAACTTTCAACAAGTCAGATTTTGTTGGGTATAGATACAGGTGGATTGCGTACAGATCAGGGTAATGAAGTTTGTTATTTGATATTCATTGCATCAGCAGTGCTAAGGTTGTGCATTGCCTCAGCGTGGCTACAAACTAAGGCCCCTTCATTTGATGTGTGGAGAACTCATTTTCTCTTTATCTATAATATGGAATGCAATCTGTATATTTTGAAGGGGAGGCGGAAAAAGGCACTGGGGAAGGCAATATGGGGCGCTGTTAGGGCATATATGGACATATAAGATTGCAAGGTTAAGCTATCTAGTGTACCTACATGGCTTCTGCTCTTTTTTTTGTTTTCTGTTTTTTCTTTTTCCTTTATTATCATCTAAGGAAAATTTTATATAAATTGATCAGTCATATATCTGCTTGTGACTTGGTAGGATTTAATGTAGGTGACTTGACGCTGGTATTGTGACTTGATCTTGTCAATGCAAGCAATGAATGATATAAGGGAATGGTCTATTTTTCAGTAGCATAAGTTGTCCTCTAGTCTCAAACATCTTGTATATATCTGTAATCTCTATGATCTGATCCTGCATTGTATAACCCATTATAATCGAAGGTTTGGTTATTTTTGTACCTGTGGTCTCTATCTAATAAAGAAATTAAATTTAAAAAAAATAAAAAAAAGAATTTGTAAATTGTCTACAGTGGCATCAGCAGTGCTAAGGTTGTGCATTGCCTCAGCTTGGCTACAAACTAAGGCCCCTTCATTTGATGTGTGGAGAACTCGTTTTCTCTTTATCTATAATATGGAATGCAATCTGTATATTTTGAAGGGGAGGCGGAAAAAGGCACTGGGGAAGGCAATATGGGGCGCTGTTAGGGCATATATGGACATATAAGATTGCAAGGTTAAGCTATCTAGTGTACCTACATGGCTTCTGTTCTTTTTTTTGTTTTCTGTTTTTTCTTTTTCCTTTATTATCATCTAAGGAAAATTTAATATAAATTGATCAGTCATATATCTGCTTGTGACTTGGTAGGATTTAATGTAGGTGACTTGACGCTGGTATTGTGACTTGATCTTGTCAATGCAAGCAATGAATAATATAAGGGAATGGTCTATTTTTCAGTAGCATAAGTTGTCCTCTAGTCTCAAACATCTTGTATATATCTGTAATCTCTATGATCTGATCCTGCATTGTATAACCCATTATAATCGAAGGTTTGGTTATTTTAGTACCTGTGGTCTCTATCTAATAAAGAAATTAAATTAAAAAAATTTTTTTAAAAGAATTTGTAAATTGTCTACAGTGGTGGATCGCTTATCTACTGACACTGCTGGTTGATTCTTATTGATCAATACTGAATTAGTTGCAATAAGATCAATGGTTTTACAAAATCAACATGCTCTTGATATATTATTGACAAAAGAGAGCAGAATCCGTAGAATGTTGAAGGTGCAACATTGTTGCACTTACATACTTGATAAAAGTATTGAAATTGGAAGGTATGTCAGAAATATTACTCATTTAGAAGAAGAATTGAAACCACTGGAGGTTGATAGTGCATGGAAGAGACTAACTTATGATCTCTTCTCTGTGGGTAGTTGGTTTTCTAATGAAGGGAAAAGTATTGTAGGTAAAGTACTGATGCAAATTAGGGTAATATCACTACTGATCTGGTGCAAATGCTGCACATACAGAAAGTGGTATGTATATGAGAGAAGAAAGAAACATAAATATGATGAAATTATACTTGAGGAAATGAAAGGGGATATTTACAAAAGAATAAAGGGTTTTCAGAAGAATAGAGATAAAGAAAATCCTAAAGCAATAGAAGAAATTGAATTGGGAGAATGCTAACGTTGGCATCTGGTTCCATAATTTGTGATGGTCTAGAACACCATCAAAGAGGGGATTGATGGAGCAAGGTTTCACATGTACAGAAACTTGCTCGGATTTAATCCTCTTGAAATAAGATGTAACAAACTAACCAACATGTTTTGTTAATACTAAAACCGCACAAACACGATATTTCTAGTAAGTAGGGGAAGCTTGCATAAGTGTTTTTACAAACAGTAACCCAATGGTCTTTAAATGGAAGCCGAAAACGCAGGAACCTTTCTGCACATGTGTCTGCCACATCTACGCGGTGTGATGAATCTTTCGCTTTTGGTGGGAATTTCTTGCTGCTGCGCACTAGTGCCAAGATGGCCGCTTCATTCTTTACATACTAATGCACATGCTCCTGCTCGAACCAAGACCTGTGTGTTCTGCTTAACCATTAATGTTATAGTTAAAATAAAGTAATGGGGTTAGAGTAGAAATAAGTGGTATACAGTGCATTCATTTATTTTTGTATTCTAATATGTCTTTCTTTGACTTTGTTATTCGAACGTATTTAGGCCTGAAGTATGTCTGAAAACTCCATTTTGAATCTGCTGTACATGCGCACTCGAACACCATGAACCTTGAAGCCAATGGCATTGACAAGCTGCCAAAACCCGTCTTACCCGTGATGTTCCTGGGAAACTGAACATCTGACACCATAAGAGGAAGAAATATGAACTGCATTAAAATACAAAGTATATGATTTGAAACAGATATTGCTGGGTGGAATAAAAGTGCATGGGAAAGTAAATTAAGGGCGAGAACATTGATCAACTATATCAAATGGAAGTGATCTCATCTTAGTATAGTTTTATGACCTCAAATGTGCAACATTGACCCCCTGGCTGCGGGGGGAATTCTGCGCCTGTGTGGCAGATTCCGATCGCGGGTGTGGTCATGTAGGCTCCCGGCCATAATCAGCACACGCCCACCGTAAATCCTGATGGCCGGGAGCCGTCATCAGCGCCGAAGGGATTAAGGGAGTGGTACACACACTGAAATAGTATAACTAAGGTAGGCTTAGTCAGTTAGATTGTCCGACTTGTCAGAAACATGTCACTGACTCAACGTATGCTGAAGGAGAATTGAGAACAGAGTGCTGGTCGAGCACGCTGACAGAAGAAGACAGAGGAAGTGTCGGGGTCCGAGAATAGCCCTAGAGAGGGGTATGACGCTGGAGTTGCACTTACCAGTGGTTACCTGTCCTGTTCTGCACCTGTCCTGTCCAGTTGGCACCTGATTATTCAGGAGCCTTTCTCTTGTCCCAGCCTATGGACAGGGTTGGTCATCGCACCATTCCAGGTAAATACAATCTTTATGGTATGTCCTTGTGCCGTTTCCCCTTCTCACCCTTCCCAGGTGCCAATGTTACAAGGCATCTTCTTAAAATCCTGGAAGATTTATGTTTTAATAGTTATTTTCTTACTTGCAAAGTTTCTGAATGCTCTCTTGTGGCCTCTGACTCATAAAATATTGCATATATAAAGTGTTTAAACTTCTACCGAGTCTGTGGGTATTTCCATGAAGGTAAATGTTAAAAGGCTACCTATTATTCTAACTCCTTGATCCTTAGATTAGGACTTAAAGCATTAGTGACAAGGATTTGGTAAGTTATGGTACAGGTGTAAGTCCTAAGGTAAAATAAAATTCTGATAGGCAGGAAGTTAAATTTGGATTACCTGTTCAAAGTGTGAATGTTATGGGCCCAGGTGGGTATGATTAACTGGACTGGTAATCCTGTGCCATCACTAGCAGTGCAAGATTCCCTTGGGGATGGCGAACGTAAAGAATAATATTGTACGCATGCAGTGACATAAAGGAAAGCCCGCTTTGAACTACAGCCCCCTGTGCATATGCTATACTTGCAATCATCGAACCAATGGATCAAGTGCTATTATGACCCTGAAAGTTGACGGAACAGGGGGAAAGACGATAAGCCTATGGAGAATCTTGATTCCAAGATGCAGAGAATAGGTTTAGCTCCTCTTACTCCAGGCAAGGAGCAGCGGGCCGCAGGCCAGCACAGCAAAGCCAGTAGCAAAGTGGAAGACCCTCATACAGCGCTGGCTGTACCAGAGGACCAAATGGACCAGAGGACCAAATGGGACCATGGGAATTAGGGCGAGGATCCCCATTTGGATGCTCCTCCTAAAAAATGGGACGATCAAAGGGGTACATTGCTAACAAAAAGAAGTCTATGGGAAATTGAAGCCTCTGTACAACCAGCCAGAGGGGAGTCTTCTCCCTGTGTCTGTTTGAGCCTCACAGGCAGGCTCTTATTGTTCCCACGATGGAGCTGCACAACTTGCAACTCAGTAAAACAATCATGGCCCAGTTTGAGAAGAAAAAGTCTTTCTTTCAAGATAGGATAATCACCTTCCGGGGAAAATACCCTCAAAGATCCTGTCTAGTGTCTCAGGAAGTGTACCCGTTTTCTTCACTTTAATCTAACAGGCACCAAAGGGCACAGCACCTGTCCTTCCCTAACTCCTGTATTGCTCTGCTGGCGCACTGCTTTTTGTTGGGGCCACAGATTGTACCCGGTGTGCCCAGGTATCTCTTGATCAACAAACAAAGCTGCAGACTTGCATTCACTTTGGGACCAGGATTCAGAAGCCTGAAGCAACCCTTGTTTTAAAGGGGGTCACCTCAAGCAAAAGCCTCTTTGCCGTTCTGACCGGTCTGTGACTCTCCGCTGGGCATGAAAAATGGATACACAACTTCTGCTTTTTGATTTGTGACCCCGTCTTTCTCCCAAGACACTTCACATCCCAGTGCTTCAGGCCTTCTACCTTCACTGAGGTTCTACTTGCCAGCAACGCCTGTGCTGGTTCCCTTCACCTTGGCTTCAAGCTGGACTGGTGCTGACTCCCCAGGCTGGATCTGATGTCTGGGCCCCTCTGGCAATGGTTGTAAGGCAGCAAATATCTAGTGGTGGACAGAACAAAAGGTCTTTAGACAAGGCATACAAATAATCTATCAACAGAGAGGATAGTCCCAGAATACGTCCTTAGCCTTGGGGTGCCCCAAACATTAGCAAGGTACCCAACAACCACCATCTATCTGAGAGTAAAAAACAACAGCCTAGACCTATTGGCAAGTATAAAAGGAACTCTTTGGTGAACTGACAAGAGTATTACGTTGCATTATTTAATGTGATACTCCCAATCCCAAACAGCCAAAGAAGTCTGTGTTCATTTACTAAATTCTGAGGAAAAAAAGAAAAATAATACAGACATACTCTAAATCCTTACATTTGTGTATTCCTATATTATTCATCTGAAGAACCTCAAGAAAAAAAAAGAAATGTTCTTCACTTTTACTCATAGACCGTGCGTTACTTGTACAGGGCTGCAGACACTTCTAAAATTATTTTTCTTAATAAAAGCACCTACATTGTACGCTTAGGACCATGCTCTCATGTTATAGGTGCAGCAGGAAAATCTAAAACTGCTACTTTACCAGGGATTCTTATTACATAAAGAACTAAAAAAAACTCAACATAGTGGGTACATAAATTTCTCCAGCAGAAAATGTTGTGACAAACAAACTTCTATAAAACAATATTTTTCTTCAACAATGCTTAGTGAGAATAACATGTGCGTCTTAACTGCATTATACTTTTCAGATCCAGACTATGCAACATAATTTTTAACAAAAAAAAAACTAATAAGGGCTGTCAGCTTATTTATACAGATTTGCTAATAAAAAGACTAGCAATGCCCTTGCAAAACTTTATGTAGCATGAGAATAACATATAGTTCCCCTTAAAGGTCAAATAAGGGAACAGCAATCTAGACTACTCATCCTTTAATAATTTCATTAGACAGGATGGGCAGTAACATGACATATCTTTTGTATTCCTTTTATTAAATCTAACAATTTTAAAACAGTATTACTGAATAGCCAATTAAATGTCTCATGGCCATTTCCTAGACAGCTTAGACAGGCTCAAAAGAGAGTGAGAAATAGCGGGAGAAAACATAAATTTGCTCACCCTTAATTTGCCCAGGAGCTAACCTCCTTTCCCCCATTTCGACAGTAAGGAACGTGAAACAGAAGACCTTCTGCCTGCACCTTCTATCCCTATTTGTGGCAACTAGGCACAAACAAACTTGTAGGAGGTATCTTAAAAAGTGGCCATTGTCTTTTTCAGCTTAACACAAGCATATTGAGCTAACTTAGAAAGCATTAACAACCAATTTCAAATTTCTTCAGCAATTGTAATAGTTTAACATGAGGGTGAATTAATGCAAATGTAATCCCCTTGACTCCTTATCTCAGCCCTTGCACATTAATCTTTAGGCTAAAACCATTAGTGCTATATACATGGCAGCGCTATTCTCTGCATATGACCTACAAATGCTGCTATCCCTTGATAATGTTATTCAATAGGATACACTCCACCTGCATATCTCTTACACTTGTAATATATCACAAGAAAACAATGATATCCCCATGTGCTTCTAACAGAATGTGCAATAATTCCTTTAGCTAATGTAACCTAAAACATTACTTATAGTGCTTTACCCTACTGTGTGAGAATCAGGATATTTAATTAATACAAAGAAATCAGTTGATTAAACTACTCTTCAGCATAACAAGCTTTCATCGTGTAATGTGGAAATCACACAGTGTGGCTCCCTGCGTGGGAATTGCACGTTCAGTGGGATTGGTCAGTTCTAAAAACAAACCTTGGCCTTTGACCCTTAAAACTGTTGTCCCATGTCTGAGAAAAGGCTATACTATGCGGTCTTTCCAAAGCAACTCTGAAGACTCACAGCTGAAAGGCAGTCCTGTTCTGGCTGTTTGCCAATAATTTTATGGTGGGATAACAACTTCTGCCGGTTTCTTTTTACTTATTTTCATTTGTGTGCAGTGTGTGGTGTGCTTTTCTAGCAGTATAGAGGTCAGCTGCTTGTTCTATACTTGCATATATGCATTACTGAAGCCTGAGATCAGTTTGAAAACTTCACTGAGTGGCAGAACTGCGTTTAAAAAGTACATTTTGCCAAAATTCAACTTTTGTAGTAGGGGCACTTAATAATTGATAACCTACAATGTTTTGGCATATTTGAAACCCCCGTGGTCCCCCCTAGATATTCAAGGGATGGGGGATCAGAAATGTATAAGGTACACCCTTATAAAATGAGTTTTGCACGCCTGGGTAAAGTGAAATTTCAAATTTTATTCCTCACATTATAGTAAAATGCTGCTAGAATTTCAACTGTGATGCTAGGTATCATATATTAATCACAGTAGGATTATTAGATATTATAAGGATCAAAAACGATTTTAGTGCAATTATTATTATTAAAAAAAAGTATTTTTTTTAAATAATGATCACCAACCCTTTTGATGGTTCCACATATGAAAATCAAGCCTCATTTCCTGTCACCTTTAAATGCATTTACTTATAACACTTAGAACGGAAGCCTTACTGAAACATGAACATTCTGCTCCACTTTTTAAAGGACAGTTATTATTTAACATCAGAACCACAGATGTGCTTATGTAAAAAGGCAACAAGAAAGACAATCCCTACTTTCAATCTTTTCTATATTATCCAAAATAATGAAACTGTATTTTTTAACTTTTAAATTCAGCAGTCTTTAATGCACGCCTTTATACCAGGTTTGCACTAACTTAAGATCTAGTTGACCCAACATTTTTCCTGTGAGGCTTGGGACCAGAAATAGCCATGTGTTTTTGACTCAGCTGTACTCTGACCATCAGGAGTCAATTTCCAAGCATGTCTTAGGAGAAAACACTTTGCTGCATTGTAATGTCCTGAAAAAGTTTAATCTAAGTTTGTTGTTTCAGATAGCTTCTTCTCAATGAGACAGCCTAAACACAGCTGTTTGAAAGCTCTTTTTTTAGTGCTGAAATGTAAGCACAATCACAGTCTATTTAAAAGTCAGACATTTCAAGCCAGTCAAATTCTATTGTTTTGTAATGTGGTGTTTATTTCAGCAACAACCAATTCACTTAGCTGATGTGAATGCCTTTTAATGTCTAATACAATGTATCTGAGGAAAATGCTGTAACATTTTGTATTTTAGTCCTAGTTATGAGGCCTATTTTATTTCTATTGAATGTTCATTCTAGATTATCTTTAGCATTGTGGCACTTTGCACACATGTATAGTTTCTTAAATTCCAGCACCTTGAGCCCCTCACAGGTATGTAGTGCGCTTTATAAATGTCTTGATTGATTGATTGATTGAGATTGCTCTTTCAATTTTATTAGTAGAGTGCAGCTATTTTAGCATAGGTTACATAATTCATTTCTGTAATTTTTTGTGTGTAATTCTTTAAGTGACATTTGCATAACAAAATGATGACAAAAAACAAATTGAGCTCATTCCAGACATTTTCAGAAGGGGGTCATACACTCAGAACACACAACACAGCGTTCTTAAGGCTAGCCATTCTTACACAAAGAGCGCAATCCCTACTCACTCACACAAGTATCACCGGTGTCAAACCACAAAACATAGAAATTCAAACACACAATCAACCCACAAATCAACACTTAGGACAAAAACAAATGACAGCCCACAGACTGTACTCAAACCAAACCATTTGTAAATACTAATTGTAAGTCATTTTTACAAGAAAAGCTCTCAAATGTAGTTTAAAAGACTGCACCAAAACAGTCCAACGACTGTTCCATGTTTAACCCCTTCCATGCTCATGACGGAACGGTTCCGTCATGAGCGTAAGTTGGCCTGTGCTTATGACGGAACCGTTCCGTCATGGTTCCATAGGCCCAATGGAACGTTCAGCACCCCAGCAAAATTCGCGCAGCACAGAAGGGGTTAAGAAGCCAAAATACACCAAATTTGCCAGGTTGGCTGGCAGAACACTCAAAAAGCACTCTGCATATCATCACTTATGAATGTTACTAAGTGCGCAGATTAGGATCCTTTTTATGTATATATTTAGTTCCATGGTGTACTTAGTCACTATGGAAGAAATTCCCCTCTAGGGGAATCAGCTGAGTACTTTCTAAATCCATATTGGTACCTCCAAGACAGCAACACTTTCTAAGATGTGTGCTAAAAACAGACTTGCCAAAAATATTATAAGATATACAATATTATACACAAAGTAGCACTTAAATCAAAGTGTGCCGTTCAAGTTCTCATAATTTAAAGAAAAATCTCCTCATTACCTGCCTATACAAATTGCAATTCATATTTTTCCAAATTCCAAAGTCTTTGGCCAAACAAACAAATCAAATGTCAAAGACCTTACCAAGCACAAATCTCCAGACTACCACTACCAAGTTCTGAATAACTTAACAGTTGTTTTAGAATACTCACACCAAATAAGATCTCAGTCAGGAGTGGCTACCTCCTGGAGCGCCAGATCAGGGAAACCAGAAACATATGGGTCTGCAAAGATAAAGAATCTCTGTGTGCAGGGTACCTCCTCAGTAGATTCCTGTCTCTCATCAAGACCACTACCTTCGGTAGCCACTTCTCCGATGAGCCCCGCGTCTGGGCGCCATTTTGTAGAAATAAAAACCTCTTTAGGGGTTCTCTGATACACCTGGTCCTTTAAACCAACAAAGAAGAGATTGCACGGAAGCTGTAATATAAAAACAATGCATTTATTAACCTCACACGAGGGAGACTGCATTACACAGTATCCTCAGGCCACTGTATGAGACAGTCTAACGAGTTATAGTTAAAATGTTATAAATATCTTGCTACAAATAAGAAGTTAAAAACTGGCCCTTGTCGTATTACTATACTGAAAAAGGTGTCAGTGGCAGGAAGGCACCCGGAACTGGTTTGAACAGGGGTCAGTGCCCCCCTGAACATAGAGGGCCCCATTAGTATAGCGGGTGGAAAATCACCCCGACCGCCATGGAGGCGGAAAACAACCGCATGGCGGGACCGCGGATGAACCGGCGGTCAAATCAGGATCAACCGCCAAAAAAGACTGACTGCGGCGGTAGCGGGCTAACAAAAACCGCCCGACGCGGGCGGTAATGACCCAAAACCGACCTCTGCGGTCGGAAAAGCAGCGGAAAAGCTACACCCTGCCGCAAGCATAGCAGAGACACCGCACAGGAAATTAGGATTTCCCCGATGGTTCCGCGGTACGAAGCGCTGTTTCCGACCGCCGCGGTCGCACACTGCAGTGAATTTGAGAGACAGCCGAAGAGCTGCAGCATATGCATCCCAGCGGACGGTACATGAAAAAACATGGCGGACGAAGCCAAAACACCGCAACAATGCCTAACTGAGCACAAATTAAAGTAGCCATGCCCCACAAATACATCAAACACATACCAAGGATAAAACAAATGCAAAAAATAAAAATTACAATTCCCAGGACAACACCCACAATACACCTCACAGCAAAGGCCCAATTTGACACACCCACACAGCTGAGTATAAATACAGTCCCTCTACTGACCACAATCATTTGCAACACTCCAGAAGAGAAGGCCAAATACCACATCTGACAGGAAAGGCAAAACAAAACAACACACACACCACCACCACAACCACAACCACCACCACCAACATCACCACCACCATTACACCAACACCAACAATTCCCCAGCACAAAACACACCTCACACCTCAACACCACACCCACCACACACACACCTGCACCCACACACACTGCAAACACCAACACCATGGCAGCACAAAAAATGCCAAAATTCACAGAGGGTGAGTTGACAGTCATTTTCAATGAGATAGTGAGAGTGGAACTACAACTGTTTGGTAGCCTGCTCCAGCAGACACCATTACGAATTTTGTAGTGCGCCTTGCATCGCAAAATGCAATGCAGTGCGTGCTACGAAATTCGTTTTATTAATTAAATTGTTTACTTACCTGCAATTATCCATATGCCGGTTTTTAGCAACCTCCGCCCTGCCCCTCCCTCTCCCCGCCCTCCTGCCCCACCGTAACTCCCTCCACGAGCCGTCGCTGGTTGTGGACCAGGGTCAACGGACTCGATAATTCTCGCCTCGGTGTCTACTCTAACCAGGGATCACACTCGGCAACTCTGGGCATTAAGCTTGCCTCATCTCTACAACTGCCCCCTACAGACGCCGGGGATGCCTGGTTTCACCTTGGAGATACCCAGACGGGACCATCTCACAGGGAAAGCCAGGACGGGTTCCCCAGCGGTCTTCAGCGCCAGGACACCCCGAGATGGGGTAACAGTGCACTTTACAAGTATCATCATTACATTTTTAATGCAGTAGGGACCACCCTGCGATCCAAGAAGGAGATCATGAAGTGGTGGCATGATCTCAAGAGGGTTGTCAAAGAGAAGATGAGCAAGAACTGGGAGCTGGCGAAATGGACTGGCAGTAGCCCTCCCATCCCACAGAAAACATTCACACCATGGGAGGAGAAGGTGCTTGCCATACTGCATCCTGAGAGTCTCACAGGAGTAGTCGGGGGAACAGAGGCTGGTAAGTACAAACAAATGGCAACCAACACACTGATAAGTACTTCCTAGCACAACCCAAACACCATTGCACTGTTCACACTCACCTAAAAGGTAGGCAGCCATCTTCACTGGGAGGCCTGGACTATCACTCCCACCATGCCCCCTGTCCCACACTCCAGAAGCATGGAAGCCTCCCCCACCCTGGAGCATATGTCGGCCATTGCACTGTCTACCCTCACCTAACAGGAAGGTAGGCATCTTGTATTGGAGGACTGTTTCGGGGTGGCAGGCCTGTATCACTACTCTAAGCATGCCCCTTTTCCCACACCCCAGCAGCATGGAGGCCTCCCCCACCCAGAAGCATGTGTCAGTCATTGCACTGTCCACCCTCAACTAACAGGTAGGCAACCATCCTCACTGGGAGACATGTTTGGGGTGGAAGGCCTGCACTTCCACTCACAGCATGCCCCCTGTCCCACAACCCAGCAGCATGGAAGCCTCCCCACCCAGGAGCATCGGTCAGCCATTGCATTGTTCACCCTCACCTAACAGGTAAGTAGCCATCTTCCCTGTACTGGCTGTTTGGTTGTGGGATGGCTGTACCACGACTCCCACCATGCCCCCTGTCCCACACCCCAGCAGCATAGAGGCCTCCCCCACCCTGGAGCATGTGTCAGCCATTACACTGTCCACCCTCACCTAACAAGTAGGTAGCCATTTTGTATTGGTGGACTGTTTGGGGGTTGGAGGCCTGTATCACTACTCCCAGCATGCCCCCTGTCCCACAACCCAGCAGCATGGAGGCCACCCCCACCCAGGAGCATGTGTCAGCCATTGCACTGTCCACCCTCGTCTAACAGGTAGACAGCCATCTTCACTGGGAGGACTGTTTCGGGACAGGGAGGCCTGCACTATCACTCCCAGCATGCCACCTGCCCCACACCCCAGCAGCATGGAGGCCTCCCAGGAGCATGTGTCAGCCATTGCACTGTACACCTTCACCTAACAGGTAGGTAGCCATCTTGTATTGGAGGTCTGTTTAGGGGTGGGATGCCTGTATCACTACTCCCAGCATGCCCACTGTCCCACACCCCAGCAGCATGGAGGGCTCCAGCACACAGGAGCATGTGTCAGCCATTTCATTGTCCACCCTCACCTAACAGGTAGGTAGCCATCTTGTATTGGAGGACTGTTTGGGGGTGGGAGGCCTGTATCACAACTCCCAGCTGTATCACTTCTCCCAGCATGCCACCTGTCCCCCACCCCAGCAGCATGGAGGCCTCCCCCGCCCAGTGGCATGTGTCAGTCATTGCACTGTCCACCCCCACCTAACAGGTAGGTAGGCATCTTGTATTAGAGGACTGTTTGGGGTGGGAGGCCTGTATCACTACTCCCAGCATGCCCCCTGTCCCACACCCCAGCAGCATGGAGGCCTCCCCCACCCAGGAGCATGTGTCAGCGATTGCACTGTCCACCCTCACCTAACAGGTAGGTAGGCATCTTGTATTGGAGGACTGTTTGGAGGTTGGAGGCCTGCACTACCACTCTAGCATGCCCCCTGTCCCACACCCCAGCAGCATGAAAGCCTCCCCTAACCTGGAGCATGTGTCAGACTTTGCACTGTCCACCCTCACCTAACATGTAGGCAGGCATCGTCATAGGTCTCGCTGTTTCTGGTTGAGAGACCTGCAACACTACACACAGCACCAATTGCATGCAATGCATCCACACAGGACATGTATGATTATTTGATGTTTTCATGCACCATGTAATAACAGCCAGTACTGCATGTAACAATAATAAAAAAGTTGTCTCAATTGTGTAGTGTACAGACAGCAGATGACCTGCAGCTAGCAGAATACTTTCACATTGCCCAACACTGACCATTTCCCATCTAATGCACAGGTGATGAAGATCTTGCTGCTGAGGACAACAACGACCAGCAGAGCCAGTCTCCACCCCCTGTATATGGACTCTCGGATGTTGACTCCCAGGACAGTTTGGACAATGAGCTCCAGGCTGGTCCATCTGGTGTGCCAAAGCCCACCAAGTCCCAGGACCCCATCCTCCCCACCACCACGTCTGCTGCACCAAAAACTGCACAGCAGACCCCTGCAGTCACGGCCTGTGCCTCCAAAGCTGTCACCTTGGACACCACCACCACCATCACCAGCATCCTCCCTGTCCCAGGGGATGACCAGGACACAACACCAACTGTGGAGGGCAGGGAGAGTGTGTGAGAACGCACTGTGGCGAGGCAACAGGTCCGTGGCAGCAGGGCAGGTGGGATGGCTAGGGTCCCCCCAGACCTCAGGAGGTTGGCACACCATCCCTGCATCACTTCACCAGAGTCATTGGTGCATATGAACAGGTCCGGGGACAAAGTGGCCGGTAAGATGAACTTTTACATGAGCTCATCGTGCTGATGAAGTCCATCGACACATGCATTGGTCAAATGGTGGACTCCATGGCCCAGCAAGTGGCATTGCTGAGGGACAGGCCTGCATCACAACCACCACCTACGCCCCCTTCTGTTATGCTGCAGGATGACAGTGCACCATCCTCCCCTGCGCCAACAGAGAGGAACGAGTCCTCAGACGCCGCTGGCCATTCAGCAGGCCCCCCACCACCAAAAAGATCAAGGGGGCGTCCAAAGAAGAGCCTGGGAGTTTCTGGAGGCAAAGCACCAGCCACACGCCAGTCACGGAGCCAGCCCTGATGGCAACCCTCTTCCCCACTGCATTGACTGTTTGGACTGTCCTTCCCCACACTGCCTTGGCAATGGCACTTGTCTGTTGGACTGGGTCACCACATCCATGTGGTGTCTACTCTTTCATCTCATCTACCATGACTGTCAAATCACTGCCCATTCACCACCTTCATGTAGATATTCCCCCACCCCTCAGATGTCCACTTTGCAAATAAAACACCTGACGAACCAGACCTTGTGCTGTACCGTTTTCAGTGCACTATTTACAGTTTTGAACATGTCCATGATGTGTTCATATGATGTACAGTATGTAGGGCAGGATTATTCTGAACCACCTAGGGAGACACAAAGGAAAAACAGTCACTGGTGTTATTGTGGCATCACAGACCTAACACTAAACAAAACATACACATGAGACTACAGGCATAAAAGACTATGTGCAGCAGTTGTTAACAGATAGAGTCCAGCATACGTCCACATATGGAACGTCAATGGTCAATGCCACCATTCCAACACACAGGTGACTCAACATGTGCCTGTCTGTACCATCCGCAAACAGCCCTGCACAACAACAACAACCACAACAGACAATGTACAAGTCATACATATTAACACACCTTCAATGAAGTAGCTGTTGGTGAGCTGTTGACGAATGACAACTCCTTCCTCCTCTCCACTGTCCTCATCACTGGACTCAGGTCCTTGGGCACGGGCGGGCCTTGGTTCCTCTCCATCATCCAGGAGCAGGGGAATCCCCTTGTGAACGGCCATATTGTGCAGCATACAGCATGCCACAACGATCTTGCAGACCTTCCCAGGAAAGTATGCCAGTGGTCCTCCAGTCCTGTCAAGGCAGCGGAATCTTGACTTGAGCAGTCAAAAAGTCCGCTTAATGACACGTCGGGTTCTGCCATGGGCCTCATTGTACCTGACGTCAGCCGGGGTCCTGGGATTTCTCAGTGGACTCAGAAGCCAAGGGCGACTGGGATATTCAGAGTCACCTAGGAATGACAAACACACATGTTGCACAGGCAGAGAGCAGCAGGTCATAAACACAGAGCATGCCATATCACTGGGCATACTCACCCACAATCCAAGCATGATCGGGATGCATGTTAGCCATAATCTGGGGCACCATGCTGTTCCTCATGACGTATGAATCATGGGCAGATCCAAAGAATCTTGCACACACACGTGAAATTGTCATGTCCACAAGGCACACCACCTGCATATTTATAGAATGGTAATGTTTGCGATTCCTAAATATATGCTCAGTAGCCTGTGGTGCCAGCAGACCGACATGGGTGCAATCGATGGCACCAACAATATGGGGGATGTGCCCAAGGGCATAGAAGTCACCCTGCACACCTGGCAATTCTGCTCCCCTGGGGAAATGTATGTAACGATCCTTATATCTCATCATGGCTGCAAGAACATCCCTCAGCACCATGCTGAACATGGGTTGAGGCATCCCTGCAGCGCCGGCCACGGTCTCCTGGAAGGAACCAGTTACAAAAAAGTGGAGGGCTGCCATCACTTTGTATGTGGGTGTGAAGGCTGTTGGGTAGTGGTGACGAGGCCGCAGGTGGGGCTCCAAAAGATCACAAAGGGTCTTCATGGTCACTCTGTCAAGGCGGAATTTTCGGATGATCGCTACATCCTCCATGTTCCCAACACTGTCAGATGACGTATGAGATTTGGCCTCCTCCTAGTTGGGATGCACATGGACACTGTCAATGACAACCATCATGAGGTGGACTCAGCACATACTGTTAAGCATGTCCCACAAAACCTTAACATTCCATGTGAGATGCGTAGCACACAAGGTTACATGTGTTTAAATTTGAGACACACAGAGGACACAGCAATCCATTTTCAATACACAGGTGCCGCAAACATAACAAAATGTCAATGCAAATGCACAGTTTCTGAACACGACATTCCACTTGTGCATGCCACATACCGTACCATCCACAAAAGTGCGTAAGATGACCATGAATGCATCACACACATCTGCTGTACCTGTCACACCTCAATGCATCATGTGAAGCAGGCGCACATTAAGAGCACAATGATCACAGTAGATGGTAAGCTTGTGTGCATGGGCTGATATGGTACTAGCAAAAATAAAGGGACCCCCTCAAAATTAATGTTGGTCAGGGGAATGAGTAAACACAAGAATATGGAATTATCCTCATTGACCATAGCACTTCACTGAAGAAATTTATCACAATACATTTTTAAGTACATATGTGACAGCCATTAAACAGTACATTCTACATTTCGTTTTCTCAAAACATTTTTTTTATTTCATTTTTGTAAGAAACAATTTTTTGTTTATATATTTATTTATTTCATTATCAGTATCAAAAATTGTTTCTTTTATCATTTGCCACATTCCGTCATAAATATAATATATACATAGATCACAAGAATTTACTTATCAAAATTACATGACTTAGATTGAATATACAATAAAAAACAACCACAGTCTACAAATAACACATGCCCCTGGATACAACACAATCACTCAACAAACATACCATCCATCCATACTCTCATCAAATCCATTCCCTCTATTTCTGTACAGTTATATGTGACAAAGAAAAATCTCCGCCCAGAGTTAATTCTCAAGAGATGACATGAGATTCCGCACAAGGAATCACCTTCCCTAGGACCTTTACATATATACACTTGCACTGCACAGGGACTCGTACACACAACGGAACAGGCTCCTAATTTTCAAGAAGGCAGAACAGCACTACAAACGATGGAATCCATTTCTCAAAGAGGATCCTTTCCAAGAAACCAACTGTTATTAAGGTTCATTTTGTGTTCTCGTGCCTCCTAAGGATGAATGATGGGGAATAGAGGGGGCTTTTTAATGCTTCCAGTTACACTTTATTTAAAAAAAAAAGATTTTTTATGAGAGTCATCGTTTTCCCATAATTATTCACCGTCTTCTAAGGACACGACTTGATGCTTTCAAACCGCGCTGGTCTCAGTGATTCTCCTAACCGTCGTGGGGGCAACCTTCAGGACATGTACAAAGAAGACTTCTTTGTACGTGTCCTGAAGGTGGCCGACACGACGCAACACGACTCAGAATACGGTGATGTCCTGTGGTGTTTGTAGATTTGTGCTTGCATGTGCATGTGTGGTTTGTTTGATGTGGCAGGTGCAATTCTTGTGTGATTTGTGGTATGTGTGTGTGTTTTTTTGGTGAGTGATGATGTTGTGCAGTGATGTTGTGTTTGTACTCCCATTACCTTTCCACAGTTTGGCTGGCAGGGTATGTCTGCTTCTATTGGGGTTGTGTGTGTGTTCCTGTGGTGTTTGTGTGTAGTTTTGTCCAGGCATTTTTTCAGGCTACCCTGTGTGTGTGTGTTATGTTTGTGGATACAGCAAGGGTGTGTGTTTGTTTGTGTGGGTTTGTGCTGTGAAGTATTGTCAGCCTTCAATATGTGAGGCAAAGGTGTTGTGTGTTCCTTGTCAGCCACTCCTGCAGTGGCTGTCTCCCTGTTTGTCTGTTGGGTGGTGCAGGGTGTGTATTGTGCTTGCTTGTTCCTGTGCTTGTTGCTGTGCATGGTGGAGCCCAGGATGGGCACCTGGCCTGTGACTTGCTGGGGTGTGTTGATTTGTGGTTGGGGGTGGTGAGTCCCTGTGGTGTCTGTGCCCTCCCCATGTCTTGTTATGGCCTTGCCTTGGGCATTGTGTGCATGTGTTGACCGCTGCGGTGACGTGACCTGGAGCATGACGTTGCTGCTAGTTTGCGGTCGATGTGTGTCCCAGATGCAGAGGGGTGACTTGTTGTCAGGTGGGCGATGTAAGGCTGCCCTTGTGGATGTGTTGTGAACCCCAGCAGGGTGTCTGTTGTGGAGTTGGACCCTGTGTCAGCCCGTGTGTTGTGTGCTGTATTTGTGTATTGCCATTTGATGGTAGTGCAGTAGCAGGTACATGACCGGATGCATATGTAGGGCTGGGTCCAGGGCATTCATGACCGTGTGGTGACGACCAGGTCTCTGCTACCGCGCTCCGCTATTGAGTTTCTGCCGTGTCTGGATGGGTGGTGTCTCCGCTGCGGTGCGTCTGCCTGTTTGGGCCATTCCAATTTGTGGAGCGGTGCAGACGTCATTCCGCACGGCAGTGAGTCTCCATTGGCTCCCACCGCCGCGGTGGTGGGCGAACTTTGATGGCGGTGCGTGTCGCTCCGCGGCGGACGGGAAATGACCTATGTTTTGCCATACTAATATGGCGGACGTGAGTTCCGGTGGTAACAGGCGGAAAAAGGAGTTTTCCGCCCCACCAGCACCGCGGTGGTGCCATCAAACGACATCCTAATGGACCCCAAAGACTTCAAAAACATTTAGGAGTATAACTATGAGAGCTGAGGCCCCTGAACTTTGGAGAAATAGATTGATCAAGACTGAAAAGGATTGAACCTACTTCATCGTCAGAAGGAACCTCTGCAAAGGAAGAAACACTGAAGAGACTGAAGGAAAGGACTGACCCTTGCTGTGTGTTTTGGGGCTGGCCTGCAGTTTGCTGCTTTAACCAAGGAGAGGCTAAAGGGGCTTTGCTGTGTGCTGTGTCCCCTTGTTGGAAATGACTTTGCTGTGAGCCCTGTCCGGAAGTAACTTATTCCCAAGGGCCACAGGTGAGCTGGTTTCCTGTTACGGAAACTCAGGGACACAAAAGTTTCCAGGAGAGTTTCAGCGACACTGTGTGTATGTGCTTTTTGCAGCCTGAGATGCTCATAAGAATTGCCCTGTGATCGTGGGCACCTGGAGTCCAAGCAAGTTTCATCAAGGCTTTGTGCGTGTGCTTTTTCCTGCCTGAGCCCTTCGTGAGGATTGTCCTGAGATCGTGTGCACTGGACTTCAAGTGAGTCTCAGCGACACTGTGTGTGTGTGCTTTGTGTAGCCAACTTGTCATGAACCTGTTTGTTAAACCTACTGCCCGCAATACTCTCCTTCATTACAGTAATTTTCACCAGTCAACACAAAAAAACAGCATACCGTTTAGCCAGTTTCTCCGATTACGAAGAAACTGTACAAGATTGGCAGATTACGATGAAAGAGCCACTGTAATGAAGGAAAAATTTAAAGAGCGTGGATATCCTCATAGAATAAAGCGTGAATCTTGTAAAAGAGCAAGGTATTATGATCGCCAACATCTTTTACAAAATACCAAAACCAAACAAGATGCGAGTCTGGTATTTGTAACAAGACATTCTCTTCTAAATAACGAAGTACGCCAAATTATATACTCAAATTGGCATGTGCTTAATGTCAATAAAACCCTTCAGGAACTGATACCGAAGCCACTTTTTGCATTTCGCAAAAACAAAAATCTAAAAGATTTGGTTGTAAGATCGCGTATGCCAGCAGCAAAAGACAGCATACAAAGTAATGTGATTACCGGGGACCCGGTAATCGGAAATCATAAGTGTGGAATTTGCAAAATTTGTCCACAAGCTATTGAGACAAAGGAGTTCAATCATAATGGGATTACAATACAATTGAATTACATGACGAACTGTAAAACCAAAAACATTGTATATTGGTTGCTATGTCCATGCAAACTGGGATATGTTGGAGAATTTTCCCGTTCAATGTATATGAGATTAACAGAACATAAGTCTGCGATCCTTACCAGAAAAATGAATGCCACACTAGTAGCCCATTATGTAAAATACAATCATAAGCCAGAAGAAATCCAGTGGATAATTTTGGAGAAAATTACCCCAAAAGAAGGAATATGTGTTGACAAAATTCGGAGAAAACAGGAAGTTTTCTGGATTTTTACTTTAGACACAGTAAAATCAGGATTGAATCTTGAAATTCCGTGGGAACAAGCTATATTATAGCCCGTTCATCCTTTATCTGTGACAATACAATGATATGAGGCCCCAATGTATTACATTATTGACGCATTCAGCGATCTTCACTGTGCCCCTCTGGTCCATTTTCTATTTTTATGACCACCAAGGGATAACATTGCTGTTACACCACTAACGCGTATAGCGACCTTAATCTAGCCCGTTCATCCTTGATCTGTGATGATATAAGGATATGAGGCCCTAATTAGTATTAGTATTAGATTATTAAAGCATCTAGCGTTCTTCACTGTGCCCCCCTGGTCCGTTTTCTATTTTTATGATCACTAAGGAATAACATTGCTGTTACACCATTGACGTGTATAGCGATCTTCATTGTGCTTCCCCTATCCGTTTTTTATTTCTATAACCACCAAAGAACAACAGTGACGCTTTACCAACGTCATATGTTTGCGCATTCCAAGGCTAAACACCTGAATCTAATAAAACAAAAAACGTGGGTCTTCAACTTTTATATATAGACCCAGGATTAGCTAGATGCTTTGCTTACATCGCTGCGGCTACTCGGCTTGCCATAGAGGAGATTTGCTGTATATGAAAAGCCATAACGGAATAAAGGTACGTAAATGAAGAGTGCATGTCAGGAATCCTTAGATAGCAATTCGTTGAACATTGTGACGGCTACATTTACGCTCATAGCGTTCTTTTTGTCTTATTTAGATGTATAAATAAATTTATCAAAAGAAACCGGATGGCTCCATACCTCTTTCAATCAGATACAAAAGGTATTGTTGTCACACATATGTTAAAGTTGTGCTTTTCACAAATATAAAATAATGCAAGATATCAAATACCTAAACAATCGATCTGTTTTTCCTTAGACGGAACCCGTATAAATAATATTCAGATTGTACAGCATAGAGCTACCCTCTCCGTATGACAAATGCTCAGCAGTACACAATATTGATAAAGGTAAATCAAGACGATTATTTAGATCAAAATTGGTTCCCAATAATTGTGGGTAGTTTGAAGTAAAATATCGTTTTTTTGTCTTCTTGTTATCCATTTGACAGCTTTAGCTTTTTACTTTCTTTGTTACTGTTTGTGAAAACAACTTGAAATAAGGCCTACAAAAATTGATATTCCCAACGGGACACCTAAAGCCAATAACGGTAAAATAGGAAAGTTTGTCATTTTGTGCAAAAAAAGGATATTATAGCTGTTGGTCTTGTAGCCATCAATGTTTTGCATGTAGAAAAATCTTTAAATGCTTAAGAAAGCTACGCATTTTGGGGTCTTTTACTCAGCTTTATCGTAGCTCCTAATTAAAAAATGGATATGACATCTTGATCCCTACCTTAGGGAGTCTTATTATATTCATATTTATGAGTGCTTGAAGAAAAACAATGTGTTGGCCCTTATTGCATTGAATGTGGGAGTATATAAAAAAATATATAATGGATACTAACTCTTCTTTTTAAATCATGAGGGTTAAATTAATGCTCTCCAGCAGACCATAGCAATAAAGTTGAATATACAAATAATAGATTTCCTATTCCTTATACAGCCTCTCTCCAGACTATTTACTGCTAACCAAAAGTCGAGTGTCCTGGCTGGAAATTGCTTAAGTTGAGAAAAAAGATAGACGGTAGAAACTCGAAATATCAGCTAACATATTTTGAAAGTAAGTATTAGTGAAACTATACTATCTTTAAAATCTAGGTGTCGATGATAGTAAAAAACGAAACGAATACAATTAACTATCTTGCTGGAATAAACAAATCTCGATATGTTTCAATGTTCTTTTCTGTCCCTTTCCTTCATCCTATAACTCTTACACATGGAAAGGATAGATACTATTGGTTTTAGTAATTCAATAAAGAGCCTTACCTATATGGGATCATATAGGGTTTATATATAGCACTTAATATGGGTACATAACTCTTGCTAAATTAGAGAAGGATATGTTTTTCAGAAAAGATGTGCACAATGCAAAGTTCACAGTGTATAAAATAAAATGATTTTAAAATATCCAACCATATGACACAGACCAAATGAAATGTAAGAATATATAAACTAAATGTTGAATCATAATAGCTATTGTATTCATTATAATGTGCAATATGGTGCTGCCGGGTGTTCATATAAAAAGAATGGATTACACCACTAATAGAAATGTAAATACTGACCCAATGAGCTTTTAAGTTTAAATTGTGATATATTACATCAAGCTCAAAGCGACTGATATATGTATTTGTTGTATTTTCTCTTTTTAGATTTAAGTTGCACAATGTTATGTCTTGTTAATTGCGAATGACGAAAGATACTGTCCGAAACGCGCATAGTTCTATTCCACCGCTTTGCCTACCTCATTGTTACATCGACCAAAAATGTCCTTGTATTTGTCTCTCAGTCTTATGTTTTATTTTGTATATGTATTCATGTTTGTAAAATGTCAAATGCCTATATAAAGTATATCAAATGGAATGAAAAATTAACTAAAATATTTATATAAAAAAGAATACATAAAAATAAAAACAAAAACTGTTTTTTGTATACATGGTTTTGATTTGTTTATTAATTTACAGAAAGTCACTTCAATACTGAATAATTTAAAGGGCAGTTGTTAACTATTTGTTTGCTAGAGAGAGTTCTCTCTCTTCTTTTCCATCTTTGTGCAGCCTGGACCATCATGAGGATTGCCCTGTTATCGTGCAACCGGAGTCCAAGTGAATCTCAGCGACACTATTTGCGTGTGCTTCCTGCAGCCTGAGACCTTCATGAGGAGCGCACAACCGAAGCGAAAGTGAGTCTCAGCGACGCTCTGTGCGTGCACCCTGTTGCAGCCTGAGATCTTTGTTGCACCTGCGGGCAGGACCGGCAGCCACAGAGGAGCTGAGCCGCAGGCCCAAGCCCACCATTGCCGGAGCCAGACCTCGAACCAACCCTGTCAAGGGAGGGCCCTAGTTCCATTGCCCGGAAATTACAAAGTTGCATCGGAGGCCCAAGTCACGGGAAGAAGAGAGGAGAGCGATGTCGCACCCCCCAGGTAATTCTTCTCACCGCCTGGGGCGGGGTGCGGGCTCGGAGAGAGGCACTCTCGGCCTCTCCCATTCCTACAGCGCAAGCCTATGCTTCAGCTCGTATCACGGCCCGTACTTGCCAAGGAGTGGCAGTACCTGGGTCAGAGCGCAGAGCTGCACTTTTGGTTCACATCATACCCGTCTGCGGGTATCTGTTGATGGAAGCTGACTGCAAGTCAGTACGAGTGGTGGAGAGGCCGCCTAAGGCACTGTGATCTGTGCAGGAGTGTATTATTCATTGCATTATTTCTGCATTACAAACTACCTGAAGTGTATTACGCGTTGCATTATTTCTGCATTGCAAACTGCCTGAAGTGTATTACGCATTGCATTATTTCTGCATTATGAACTACTTGAAGTGTATTAGGCGTTGCATTATTTCTGCATTACAAACTACCTGAAGTGTATTACGCATTGCATTATTCCTGCATTATAAACTACCTGAAGTGTATTACGCATTGCATTATTTCTGTATTACAAACTACCTGATTGTTGCATTACGCATTGCATTACTTCTGCATTACGAACTGCCTAATTGTTGCATTACGCATTGCACTATTTTTGCATAATGAACTACCTAATGGTGGTATTATGCATTGCATTCGTTTCCATAAATAACTATCTGATTGTTGCGTTATGCATGGCATTATTTTGGCATTACGAACTGCTTGATTGTTGCATAACGAACAGCATTATTTTTACATTGCAAAGTGCCTGATTCTTGCAATATGAACTACATAGTATTGTATTAGGACTGCAGTGGATCATTTAGAATTGCTCAATAATACCACCAGAACTTACAAAGGCTGGCTCGGCTAGTAACCAGCCAGGAGGAATACTACAAATACGCATATGTTGGATTTATATTGTGTGGTCTCCTCATATATCTTTTTATATAAATGTATACTTGTTTTTATGAAACTTTTGTGGAGTCCATTTGTGGTGTCATCATTGGGTTACTGAGAGCGTGGTTGCAACTACTCTGCACACTTGCCTTGAAGATAAGCCTGGTTGCTCATGCAAAGCTACTGAGGGGGTGAGCGGGGGCTATCTGAGAAGGTGTCATTCCTTTCCCTGACATAGAAGCAAGGGTCCCTATTTGGTCTAACGTACCTACCTCAGTCAACTAGCGACCCCCATGTCTAACATGAGAATATCTGCTACGATAGCCGCTGTGATGCCTATGAGAAGATGCTTTAGTAATAATAGTTCAATGACCATTTGTCCTCCTTTTCGTAGACTTGACCTGAAGTAAAAGTTGGTTGGTCTATGTGGACTGTTACACATAACAGAGATTTGCCTGTTTATTACTTATAATTACCATCAAGCAATTGTCTGTGGATGTATTACTGTTGTTACCATGTTGGACTTGAACCCCATATCAAAGTAACCTTAAAATGTCTTGCTACTATGCCACACATGCATCTGTGCAGACATCTTAAACTACAACAGTAATGTGAGTGGCCAGATCTTTATTCCACAATTTTGTAATTTACAGACTCTTTCTATCGACTTGGCATTGATGGCGTACCCCACATTTGGAATAGTATAGCAAATCATTCTGATTCATAAGTATATTTGGCAGACTAGATATATATATATGCTATAGTTATGCAGGGATACTATCCCTATGCATGGCAATATGCAGCCCCATTAGTACTTATAATAATGCCATGCTGTCGGCCCCAGATAGATCACCTTTATAATTGTTATCAACAGGGACCCAGTGGAAACTTTGATAGCTATTTTATAGCTTCCCTTTGAATTGAGATCAAGAATTATTTGAGCTTCACAGCATTCTGAAATCCTTTGTGCAGTACCTTAAGTAAGTCAGAGCCACAAATCTTTCTTTTAAGGGGCTGATTCCGATCAGTAAAATGTCCTCCAAATAGCCGTACTGAGCTTTTTCTTGTACGAATCGTATGCAGAACTGTACCAGTACGTACAATGTAGTACGATGTGTACCCAAAGCAGTTCTCCATACGAATCGTACCGAAGAACGTACAACTCACTAAACCGTAGGAATCGCATTCGGAATGTGCAGTACACGATGTCCGTACGGATCGAAGCTGCATTATCCGACCCAGCAAGTACGAATCGTATCGACAACATTCCGTACTACTCTTTTTCTACGGGAGCTTAAAATGTCTGTGATAGCAGATTTAGCCTCAAAATGCTAGTGAAACGGACCCCCCGGGTACGGTGCGAACACCCCATGATTGCAGGGGTACGGTGCAATGGGGATACGGTGCATACACCCCTGGATTTTAGGGGTACGATGCGTATGTCCCCATGCATACACCCCATGATCGTAGGTGTACAGACTGCAGGAGTACGGTTCGAACATCCCAAGGTTGTAGGTGTACGGTGTGTACACCCTGTGCGTACACCCCTTGATTTTAGGGGTACGGTGCGTATGTGATAGTGTTGCCCTCCGTACGAATTGCTCATACGAGACGTTTATTGTACGAATCGCGCACTCATTCCCTGGTCCGGAACGTACTTGAAGGGTCGTACGGCATGTTTATGAATCGTACGGTTCAATGTGCGGGTCGATGTCGTACGGATTTACCCTTCATTTTCATACCGTTCGCAATGATTCAGACGTATTTTCTCGCAACGGATCATACTACGCGATTCGGATGGATTCATACGGAAACGGCTACAAATACGAATCATCGTACAGATTCTTTTCCCGAATCGGAATCGACCCTTAAGTGTTAATTCACTTCTTCTCTTTCTTTTGGTTACAAGTTCACCTGCAAGGGGACATTTGTTAGTCCTATCTCCCAGTCAAATGATCTTGGAGCTGGTTTTGTGATTTTCCATCTTTTTGTGTGTACACACAGGTATATTTTCTTTTCTTACTTTCTTAGATCTTTTATTTAGTTGTAATACGTGGAATACTCCATTGGTGTAGGGGTCATTCAACACTCTAATCTATCATCCTGAAGATGGTATAACTGATGTTTTTACTCACTAGACCGAAACTTTGACAACAACACCTTTTTTTCCTCTTTTTGAATTGGCAACATAAGGATTTGTTTTCTATTTTGATCAGTGACTTTTTCCTCTTGCATAACTTCTTTGAAATAGGTGTCCACGTGGGCGGCAAAAAGATGTGTGTAATAACAAACTATGTATAAATCGGAGTCACCACATGTTATATATTCGTTTTTTGTACCCTTCAACAATTTTTTCATCATAAATTTGTATTTTGAAAAAAAGTATACCCGAGTCGAATTAGTCTGTGATAGATTTGTTCAAATTGAAATAAGCCAATTCAGTTTTAAAATAACTCAATGTAAGCTACTGATTAGAGCTTATTTACATTGATTGACTATTAGTGATTGAATTGTGCAAAAGTAGGAGAATCCCTTGTAGGCACACTTACCCGCTAATTCACTGATTGGCCAATCCTCCAGGGGTGTATAGGGTCCCCCACTCATTTTTTGTATCAATCCTTCTAAATGTGGCATTTCTAAAATAATAATATGAAATTCAACTACACCAGTAAGTAGGATTTATCAATACAATTCTAAACATACCAAACATGGCATTGCCACTCCTTTCTGATCAAGAAATACCACTTAAAAGTATATAAAGGAATTTCCAATGCAAGCCTACGAGAGGAGTAGGCCTCACAGCAGTGACAATTTAAATAAGCTGTTTGTCACTACTAGGACATGCAAAACATAAAGGTGAACATCCTACCTTTTACTTGCACAGCACCCTGGCCATTGATCTACCTAGGGCTTCCTTTCAGCGTGACCTATGTGTAATAAAAGGGGAGTTTCAGGCTTCTCAAGTAGTTTTAAATGACAAGTAAAAATGGTGGTAACTGGCACACAGGCCCTGCAGTGGCAGGATTTAGACAGGTTTAAAAGGCTACTCCTGTGGGTGGCACAAGCAGTTCCGCAGGTCCTCTGGTAGCAGTTAACTTACAGGCCCGTGAATTTTGGCATACCACTTTATAAGGGACTTAGAAGTAAGTCAAATATGCCAAACAGGTTTAATCCAATCATATACCATGTTTAGTGGAAGAGCAGATGCACTTTAGCACTGGTTAGCAATGGTAATGTGCTCAGAGTCCCAATGCCAACAAAATGAAAGTCAGAAAAAAAGGCGGTGGATGCCAAAAAGTTTGGGGATAACCTTGCAGAAAGTGGCAGGTCCAACAGCTCTTAACACCAGTTACTCCTTGAGGTGCTTGAGGTGGCTTCTAAAGGGGTCTCTCCACACTAGCTCAACCTCAGCACACTCATAGTGTCTCTTAATGGTGGATCTCCTTTCCAGGTCCACTAAGGAGTGCTCATTATGGCTCTTAAGGGTGAGCCAATGCGCATCTCACTTTGGAGTGAGAATAACTGCTCACACTAACCTTACTTTACATCTTAGATTGTGTCAATGGTGACTGAACATTTCAGTATGAATAGAAAGAGCAACACCCTGCCAAAATCAATACATAAGGGTCCTCTACAGGATTCACAACTGTTATATGGGGAGCAAACTTAATAGTACATCAGAGCCAATGACATCCAACAAGTGTGAATCAGTCAATACTTTTTATAGAAAATATATATTTATTTATTTATGGAAAATCTGACATTTCTAAAAAACATTCGATAAATACATAATCAGGATTCAAAGGATACAATCAGTGCAATTTTTTTATAATATCATATACAGAAACAAGACATACTCATACAGTTCAATGTTCCACTCACTCCAGGGCAATTCTAAGGACTCAACAAACACTCATACCTAAAGGGGATCATTCAGACTCAACCGCATTCAAATAATTCATTTGGATGTAAATAGCATAGCCTGCAACTAAAGAATGGAGTTATAGTTGCATGGACGGGCGTGCAAGGTGAGAAGGCGGATTAGATGGTAAATTGTTGTCCACAAGGACTCAAATACTGCCGTTCTTAGAAGAAGCGCCGACGCGCGTTTTGGTGTGAGGCAGATACAGCCATGGAGGGGAACAAACAAGCTGGGGTCAAGAAGATTTCAAATGATTAGGAAGTTCAAGGGGTCCGTATTTTCCAAGTTTAATATCGAGGGATTTCTGTTCAGCCGAAGAGAAAATCCTCTTTTTCTTTCCTTTAAATGGCTGAAAGGATGTTCAACACTAGTGGTTATCGTTCTTCTTTGTAGTCGGATTTCGTATGGTAGATGGTCAGACGCTGGTAATAAATGTCTTATTTATTATTTGGAGCGGGTTCTGGGTTTATGGGTAATAGGGTGGGAAGTAGTTTAATTGTAATAAAGTAAATATTTATTTTTGTTTATATGTATTGATAATTAATTTATAGTTAATTATTAATTCGTAATATGATTTCATTAATTGTAATTATTTTAATTAATTTTTTATTGGTATTGATAATTAATGTATTCTTCTTTCAATATTAAATCATTACTTTCCCTATTGTTGCACTCTTAGGAGTGGGAATAATAATGTTTAGCCCTATGCTAGCCAACATTTTCACTACTGTTGCACTCACTGAAGTGGGAATAGTAATTTTTACCCTCCCGCTATCCAACGCTTTCCCTACTGTTGCACTCACTGGAGTGGGAATAGTAATGTTTACCCTCCCGCTATCCAACGCTTTCCCTACGGTTGCACTCACTGGAGTGGGAATAGTAATTTTTATCCTCCCTTTATCCAACGCTTTCCCTACTGTTGCAGTCTTTGGAGTGCGAATAGTAATTTTTACCCTCTTCTTATACAACACTTTCCCTACTGTTGTACTCTTTGGAGTGTGAATAGTCATTTTTATCCCTACGCTATCCAACGTTTTCCCTACTGTTGCACTCACTGAAGTGGGATTAGTAATTTTTACCCCTACGCTAGCCAAAGCTTTCCCTACTGTTGCACTCACTGGAGTGAGAATAGTAATTTTTACCCTCCCACTATCTAACGCATTCCCTACTGTTTCACTGTCTGGAGTGCGAATAGTAATTTTTACCCCTACGCTATCCAACGTTTTCCCTACTGTTGCACTCACTGGAGTGGGAATAGTAATTTTTACCCCTACGCTATCCAACGCTTACCCTACTGTTGCACTCACTGGAGTGGGAATATTAATTTTTACCCCCCCGCTAGCCAACGCTTTCACCTAGTGTTGCACTCTTTTGAGTGGGAGTAGTAATTTTTACCCCTACGCTATCCGTTTTCCCTACTGTTATACTCACTGTAGTGGGAATAGTAATTTTTACCCCTATTCTATCCAACACTTTCCCTACTGATGCACCCACTGAAGTGGGCATAGTAATTTTTACCCCTACGCTATCCAACGCTTTCCCTACTGTTGCACTCACTGGAGTGGGAATAGTTATTTTTACCCACCGCTATCCAACACTTTCCCTACTGTTGCACTCTTTTGAGTGGGAATAGTAATTTTTACCCCTACTCTATCGAACGTTTTCCCTACTGTTAAACCAACTGGAGTGGGAATAATAATTGTTACCCCTACTCTTCCCAATGCTTTCCCTACTGTTGCACTCACTGGAGTGGGAACAGTAATTTTTACACTCTCACTATCCAACAAAATTTCTACTTTTTTATATAACATTTATAATTTTTACATTTTAAGCTTTTTGTAAAAAAATTAAGTTTTTTTATTGTTTTTAATATTTAATTACTTTCATAGTATTTTTAATATGTTTAAAAAATTCAATATTTTAGTTAACTATATTTTAGCATTCTATATTTTGGATTCGATATTTTAGTACTTACCTGTTTCTAGATAGGCATTCTATATTCTGTACTTCGATATTTTGAAGTCGATATTTTTGGCATTCTATATTATGTCCCTCGATATTTAGTGACTGAACCCAGGATCGCATATTACTGCTAGATTTTTTGCTACTGTGACTGGGTTTGGCGGGGGTTCCAGAATCTGTCCTCCATGTTATTGGGTCGAAGGAGTTAGTCTTGCCTAGGAGCATAATCCCGATTTTTTTCAGTGTTGCGTTTGAGGTGGTTGGATTGTATCTACTGGTTTACTTCAGTTAGACTATGGATGCGTTGTCCAGTTCCAAGATAAGCTGCGTGTCATCTGCATATGATGTAATTTTATGCCAAAAGAGGAAATCAGCTTAATTAATAGACCCGCTGCATTGTCGTCATGGAGTCTCTCAATGGTGGCTCTCTAAATCAGCCCCACTTCAGAATGCTAATGGTGGCTCTTGTAAGCATCTCTCCACATCGGCCTCACTTTGGAGCAAGCAGGACTGTTCATACCAATTTCACTTCAGAGTTCTTGTGGTTTCTCTCCACATGAGCACCACTTGGAGTGCTCAAGGCATCTTTACACCCCAGCCACACTCCTCAGCTCATACGGTTTATATCAATCATAGCTCTCGTTGAAAGCCCCACTATGGAGCTCCCACACTGTCTGTTTAAGGTTGCTCTCCAAACCAGCCTCATTTTGAAGCAAACATGACTGCTCCCACCAGCCTCACTTTGGAATGCTCATGGTGTCCTTCAGTACTACCTATCCACTCCAGCCCCTCCATTGAGTGTTCATTTCTGCTCTGTATGGTGGCTCTCCACATCAGCCTCACACCAGCGACCATTCCTGCTTACACCAGCCTCACTTCTGTGCGCTCATGATAGCTCTTCACACCAGCCTCACTTTGGAACAAGCATGACATCTTGCAGTCACCACACTACGAAGCCCTCTTGGTGTCTCTCTATGCAAGCCTCACTTAAAGTCAAGTGCCATCGCTCACATCACCCTCTTTTCTGAGTGCACTTGGGGTCTCTCCACAATTCTCTCAGCTGTCTGTCTCTTTTGTAGACAAGAATGCCAGTGGTGCGAACATGGCTGAGATCATGTACTCTGCACTCATAACATTCTGCTGCTCTTTAACCCCAAGATTACCTACCATCAGCGGCCTTCACTGCTAAAACATTTTTGTAATAGACCACCAATAGAAAGAATGGCCATGGATGGTGTTCCTTGTTCTACTTCTGTATTAAACAGTGCTGTGAGGGTAGCCATGGGTAATCAGTTGTGAATAAACCCACTCATGATCGCACAAGCCTATTGGTTGATATTTTAGCCTGAAATGTCTTACATGTTGAATGCTGTGACTATTTTTAACAATGCGTTTCTGAGTGATTGAAGAGGATAAACATATAAACGTGTTATACAAAAAAGAGTTTTAGCCTGAGGTCATATGACAAATACAAAATAAATCCATATACATGCATAGAAAGGCTTTAGGGCATCCTTCTTCATCCATCGACCTGTGCAACTGTCATTGGTATTTTGGCCAAAAACAACTACATTTAGCATGTTCTAATGTGTAAAAACATTTTAGCCATTTGCAGTAGCTGTTTTACACATTCAGGGGCATATTTATGAGAGATTTGCGCCAGCGTTGTGCCATGATTAGTGACTCAACAGCGGCATTAACAGTAAGTCATATTTATAAAATGCTACATTTTAAAAAATGTGTTGCTTTGAAGGGTTGTCTGGGGCAAAAGCTACACAGAAAGCAGCTTAATCACGTAACATGTAATATATGGAGTGTAGGCATTCTCCTGCATAATCTGGTGCAAGTGTAATGCAGTGGTATTGATGGCTGGAGCACTGCGCCACGCAACATGTGGAAGTGCAAAATAAAGCAATAAATAGGCCCGAATTGCTGTGCATAGTCAAAACAGGTGTGGGAAATGATGCAGTGACTGCGGTACATGAACAGGAACAACACAAAACACTTTGGCATGCTCAGCTAAGCAATGGATGCCGTCATACTGCAACTCAGGATAGCGAGGAGACCACCACCACCACCAGTGAGGCAGTGAAGTGGAGGGAGCATGTTCTCCGGCAGCGCTTATCCCTCATGGCCTCAGGGAGGAGGGGGTAGTACAGACTCCACTACTGTGGAATTGCTGGAGAAGATTGTGAGAAATCTCCAGCCACTGCAGCAAGGTCTAATAATGTTCACCACATGTAAAACCTATAGCTCTGCTCCACATGATGGTATCAAGTACATTCCCAATCCGAAGAATTTACGAAGGAGTATTTTCTCTCTTCCTCTTATGAATGCCATCATAAAACTCACATCCCAGTACCCTTTTTCCCCCAAAACTACTCAACAACATAGAAAATGGTGATGCAAATGAATAACGACTCACAAAAAATGTGACTGCTTAATGCGTACCCAAAATTGTGAATCGCGAGTCGCTAATCACAATGTACAGAGCAGTCGCAAATAGCAAGTTACCGCAAATAGGCCCCATTTGCGCATGCTATTTACTACTAACCAGAACCAGCCTATTAAAACAGGCCCAGAATGCTTCAGAAATCTTTCCACAGTGGCTGCCCTGTATGCGATAGCAAGGACGATGTGGATACTGGCTGCCTAGCAGAGGAGGCAGAGACAAGAGAGGATATTGAGAGTCAGGCTAAAATTGCTTGAGAAGAAAGAGGAATAGATTTATGGCCAGTACAGACTGAGTAGCACTGTCATTCTAGACCTCAAAGAAACCTTGAAGCCACAAGTGGAAAGCAGAACTCTGCACAGAAATGCAATCCCCACACATGTGCAGGTGTTGTGCTCCCTCCACCTATTGGTCACTGGTAGATACCAGGATGTCATTGCACTGGCCAGAGGTGTGTCGCTGAATGCGCTATTGAGTTTCATTCCCAATTTCCTAGAGGCCATGCTGCACTACATCCATCAGCAGATCTACCTGTCCAGGGATGATGAGGAACTTGAAAATACAAACTTAAATTTTACAGAGTAGTAAGATTTCCGCAGGTTATAGGGTGCATAGATGGGAGCCATGTGTCTATATCTCCCCCATCCTGCATAGAATACATATTATGTAATAGGAAAAACACACATTCCCTCAACATCTAAGTTGTCTGTGATGCAAAAAACATCATCAGAGATCTGGTTGTCAAATGTCCTGGAAGCACCCATGACTCATACATTTTCAGGCACAGTGTCATATACCAGGAATTAAAAAGAGGTGACTTTGATGAAGGTTTCCTACTAGGTATAAATTTGTCAGGTCCCCAGATAAATGTATTTGCACTTTTATGACTGTATTCATGTTGTCTCACCATCATGTATCTTTCACCAGGTGACAGTGCGTATGCACTGCAGCAATAAATCCTCACATCGTACCTGTCGCCCAACAATGGATATGAAAGGCGGTACAACAGGCTCATCAACCATTATAACCTGATGATAATACTAATGGAAATATGTCAACAAAACAACAAAACCCATTCATTTTGTTGGGTATGTGTGCATATCAATGTAAAATTCTAGACACTCACATCTTCTCAACTAGATTTAGGCCTCTCAACCATGGCCTCAGCTGCAGATGGTTCTGATGTAGTGGATGGCTGTCCCCCGGTCCCTTGTGCCTCTTGGAGATGTGCTGCCACCCTCTCCTTGGCCCTGAGCACGGGTCGTACCAGCATTTCTTAATGTTATTCAGAGACCTGTGTGCCACACCCAGGGCATTGATGCGCTGCAGCATTCCACGCCAGATCTTTCTTTTGTCCCCCTCAGGAACACTGTGTTTGACCCTCCCAAATAGCTCCTCATGATGATTGCAGCATTCTTCATTTATTATGTCAAGTTCCTTCTCGGAGAACTTGTGCTTTCTCAGCCACTCCTTGCCACCATTGTCACTGGCCTTGATGCTCATAGTTTCAGTGATAGCCAAACAGCAGTGTTGAACTGTGCTGCTGCACCTGACCATGTGCTAGTGAATCTGCTCAGAACTATCCTTTTACCCCACTTCCTGTTTTGGGGTCCTTCAGCTCAACCAGGAAGTGTTTTCCATGTTTTCTTTACAATCTCAATTTGCATGCGCAATATGGGTTTGTTCTTGCCCCGCTGACTATTTGCATTTGCTTAAAGGGCTTTTCAACGGAGTATGCTATTTACCTACTCGCAAATAGTCGTGACCCAAAATATCAGTGTGAGTCATTTACGACTTGCAAGTACGCGTTCTCTTTTGTTCGTAGGTATCATTTAGTGACTCGCAAATTGTAAGTTGTATTTTGATGCAATTTGCGAGTTTCTATTTTTACCGGTCCTTCATCTGGCCCATAGAGCTGTTAAGAACATTCCAAATACTCATCATTGTAATCTATTGCCTAAATATGACATTCAGCATGTAGAACTGTCCTATGTCTCAGGACATGTAATATAAGCGCAATGATACATAATCAGTGTGAAGATACATATGTAAAGCAATGGTCAGCAGTATCAAACACAAATTTGTCTACGTAACAATGTGCAAATTAATTTACTGTTGTATGTTTGTACTTTTTAGGGAACCAAGCATATGGGTTGCAGCCATGGGTCATACCCCCGTTCAATATTCCTCAGATGGAGGCTAAAAAAAGATTGAACCTGGAACTCTCCAATGCAAGGAACGTTGTTGAGTGGAGTTATAGGGGAACTAAAGCCCAGGTTCCGATGCTCAGATATGTTAGGTGGAAGACTATTGTACTCACCCTCTATGATGTGTGAAATAATATTTGTATGTGCAATATTGCACAATATCTGTTTAATAAAATTAATGTACTTTGGAACTATGAGTCCCTAAATATGAAGAAAGAAGAAGAAGATGAAGACAATGGCAGGTCAGCGGAGACAAGACCTAAGTGTGGCAATTTGTTTTCTTAATCAATATAACCTGGTGATAATACTTTTTTGGGAAGGGGCGTGGCTTGGCCGGCAATGGAGCCAGACATGCAGCTGCAGAGCTCCGTCTGTGGCTCCCTTCCTTGGCCGCAATATTCCATCTATAACCGAGCTGAGGGAGCAGCTGCCAACTGTGGCTTCTCCTGTGAAGGTCCCAATGCCCTGATAAGCACATAAATAGACGGAAGCAGCAAAACACCAAAACTGACCCCCTGCCTTTATTACGGCAGAGAGAGGCTCCAGGACGTTGAGCGAGATGAGGTATGTGGAGTTGGGGACTGGCCCCGCCCCCCAGGCCGTGATCGGAGCAGCGGCCCAATTTTGTCTCCTGGGCCTCCCACTGACGCTATAACCCCGGCCTCACCTTGCATGACATCGAGAGGGGGCGCAGAGAGGGTCCCGATCGGGCCCGGATTGAACTCTGCTGCTTCTGAGCCTCCGAGCAAGGCGTGTTGCTGCCGGCCATGACTCCCAACGCGAGGTCTAGCTCCGCCCACTGGGCCTAACGGGGTGAAGTAGAGTTCCATCGGAGCGGGGGCTGAGTCCTGCTGCATGGGCTCTGCGATCGTTAGTGAGGCTGATGTGGGAACTAGCGGTGGAGGGGCTGTCATACGGAGATCGATGTACCCCCTTCCATGGTTGCCGCGCGGGGCACAACAGAGATATCTGACTTGCAGCGTGCTTCTGCTCAGTGGCTGCTCCGCCCTTTGAGCCTGGGTGGGCGCATTGGAGCTCCCCTCATCCCGGCCATCCATAAAGTCTGAGGAACAATGCTCTTATAAGTCTGCGCAGAACTAGCGCGCCATCTGCCCTGCATCAACGCCTGTGGCCTGTGCTGCCTGGGCGGCCTGTCTACGGCCGACTGAAGCAGCCTTAGTCACCACTTCCCTTGAACTGACCAAGACGTGCGGAATCATCTCAGGAGTCCTAGGAGATCCCAAGTGGGATATACCTCACTTTTGAACGCCCAGCTTTAAGAACCTTACCGTAATGGGTACCTAGCTTTCTTGTACCACACTGAGCTAGATTGAGAAAGCTGGTGCTTTAGCTGTGGTCCAATGCATGGTGGCACACTACGACTCGCCACAAATGCCATGCCCCACTTACTAAGATAATACTATATAACAATTCCTCCCTGAGCACTACAGTATAAAATCAGTCAAACATGAATATAAACGAGTTCCACAATACAAGTTTTAGTTAAGGTGCAGACAATTCGAAAATAGTTGCTCCAATATCCAAATAAGGAAAGTAAAACAAAACATTTAATATTTAGTTCCAAAGAAAATCCTTGTTCAGTCCAAAAGTATCTTCAATTTCAGTAAAGATCTTCTCAAAGTCTAAAAGAATCCACAATTTCAATAAAGATCTTCTCAATATATTCAAAAGTACAATTCCAGGATATAACTGTAGTCATCACAAAGCGCAGCCAACGTGTGTTTCGTCATGCAATTTCTAGGGCATCAGGGCCTAAGCACCATAGTTGAATGGCAACCATATAATCATCATTCTGTATATTTGGACAAGGACAATATGGCGCTTGAGCTGTATGCTCGGTGAAACTTGGACTTTGTGCCGAGAGGTTACAATGGTAGCTGAATATGTACTTTTGGAACTCAGTAATAATTTGATTAAGAAGAAGACGCTACCGCACTAAGGAACAGAACTACAAATTTGAGACCTATACACATTGAGGGCGTACCGAGTCGGCTAACTGACCAACAAGTGATTCAAATTGAGATTTTTTCTTCCGAGAATTTTGGTTTACTCAAATATACAGACTGATGATTATGGGTCCTTGTAAAAGGTAGGAGGCATTTTTAAACAGCATGACTTGCATAAGTGAATTCAGGACATGACATGTGAGTAGCCTCAAATCAGATTAGTCCAGTCTTCATTTCGGTTCAAACCTTTTCTGATAGTGTCCAAGCGAATAATGTGTTTCAGTTCCTCTTTATTCAAGAGCTGTGCCAGGTCGCCACCCCTTGTCGGTATTCTCACAGGTTTAAGCACAGTCCATTTAATGCTAATGTCCTTGTGGCCAACCAGGTTGAAGTGTTCAACCAGTGGTGCAATAGGGGTGTTACAGTGGATCCTGCTGGGGTGTTGTCCTATGTGAGTCTTTTTTTTTTTTGTGGTTTGACCAATGTAGTTCTTCTGGCATGGACATTGAATCAAATTTCAAGCCATGCATCGTGTGCAACTAATTTTTCCTTCTCACTGCCTCATTACAATTCTATTGCGTACTCTTGACAGTTCACTTGACCAAACTGCTTCTTTTAATCAGTTTAATGCACTGCCCCTCATAATGTTTCCAGCTATGGAGGTCTCATGTGTTAATCTTTTCACTGTTACCCTTGAATATTTTTAATGTTGGCATTTTGCTTCCTGCCTCCCTCCCCGTTCTCCCCGTTCTTCTATTTGTAGGTAGTGTTATTTTTCAGGCGTGCCTAATCTCCCATCCTGATGATGATTTATGTACCTCAGTATAGATCGAAATGTCGTTGACTCTTTTAGACAGAATGCATGTCAAACACATTTAATAAACTTGTGCATTATTGTCTATGTCTCTACAAAGCTTGCCCTCATGATTCATGTATTGGCCATAAGCTCTCTTTTGTGCCTTAAAATGTTTTGTTTAACAGCAGGCGGACAAGATGGCGGAGGAGGAGATGGCGGATCCTATGTCGCATAAGCTGGATGTTGTGCTGGCGACAGTTGAGAAACTTGGAGAGACTATGAATCAAATGTGCGCATCTTTAGAAGGTAAAACGTGGCACTTGATCTAATGCTGCTGCAGGCAGACCATTGGAAACTTGTAGACCTACCTGTGCCACTGAAGGAGAAATTGCGGAGGTTTCACCATGAGTATCTACAGCTGAGAAGAACATCTGTGAGCTGACCGAGTTGAACTCCTGGAAGATAGACCGGAGGCCAAGGCAGGGCCTGCCGCCCCAAGTTTCGTGTTGTGGGCCTTCCGGAGGTAGAGGAAGGGAAGAATGCAGTAATCTACGCGGAAGATTGGATCCGTTCCCTGCTGCCTGGAGAGGCCCTGTCCCCACACTTTGTTGTTCAAAGAGCATACAGGGTACCTGCCAATCTCCCACCTCTGGGCTCGAACCTAAGACCGTTTTTAATCCGTCAATTAAACTATAGGGACAGAGAAGCTGTTCTTCAAGAAAGTAGAAAGTTGCAGGACATACAAGTGGACAACCACAAAGTAATGATCTTTCCGGAAAATTGTCTGTAAACACCCACTGCCACCCTCTCCCGGCACTCGACTGGATGGACCCAGATGCACCCTTGACAATCACTGGTTATGGCACCCATTAAAATAGGCGCATGGAACGTGCGAGGCATCCACAGCCCAGAACGCTGCTATCTCATATATTCCTATCTGAAACGCCATCACATGCAAATAGCGCTTCTTTAGGTGACACATTTAGTTCAAACAGAAGCCACATGACTACACAGACGATGGAGGGGGCAGCTATATGCGACAGGATACTCTGCATATGCGCCAGGAGTCTTTCTGTGGGTGAGGCCAGGTACCCCATTAAAAGTGGTGGGCGCATTGGTAGACCGGGAGGGCAGATATGTTATAGTTAAAGGGGTACTTGATGGGAAACCGGTAGTATTGGCATCACTCTATGCACCCAATACTGATCAAGCAGCCCTCTTAGATCTTTAATCGCAAAAACTGTCTGCATGGCATGATCTCCCTATGATTCTGGGTGGAGACTATTATTGTGTGCTGGATGTCTCCTTGGACCAGTCCTTCCCTTCCTTACCTGGCACCACCACACACTCAGCCGCGAAAGTGCTGGGACACTGGGCACTACAGAGGCGCTTCTCGACGTATGGCGATACAGAAACCCACTGGACAGGGTATATTCCTACTACTCTGGGGCCCATAGACTACATGTACGTTTGGACTGTTTCATGGTGTCAAACAACCTCCTACCAAGCATTCCAGAATCCACATACATGGGGCGTGCTCACTCTGATCATAACCCGCACATTATGGAGCTACAGTGGGAGGATTAGTTGCCACCAATCCCAATTTGGCGCCTTCAGCCAAATGTCCTTTTGGACGCACCCTTTCAGAATTTACTAGCTACCACTGTGACACGATATTTTGAAGAAAATGCAGGTACAGCCACGTCACCATTGGTGGAATAGGACACCTTTTAAGGTGGTTGTCAGGGGACATTGTTTGGGGACGCAAGCAGGTTTAAGCACACATCTGGATAAGGAACGCACCGCTTTAGAGAGCAGGCTGGACTCCACAGAGCAGGCAGACATAGGCGATACCCAGGGGCAGTTGACCTCCCTCAAGGAGGAACATGCGTGACTGCTAGAGTGACTGAGATGCCTCAACTATGCTGCACATTCGGCGAGGACTCACCATAAGGGCGACAAAGCAAGTAAACTGCTCTCATGGCTCATCCGTCAGAATGAGTCGTCAGCATCCATAATATCGGTGAGGAAGGCGACGGGGGGAATTGCACACATGCAGCAGGACTTTCATGACGTGTTTGTGGCACACTATTGGGAACTGTATAAATCGTGTGTACAAGTCACACCCCTGGAGATACAGACATATCTGGACGGCTAAGACCTGCCGTGGCCGACACACGCACAAAGCAAAAAATTAAATGCACCTCTCCACTCAGCAGAACTTCGAGACAGTATTTTTTCCCTGTCCAATAGGAAGTTGCCAGGACCAGACGGCCTGCCGCCTAAATTTTACAAGGCATATACACACATTTTAGTACCACAACTGATAAAAGTGTACGAAACAGAGCTCGACGACACTACCCTTACTGCTACTCATAATGAGGCTCTGTTGGTTTCCCTCCTTAAACCTGATAAGAATTCCGACCTCTTAGGCTCCTACCGTCCACTAGCGTTCCTTAACACAGATTATAGAATTTTTGCATCACCATTAGTTCGGTGGCTCTCACCCCTCGTAAAAACGTTGTTGCACCCAGATGAGAATGGTTTTGTTCCTGCGAGCTGCACCTCCTTAAATATACAGAGATTTATTAGAGTACAACGGTACTCCATGCATGCCTATCCTCATTCGGGCTGCCTGGTACTGGATTTAGAGAAGGCCTTTGATTCATTGGAATGGCCTTATCTGGCATATGTGCAGGGAAACTACGAGCTGGGGGAATACTACCTAAATATGGTTCATTTATTGTACCAACAGCCTACAGTCCGGGTCCGTACAGGCAAGTTAATATCAGATTGCATTAGGGTGAGACGAGGGACAGGTCAAGAGTGCCCACTATCTCTGTTATTGTTCTCCCTAGCTATGAAGCCTTTAGCAATGTTGCTCCAGACAGATGGTGAAGAGTGGGGGATATGGTTGGGAGATGGGCTGCATGCTGTTACGTGTACGAGGATGATCTGTTGTTGTGTCTTCGAGATATCACTGCAATCCCGACGTCTGTCACAGACATACTTATGTCCTTTGAGAAGTCAGGGCTCTGAGTAAATTGGACCAAATCAGGGATCTATTAATTCAACACTAAAACACTAGAGGTAGATGTCTCTCTAAATGGCATACCTCTCACATGGTACCCCTCCACATATATCAGATATCTTGGTGTTTTTATATATTGTTCACCGGAAGATTTAATGGAAGGCAATTTGATGAGAGCGATATCAGCCATACGAGCTCAATAGCAATTCTGGAAGTCGCTTCCACTGAATGTAATGAGCTGTATCACCTTGCTGAAAATGATTTAACTCCCCAAACTGCTATACTATTTTTTAAATCCCCCACTATATATCCCACCTAAGACATTACGAGACCTGGAGTGACTATCCCAGGACTTAATATGGAATAAAGCAAGGCTGCGTATCGCTTTGTGGAAGTTGTATGCTTCCATTAGCCAGGACGGGTTGTTGGTCCCTAATATGGTACTTTAGTATTTAGCTGCCCAGCTTTAATGGGCGATGAAGTGGTTGAATGGTTTGTCACCTGTTCCATCCCATCGCCAAACTCCCCCAGCCACCACAGATACACTTGGGATTAGCCCATAAATGCTATAAAAGAAGTTTATATATATATCTCACCCGCAAGACGCTTCCATATACCCCAATTTTACCATTGCTGGAGACACGAAGGGGAAGGTTGGGTACTCCGGAGGCGGCCATGATGTCCTGGCATGCAGTAGAGCTCGACTGCGTATTATTAACATTTGAGACGCTAGTCGAAGACAATGAATTGCCTACGGGCCATTTTCTGTTACACACTTACCTCCTGAAGGCTTTGTCAACTGCCAGGGGAGATCTGGCAATCGAGCCACCGACACATCTGTTTGTACAATATTTACACATCATGGGAGCGGGGTCACATGTGGTGCACTGGCTGGCGGAGGCACTTCTCACACACGCTGAGGCCGATGCAATGACTTAAAGTCAGGTAGGAGGCAGACAGAAATCAGCCCTGGACAGACAAGGAATGGGATGCCATATTAGCGGGCGCTAGGAACATACCCAGGAACTCGAGATTCAAGCCTATTCAAACATATATCATACAAAGAGCATATCTCTTGCCGGACATGATAAATAGATATTTCCATTGTCACTTCTGCATGTCCACGCTGTCAGCATCCTGATGCAGACCTGATACATATGCAGTGGGCTTGGGCATCCCTCCAGAGTTATTGGCGAGAGGTAGTTACAACACTAGCTTCATTCACAAACACAGTGATGCCATTGTCATGGGAAGTCTGCCTTCTAGGGCTTTAAACCAGATCCAAAAAAACTAAAGTCACCTCAAGGTTCAGAGATCTGGGTCTCATTACTGCAAAACGGCTCATTACTAAAAAAATGGAAAAATGCATTCCCACTGGAAATACTTATTTGGAAGCGCTCACTTATAATAAAGGCACATGCAGAAAGTACAGCATTACCTAGTGAGGAGATAGCAGGACTTCATACATTTCCTATTGCACAAAGCTGGGACACATTGCTTGCTGCCTTGCAGGCTGGCAACCAGATAGCAGTTGATATCGCCTCATTTGTCAATCAGTGATGAATCCACCAGCCCTCCATCTTTTAGACAAGGGGAGTTGATATGCCTCAGAATCTGTAGAATAGGTAAAAGCCATTCCCCCTGGCCTGTCATGGATAGCCAACTGCACCTCACCCGCCCTGAGGCACAAAGGTCCTAGTTGCTGGCAAATTAGTACGATATGTGGCTACGCGGAAATGTACCGATAACATCTTTGTACTCAATCATGCACAATGGATATTGTTTGTATTTAATGGATGGCAGATGTTCTTTAAATGTTCTAAGTTTCAGTTTATTTTGACTGTTTTGGAAAATAAGATTTATTGATATTCATTGGTGACCATTATTTGTGCTCTATCATCATTCAAGTCCTTTCTCCTACTAAACTGTGAATAGACGATAAGACCTGACTGACAAAGTTTTGAATGTATATAGTACACATGCGCAAGATCACGTCATCACTGCTCAGATAAGATGTGTTAAGAGTAAGAAGTGAATAGCCACTAAACTGATTTACAAACTATGATGTAGCTACACTGTGGGCAATGGCATGCAGAGGCACTAGTACATATACTCACGTATAATATAAATGTCTGTAATGCGGAATGGCACATTTGTGTTGTATATGTATTACTGTGATGGATAATGCTATTCTGCACATGGGTTTGTATTTCTGATATCAACATCCAAAAATGTTAGCAAAATTTTTCATGTTAAAAAGTAAAACACCAATAAAGATATTTTAACAAAAAAATACCCTGATGATAATACTAATAGAAATATGTCAACTTATCATCCAAACACATTCATTGTCTTGCTTATGTGTGCATATCAATGTAAAATTCTTGACACTCACATCTTCTCAACTAGATTTAGGCCTCAACATGTATGACTCATTTTGTCTGAGCTGCTGATCAACATGGGCCCATAACTCCAAATATTACGAAATCAATGCAGAAAGACAATGTGCTGCGATGTACTGAATGTAAAAGTCAGGGCAAGATTGCCATATAGCTAAATAGTAGTGGGCCACTCCTGTATTCACACACTGAAGCAGTAAAGTGTAGCACAGTAAGCCATCTTGCTGTGTTCTGCATCAGCAACATTTGTTTCATATGGTAATAGGTGTATGATGGAACACAAAGGTCCCGCAAAAACAGTATCTGAGGCAACCTCCTCATTATAGTGTGTCTCACATATGGACTAGCTTGCAGAATGGCAGCACTTTGCAGGAGCAAATGTTGCAAAAGATACCATTAACGATTACAAGTTGCAGTTGTCATGGGCAAAGGCCTAGTCTCAGGTGTAGATGCTAAAATGTTATTTATAAAGAAGGCATACATGCATGTGTGTGGATTCCACAAAATACTACACATGTGACACCTTTCCTGGGCAGATTTATGTAAATACCACCTCTGGCCATATTTGACACAATACACATTTACAATGCTTTGCACAGCAATGCAAGGAAGCTCAGAGGCCTGTAACAAAACTCTAAAAGCAGATACAGTTGCAATATGGGGCGTTTACCATAGAAGTAAGAGAAGGGAGATGTTTGCCAAACTGTCACATCTCCTAAGGAAAACATAGGTGGTAAAAGTCAAAAGTCAACCACAAATGTATGTGTACATACACAATCTCATTGGAAATTGTGCAATTGTGAAGTTAAAATTACCCCAGCATGGTAAGAGCAGTGTACCCCCGACTTGAGTGCTCAACTGTATAGTTGTATGGCTCACTAACCCTGGTATATTCCCAAAGGTGGATGTGGAGTATGCATGTGTGCCATGACATAGGCCTGTGTCATGGATTGTATTCTGCTTTGACCAGGAGGCCCGCACAAACGCCTGCCCTCATAGTAGATGTACACCACTGCTTTTGCCAGAAAACAGAGCTTAAGTGGAGGTGGCAGCATGCTGTGTAGTGAATAGTAGTAGTGTGAATTACCAGTCAACCCTGGTTCACTGCGATGAGGTCTACTGGCTCACAAAACTCTTCAAAACAAACTTCTGGTGTTGTGTGCTGAACTCACCCCTGCTCACCGTCAGGTTGATCAGGAAATGTGAGCATCACAAAACAATATGCAGCCTGCATGTGCCTGTGCAAGACATACACATTAAATAGTTTGAAATGTTTAACAGCATGCACAAGGGTTATATGTGTGTGCTGATAGTGTTTGTTCAAAGTGACACACTCTAGGACAGTTCAAAGGTAGGGTAGAACTAAATACTGTGGTAGTTTTACAAGCTTTGTCATTGCTTCACTGCATGACAGAGAAAGGACAGGAATGTACTACATTTAAAATGATATGGAGCATTCCTGTCGTTCCCCCTACTATTCTGTGTGAATTGGGGGGTTTGGTCCTTACCTACAACCACCTTGTCCTTAGACAATTGTAAACTCAAAACAAAATCAGGTGGTTGTGAGATATAAACACATCTTTACGTATGCATGAGGTACATTTTACTCAATAATCATGACTTCAAATTTGTTTTAGCAATGATTAAACACAAACTTCTTTCAATCTTTCCCATTATTTGGTGTGATACAAGAAAGGAAGAGCCACATTCAACTCGATGGATATAAAGTAAAAAAAATGTTTTTAAATGTGTGTAATATGGAAAAATAAATCAAATATATATTGTAATAATGCAAAATGTATACATGAACTAGGCTAAAATTGCATCTTCAGCAATCCGAGATTTTACAAGACCAGAACATTACAGTCACAAAAGTGCTCATAGTACTGAAACGTATAAAGGGTGCAGAGGTATCTAATATGGGCTTCCAATAGTTTATTTATACAAATTAATGTATACATCCTTATTGATACTTACTGAACTAGGATCCCCTATTGATCCCGGTCTATGCGCTTCAAACCCACACTTTCTTTTGGGGTTCTCTTCAAGACAAGGGTTTGGTGAATTCTTAGGGGGCATGACAAAAGTTTTTGATTCCGACTTATCTGCCCATATAATTTCAATGTTATGCAATGCTGGACCAATTGCTGCATTGCTATACCCTACCCCAGGGGGCTGTTCTATGGGTTGTGGTGGTTGTTCACATTGAACACACATGGATTTAGAAGCATTGCTCCAAAAAATTCTAGACCTCCACAAGTGATAGGTTACAAGGAATCTGCATTCATGTAAAAGTTTCTATATGTGCTGCATTGTGCAGCACAAGTATACAGATGAAAATGCCTCAGGCAATTTTATTTTGTGCAGGAAGGTGGACCTTGCAGGACAAAACAATACAAACCTACTTACATGACATGCCCCCCTACACCATGCTGCAAGATATCACACACTGCCGCTAGTAAGCACTTTGTGAACCAGCTCCATGAAAAGGCTGATGTGATCCTTAGAATGTGACATACATTTATACCTGTCATTCCTTTCTAATCGCATCACTACTTTAGTCTGCATAGGGCCAATTGTTTAACCCTTGTGTCATGGTTCAAGAGGGCCTGAGATGAAGCTGACCAGCAGTACTAAAAATATCACATGCTTGAGGCATGTTCAGGCATGTGATGTTAGACACCTCTGTACTTCAACTCCAGGCAGATCAGCACTGCAAGTTAGCTGACTAGCTGCATTCCATATGCACACAATGTTTGTACATGTGTGTGTCAAGAGTGTTAAATATTTTAAATACACTGGGATGTCATAGTATTTATTATACTTAATATGGTGTTCGGCCCAAGTGTAGCTGCACTATTTATAATGCAATGTTCAGATCTTTGACTTGTAGGTGGACTTTTCCCATTGACCCAGGGAGAATTCAACACCTTCTGGGATCCCAATACAACCAGTAAGTATAATGAGTACATGTTTGTAGATATGTGACATTTGTGTGTGATCCATGGGAGTTGTTACATTGTTATGTGTGTGGGGTTGTTTCTATCACTTGCAACCAAATTACAGTCAATATGCTAAAACAACAGAACTTGGCCTTAGAGTCATTTCAAATTGACAAGGAGGCATGTCATTGTGAATGTAGGGGCAATGTAAGTAGCTCCACATGATACATGTATTTTCCTATCTGTGGTAATGTTTTTATATCTATAATCTTGATGTATGTAGCACAAGACCCATAATCTGGGGCTTAATCTGCAGATATTCAACAAAATCACAATTTGCACAAACATCAGAAACATTATTTCAACAGATGTAGTAGCGAAGTGTGATGACTGTCACTAAGCTTTTCTTGGCATGTGTCTGCTGCATATGCCCATATTTGAGTTTGAAACAGCTGCTGATGAGGTGGAACAAATAAACAGGACATTGTTATCAAGTGTTAACTTGAAGATATTATAAAATCCGATCATTGCAATATGTGTGTCAATCTGACACATATATTGCATCATCTTGCAGCATACTATGCTGCGTATTTTTGACCTATCCTGCTACATACTCCCAGTGTGACTGACTATAGGTTTGGGTAAAGATTCATGCAGATAAACACTCAAAATGTTTGGTGACACATACCTGTCCCTGCGTGTCAATTCTAAAGCCAAATTCAATAAATACGGAGGACAGTGTCAGCAGGGTTGCCATCACATTTTAGCCATTTTTGCAATGATAGATGCTAGAAATGTGGCAGACTAAGCGTATACAAGGTTGAATGAGGAGAGAGCTAGTATCAGTGAAGCGAACTGGTGAAGGAAACGGGAGCCATGCGAAAGTGCTGGCCAATTTGAAAGAAAGCAGGCGTAAGATAAACACGAACGCCTACAGAATTCTAAATTGAAAGGTTCTATTTGCAACCGAATAAACAAGAATTCACGTGAACGCTGAATATTGTGTGCACGCTCACCATCCAAGACAGGAAAGAAAGGAGGAGTTAAAAGTTTTTTACCATATTGGCAGATAAAAACCAATGTGTTAGGTTACGATGCCCTGATGAGAGCCCACAGATACAACTGTGTGGCTCGAAACGCGTCGGCTAGCAGCTATTGATCTAGCTGGATGAAATAAAGCATCAAGACATAGGAGTAGAATTCATGCTCTATAAACATACAATAAAAAGGAGTGTGGAAGGATAATATAAATAAAAAAAATGTTTCTTCCTTGCATGTGAACGAAAAATAATTGAATAATTGTTCTACATTGGTTTGTTTGAATGTGGGTATATTGTGAGAAGTAATGTAATAGTTTTTTTGTATTTGTGAAAATATATTGTTGTTTGTAGTGATATGTGATAATTGTGATATATGTAAATGTGTACAGTACATGTCAAAAACGTTTTGTGTCCCTTTGTGAAGGCCACAGTCCTTTATTTAAAAAAAGATGAGAATTTAAAAAAAACAGTGTGAATAAATAACCTGATCACGAAAGGAATATAGCGTGGTTTAGTGAAAAATTAATAAGCTGAAGTGACAAGGATACCAAGTATTTCATTGTTTAAACTAGAAATGTGGTAGTGTCATGCCAAAGTATTTCCACATCATGATGTTGAGCCATGAAAGACAAAAAAGACATCTCAACAAGTGTTTTTGTAAGGGTGTTTGTACATTTTCATCAGTGTGGTTAAATCATATTTTAGTGAAATTAACCTGAGGTATCGCTGTCATAATCTAGCATCAAGGGTGCCTGAGCCTCCCTCAGAGTAGTACATGTCATCCCTATGTGAAATGGCGAGAAATATTAACACTTACACTGATGCATTGGATGCTGCAGGGATGGAGGCCTTCTGCTCTATTGATCCATGATGTGGTACATATCATTACCAAACAGCCTGACTGTAAGTCTAAATGTCTGCATTGCAAGGTTCTTGCCATATGGCTTTGTAAGTGTAAACTGGTTGTCAGGCTTCATATCTCAGTGTAATGTGTATTTTAGAGCACAGTGTGCAAGTGTCATTGGTGTTCCACTACACATTCCTTTCCTCCTATTTTGGCATTGCAGTAATTCTGCAGGGGCCTCTCCGAACAGAACTTTCATGTGCTGTCTGACTAGATTGCTCGTTAGTCAGTGTAAACTGCCATTGGGATGAAGTACATTGTTTTTGGTGAAAGTGGAATAGCCTTTCAATTGTTGGGGCTCGTTTTTTTAGGTAGCTTGTACTAATTCTAATGTTGATTGTCTGTGGAGTTTTTTTCGTTATAACCATTATTCTGTTTTGGCATATACTCTTGGCATCCTACTAAGTATTTATAAGTGAGCTTTTTGTAAGCAAATAATGGAGAAGGGTGAAGGATCATTGGATCTCCCTTTAGAAGAGAAGCTCAATAAAGCAATAGAGAACATTTACTACTGAGGTGTCCATTAGAATGGAAAAAGGTTGGCTTTAAAATCATCCAAAATGGATGAAGAACATTTTTGGTCTGCACCAGAGGCAGAAGGGGCCCATAGTTTGGCTAAGAACGCATCTTGCAAGAGAAAGCATGTGACAACCAGCAAATCCCTGGGTAAGAAAAAGAGAGCCACTTTGGTAGAGCATGCTTGCTGTGATGACAGGCAAGGGGAGGATGCTGTAGGCATCAAAGATGGGCAGGTAAAAGGGCCATAATATGATACTGCAAAGAGATCTAAAAGGCGTAGGCACAAAGTTGTGGTCTTCGATGAGTCCTCCAGGAGTGCGTAGGTGGAACTGTATTGCTCATCAGATTTTGACTCACAGGATGATGAGTCATTTACTAGGAATGTGCCAGCTGAAGGCATTTTGAGGAAGGAGAATGGACCTCTTTTAGTCCCTTTGGGTGAGAACATGGCTGATCCACTATTATTCAAACACCCACTTTCTCCTGAATGGACACCTTCGGATGAAGTGGCTCAAAAAATTCAGTATTGTATAAGAACGGAGTTAGGTTGAGGTCAGAGTGCCTACGACCCCCTACAGAAAAGAAGGTGTTTATAACACCAGAACTCGATGCAAAGATTATTGCATTCATTGAAAAAGGGGGAGGTGACCTCAGCAAGGTGCTTGATAAGGGTCTCACATCCTGTCGGGACAGGTTGTTGGATGTGGTTGGCCTACTGATAAAAATGTTGGTGTTGGCTGAGGAAGCATAAGTTTTTAAGAATCATATTGATGTTGAAGAATTGTGTCAGTGCGGTCATAGAGCTATTTGTCGTATAGGTAATGCCAATACAGCACTTTCTAATAACAGGAGAAAGAGTATTTGGCTAAAGATAGATCCTAAGTTAGTGGATGGCGCAAGCAAAGATGAAGGCCCATCAGCTAATCATCTCCTATTTGGGAAAGCTTTTATTATGGATATTTCTAGGTATGTGGGTGCTTTCAGCTTCCTACAGAAATCTCAGAAAGAGATCAAAACAAGTCTTTCAGAAGCATGTTTTTGGATTGGTTGGGAGAACAAGGACCTGTTCCCCAGATGTGACCAAGGAATCACTTGAGGCTCTTTTCTCATGTGGATTTAGAGGATACCCGGAGCAATAATCTTTCTTCATAGCCAGATTGTATTGTTAGAGACAGAGAGGTAGGGGAATTATTAACTGTGGGGACAGAAGGAGCAGAGGAATGACTGATAAGCCTAGACCCTTCTGGTAACCCCTTAAAATTGGGCAGCAGATTTGCCCAATACTATCAAGAATGGTTGTTGATCACAAGGGACCCTTGGGTTTTAGAGTCTGTGTGTGGGTTTCACATCGAGTTTGTAGGTTGCCAAGTACAAGACTGTATGCCAAGGAGTTTTACTTATCCGAAAGATCAGATGACTTTAATAGATTTTGGAATTCAGGAGTTAATCACGGAAGGAGCAGCTGTGAGGGAAAGGGAACGAGTGGATGGTTTTGTGAGCAATATCTTTCTTGTGAAAAGAAAGACAAAAGTATGCATCCAGTAATACGTTTGTGAGAACTGAATAATTGGGCCATTTACCAACACTTGAAAATGGAAGGTATTAATTTGCTGAAGAGTGTGTTGCAAAAAGGAGATTGGATGATGAGCTTGGACCTGAAGGATGCTTACCTTAAGGTTTCTATATTGCAAAATCATCAGAAGTTTTTGAGATTGGAAAAGGATGCTGTGGAAAATATATGTCTGCCTTTTGGCCTTTCGTCAGCACCTTGGTGCTTTACAAAGTTCCCACACCCTGTGACAGCTAATCTGAGAGAAAGGGGTGTGCCTCTGATAACTGACTTGGAGGACAAATGTTGTCACATACAAATTTAGCAGTGAGTTTATTGGAGTCCTTAGGTTTTGGGGTAAACAGAACAAAGTCACAGTTTGTACCAAGTCGACAAACTTAGTGTTTAGGTTTTGTAGTGGACACAGTATAGGCTGTCTTGAGGTTGCCAAAGGAGAAGTTTAAGAGGATTCGCAAGGAAATAGGAAATACTCTCAGGTTAAACAGTGTTTCTTTGAGAATGTTAGCCTGCATTGTAGGCCTTTTCTCCTCTACTATTTTCACTATTTTTCTGTGAACTTTACATTATTGGGCATTTTAGACATTAAAGGCATGTCAGTTGAGGAATGGATTGAGGTATTCAGAGAATGTTTGTCTGTTGCAGGAAGCGAGGCAGGAGTTGGTTTGGTTGTAAAGAAATATGGAAGTTTGGAATGGGCATTTAGTTTTTGGAGAAAATGCAGATTTGATTGTCGAAGCTGTTGCAAGTTTGGAAGGTTGGGGTACAAGCTGTAGATTGTAGAGAACCGGCGGCCATTGGACAGAGCAGGAAAAGAATGTGCATATAAAATGTTCGGAGTTATTAGCAGGTTCTTGTGTGATAGGATGTTTTGCAGAACACATTTTCAAGTGTTCTGTGATATTGAGATTGGATAATGTGTCTGCGGTAAGGTATGTAAGGAGACTGGGAGGCCCTTGCTCTAAGGTCTTGCCTGATTTAGCAAGAGTTTTTTGGGAATATTGCTTGGAGAGACGTCTGTATGTTCAGACAGACCACATTCCAGGGATGTCAAATTCAGTAGAAATTGTTTTTTGAGGAATTCTTATGGTTCCATCTAACGGATGTTGGACAGAGGGGTGTTCAGGAGACTGAACCAAGATGAGGTCCATTTCGGGTTGATTTGTTTGCGGACAGAGGGAATGCGCAGGTGGAGAGATTCTTCAGTTGGTATTTAGATCGGGAATAGATGCTTTTCTGTAGGATTTGAGAGGTTTTCATCCCTATGCTTTCCCTCCCTTAACATGATCGGAAGAGTGAAAAGGATGATTCGCAAATGGAAGGAGACAGTGGTGATTATCTCCCAGTTCTGGAGTTCTCAAGCATGATACCCATTAACGTAAGAGATGAGTGTGGATTTTCCAGTGCTATTAAAGGTGTGTTCAGAGATCTTACTAGGACCTCGAGGAGAGGTGCATGGTCTAGTAGAAACAGGACAACTTCAGCTAGTGGCATGGAAACTTTCCGGAGAGTTTGGAAAAAGCCTGGACATTCATCAGAGGCTTCGAGACTCATTGAGGCGTCATGGGAACCTGGAACTATGAAGGCTTACAGATCAGCCTTGGTTAAATGGCAGTTGGTGTATAGAAAGGAACTTGGATCCCGTTTCAGCGGATATAGTGCAGGTCTTACTTTTTTTACCTGATTTATTTTCAAAAGGTTTAGCTTATAGATCTGTGAACTTGCATAGATCGGCTATTTCAGCAGGTTACATTTTGGTGAACGGCTTGGCAGTTGGTAAAGACGTGATGGTGAAGAGGTTGTTAAGAAGAATTAGGTTGGCTCAACCATCAGGCACTAGGTACACTGCCCTCTAGGATGTTTTGCATGTTCTCCTTTTTCTTGAATCTTGGAGTGATAATTAGGATTTGAGTTTAAAAGGATTTATCCTTCAGGTTGACAATGCTTTTGTGCTTGCTGTCTTTCTGTAGTTTTTCAAATGTTACTGCTGTGGAGGTTGCTAGTAGATGTTTTACTCCTGAAGGTATTTGCTTTCAGCTAAGACTAATCCTTCAACAATTTTTTATGCATGTTTGGATGAAAAGGAACATGAACATAGAACTTTGTTGTTAAGCCCTATGGGTGGAACAATTGTTTATTTCATTTAGACATCCCCATAAGGCTGTTGATCAAGAAATATGGTAGAGATGTGAAGATGTTTGGTGCCCACTCAGTGCAAGGTGCGGCTGCTTCTAAAGCTGGTATGGTGAGTAGAAGTCTGCTAGACATTTTATGTTGTGCTGATTGGTCTTCAGATCCTCTGTTTAGGTGTTTTTACTTTAAGCCAATTGAAAGTGCAGGTAGATGTGTGGTAAATAAACTTTAAACTTGCATAATATTGGCCTCCAGGTCTTGACATAAAATGTAGATTCTCCACAGCCTTGGTGGGCTAAAAATCTTGATTTTATTAAAGATGCAGAAGCTAATATTATCCCTCCCAGTAATTTCTGCCAACCCTGATTAGGTTTATTTTGCAACTACAGGTCAAGTTTAAGAAATGACTGGATTACATTGGTGTATTCATTTTTTTCTAGAGAGGTTTCAGAAGAAGGATTTCTTTGAAACAAATTTTGTTGAATCGACACAAGGAACTTTATTAAGAATCTAAATTTTGCAATTTTTCACAGTTCATAAAAGAAGTAAGAGGGCTGGTTGCTGCCGGGATTTATTTTGTTTGGAATGTTTGCTTGAAACTCTAAGTCCAAGAAGCTTTAAAAATGCTGTTGTGTGATGGCAATAAGGGATTAATTTCATAATATTGGCTTCCATGTCTTTAAGAAAATCCAGATTGTCAGCCCATCAAGGTTGTGAAAAATCTAAATTCTTGACTCCACTTTAACGTTTGAGAACAGAGATGTTGAAGTTCCAATCCTAATGTATTGAGCATCTGGACATTATAAGTGGTAGTTTGAGCAAACTTAAAAGAAGTTTGTAAGAAATTAGGAGTATCAGTTGAGGAGGTTGAGTACCCACTTCAAATAGTAATCACAACCCTTGTCAGGGTGAACCAGTAAAATTACTAAATAAAGCTGAGCTCAAACCTCTGGTAGCTATGGCACAGACAGATTTACCTAAAAGGAAATGTGTAAAGTAGTCATGCAGCACCAAAACAAAAGCAAAAATCCTAGACCAAATTAGAAAAATAGAGAATATTGTACTAAATAAAATGACACCAAAACAAAAAGAATCCAATCAGGGAAACAGACGTTATGATTTTTTTAAGTTGAATACAAATATACCACCAAAAGTGTTAAGCACCAATGATGGTCATCTAATTGTACTTAAATAGTATCTAGGAGTAAATTAAGGTTGACCGCAAGGGAGTCCAGTTCAGATGCAAAAACCAGGTTCAACCCATTCAGATTTTTAAAATTCAGACTTAGTCTTTGAAATAGAAGTAAAAAATTCTTAAGTGGAGCAAAGCAGTACGTTATGGCTGAGGAGGGCTTCACATTACTTGATGAGCTCTTGGTGAAGCTGCTGACTCTCATCGTTAAAGATCAGAGCAGGAGCAATTTGCATTGCATGCCCAAGAATGGTCCCTCACCAGCTAGGTACTTTTCATACCTTCGCCTGATGAAGGTTTCTACCTTCAGACTTAATCGATTTCGTAGAGCTTGGATTCTTCCAGTGAAGCAAGGCTGTAGCTGCAAGGTTTCCAACAAGCCTGAGACTTTCTCCATGAGGTCCTGCTGAATCCGGTTTGTTGCTATAGAAAAGCAGCAAGCAGGACTAACGTTAATCTTTGGCCCAGGTGCAATGCACCTTTATTAGTTTAGCTTGGGAGGTTGGTCCCTGTCCTCATGAGGCCTTTGGAGTCAAAAACCTTCTGAATCTTAGGTGTTATGAAATGTAAGGAGAAGAACACTTTGGGACTAGCCAAGGGTTCTGGGCCTTAGGGACAGCACTCAGGGAATAGGAGCCACTCCAGCTGAGGCAAATAGCAATTTCCAGGAAGGTTTAGTTGGAACTGGTCGGCTGGATATTTGCAGGAAAAGACCTCTTGTAGTTTATTGTTACCCTGTAGATTGAACCAGAGATCAGCCTTATGACCCTTGGAGTCCGCTTCTTTGTCCTGGGGACAAGAGGTTGAGCAGGTCCAGTCTTTGAGTATGTTCCCAGGCCACTGATATCAAGTCCAGACCACATCTGTTCATGCCTGGCATCAGCATATCAGTAGGGCTAACTCCTGGTCATTTCCTAACCAATGGGTTAAAAGTTTCTAGAAATAACCCTACATACAACTTTGTCATTGTCTGTATGTAGATTTGTTGTTTATGGTATTTGCAGTCTTGGAGGTGTTGTTATAGATTGGTATGTTAATCATTGAAACAGTGAGGTAGTGGCCACTCCAGATGACTGGGGAGTTGCCAATCACCAAGGTATGTTCTAGAAGAAGGATGAGTATGTCATTTAATGTGTGACCGAATGTGGGAAATGGGACCAATATGACTTATTTGAGATGGAAGGATTCAAGATTTGATGGTAGTATTTTTTAAATCCTTCTTGTCAAAAAAGCTGTTGAAATGTTCTAGGATGTATAGTTTGGGTGATTTAGTGGAGTCTTGGTCACACTATTCAGTAAGGTTTCCTTGAACTTTGCAATGCTGGGAGGTGAGGGAAGATCAAGAAAAAGATTGACAGTTGCTCATGGTGCAATCTTAGAAAGTATTTCTTTTAATCTCCTCCTCTGCAACTTCCAACCTTTCTGATACCATATTTGTGGATGATGCTGTGTTCCGGTGGCATGACTTCATGGCAGACGGATACAGTATTCCCAGTAAGCTATGTTTCTGTGATGAAAGTGAGGTCCTGTGCAGTATCTGATAGTAGATCAAGTTTGTTATGACGTTTTTGTTCATTGGTCTTTTATTGAAGAGCAGGTTATTTGGCGTCTGAGTCTTTCTCCTCCTGTTGCAATACTGAATCAAGGATGTAGTACCTGGGTGTAGAAAGAGGAAAGTGGGCATGGGGGTATGACTAGGGTGTCAAAGGGTGGGTTGCTTTGGTTGTATCCCAAGCTAAGATTGGAGAGTGGGCTTGTTAGTGAAAGAACCCTGGTATTTAGGGTGGTATGCTTCTTGAGGCTCTTTGTGAGAAGTGGTTGTGATACATTTTCAAGGTTGCTTATTGTGTAGAATGGGTTGGGAGGTTTGAACTGGGAAGGTACGTTCAGGAAATCTAGTAAGTATGTGCGTGTGCAGTGCCCTCATCTGTAACTTCCACCTGGGCAGTGATATTGTTGGTGTCTGCTGTTTTGGTTAACCTCTTCCTGGGGTAGGTTGTCTTTCATTAAGTCATTCCCAAAATTCTAGTTATAGTTTTTCTCCCCCCATGGATGTATATTAGGTTTGTACCCAGGAGTTCGAGTCCCTTTCAGCCAGCATCAGCTCTTCAGTGGTGAGCCTGTCATTGCAAACAGCAGTGTCCCGTGGGTGAGTGCCCCAGGACACTGCAGGAATTTGCCCTGGGGGGTGGCGGTCCCCAGGGCCATCGAGGGCTCCAGGAGGGGGGCTGCACGCCCCCTCCCAATGTTTGAATAACACTGGGTTGGTGGTGGTCCCTGGGGCATGGGGGTCCGTAGTAGACCCCTGATTTTAAATTTAGAGTTGTTATCAGTGATATCATCAGTGATGTCCCTGAGCATGTCTTGAGTGATGTAATATGTGATGTTATCAGCCATGCATTGTAGGGGCACGAGTTATAGTTAGGTCTGCTAACTATAACAGCAGAATTTCTATGGTTTTGTACAAGTGAAATCTCCAACTAACTATAAGGTCCCTGAAACCTATGGTTTTTTCAGTGAATTTCAAATGTTTTTTAATTTTTAATTTAAATAATAAATATATATATATAAAATATATAGATTTATTCTAAACCGCACTAGTCCCTTTATGAGGCAAAAGTACATTCCGTAAACTTAATAACACACAGTAAATTAGCACAATATACCTTGAGCCCTAGGGGCGTACAAAACCATATATTAGGAAAGTGGTATAAGAACCACGACTTGCATAGAGACAAGGCCTAGAGCCTGTAAACCACTGGGGCCGCCAGGAACCACCCAACATAGTGACACAGGGGACCCACGGGGGAGGCGTGCAGTGTATAAACACAGCTGCGAATCACCATTACCTTCTCTGGGGACTAGGGGTGTTCTAGAGGCAACACCTGCGGGAGCACCAGAGTTCTCGAGTTACCTCAACCAGGGACGCCCGGTGCATAGGTGTCTTTTGGTGTCAGGTTTCATAGTCATTTTCAATGGTGAACTGCTGCAAAGTGCTGCTGGTGTCCAAGTTGAAAGTGTCTAGAGTGATCCAAGCCTGGAACAGAGATGAGAAGAACCTGAAAGCAGAGGGGGCAGAGTCTGGGTCACTTGCTCGTGACCATGGGCACGATAGTCGAATGTCCACTGATGTCAGGTGATTTCAGGTGAAGAAAATGAAGCTTGACTCTTCAGCCACGGGAACCATGAGGTGTCAATGACAACCAGTTTCTGGATTTGAGTTGTCCTCTGAACGATGTCAAGTGCTGCGGTGTTATTTTCTGGATTGTACCCAACATGCCATGGCAACAGCAACCATGTAGGAATGAAAGAAAAGCTTTGGTGCAGACCAGCAAGGTCTGAGGGACTCACCCCTTGATTGGGAGTCAAGGCACATCTGGAGCAACCAGGGAAAAGTAGAGTTCCCTTTGAGGGGACCCACCAGTCGACAGACCAGGGATCTTGAAGGAGCCTCAAGCAAAAATGGAAGAAGCAGGCTCACTCGTGGAGTGTAGGCGCACAATCTTCGGTGCAGATTATGCTCGGGGCTTGGACTACAAGTAACACAAAGCACAACTTCAGATAAGCTCTGGAAGTCAATGCACTAGCAAATGTACACGGTATCCAGGGGGTCCAGTTCCACATCACTTGTGAGGGCTGCACGTCTCAGCTTTGCTTGGGACTCGGGTCGACCTTCAAGAAGTCTGGAAATCTTCTTCCTGGGCAGCAAATACTTAAGAGACTAGCAGGAGCTTTGGAGATGCAGACAGGCAAATGATTTGTTTGTGCCTGCTTGAGCAGGGGAGTTACTCCTTGACCCCAAGGGAGATTCTTCCATCCTCTAGTCTTTAGTAGAACGCCAACGTTCCAGGATTCAGTTTCAGAGTTTCGTCCAGGTATAATCTAAAGTCCTACTGCCAGGGTTACCTTACATGTACTAAGAAAATGGGTTGGACATACTCTGGGGAACTACCTATGGGAGGGTTTAGAAAGAGGGGTGGCTACACCCATTTCCTTTGTCCAGTTTCATGCCAGAGCAGGGGCTGGTAGCCCCTGCAACCGATTTGAACTGGGCTATGCACAGGGAAACCAAATGTGCCCCCAGTGCAGACTTCAAAGCACTCTCAGAGTGAACCCACCCAGCCCCAATACACTAAAACCTGTCTGGGAGACCGATTGTCCAGGCCTCCCCTGCCGGAGTTTTGGTCAGCAGCAGGAGGCCAGACTCGTGTCTGTGGCTGCAGCACCCATTTTGTGATGCCAGGGCTCGTTTAAACTATTACCAGTTAGACCAGTGTGTACATGTCTCTCCCTCTAGAATGGTGGAATTCTACCTCCGCTGCCAGGATTGGCGGGGGGCTTGGATTCCAAAGTGTTTGACACCAAACACGACATGTTTCCATGCAGCCAATCTTAAGTTAGCGTTTACCGCAAGGTTATATTTCACTTAAGAGTATATGGTCTGGCTGCATCACAGAACAGCCTCAGAGAATAGGCTCCGAAAGCTGTAGAGGGGCCCAGCTCATGCATTGGCACCCTCTCACACAAAACCAAGCACTCTGCCTTCAGGATTGATAAGGCCTGCCATAGGAGTGACTGATAGGTTTATGTGTTTCAGTGATTAGAGGTAAATATAGGTAAACTATATGGTAATGTAGTTTCTTATATAGCGCACGTATCACCACAAAGGGTATCTCGGCGCTTGCTTTGGGAACCCATCCTGGTTTTTCCCTGTAGGATAGCCCAGCTGGGCACCCCCAAGGTGAAAGCCAGGCATCCCGCAGCGGGGGCCGTAGTGGAGATTGAGCAAGCTATTGCCCAGAGTTGCAGAGCGTGAACCCCTGATTCAAGTAGGCACCGAAGCGAGAATTATCAGGTCCGTGGACATTTGGGCTCCAAACCCTGCCGCGTCGGGAATTGAACCCTGGTCCCGGGCCGACCTCTGCTTCTGGGTCTGCTTCCTCTAACCAGTGAGCCACACTTCTGAGGAAATATAAATTCTATGGTCAAGTTGTGTTCCCTAGCGCGTACCCCACCGTCTCCATGTACCAGCTTAAAGTGCATGTAACTTCCCTCCTGTACCAGCTACGAAGACGCAGATACATTTGCGTCCAACATCAACATGTCCTCTTTCAGATCCACCCTGAATGGATTAAATGGTCCGTTCCTAAGTATGCTATGCCACCGTCTTTTTGTAGTATACTTTACATGTTTTTCTGCTCTGGCAAAGTAGGCCCTGAATTTCTGCCATCGAGCCTCTTTTCTGGCTTTTGACTCTGACAGCCTCTGCCCAGGCTGCTTCTGTACCCGTGAACTCTGACTTACTTCCAGCGCGGCCCCTCGCGCTCAGCTCAGCCTGCTTTCTGCCAAGACTGACTATAACCTTCGAGTTATCTGTTCCGCTCCTCGAAAAATGCATTCCTGCCTACTAGTTTCAGTAAACATCCTCCCCAGCTACAGAGCCAAAGGGCCGACCTGTCTCCGTGCAAGTAATTCATAGCTTCTGTTACCATGCTTCCATGAAAGGCCCCGTGCCCCCACGCTTCTCATGCAGACACTTAGGCGCTTATACACGCATCCACAGTTAGTATAGAATAGCTTCTGCCCTAGAGACCTTTCCGTCCAGATAATATGGTTCCTAAACATAAGATATCAGATATGATAGAAGTACAAGTTGATCTGACATGCCAGACTTCTGTCTCTTTCTGTCAGTGTAAATGTCAAGTCCCCTGCACCCCTCCAGTTTCACGTCCATCACACGTCATGCAGCTGCGCGCGCATCCAAGCTTCCGATTTCTGCTGACATTGCAACATTTCTGTTAGTGCCACCCCTTTGTGACACCCATCTGTGACGTTTTCTAGCACACATCTCCAGTTCACGCCTAGTCCACGCCTTCTGATTACGTACTAGTAACACGTGTATACTGTTATCTTGTCTTCTCTCAGCTGTTACGCCTACTATACCATTTTCTTATTACATGAATTAAGTATATAAGCTATGTACTGTCAATAAAATGTAGCGCGCTCTATCCCTTCTTCCACCCCTGCGGTGGGAAGAACATGATATTATGGTCCTGACCATTCCTTTTTGAGGAATAAAACCCCTAAGAACTCTAACACCACGGACTCTGGTTTCTTTCTTTCCGATTGAGTTATTATTGATTAAGTACTTACCTGCATAGAAATTAAGAGAGTAAATTATACATTTACGTCATTTTGGCGCCCGAATAGGGACCCCTCCCCCACCTCACGCGCCGGTTGGTGCGTTGCAAGCTATGTCCCCTGCCATCAGTTAGATGGAAACTACGCGTACCGGCAGGATTTCCTGCACCTCCCTCTGACCCACGGAGGTGACGAAGACTGCGATCAGTACCCAGACGAGGCGGTGAGGAGTGCGGAGGATCCCGACCAGAGCCTAGCCGAAAGAAGCAAGGTCCGAGGTGTCAAGAGGCACACCAGTTTTCCGAAGCTTTCCGAAGTTTCCCGGAGTCGAGCCGAGTCGAGTCCAGTCCAGTCGAGTTTTCCGAGGCCTTCTGTTTCCGTGCTTCCCGGTGAGTACCGTTGCTGGGACGTATCTAGACGGGTTTGGGTACACAAGTCCGGTCTGCACTGTTTTTAGGCAGTGTATCTGTACTGTTTAGCAGTATATCTAGTATTCTGAATTTCTGAATTTCTGCACTGTTATACCAGTGTATCTGTACTGTTTAGCAGTACATCCAGTATAGGGGGTAGTCATCTATGTCTCAAATGTCTCTTTTCCTGTGATTAATGTCGTGGTATGAATGTGACCGTTTTAATGTGCATTATTGCGTCTCTTGTATAAACTAGCTGTATCCAGTATTAGGTAGTAAGGATTGAGCATTCAGTAATAAGTAAACAAAATGCCGTTTTTCAACAAACTAAAGCAGATAGGAACTAGGAAAGGGATACTAGAGGAAGAAATTCCTATCCCCCCTAGGGACACTCCAGGCAACTTTATGTACCACAAACACGGCATAGATGCCATATTATATCTAGACTTATGGGCCGACTATACTAAACACCTAGACGAAAGACACAGATGGCCTGTTACCGGAACATGGGATGCCGAGTGCATCATGAAGGTAGAAGAAGTATTATGGAAAAAGAAAGCTAGACAATCTCAGAAAGACGCCATAGAATTTTGGCGTAAGGAATCACATAAGCGTGCTGAGAAAGCACTCCGTAGAGAAGACAGACTCAAAGAATCAGAAAAAGCCCAAGAAAACGAATTAGTTACTGAAGGGATCCGAGTAAAAACAGAACAAATAGACCGTGCCCGAAACAATCTCGTAAACGGTATGTATCTCGCGGCCGAGGGTACACCTGAGGCCTTATCAGAAATACCAAAAAACTTACCGCCACCACTAGTTCCAACTAAAATAATGCATAAGACTACTAAAGACATATTTCTGAATTCCTATCTAGAGGATGTAGCACCGGCTTACACCAATCTGCCTGTTCGTGCCTTGCCTACTGACAGGGACGGGGGTGGCACCCCGCCCCCGGATCATGTCCCACCAGTACCGCGACAGACCTCCCCCGTTCCGCCAGCCCCGCCACTTCCCGCACCCAAAATTGACCTACCGAAACCACGTCTACCGGATCCTACTAAACGACAAATTCAGGTTCAGATACAGACTCCACAGGGAGATAATGCCCAAGCATCCGCTTCAGGAGGTGCGACCGCGGGTCTTCGGACCCCGCCATTAACACACAGATTCAATCTCAGGGATATGCAGAGTCCTCTCACGTTCAGGTCACCCCGCCTTGACGCATTAAAAGAAAACATTTCAGTTTGTAGATATGATCCAGTACCCGGAAAAGACGATCTAATGATATTGGCATCACTACGGTTAAGATCTGCTACTGATATCTTGCTATGCTATGTAGGAATGAAGGACCGTCTAGATAGAATATATGAGTTTGTTCAGACCGGGAAAGACCCTGACAGTATCAAGGATGCAATGGAGAAACAGAAAGTTGACGTTCAAGCACAGATACTACGTTTTTTCATAAATTGCCTAATAAGAGAACGAGACAGGCCCGGAACAGATCAGAGTGAATTAGATGCACTGAACAAGTGGGGTCAAAATATAGCTGAGGGAAAACATGACAAGGGGACTTGCATAGCCAGTATGTACAAGAAAATTAGAAAAGCAGTGATAACAGTACACCAGAAAGAAAAAGCTTCCTCCGAGGAGGAAGAAGAACTTGAAGAACCAGAAAGGACTACAGATACTATAGCGTATGTAGGTAAGGGAACTTACCTTAGGAAAGGCATCCGTCCGGAAAACAAGAGAGTTTTTCTCTCTGCTTTAACAAATCCGAACTCTTCTGAACATCAGTTCCAGGAGACTGATAAAAGACTACGAGAAAGAATGGGGTACCATGTACTCAATTCAATGGATGAACAAGAACTAGCCCGGTCAGCCATATTATGGGCCGAAAATCCAGACATATACAATGATGACACCTTAGCACAGACATTTCTGAACCTTTCCCCAGACGAACAGAAATTAGCAGGTGTATACATGATACAGCACCTCCTCACGAAATACAGAAACCAACATTCCGATCCAGGTCCCTTACACGAAACATTAGAAGCACTACTCATGGATAGATGGAGAGGTTTCAGTACCAAGTTAATACAAATAATTATAGAACAACGACATAGATATAACACTTTCATAAGTTCTGAATATGTTCCCGCTCCGCCCCCAGAAAGGAAAACGTATCATATGCAATGCGGGAGTGGCATTGAAAGCCAGAACCCTTTACGAGAAGTACACCCAGTTATGGGTGCGGATCATGCCTTGAAACGTGTATATGTACACACGCCACTGACCAAGTTAGAACTGTTAGAAATGAAGAAACTAGTCCCGAGCCATGATAAAGACCCTGCAGGTTTTCACAGAGAGCTTAAAGACATGCTACTGATGGGGGATTACACGTATGATGATATTATGAAAATGTTAAAGGTACTGCTGCCCACGGGCATCTACGAGAAACTAAAAGAAAAGGAATGGGAGGTGGGAGAGAAAAAGATTGTATGGGCAGAAATAGAAGAGGAAGAAAGTAAACGTGTCCCAGGGGTAGGCCTTGGGGACAGAACTAAAGCATTACCCGGTTTAATAGTACAGGTCCTGCCAAGATTATTGACAACTAGAAAGGAAGATTGGGACGCCATCTCGTCCTGTAAACAGAAACATGATGAAGATACTAGTGACTTCTATTCAAGATTCGAGAAATGTTTCATTATTAATAGCGGCCTAAAACCAAGTAGCGAATCATATCCACACCTTTTTGTATCAAAACTAGTCGAGAACTCACTACCATTAGTTAAAAACCGAGTGTACAAAGTTGAAAGTACTTGGCAGGCAAATACGCCATCCCAGATGTTACAAATGTTACAATACCATCAGAATAGAATTAGAGAAGAACAGGATCAAGAACAGAAACGTATGAAAGACACAAAAATGAAAATGTTAGTAGCTCAGACGGTCCCAGCCGACGGTCAAAGGAAGGGTGGGACCCAGACAAGTCACACTACAGCTCCCGTTAAAGGAACGTGCAATTATTGCAAGCAGCCAGGTCACTACGTTCATGAATGTCCAGTTCTGAAACATAACATAGCAACAGGTAAAACTAAAGAGAGACCGCATCCGCCTAGACAAGATCAGGTCCAGCAACAGACCTCACAAAATGGACAGCCCATGCAGAATACACAGCCTATGCATGCTCCACCACACTCAGCACAGACAGTAGCAGGACCACAGCCCATTGCCGCGACTCAGCAAGTTTCACAACAGATGTACCAGTATGCACAATCTGCATATCCAGATTACCCCCGATATACATGAAACAGCCTAGAGAGGGAATTTGGCTTGCCTCTTATTGAAATTCCTGTAGATCAAGAAGGTCCTTATGTACACAGTCAAGTATTGGGAAAAGACAGAAAGTTTTTAATTGACACAGGGGCAAGCCGCACCACAATCAGCCATAATGAAGTCCCAGGGGCACCCCTCTCAGGCTCACAGAATGTTTCCCTTGGTTTTTCAGGACAGCCTATTGTAAATGAAGTATCGGAACCAGTACCATTGGCTGTGGGTCCATTATCACGAGTTACAGATTTGTTACTTACGAACTCATGCCCAGAAAATCTGTTAGGAATTAAAACATTGAAGGCTCTAGGAGCTATAATCTGCTGTTCCCCGGAGGGAGTTAGACTCTTTCTACGGGATTTCAAGGGTCATTATGTGTTGCGAGAATACGATGTCAGATTGAGAAATGTACCAGATCACCTGTGGGCAAAAGGCCCAACTGATGTAGGTTGTATGCATATCACGCCATACCGTGTTACACTCAAGACAGGAATTGTTCTACCCCGAATCAGACAATACAAGTTACCGCCCGATGCTGTAGTGGCTTTACTGGAAATCATTGAAGAGATCATTGTCCAAGGAGTGGTCGTAGAGACCGACTCCAATATCTGTAATTCACCCATCATTCCAATTCTTAAACGTACTGATCCCAATGCACCGCCAGTATATCGGCTGGTGATTGATCTTCGAGAACTGAACAAATGTATTGTACCACAGTACCCTGTGGTCCCCGATATCTCTTCCCTATTGACTGCTATTGATTCAGAAGCAACGTTCTTTACTGTAATTGATCTCAAGAACGCTTTCTTCAGTGTACCCATTGACCCGGAGAGCCAATATCTCTTCGGATTCAGTTTAAATGGACGAAGTTTCAAATTTTCCCGCGCACCTCAAGGATTCACAGAAAGCCCCAGCATCTATAGTCAAGCACTGAAAAGACAACTAGATTGTATTCAAATGCCAGTTAACACCGCTTTACTGCAATACGTCGATGATCTACTGATCACCGCACGAAGTGAGCCCGAATGTGAACAAGCATCATTGACAGTTTTACATTTCCTGGCAGACAAGGGACACAAGGTGTCTCCTTCGAAGCTACAATTCTGTGTTCAGCAAGTTGTGTACTTGGGTCACTTGCTGTCCAAAGTGGGGAGACAGCTCACTCCCGATCGCATTCAGTTAATTGTAAATATGCCACGACCCCAGACACAAAAGGAAGTGCGGGCCTTCATAGGCCTCACCTCGTACTGCAGACAATGGATTCCTCAATATGCATTTCTAGCTAAACCACTCATCCAGTTAACGACGCAGGAGGCAGCGACTTCGACTGCCCTCCCTTGGACTCAGGAACATACACAAGCCTTTGAGGAATTAAAGAAAGCATTATGCCAAGCACCAGTTTTAGCGACACCATGTTACAGCAAACCGTTTACACTTTTTGTTACAGAACGTGATGGTACAGCATTGTCTGTCCTCACTCAAGATCATGCAGGTTCACATAAGCCTTGCGCTTATTTTTCAAGTACATTGGATTCAGTAGCCCAGGCACTCCCTGCGTGCTTAAAGTCAGTAGCAGCAACAGCACTAGCAATTAGACAGAGCGATTCAATTGTTCTAGGCCATCAGTTAACAGTACAAGTTCCACACTCTGTAGAGGTTCTTTTAAATAGAACCCAGACTCAGCACTTGACCATAGCACGACTGACAGGTTATGAATTAACGCTATTCCAGCCACACATAGAAATCAGACGCTGCAGCGTTCTGAACCCCGCAACACTGTTACCTACAATTATGACAGATCCAGCCCCGCATGATTGCATAGAGATCATTAATGCAGTAACAAAGCCTCGACGAGACTTAACAGATGTTCCATTGACAAATCCAGACCTGACACTTTATGTGGATGGTTCATGTATGAGAACAAGTACAGGAGAATTAGTGGCCGCGTATGCAGTGACCACTGAAACCGAAGTTAAAGAAACACATCGCATCGACACACTGTCCGCTCAAGCGGCAGAGCTTATTGCTCTGACCCGAGCCTGTATTCTAGCCAAGAACAGAAATGTCAACATATACACTGATTCCCGTTATGCGTTCGGAGTTGTACACGACTTCGGTATGTTATGGCAAGAACGAGGTTTTCTGACCTCTCACGGTGCCAAGATCCAACACGGTCCCCTCATTCAAGCACTACTAGAAGCAATACATCTGCCTTCAGGCATATCCGTCATGAAGTGTAAAGCACATACTAAAGTCACAGATTCTGTTTCCCAGGGTAACGACCTGGCAGACCAGACAGCAAAACATACAGCATTGACTCACACTCAGACAACTGACATGACAAAGACAACTGGACCGACACATTGTATGGCAGTCAGGGATCCCGCACTAGATGTTATTGATATTCAGACACATGCCACCCCAGAAGAAATAAAGAAATGGATTGAACTAGGAGGGATCCAGACAGATCAAGGTTGGATGACGAAGGGGAAATCTACATGGTTTCTCCCTGACTCTATGGTTCAAGTCATGATTAATACAGCACATAGTCCAGCACATCTAGGAGAGAAAGCGATGTTAGACAGTTTACAAAATCTTTGGAACAATAAACACTTACGAGCAGCAGCGAAACAGAAAGTGCGTACTTGCATGATCTGTTGTCAGTTCAATCCAGGTAAAAGCGTCCCTGTAGAGCAAGGTGGATTTCATCCTCCCTATCACCCTTTTGAAGTCCTCCAGATGGATTATATCCAGATGGACCGTTGTCGAGGATTTAAATATGTTCTCGTAGTTGTTTGTGCTCTGTCCCGCTGGACCGAAGCATACCCAGTCCCAGATTACACCGCTCCGACCACTGCCAAGCAGCTGGTTCGTGAATTCTTCCCACGGTACGGCTTGCCTCGTGTCGTGTACTCAGATAACGGTCAGCCATTCTCATCCGCATTAATGAAAGAAGTTTCTTTATTGCTAGGATACCAGTGGAAATTCCATTGTGTCCGACATCCAGAAGCCGCAGGCCTTGTAGAAAGGCATAATCAGACATTAAAGACACGCCTTGCAAAAATATGTCAAGAGAAAGGGGTCGACTGGATAGTCGCCCTGCCAGTGGCTTTATTCTATATGAGAATGGTTGCCCATTCGAGATCAGGGCTATCCCCGTACGAAGTGGTTTTTGGCAGACCACCGAATATGTGGGGGACGCCCATTCCGAAAAAGATTACTGATGTTGATTGTAACATGTTGACAGATTACCTTGCCTCCTTGATGTCTGCACTCCAATCATGTCGTTCACAGGTTGCCGCAGCCTTCCCCGACAACACTGATGTAAAGCCACATGATGTCCGTCCTGGGGACCTAGTATTGGTGCGCAATTTTGATAGAAAGAGTCCGCTGGAGCCCCGCTGGAAATCGCCAAAGACCGTCCTTCTCACCACGAGGACCGCCGTGAAGATCAAAGGGAGAAAGGGGTGGGTGCATACGAGTCATGTGAAAAAATTCCATGAACTGAAACCAGACCGAGACTCGTCCACCCCCACCAAAGACTGTGTTGAGCCAAAAGACTTTACAGTATCTGAACGAGAAAAAACTCCCCAAGAGGAGTATAGACTTAAGCTCCGATCTAGCAAGTCAGACAGTTTAATTGTTTAAGTCCTCCCCTAGGTGAATCGGTTAAATAGTTTCTGACATGTATCCCCTAGATCGAGATAGAGAGAGAGACGAATTAAGAAACATGCATATTGTAAATCACTGCGTAGTCACTGTATAGTGACACTATTAATCATGTTTATTCTGAGTATTTTAATTATTGTTGCTAGCATCTTACTACCTATCTACTACCCTATTTTCAAGCGTGAACAATCTGCTTACAATGTTTCTGCTGAACATACTTTTAGCGAGTTACCTCCACACGAACTCTCCTACAGACTTGCGCTGCGCAACAACACTTTCATTAGTATGCTACATCATTCCCATCAGACTAACAATGCTACAAACTGCTGGATATGTGGCCGACTCCCTCCCTACCAGAATTACAAGGGAGCTCTGCCCCTCTTTCCGTACCCGTTCACTCACAATGGCTCCTGCGGTGCATGGTTTAAAATAATAAATTCCTTAGATCCTGATATTGCTGTTTTCGATGGGGGCTGGGTTTGGGGAAACCTGAACTTGGTCCTGCTCGACGTCTGTTACCCTGATAAGGAGGGACTCCCCACTAGAATAGGAACTGATCTAGAAAATGAAGTATATGGATTAGGTAATTATACAATTAGCCTCATGATTCTCACTGTTGAAGCGGAAGCTGCACCAGTTCTACCCATTATGTCAGTATTACCAGTTACTGGTGAATTATGTATCAGGAAAAAAGGTTCAGTACACTTAGGTCATAGTAAATGCACTACTGTGATCGAATTCAGTGATCATGGAAAATCGTCCTTCAAAGCTATCCGTCATTCCTATTTTGTTTGTGGTCATACCGCATACATACGCCTGCCTCCAGATTGGGATGGTACCTGTTACATTGCATTCCTTCTGCCACCTGTCTTCCTAGCTCCTCCTGATTACCACAGAAATACAAATCTAGTAAAGAATAGACCCAGAAGAGATATCCCACTTGTCGACTACACAGAAACGGCATGGGAACAGTATACCGATTTTAATAAAGGATTCTTTTTCTTTTTAGGACCTGTTCAAAATAGTAAACTAATACGCAGATTAACTAGAACACTTGAAGCAGTAGTAAATGAAACTGCCTCCGCCCTAGGTAACTTAACCGAAGAGCAGTCCGCCATGCGGGTTGTTGTCCTTCAGAATCGTCTTGTCATTGACGTCATCTTGGCAGATAGAGGTGGAGCCTGTAAGGTCATCGGGTCAAGTTGCTGTGTTTTCATTCCACAAAACGCACCATCTGTATATCAAGCTATCACACGCCTCCATAAAATTGCAAATCAGATACATCAGAATCCAGGCACCTGGACTTGGTCCGGTTGGTTCTGGACAACGTTAACCGCTTGGGGATGGAAGATCCTATCCTTCCTAGGCATTGGCCTAGTCCTAGTATTCAGTTGTTGCCTGTGCCTTCAGTGCGGGCCAGCGATTTGTGGACTGTGTGCCACATCTTGTATTGAACATTCCAGTTTTTTCTCAAAACGTAAAAGAAAGAAAGAAGAACAAATGATGTTACAAGAACAAACTGATCGATTCATGAGGATCGATATATCATGAAGGGTCCGTAGGGAACAAGGAGGGAATGAGGAAATATAAATTCTATGGTCAAGTTGTGTTCCCTAGCGCGTACCCCACCGTCTCCATGTACCAGCTTAAAGTGCATGTAACTTCCCTCCTGTACCAGCTACGAAGACGCAAATACATTTGCGTCCAACATCAACATGTCCTCTTTCAGATCCACCCTGAATGGATTAAATGGTCCGTTCCTAAGTATGCTATGCCACCGTCTTTTTGTAGTATACTTTACATGTTTTTCTGCTCTGGCAAAGTAGGCCCTGAATTTCTGCCATCGAGCCTCTTTTCTGGCTTTTGACTCTGACAGCCTCTGCCCAGGCTGCCTCTGTACCCGTGAACTCTGACTTACTTCCAGCGCGGCCCCTCGCGCTCAGCTCAGCCTGCTTTCTGCCAAGACTGACTATAACCTTCGAGTTATCTGTTCCGCTCCTCGAAAAATGCATTCCTGCCTACTAGTTTCAGTAAACATCCTCCCCAGCTACAGAGCCAAAGGGCCGACCTGTCTCCGTTCAAGTAATTCATAGCTTCTGTTACCATGCTTCCATGAAAGGCCCCGTGCCCCCACGCTTCTCATGCAGACACTTAGGCGCTTATACACGCATCCACAGTTAGTATAGAATAGCTTCTGCCCTAGAGACCTTTCCGTCCAGATAATATGGTTCCTAAACATAAGATATCAGATATGATAGAAGTACAAGTTGATCTGACATGCCAGACTTCTGTCTCTTTCTGTCAGTGTAAATGTCAAGTCCCCTGCACCCCTCCAGTTTCACGTCCATCACACGTCATGCAGCTGCGCGCGCATCCAAGCTTCCGATTTCTGCTGACATTGCAACATTTCTGTTAGTGCCACCCCTTTGTGACACCCATCTGTGACGTTTTCTAGCACACATCTCCAGTTCACGCCTAGTCCACGCCTTCTGATTACGTACTAGTAACACGTGTATACTGTTATCTTGTCTTCTCTCAGCTGTTACGCCTACTATACCATTTTCTTATGACATGAATTAAGTATATAAGCTATGTACTGTCAATAAAATGTAGCGCGCTCTATCCCTTCTTCCACCCCTGCGGTGGGAAGAACATGATATTATGGTCCTGACCATTCCTTTTTGAGGAATAAAACCCCTAAGAACTCTAACACCACGGACTCTGGTTTCTTTCTTTCCGATTGAGTTATTATTGATTAAGTACTTACCTGCATAGAAATTAAGAGAGTAAATTATACATTTACGTCACTTCTCCACATATCTTGGTAAGGGGTGCATGCACCACCTTACCCAGGCTGCTGTAGCAGTCCTGTGGTTCTATTTTGGAAGGCTTCCCTGGGGAGGCATAATACATGCTTCAGCCCCTGGTAGGCCTCTGGTTCTGCTCTTAGCGCCTAGTGTACCATATACTAGCGACTCACAAGGGTACCTCAGTAACCAAACTGGAGTGTACTTAAAGTACAGGTAATCAATTTAGAGAGGAAGAAATTAGGCTGGGGTCCTGGATAGCAGGACCCCAGCCAGACTAAAGTCGAAAAACAGTGAAACACTAGCAAAAAATGGGGGTAACCATAGTAAGCAGATCCTACTCTCCTACACTGTACCCCTAACTTCTTGCTGATGGGTACTGGTAGTAACTGACTATGACTAACCAGGCCTAGACCCAGCGCAATGCTAAAAGACACCTAGAATACAATGAAACCATCTACATACCCTAGGGAACACTATGTGTTGGGGTACCCCTGTGATTAGCGTGCCCTCCTCTGTATTTGCCATGAGTTAATGCCTGTGTCATTGCATGAGTACATGACTAGTGACTTGATGATTAGAGTGCTACAAGGAGAGTGCATGGTGATTTTATAAGTGCTTCGGTTTTGGTGCAGTGATTGAATTAGCAGATATGATTGACTGGGTGATTGGAGGACTGCATAGATAGTACCAGGGAGATGACTTGACTGCATAGGCAGTCCTCAAGGTATTGCAGCAGTGCATGTCTTAGTGACTGGGTCATTACATGAATACATGGATACAGAGTGAATAATTAGAGTACTGCAAGGAGAGTGTGTGGTGAATTTATAATTGCTTAGGTATTGGAGGAGTGTTTGGATTAGTACATGGTAGTGGCTGGTTGGCTGGAGGACTGTATAGGGAGTGGCAGGGTGATTGCTGGACTGCATGGGTACTACCAGGAGAATTGAAGGAGTGAATGAGAAGTGTGTAGGTGGTTAGAGGACTGCATGGGTAGTACACAGGGATTGTAGCAGTGCATGTGTTAGTGCCTTGATCATTGCATGACTACATGGTTAGTGACTGTATGATTAGAGTACTGCGAGGAGAGTACAAGGTGAATTTATAAGTGCTTGGGTTTTTGCACAATGATTGGATAAGGACATAGGACTGGCTGGATGATTGGGGGACTGCATAGATAGTACCAGGGAGATTATTGGACTGCATAGGTAATCCTCAATGGATTGCAGCAGTGCATGTGTTAGTGACTGTGTCATTGAATGAGTACATGGGTAGTGACTGGATGATTAGTGTGCTGCAAGGACAGTGCATGGCGATTGTATACGTGCTTGGGTTTTGGCGGAGTGATTGGATAAGTACATAGTGCTGGCTGGGTGATTGGAGAGTGCATGGGTAGTGACAGATGGATTTCTGGAGTGTATGGGTACTACCAGGGTAATTAGAGGAGTGAATCATTAGTGTGTAGGTGGTTAGAGGTCTGCATGGGAAGTGCTTAGGGGATTTTAGCAGTGCATGTGTTATTACCTGGGTGATTGAAGGAGTGCATGGGTATTGACAGGGCGATGGCTGGACTGCATATGTAGTGCTCAGGGTATTGTTGCAGTGCATGAGTTAGTGCATGGGTCATTGCATGAGTACATGGGTACTGACTGGATGACTAGAGTACTGCAAGGAGATGGCTTGATGAATTTATAAGTGCCTGAGTTTTGGCGGAGTGATTGGTTAAGTACACACGTCACATCAGTCCTGCCCCTCCCTTTACCACTGTGCAAACACGCCCCTGGCAAGTTTTAAGTTGGGGGATTTATTCCCCTTGAATCCTGAGGGTCCCTGGGGCCAACTAACCCACCAGGTATGTCCAGTAAGTGACACAGAGCTGCATTGCAGAGAGGTGATCCTGTAGAAAATAGAAACCTTCTCAGGAGTCTCACTGATACACCTGGTTCTTTTAAACCAACAAAAAGAAGATATTGGCACAGAAGCTGTAATATAAAAGGCATCTTTATTAACCTCAGATGAGGGAGACTGCATCACACAGTACCCTCAGGATCTGTAGAAGGCATTCTAAGGAGTACAGAAAACAGGGTCCTTATATATGCTTTGGTTACATTAGTCAGCATGGGTGAATGTTTTGCCATTGTGCAACATTCAGTCCATCAATTGTTTTTGCATTTGTCACCCCGAGTGGGACGGGTATGTTCAGATGTGAGTCCTGTGCTCTCCATGGCACTGGAATGAAGCCTAACCGCCCCTGAGCACTCCTGCTGCGAGCCACCACTGAGCAGCAAGCTTATTTATTTTAAAAATGTGTCTATATCACTCTTAAATATAAAGCACTGATGTCATTTGTAACTTTCTGCTCTCACTGTTAGCCCCCTGCACGTTGCGGCTGTGTATCATATTTCAGCACAGACTCTCTCATGCACCAATGGGAGGCAGACTGCGCTCCGGGCTCAGCTAAGCTTTTCAACCCGCAAAATCACTTGCCCGTGATACTGTCTTGTAAAATGTTACATTGTCATACATCTTATGGATGTACCGTCTACCCTGTACTTTTCTTATTTTATCTCATTGGTCATCGCTCACAAATTAGCATCTATGTGTGAATGCTTCAGCCAACTTCTCCAGTTCAATATCCCTATCATTACTGCAGTTCAAGCTTCTGCTCTTACGTACATTTCCGTTCGAAATGTTCGAGAGGTGAATGTACTCATGCCAAAAAGAAATACATTGTTGTACATCCATTGCAGTATGACATTAACCATATGATTTCACGCTTTCATCAAACTTGGATTCGAACATTATGTTTTTCTAGGAGTTAATAAAAAGAACTGTAATGGAGTGAAAGAAAAACGAAACATGAACAAGTCTCTGTGGAGACCAATGAAGTACTGCATTACTCATTTCTTATACCCTCTTTAGGAAGATTCGTAAATGGAGAGCAAAGAAGAGTCGCAGTGAACTGTGAATAATTCGCAACAATGTTCTCGCTTACTGATCAGTTACTGTATTTCTTTGATTAACAAGCTTTTAGTTTAGGAATCAGGAAAACATCAACCCTGTGACAGAAATGAACCCAAGAAGAGCTTCTTAAATCGTATCCAATCACATCACAGCTCTGTTAAAGGACCACGGCAAACCGTGCCAGGCTCGACATTCGGCTCAGGAGCTTTCAAGATTGTCAGAAATGTCATACAAATCTAACAAAACACATTTAGCTTGCTCCAGCTATGAAGTTCTTTTGACGTTTCTCATCTTACAGTGACATGGAGAAAACACCAGCTTTTCGAAGGCGGTCTTATTTCAGTCTCGAACTTGTAACAGTTTCAGAGGCCTCTTAAGGGATATTGGATTTTCGAGCTGTCTCATTTATCCGCAGACTTAGATAAATTGCTTCAACTCATTCTGTAGTCTGAACCTCGAAATCGATATGTTCTTTCAATTTAAAAAGAAACCCACAAATTAGGCAATCACAACAAAATATGAAATATTCCAGACTGAAAGACAACAATAAAAAAATAATGTAACCGTCTCTATTTCAGAGTCTGAAGATAACTTAGAAACGAGACCTGTCGTTGCAGGCGGACACTCCACAGAGCGTCTCTTCAGAATCTGCCTATAGAAACTCGGCTGATATACTGGCTTGCCAGCCATCTTGCAGCCATGCTTTATTCCAGGCGCCAACGTCTGGCCGAAACCAACTTCTAAGAAAAACCATTAACATCAATGCAACCTTCACAATGGGCAGAGCATTCAGCATTCAAGGACTGTCACCTCACACGCTCCCAATGAATTGGATGTGACGTATGAACCCTTCGAGAGAGGGAAAACGTGTTTTGTTGTTGAGATGAGAACTTTTGTGTCTGAAATATAGTTATCAATGAATAAGCACTGACACTGTGAAAGCCCTGCAAAATGAACACAGAAGGTAGCAGCATTCCCGTGCTACTTGTAATGAAGTTCGACCTTCAAGCGCATAAAAAAAACTATCATCTCATGATTCCAAAGCTTCAACACAAAGGTTGGGTTCTGCACTATTGGCAGTTTATGAATTATTATATTTCACAGAGCAGCTATTATTAAAACTTTTGCAGCATTTCTTCTCGTTTTATCCACAGAAATGCGTACATTTTATTTTTTGTCTCACGAGGCAAAAAACCCAAATCCGAAAGTTTGTGTGAATTTCCTAGATACAGCTCTGAAAAGGGATAGTTTTCTTGGGCATTTACAGATATGGCCACACCCGAAACACAAACTATTTGGGAGATTATTCACTCAGAACGATCTACAAAGGAATGCCAGATTTGAGGTTCCGTCCTCTACCCAGTCTCCACCCCCCACCCCCACCAGTAAAGACTACAATGGTAACATGATAATAATTAAAATGTTCAGTTATGATTTGTAGAAAATGGGTTTGCAGTAACAGCGTATTGTAATGTGCAGTTAGTTTCCCAAATTGCTTTTACTTACTAATGTCCACTTGTTTAAAGAAAAATTTATAATAAAGCCTCTTTCTTTAGATGAGCCACGTCTAAGGAAAGGGACAGGGCCACCATTAAAGTGAAACCGCGACATGGGGTTCTTTTACAAAAACAACATTTTTTATCTCAGCAAGCACATGCTTTTTTTTTTTTTTAAATGCATCCCATACTGCACTTTCACTTTAATGGAGGCCGTGCACATTTCTTTAGACATGACGCGTCTAAAGAAAGGGGCGTGGCCAACCTTATAGTGAAAGCACCGCATGGGTGATTCTACAAACAAGCATTTGAAATAACATAGGTCTTGCATTTACGAGAGTGGTTCAGACTTCTGCCAGTGCCCAGCTCAGCTTTGTAGATGTGAGGAAAACTGTCATTGAGTCGCAGCTTTCATTTGTCAGTCCACTGGAAGGGCAATCCCCCCCTTTCACAAGAAGTTCATATTTTCATTAAAGGAACACAGCCAAGACATGGGTGTCCCCAGAGAACAAACCTGACAAAGAAGAAAATCTTTCCACGAATTTTGGAGAGCGACAAAAAATAGACCAGAGTTGGGCCACCTCGGTCTACTGCAAGCCCTTCTCAGCAGATCAATACCGTTTGAACCGTTCACTTGCAGCAAGCAGTAACTGTCACTCACTCCTCCAGCTTCCAGACATTTAGCATTGCTTGCATGAACAGTCAAATTTCAATGTGAGTCGTGCTCTTCTCTGAAACTGAAAATAGATTAATTCCTCACCTGGCATGGACAGAAAAGGAGGTAGCTTTTCGGGGTGTCCTTCCGGAAATTAAACATATGGCTCCGATAAACAAGCATTTGCAATGCAATATGTAATGCATTGGAGCGAGTCTGAGCTATTAGCATTGTAAATTTATGTGTTGGATTTTAAAACATAAATAAAAGGCATTGTCATTTAAGCTCTCTCTAATGCGAGATGTATTGCATTGCAAATGCTTGTTCTGTTTAGCGGTCGATTCTCATGTAAAAACAAGAGCTGGCTTCATTCAGGGGAAGATGTACTAAGATTTTATGCTGTTTTTGTGTCACAAAAGTGACACAAATCGGCACAAAACCTTTTTTTCGTGATTTCCTTTCCAGTGCTAAATTTGTTTCGCACTGGAAATAATGGGAAAGTAATGCAAAGCAGGACTATGCTTAGCATTACTTAGCGCCAAGGGGGGATTCCATGGGTGGAGCATGGGCATTACCATGGACCCACCCAAGGTTTCTAATGCTGAATCTAATTCATTAAACAAAGTAAACAGGGTTTCGAGTGAGAAAACTGTGCTCTCGTATAGTAGGCACAAGGAATGAGAAATGCTTTCCTTTCTCCTTCCTTTTCCGACTTTTCATGTGTGCTGCACTTTACAGCTCACATACAAAGTGGGAAAGGCTTCAAGTTAGTCTAAGCATAGTTTTTTTACTGGGAGGGTTTCAGTAGAAAAAATACTCTAGGCTCATGGAGAACCTTGAACCATGGCACATAGGTGTCTGCGTGGCAAACAGCAGTTCGGGCTGGACTGTTCCCATTGGGCGCAGGATCAAGACTGACTTGCATATGGCTGGGTCCAAACTGGAATGGCCTCGTGAGCAAAAAAACGATGGATTTAGGCCCAGATCTCTGTACTGGGGTGAGTGTATGACATTGTTCTGCATTCTGCCCATCAATTATTCTTTTGGCATCTGTCACCCAAGTGGGACAGGTATGCTCAGACGTGGGTCCCTTGCTCTCCATGCCACGGGAGTCAAGCTAGCGTGGCTGTTGAGGGCTGAAAGCTCGAAAGTGGTCCTAGGATGCTTGTTTCCAGTCCAGGGAGAACCTGGCTTGGCAGTTCGGGCTGGACTGTTCCCATTGGGCGCAGGGTCAAGGCTGGTTTACATATGGCTGGGTTCAAACTGGAATGGCATGGTGAGCAGAAAAACGATGGATTTAGGCCCAGATCTCTGTACTGGGTTGAATGTATGACATTTGTTCTGCATTCTGTCCATCAATTTTTCTTTTTGCAAACAGCAGGAGAGTGCCTTCTTTTAGTAAATTGGGTGCTCTCCTTCTCTCTCCATTTTAAGCAGCGCAGCATTCGTGGCTACGTGAAAAAATTGTAAATCTCCCCCATAGTCTCATAGCGAGCTGTGTGACAGGTTTCCTTCTCCAAATGAATGTATGGAGACGTCGAAGGGGAAGAATATTAATGGCATAGCAGGGTGGTTGCAAAGGAAAAAAAAAGAAATACGTACTCTGTGCTGAAATAAATGTCTCAGTGCATTATAGAGATTTTTTATTTGTTTTTATACCAACAAACCCCCATTTGAGGAGTTGGTTGTGTAAAACAAAAAATCCAGGGTGGGCTATCATTAAATCCTCAGCATTACATATTTAGTGATAGTCTTCCCTCCCTGGTGGCCTTAATAGTTTAAAAAAAAATGCAATGCCAAAGTGTTGTGGAACTGTCAGTGCATAGAGCACACTGTAACTGGGCACCTCCTCCACCACAGCGGATTGGCGGCCCACCGGTGCAAGTCAAAATAAACCCTTTGTGACTTGTAATGCGGTCTATTATTTGTTTTCCTGGTTTCAGGAACAAGAAGCTCTTTCAATGCGTCTCTCGTGATGATTTGAATGCATACTTTCTATTTTCAGTGTGTCACAAGCACAGGGAGTAACACCCTCTAGAAATGAGCAAAATTACATCACATACCTGTTAAAGTCATTACCACATGGCACATATTTAAAATCCAACTAGCAGTGTGATTATAGAAGCCAGGTGTATTTACTTCGCAGTTCATTTAATATATTCCTGTAGAAAACTGCTAAATATATATTAATTGGGTTAACAAAAGGCATCTGATTAAAAGCTTCAGTTTAAGCATTTTAGTAACAAGGTGTCTACAGTGGCTGCATATGAATGTGCCTCCCTTTTTTACTATGATATTTTCTGTCTCTGTTTTTTCTATCTTTTTTTTCTTCCAGCATTCCTCTGTCCATATTTCTCACTGTCTCTCTCCCTCCCTCTCTCTAGCTTTCTCCCTATCCTTCTCTCCTCATCTAACTCTGGCGCTCTACGTTTTGCTCGGTCTATATCTTTTTGTTTTATACCTTTCTCTGTTTCTCCACGAAGTTCTGTCTCTCCATATCTCTCTCTGGTATTGTCTCTCTCCATGTTTTGAACGTTATCTGCCTCTTTCTGTTTCTCCCATAATCTGTACCCTTTCACTTTTCTCTGACCTATTTTTCTACCTGTCCTTCTCTGTCTCTTTGTGTCCCTTTTTCTTGCTGATTTTCAATCTTGCAGTCTGTTCTTCCCTTCATGTCTTTATTTGGTCTTTTTCTGTCTCTTCATATAAATCTCTTACTCTATGTTTCGTTCAATCTTTCTCACACACACGCAGACATACACACTATGTGGCAGATTTACAATAAGTGGCGCATCCCTTCATATCAGCAGGGATGAGCCACTTATTGTGCGCCATGCCTCCGCCACCAATGATGCGCCGCATTTACAATGTGGTGCACCAATGGGCAAAAACGGCACAGATGCGTGACGCATCTGTGCCGTAAAGGCGGCGCATTGCTGGAGTTGTGTCGCAAGCCCGACGCAGCTCTAGCAAAGCTCTGGGGGCCCTATCTTGTTAAGGCTGTGGCAATCCTTACGCCTGCTTCAAGCAGGCGCAGGGTTTTGACGCAGCATGGGCCCCAAAGTGACTGAGTGAAATCTTGTAGATTTCACTCAGCCGCTTTAAGGAGGCGTTCCTGCACCGGAAACCCCCCCTGCGCAGGAACGCCTCCTTCTGGCGCAGGGCTTTACAACGTGACGCATCTCCCAGATGTGTCATGTTGTAAGTACCCACACCATGGCGCTTCTTTTGCACCGCCGCTGCGTCACAAAAGTGACGCAACGGCGGAGTAAAAGAGGTGCAAGGGGCTTGTAAATCTGCCCCTCCATATCTTTCTCTGTGACCTGTATTTCTCTATCTGCTTTCTCTTGCCTAATCTTTCTCGGTCTGCATCTGTCTAGCTTTCTCTGACTCTTCCTTTGTCTGTCTATCATACTCTGTCGCTCCCTGACTCTCTATTACTCTATGTTGCTCTGCGTTCTTGACTTTTGTGTCAGAGCCCAGCATCTGTGGGAACAGAGATGTTTTACCCACAATCTATCCTAAAATCCATGGGGGAATCGATGCACTTTCGGCCACAACCTGTCTCCTACGGGTACAGAAGTAGTCTGTGGCCCTGCATCCGAGAAAGAAGATTAAAATGTAATGCATTGAGGACCTTCCAACTAATTCCAAATCCACTGGGATAAATGCTGTAATCTTGCCTGAATAGAGTGAAGAAATAAGGCTACTTGGAATGAAAGAAGATATCACTTTGCATTGGACATTAGATGTTATTGCGCATACAGCACAACGGCTATACTGGCATTGCGCGGGTCAATTCTACCTGTTTGTCCTAAGCATAAACAGCCTCTTGTGTACATTTTCAGGAACGGGTTCGGGTCATATTCGGCACGGCAGAAAAGAACAGCGCGTGCCTCCTCCTTCACCAGCCTCCCTTTTTCCAGAGTCACGCAGGCGGCGTATTCTCGCTTTTTCACTAGCCACGGCCCTTCTGAAGGAATGCAGATGAGGGTACTGAGTGATTCCTGCCCAGACCTGCCGACTGCACAATGAACATGCCCTCTCCTCCTCAACGCTGATGCCGAGCTGTTGAATGATTTCTCTGGCCCGGCGGCCTCCCCTCCTTCCACGGCCGAGCTGATGGTACTCAGATGGTGGCCTGGTCCTTCCCTCCCGTTTCAAAGAGGCCTGTACCTCGATGCTCATTGGCTGGTCGGCTGGGGGCTCTCATCTTCCACCAGCCACAGATTTGTCAACGACTGCAATGGTTTTAGAACATCTCGCAGGACTATTTTCTCTCTTAAATAAATATGTTTAGAAAAACGGTTCTCTCCAATTAAGGCTTCAGAGGCCACATAAAAAGAACATTTCAAATATTCCCCTGGGTTCACCAAATCGAAATGTTTGCGCTCATTTTTAGTTTCATCACAGTCAGGCAACCTGCATTCAGCTTCAGGGGGCACCGTTTTGTAAATTCATACCGGTTGTACATTAGACTGCTCTTGGAAATAAGTATTCTAGAAATGCAACTAAATCACTGGATATAGGCGAATTCCCGAACACCACCCTCCCAAGTCAAATCAATTGAAAGCAAATAAAATAAGCAATGGCAAAGCTAAAAGGTCTCACCAACGAGAGCTATTGGCTGCTGGCCAGCATGTCAGAAATTAGAAAAATAAGTGCTATGACGCGAGCACTGTAGGCATCAAAAAACCTTTTCTAAACGTTGATGCAGGGTAGGAACGAACTCCAACGGAGGGAGGGTATGTGGTGAGGGAGGGGCACACAGACAACAGGGGGGGGGGGGGATCACAGACAACTGGTGTGCCAACCAGAGCGCTATGATGTGGTCAACACTAGCCACTTAATGGCTCTTTTTTATATTTCATGGTTGGAAGCAACAAGGAAGGAGAAAGGGGAGAAGGAAAACAACTCAGAGGGATGGAGGGGGCCGAGAGAGGCTACACAGTGGGAAGGAGGGGCCATGAGTCAAAACGGGGTGAGGGGGTGAGGGGAAAAACAAATGGGGGCACAAGTATAGAAGGGGGGTAGCCAAAACGCATGAACTCTCGTAGAGTGCTTAAGCACAAGGAAAAAGTAGCACCTGGAAAAATGAGAAGTGAACTATCACTAGTAATGCCTCAATGCTCCAAGGGAGGGACTATTACCAATAAGACGCAAAGTAGTGAAACTGACTAAGAATTCATCAATGGTAAGCATTGGGTGGCCTCCAAACCCACTTCTAGAAAACAAAGAAAAACACAAGCAATTTTGCATGCTCTGTCTTAGGTGAGACCTAAAACGTCCAGCAACAAGAACGTTCCCACAGATTTTTTCGAGTTGCAGGCGTGACTTACATCAACACAAATTCAAAATGTATGAACATGTGAAATGCCCATGGTTTACACATGTACTTTGGCTGTGCTAAGAGCCATATCATGAAGAGCTGTGCAAAGTTCAGTGCCTCTTTTTATGCACTTACAGACTACAGGGTTTTTGCATGCAACTCAGATTTGACAGAATTAATGCATGAAATGCCGGCAGCACAAGTCAGAAACAGTGGGCAGGGATTACCTATCTCTGTTTCTAAATTGTGCTTTCTAAAGTTAATGCATTAAGGCTAAGAAATTCCGAGTTATATGCATGAATTTTAGACACCAAACAAACAAGCATTAGCATAGCCAATAGGTCTCGCCTTTGGGAGCTTATACGTGTTTAGTTATCCAGCACAATATTCTTGGTGCAACAACATCAACTGTTGCATGGCTAAACACTTATAGGGTCCTAAAGGTGAGACCTATGGGCTATGCCAATGCTTTTTTTGATAAGGTAAGACACAACAGGATAAAAAAGAAACAGTGCAATAATAGGAAACCAACCTTGCTACTATCATTTTGGCTAGAGCAGGAGATTCACACATATTTGCTAGGGCATCATTTTTTTCAATCTTAGCTCAGCTCTTCTCCGATTTGTGATTCTTGAAAGAAAGAACGTGTATATATGTCTCTGTAAGTGACCCTTCATTCATATCTCCCCTCTCCTAGCTCCTTCCCACTCCTGCATCCTCAATATTTTTACTGTCACCTCTATCAAAACTTTAGTGTCCAAAGACTGCTGCATCGAGGAGTCTTTTCCTGTTCCAGACACCTCCTGAATCAGCCTCCATGTATGCCATCTCCAGCCAGCAAGGTGTCTTAGTTTTGTTTTTTTATACACTGCAGCCCAGGTCTGTCCTAAGGGGGTTCTTGGACTGACCTTATCCATCCAATAACTCTGGACTTTGAAGTGCAAGTATATACACAATCACCCATATCTACCTTTTTCAGAGTACTCAGTATCCTACAGAGTGAATTGCAAGTGGACTGTTGGATTGCACTATGGGTTATGTTATGGAGTATACTCAGAAATGACAGAGACTTAACTCTTGGGGGCAGTGGTAAATAACCATGTGGGAGTGGGATAGAATATGCAGTGACACAAGCAGGGCACATCAACTTAGTGTTGTCCACCCAGAAGCAAACAAAGGCACAGCCCCTGGAACCAATGTTAAGCAAACAAGGTATGTCAGTTTATAGTAACACAGGACTGTTATGCCTCAGTAGCAAGGCATGAAGTGGAACAGAAATCAAAGTTGGCAACCTAGGCAGAGAGTACACAACCTTTAAGAGGCCCAGATTGCATCTACCTTTTCTTGATCAAAGTAGGTCAAGATGTGATCAAAGTTTCACTTTGCAAGTCCCTTTCATGCTCCTGAACCTAGGTAGACGAGCCCCAGTTGTGTGAACCTTAGTTAGGTCATAGCCTAGATCTTAACCCAACTCATACCCTGTACTAGCAAGGCTAAACCCACCTTGTTCATTTTCATCCATGAACTGACTTGGTGGCCCATTAAAAAGCCATTGACCTTCAGCCCAGCGATTTCCTATGGTCACATACCTCCTCACTACTTGTGATGTACCATTTAATATACCTTCTACTGCACACCACCTACCATTTAGGGTATATTATTCTATGACTTATTCACAATTCTTTGTTCCCTGTCTTCTTTTTCCGACAGGACGGGTCCTCAAATGATAGGCTTTGAAACGTCCCGTGTGCATTGGGGACATAAGAAACACTCTGCCCTTTGTTTAAAGACAAGCCAAGGCAGAAGTACCAAATGAAAGCCTGTCTCTGTCGTTTCCCTGCAAAGCAGCTTAGTTATTTTATCACCCAAACAGTGACTGACCTACTTTCCCCACTTAGCAGTACCAACATCCGTACCTAAACATCCGTCCTTCAACATAGCCCTGTCCTTCAACTCAGCCAAAGTTCTTGCCCGCACCCCCTTGCGATGCTTCGCCAAGAGAGTTCATCCCTCTTTGTTTCTGTCACTCTGGGCTTCCAGCTCAGAGCTGGGCATGGTGGGCAATGCTGTCAGGAGCTATGCTTTCGCCCATAACACTGTTCTGTGTGTTTTCATCTCCCAACGGAACAAATGAACCAGTTGGACTGGAAATGAGCATACACATATTTCGAGAGAAATCTCACCCCGTATCTATTCTAATAAAGTGGGGAGAAAACAACCTAATTCAAACATGACAGCGTCTATTACCTCAGCTTGTGAGCAGAGAGGTCGGTACTGATTTCCTCATACTCAGCAGCAATCTAGTTAGGTTGTGATTAGCCGAAGAGAAGTGATTAGTGACCATGGATTTCTGCTTCAAGCTTTCGGTGAAAGTGTTAACATGGGCCACACGACAGGCATTCTGTTTATCCGAGAATCGAATTCAACAAATATAAATAAGATTGCGCCATTTTTCTGTACATTTCGCAGTTTTTCAAACATAATAGGTACAACATGTGGTTAAATAAACAGAAGCTAATGTTGACGTTCCCCAGAGAAAATAGATCTGGCTCACACTCTGCCTGGTGTTTTATATTTAAGACGCCAACAACAAAACAACGTCAAACAGGTATCAAACAAAAATTTAAAATGCTGCAGATTCATTTCTTTCCCTAGCCCTAAAGTCTGCTTAGAGCGTAATCCCAGAAGCCCTGCTGGTAAACAACACTTCTGTATCATAACAGCCATTTTATTCTCTTCCTCCAATAGCGTATTTTATATTTGCATGGCTGTGCCTGTAGCATAGCACTTTTAAATGGCAATGTAATTGTTACTTGCACGACTTAAATGCATAGCTCGGGAACCACAGTGACGGTCAACAATAAAACAAGACTGTGCATGATTATGTATCGTGTTTGTTTTACATCTGAAATGTGGTGTCTTCTGTACAAATTGATTCCACAATTTCTTCCAGGAAGGAGAAAGTAAAGTGACATTTTGTAAACATGCAAAAACAGTAACATTCAGGAAACCATCACAAGTTTCACGTGGCAGCATGGGGAGGGAAGAGAGAAGGGGGCCTGTGTGATTCCCTTGCAGGAACGAGCAGCAAGGCGTGTTAATTGATAACAAATGGCACCAGCTGCTCGCTCCCGCAAGTGAATCGCCAGATGTGCATGCATTGCCATCGGTAGCAATGCAACACGTGCACGTTTTTGCCGGGAAAGCTGTGCCCCTTTCTAAAGGTCTCTTTCCTACGCAGCGCATGCACGCTGCGTAGGCAAGACCAAAACAACAGGCGCTTGGCTCTGTGCTGAGCCAGTAGAGCTTTTCATGATACAGCCCCAGGCACATAGAGTAGACAACTTACGTAGACATTCCTCAAACTTACCTTGGACTGGTGAGCACTCATGTAAGCTATGCAAAAGAAGAACTACATCACAACTGTGTGAGTATTTAAGGATTTATCACTATAATTTTTTTCAACACTTAACTGCACATCTGTCTTCAACCTAATTGTGAAAAGCACAAGCTGTGCACAAAGTGTAGTAAACTGTGTCAAAGAGTTGCATAATTCTACAGGATATGTGCATACTTCATAATAAAATTAAAAAAACTGCAGTGCATAAACAATAAACATTTTTAATAACCATATATGTATACTCTCCACAAGAGGTATGACATGCATACATAAGGGTTAGGAAATATTAGGGAGAAATGTATGTAACTATGATGACTTAAAATTCAGAAAGATGATTCCCTTAGGATACGTAAATCATGCAACCATTCCACATTCATTCAATTGCATAAACACAGGAGCACAGATGCACAGAATACCAGAACACTTATTAGAATTACCTTTATGTAGCATCCCGGTCTCCCATAAATAAAGCAATATAATATTATTTTTGTGGGTACACAGAATATGCTTATGAACTTTTACTTAACTCCATCATTCCCCTGGCATTTAGAAAACAACTGAACTCCCAAACCCTTTCACCAGTAAAATGATGTCCATTTCTTCTTCACACAGCAAAGCCTGAATTGATACGTAGCCAACACGAATGAGAAATATGCAATGGGTAGCTGAAGTGGAATAATCTACCATTTGACCACCTGAAAAATTACAGGTTAAACAGTTTATTCTACCCCTCAATATTCTATAATTTGTTATTGAGTGATTAGGTAATGGGCCGGGTGTAGGAATTCCAAAATGTAAACAAGGCTTTTAGCTTTTGTCTAAGTGGTGATAAAACACAAACATTTATAAACATAATACACAATGAAATGCCGAACTGAGAACATGAATTTTGAAATTTCATGTTGCAAACATTAGATAGGAACACTTTAAAGAGTAAAGAGTTGAAGAAGCACTGTAAAAGAGTGCCTTTAAACATAATATAGAGATGCATACGCACATTTACACAAATGCATACGTGAAGTAGCCTAGAGCTGATGGAATTTTTTTGAGGGTAGAATCCATTGCATAGAAACACAGTGGCATAGCATGTAAACAATGGGATATGAGCTTGCAACTTTGCAGACTAATACTAGAGATGATGATATCGTTTATACAAATGTTGAAACAATTTTTATGGTATTAATTTAGGAAAATGCGCACATATACAAAAATAACGAATTTTACCACTAATAAGGTGAACCTACTGTAAACTGGTGTCTTGTGATAATAATATGTGGCTCTTAAATGTATTTTCATATGGTTACTATCATTTTTATTTCATTTAACAATGTTTTAGAATGGATAATGTAAAGTAAATGTGAAGTCAACTTAAGGGTTTCTTGTTGAGACATGTTTCTAGCATTGACCTTTTCCTCAATTTTAACAATGGATCAGTGGTTTAGTATATTGTTGCATTCCTTGTACTGCAATTGTACATTCTTCTACTTTGCTGAAAACTATTCCCATTATGTTTAATTTCCCTTTCAATATCTGGTGTGGATTTGTGAATCTGTTGGTTCTCATGATAAGGATGGGAATCCATGTCGATGTTGCATCTATCTAGGAGATGCACCACACTCAAAATATTTTTCCCTTAGTCTGACTGTTTCTGGAGGTATCAAACCATCCATTGGTTTTGGAATATATGTCCATGCTACATTTGCTTGCAGATGGACTGATTTCTTTCTTGCTGAATGTTCCTCTTTGCTTTAGGTTTGTGCTAAAGAGACATATAAATGTTACTTTCCCCTCGACTTACAGGATAAGAGAACCATCATTCTGTCTTAAGGGTAGCAGAACTTTGTAACTTTGTTAGTGGATTTAGAACCATTCTTGCCCAAATGCTGGGTACTTTAATTAAACCTGTGATATTGTTAACTGAACTGATACAGAGATTAGTTTTCATAATGAATTTTGAATCTTTAATATAGTAACTAACAAACATTACCTTGCTTGAGACTCTGATTGTGGATTTGTTGCCTCTTGAAACTGTTCAATTAGAGAAAGATATCGAAAGATATGGAAATTATGGAAATCTGAAAGCCACTTCTGCTTTATGCACAATCGGAGGCATTGTGGACGCATTGTAGTTGAAAGGAGTGTTTTCTGTGCATGTGGAAGAGCTTATAGCTTTGACCAGAGCAAGCACCATTTCAGAACAGCTTTGACTTAACATTTATATGGATAGTCAGTATGGCTTTGGAGTTGAACACGACTGTGGGCAGCTGTGATCTCAGCATGTGTTTATGATATCCTCCAGTTCGTCCATTAGAAACGGAAAGTGTGTAAGGAACATTTTGTAATCACTACAGTTGATTTCCCAAATTGCTGTTGTAAAATGCATCGCACATCATCAGGGAACTGACTACATCACCATAGCTAATTGCTACGCTGATAACATGACACACTATTATGTCTTGAGTGCATACACATTTAATGCAGAAGTCTTGGCAAACACATCAGACGTCACAGATTGCTCTTTGATGTTTTTAACCTTAAATACTTGGAAGGCGGTCAGAAGATTGCAGGATGAGAGAAAGATGTAGAGCAGCAGGTTTGGATGCGAGCAGGTTATCCCAAAAGAGAAGATGATCTATGGGTTTCTGTTAATCGCAGACCAGTGTTGCCAGACTGTTTGTTATCACCAGTGGAATGACACTATCATGCTTCTGAACTGCACATGTTGGGAGAAATGCAATGGTGCGCCTTTTTCAATAAGTGTGGTACAATCCAACATTTAGAGTAACAGAAGAAACATTGCGTCACCATTGGATAATAAGTCAGCAGCAAAATCCTGGAAGGAAAACACAAGTTATTATGAGTCACATTGGAAAGTCTGCACGCCCTTTGAACCTGATGCAAATGGACTTCATTGAGATGCCCCTTTGCAACGGTCGGACATAAGTTTTAGTTATTGTAGGTATTTTCTTTAAATGGGTCAAGGCTTAGCCTACCCACAGATGTGACAGTTGAATGTAGCGGAATTGCTTTTATGTGAATTGATTTAGCATTTTGGTTTCCCCACCACTTATGTGTCAGACTGAGGTACTCATTCCAAAAATGTTATGTGCCGCATTACAGGATGAGCAGAAGCATCATTGCAGTTATGGATTGGATGCTTCAGGGCTGGTGAAACAGATTAATGGAACACTGAAATCCAGATTGGCTAAAGTTTGTGCTTTGACATCTTTGAAGTGGCCAGATGGATTGCCTCTTGTGTTGATGAGTATGAGGAATACTTCTCACAGGAGAACAGGATTATCTCCTCATGAAATGATCATGGGACATTTGATGTGGTTGCCAGCTGCTTCTACGAATTCTCTAGTAAACATTACAGATGACCTCATACTGGATTTCTGCAACGGTCTTGCTGATGCGCTACATTCTATTTCTCGTTATAGAATAAGGGTTGACCCAACGGTACTGGGTAGTCAATGTTACATGTAAAGGGGTCCCATTTGAAACAATTTTGAGAGCACAAAAACAAGATTTACATGAAAAGATATATAAAGAACTTTCTGGCAAAATTACATTTAGAGTGATGTTATTTTAATACACATTTTCAATTGCAGAGCAGTTGCATGTACATTTGTCAAAAAACAATAAACTTATTATTATTGCCCAAAGAGGGAAGGGCGTGGGAAAGAGGGACAGGTGAGGGAAGGAGAGTGTAGTAAGGGTAGTGCAAATATAGAAAAGTTTCAAAAGAAATCACACGTGGTCTCATGTACATTTAGAAAATGGTACCACAGGGACATATTTACATTGCCATTCAAGTATTTCATACAATTGCATATTCCTATCCCATTACATTCTAACACAGACAAAAAGGATCTGTTGTTGGTGGGTAGGGATGAAAGAAGGTATGTCGACGTTTCGACCCCAGAGACGTAGGCTGATTCATGCCCTACTATGGGGTCTTCATCAGGACAGGTGGGGGCGGGATGCCAGGGAGGTGAAGGAGGGCACCTATGAGTAAAAACACACTATTCAAGATGGGGAATATCACATACAATTACTTGAAGAGGCTACTACATTCGCATAGTATTACCTATAAAGCCACACTGGATCGCGTGGCACCGTCTAGAACAAGTAGTGGGCCAGGAGGCTCCGGATGCGAGAGAGAGCGTGAACCTAAAAGAATTAGGCTATGATCAGACCACACATCGTGAAATGTAGTTTTTATCAAAAATATGCTTTAGTAAAAAAGCATCGAAGAATACCCAGCCGGGTTAAAAACAGGGGAATTATCACATACTAAAGGACATCACAACCAGGGCACATTAGGATAAACCCAAATCGTCATACCCTATTTATGGTCTCTTACCTACATTATTATAGGATCTCTGTCATTTATCACAAAGATCGAAATGAAGGCATGATATCAGCTTTGTGTGTATCATCGAGTTTATTGAAGTGGAATACACCTCATAAGTTACTTGAGCACTGGAACAAACATAAAACACTGAGTCGCAATACTCGAATCTATAGTTACCCAAAGGTCACGGAACAAAGCAAAACGTCATATGTCGAAATTATCAGACATTCATTTCCATATTTCAGTCTTGATTAGCAATCTATATAGGGAGGAAAACAAAGGGGAGTTTGTTATAGTCTAAAGGCCCTGAGCCCTAACCGTATATCCAACTTATCTGCTGTCCTTGCTAGGACACTCTAATCGTATAATCATGACTCACCGCAAATGTGGCGGCGATAATTCCTGCCAGATCCGAGCTTTAATCTAGAATAAATCACAAGTCGGGTACTTAGTGTGATGACCATAAATTCATCTGCTCACAGACAATGCTCACAATCATGCTAAACGCCGTATTTCACTTACCACGGAGAACGCGGCTAATCCATCTCACGCACGTTTCAACTCGAGTGAAAGCGAGTGGAAACAACCAATGTTATTTAAAAGGGAAGACAGAGTTCGCGTGTGCTTGGAGCAGCTAAATGACTGCTTTTCACCTAGCCAATGGCGATCGAGGCATAATTTGGAAGAAAGACTACTCCGTTACGGTTAGAGCCGGCTGAAGTTAAGCCCACAGCAACACACAAAGGGTTTGAAAATCCAATTTTGCGCTTACTGATAACTAAAAGAGTTATATTAGATGGCAGTGTAAGATATAAATGATACTCCGCATAAAATGAATTTTGAACATTGTGGACATATTCATGGGTACTAAGTAGAAGCTCACGATAGGTGGCGCGTCATGTTGGGAATTTATAATTATTACTACCAAGATTCTTAGTGGGAATTAGATCGATTTTATAGAGGAGTTTGTAAAACCCACATCACTAGAGAAAAACAGGAGAAAATCTCAATAGTACAATTCATTAATCATGGTATATAAATGCTGACACATTAAATGGACATTGTCGCTCTGTTCATCTGTACGTGACCTGGGTATGAAATTACTGAAAGACTTTAAGCAGGTCTCGGCTATATTACTAGCCAACATAAAAGGAGAAGCAGCATGTGTGGCAAAAATTGAAGGAAACTAATATATAACAGACCAACCTTTTGAGCTTGCTAAAATAATTGAAAAATGCTATGAAGAATTAGGCAGAGATAGTTTGGGTGGTAAACCAGTAAAACCCCAACTAATTGAAAATCCTGATAAAACGTTTCTTAAAAACAATCTCAATTCTCAGAAGAAGAAATGGGAGGGTAATAAACAAAGTACTCCCAGAGAAAAACAATTTCAGACCAGAGGAAGGTCTCCCCAATGGAGAAATAAATCTCTAGGAGGAGGGGACAAGTCCCCCCAAAGGGAGCCCTCTGAAAAAAGATATATAACCTTAGAGATAGGGATAAATTAAGAAAACCTGACAGATATCAAGATTTTGATACACGTCCCTCTCAATCTTTTCAGACTTCCTCAAAAAAATCGGAAAGAAGAGGACAGTCAGAACACAAGGAAGAGCACGTCAAGTCCAAAGACAAAGATCCTGCTCATCAAAGTAAAAAATTAAAATGTTACAGAAAGAAGGTAGCAAATATTAAAATTAAACATGCCGAGAATCCTGAGGACACAACTGAAAAACAGAGAGTGGGCCCAGACAATGCTAGACAGCGCAGCAGAAGTGACCATAGCTCGCAAGATCCTGATGAATCTTCTGGAGACAGTGGACACGAATGAAAACATTCAGGTGGAAACTGGAGACACGCGAGTTAGCGTGCCCCATAAACTATATGAAATAACATTACGCATAGAGGGAGATAAAACTAGGAAAATCAAAGGTCTCTTTTGGGAGAATCTTTCTAAAGGCTATGACATCATGTTAGCTGAAAAAGACTGGCCACCAGAGTTTTTCAGGGAGTGCCCTCATGGCGAAGAAATGATTATGCCTGCCTTCTCAAATCATATCCTGATTCATAAAAAATACACATTTGCAAGAAAATGGGCAGTGGGCCAAGCCCCTGCTTTATATAAAAATCATGAAGGATGGGATGAGGACTCTCCTCACCACAAAATCCAGTTAAAAAATCAACCTACTGCACAAAGGCAGTACGCAGTCAAACAAGAAGCTAAAAAGCAAGTCAGGGAGATCTTAGATCAAATTGAATAATAAAGGGGTGATTGAAACATGCACCTCACAAATGAACAATCCTTTATTTCCTGTCTCCAAGCCAGACGATTCATATCATCTAGTTTTGGACTACAGACATTTAAACTCCTGCTGCAAAACTTTTGCAGTCCAAAACTCTCACAGTGCAGCACTAATGAATAACATTGTGCGCAAAAAATATAAAACTACATTAGATATCTCCAATGGATTCTTCTGTCAAAACATTGCACCTGAAAGCAGGTATTTGACTGCTTTCTCAATAATGGGGTCGCAAAATCAATTTTGCCGACTCCCACAGGGATTCAAGAATAGCCCAGGATTATTCTCAGCAAGGGTAACAGAATTACTACAAATGTATGATGATGAGGCATTATCCTATGTTGATGACATCTATCTTACAGACGATGACCTAGAGACTCACTTGAAAAGAGTGAACACCATAATACTTGGGTTCGCATCCGAAAGTTACAAATTCAACTTTAAAAAGTCAAGAATAGCCCATCTAAGTGTCCTATATTTAGGATATGAATTATCAAGTGAAGGCAAAAGCCTAGCAGACAATTTCTTAGAGAAATGTGCAGTACTCCAAGCACCTAAAACGCTGAAGAACTTACAATCAATACTAGGTTTCCTGAATTTCAGAAGAACATACATTCTAAATTATGCAGAGAGGGTTAAACCTCTCTACGAATTAATAAAACCTGATTTCAAACCGAATAATTGGACTCAAAAACACACAGAAATTTTGAGATCATTACAGACAGACATGTTAACTAAAACAAAACTGCAAACACGCGCAAACGAACGCAATCTGGTAATCCGAGTCATCTCAGAAAGATGCGGATTCACATACCTGACCTCTAATGAGGTAGAAACGGTACCAATAGCTTACAAATCACATTTGTATACTCAAGCTGAAATGAAATTCAGTTCTACAGAAAAAATTCTGACAGCGGTTCAAACTGCTGTAGCAAGAGAAAGAGCCCTAGCCCAAGGCAAGAGAATAACTGTTTATACATCAGAATCAGCCATTGAGGCATTGAGAAGCCCACGCAATCTACAGGCAGTGGCATTAGATCCGAAATGGAAACAATGGGAAAATTCTCTTGCTGCAGAAGTCGTGAAACACTATTTTGATCCGAATATGAAAAAACTAGAAAATCTGGAATACGAATATGAATATCCTCTGCCGACCGAAATCCTGGCTCTAGAACAATACACACGTGTAATCTACACAGACAGATTTGCACAACATTTTGTTGTAGAAAACCAAAATTAACAACAACGCGTGCGCGATTGTTAAAGGTCGTTGGCGCTTAGGTAAATTCAGACCAATGGTCACTAAAACAGAATCATTCAGAAACTGTACAGCTCAGCGAGCCTAAATAAGATCCCTAAAGATGGCGCTTGAAAATGCGGATCGCGAATTCCCCACACTAATAGTGTGCGATTCTCATTACTGCTTCCAATCTTACAATAAGAACCTGCAGATTTGGATTCAAAACGGTTACAAAGATGACACAGATGCCACAATAAAGTATAAAAAACTTTGGGAACAAGTAGTTCTTTTGCAGAAAGAACTACAAAAGACTCACGTGATACACGCACTGAGTCATCGATGCTGCAGGGGGGAAACGTCGTTTACGACTCAACTTTTAGCACACAGTGCTATTACAACGCAGACTTTAAAACGCATTCCATTACATCGCATTACACTGGGGGGCGCTCTAGGATAGGGAATAATTTTAATTTACTATCCAACACCTTCCCAAGTGTCCACGGGGACTGGTGTTGGAATAGTAAATTAAAATATTCTCTATCCAACACCCCTTAGTCTAATGCGTTGTAAATGAATGCGTTTTAAAACTTGCGTTGTTACAGCATGCGTGCTAAAAGCATGCATTGTAACAACGTACATCCGTTGCAGGGAATTCATGGGCTGATAGAGCCACAGCAGCGGCTCGTCAACCGGGCTCCGTAGCCACTAAAAGGCGTTCAGAAAAACAAATAGATTGAGAAACCATGCTGGCGGTAAAAGCCTCATTGAAATGCGATTATGCGGCATTACCTCTCAACTATCCACTCAATATTACATACATAATTGATGCAAACTCTGTTCCGTTTGCTCGAATCCCTGGAGTGGGGGATAGAGTAATTCCAAACACGAACTTGAGAATCTTCTTGATACAAGAAGCACACATGGGATTGGGTCTGAGGCACCAAGAGATCCTGAAATCTCTGAAAGAATTACAATCAGAGTACTGGTGGCCTGGAATGAGCGTAGAAATGTACAATTTTGCAATAAATTGTGAGGACTGCAATAGAGATCGCAGTTGTGAACCGGACCAAGCACCAGCCCAGACACCATTATTAGACAGCATCAGGCTATCTATGCACAAATGTCAGACCGGACAAATGCGGCCCCATAATTATTAAGACTAGATTCACTAAAGTTGTGGCCCAAGCGCTTGGCTGATGCCAGAACTGTTATAAAAGATTTGCGAGTCTTTATCGGCACATATGCAATTGGCATGCTACATTCTGATCAGGGTCCTGCGTTTAGCTCTCGAGCTTACAAAGAGGCCATGAACAGCATGGGCATTGCATTGCGGTACTCTTCTCCCTTCCATCCTGAGGGAAATGCGGCTGTGGAAAGAAAAAACCGTGACTTAAAGCAATCTATAACGGCGAGGGTATTAGATTCGGGTGATGGGTGCGTCAAACATCTGACAAGTGTCCAACTTAGTCTTAACAATCTGCCAAGAAATTCTCTAAAAGGTATCACTCCATACGAACTATTGTTTGGCATTAGAATGAGAATTCAGGACTTAGATAGTCGTACTTCAGTGGTAGAAGAAAAAACCTTTGATATCAAAGATCGTATGGCTATTTTATAGGACTTGAATGAAACAAGAAAAAGTCTAAGTAACATAAAGTCTAAGCCAACAACCACTGAAGAACCACCTGTCCCAGCAAGACCTATTTGGATTCCAAAGATTGGGGATCTGGTCAGAGAAAAGATCGTGGTGAAGAAGGAAGTTGGGCCTTCTTACAGAAAAGCAGTACCTGTCTTAGCTGTCAGCGGAACAAGATCAGTAGTACTACCGCCACTTGCTGGTAAAACCACAATCATGTGGCCAATAATAAGTAGCAGGCCCAGTGGACTCCCAAGAAATAGCAGAAGACCAAATTTTGCTACAATTCAAGAGGTTCAAACTGAAAGACTAATCACTTTCGACAAACCATCAGTGAATAAAAAAAGAACTATGCAGCAAAGCAGTGGAACTTGTGCCTCTTGAAACCCAAATTGCAACAGTTCAAGAAATAGCAGTCTTCAACGATGTAGCCTCGGACTATACAAATGTAACAAAAGAAAATGCAAAGATCAATGGTAATCCGGAAGCAATCCCACCAATTGACAGAACTGCATCTGGCTACTTTATCAACTTTGTTCACTTTTCCGATGATCCTAGTGAACATGGAGACAAGCCAGCAACAAAAACTTTCAAAATGAAAATTAAAGAACTTTTTCATCAACTCAAAGAAACATATCTGATTTCCCCTTGGATTGAACTATGGAATGTGTTAGGTGTACTTATCGCTCTGCTTTGGCTAATCTTAGTTTTAATTTTGGGAACATTTATTGATGGAAAATACAGTACAATGGACACAGCAAGTCAGAACATCAACTTGGTCCTGAAACCACACAAATCCTCTCCATAGAAAAAAGAGAACTATCATCAGTGAACATCACAGCAAAGCCTATACCTGGTGGTATAGCATGGGACAGAACAGACTATGAAATCTATGGCCCGGTAGAGCTCTTGAAGTATCCACATCAATTCAAGATTTCATTAAGTGACTTTGTGACATCAAGTTCTTTTTCTGATGATTGGGAGTTTGAAAATATTAATAATATGATGTCAGATTTAGAAATGTCAGCAAAATTGACAGAACATGATTATTTACAGGGCTCATCGAATTATGAAGAGATGTACTGTTATAACCACTATGGTCATCATTATGTGCATAAATCTGCGAATCCTAGGAATGTTTTTACCTATAATAATTGGGAACATTGTCCAACTCTTCCAATAGGCAGTTCAAAAATGTTTTATGAAAAATTCCCATACTTTTCAGGGTTTAATAACAGTGATCCAGAAATGCTTTATTTCAAGATGTTAAATAAGACAGGAATAAAAAGCATGCTGACAAACACTAAATTGATTTATTCTGAAAAATGTTATGACAAAATGTCAACATTTGGTTTTGAATTTTGGAAAAACAACATTGAAACAAAAACCATCTGGGGAATAAAAGAGTGGCAGGTACAAGGTCTAGAAGAATTATTCAGAGCCTGCATGATCCCAGAACAAATAGTATTCCTGAATGATACAATTCAGCAAACATCCTGTCTTGGCTTAGCTAAGATAAAAGATTTAAACAACCCGTCTATACCGAAACCAATGCCTGATAGAAATACCACTACAGATGAGGGGTTAGACGTGTCCTATATTTAAAAACAAAACAGAACACATCCTGATTGGAAAAAATGGTTGATCTGGCCCATAGACACAAATAACTGTCAAAATAGATTCCTGAACAAAATTCAGGGGTTCAAACTGATCAGGCCAGACCCTAGATATTCCCAGAGACAACATCCAGGGATAGTAACAACGTTTAGTGTAGGAAAACTATGCCTTGACTGGCTACAGAAATCCACACTTCCCGAAAAAAAACAACACTTAACTTTACTTAAAGAAGGTGCTGACTTGCGAGATTTCATAAACACCGTCAAAAATGTTTCATATACGCCGGTGTATACGCTGCTTACAATGAAACTTGGAAATTGAAACAGATTGAAACTGCAGAAAAAATACGGGAAAATGACCGTATCAATTTGGAGAAATCATTTTCTGTAGTAGACAATGGGTTAACGACTCTGTCCTCCAGAATCTATTCACTGGACAGCATTGTATCATCTGCTATTGATATAATAGAGCAGGACATACTAATGTTACAACATGGCCAGTCCCAATTACGTTCTATTGTACAGCTAGGCTGGACGTTGCAAAACCTGCGTTCAGGCTATGTGCCATGGCGTTTAATCAACACAACGTCATTGTTTTCTATCTTTAACCTTACTGATAAACAAATCAGTTTGGCACAAAAAGGAGCAGACTATATGATACTGAGCATTGAAAAACTTGAGAGATTGCATTGACAATGTCAGAAAGACCTGTCATTGAATGGATAATACATGGCACAATTACAATTACAATTAGGACTTTTCAGTTTCATTACTGCCAAAAATATATACCAGCAGGCCTGTATGAAAGGTTGGGTAAAGGATACATCAAATCGACCTGGAATTTACCTTACACACACAAATGTTCAGGTGAAGGGAAAACAGAGGTATTTCTTAGTGGTAATGATTGTAAAAAATCACTAAGCAGTACACTCCTGTGCCAAGGTATTAACTTGCACGGGGCCTGCGAGGGTTCTTCGAACAACCTGTCATGTCATCTTCAGGGCACCCCTACTACACAGAGAGAGCCATTTTTCAGACAGCTTTCCAACGGTAGCTACGTTTTAATAAGCGATCACAGCTGCTGTGGCAAGGCGCCAGGAAAACCCTATCTCGTAACTGTGACTTCCAGGGTCGTTTGCTGTATGCAAGTATTGTATCCAAACAGCAATCCAGACATGGAGGCGGCAATATGGCTTTATGTAAATATCTCTTCTATTCGAATGGATACTTTAAGCAGAAAGAAGTCTATTCTTTTACAAAGAACTGTGCCTTTAACCTCGTCCAAAGAGACATATGACCAGCAAGTTGCAAGGACAGCGGCAGAGATACATACACTATTAGCGACAAATTGTCCGGTGCATTTCGTAGAAATGTTAAGCCAAATCTTAAACATGTCAGATACCAGTGGCATTGCACATGTATTTAAGACAATTTTTTCAGGACTGCTAACACCCTTCGAAGCAGTTCTTGGCATCTTCCCGAATTTTGTGCATTCGCTCATCGGTGGACTGCCTCTTATTTTGGGACTCGTAGCAGGAATTGTATTTTTGTTCCTTCTGCTCCGATATAGCAAGCCAAGTCACAGACAAACCTCTGGCAACGATGGAAGAAACGATCCTAGCAATACGATATGGAGACCGTATCACTAAGGTCCTCGGATTGGCCCGGCTAAGAGATCCAAATACTACCTGGTTTCTTTCATTCAGACCAATTTGGCAAAATTGCATCTTACCTGTGCTTCGTTGTCTGCTATGTGGAGAAGAATGCATGTTGGACGTTTGTCTTACACTACCATTAGCAGTACCAATAGATATTGACGCTTTGCTTTGTCCTGTAACGACTCATGCAACGTGTTGTCCCCAGCGGCTACCTATTCTGATGACGGCATTCGTTGAGACTTCACCATTACGATTAAGTGGGGGTGAGGTACGAGATGAAAGCGGCACCACACAGGTACAACCTTCTGTGAACATTGCTGATCCTGACATCGATGATGGCAATGCATCGCACATTTGCACTATTTCCACCTTTTCGGAGTTTGCCCAACTTTCACCAACTGTTGTAGCAAATTTTTTACCGGCCTATCAGAAGTAATGTTCTCCCCTAACAACGAGAATAATATTTGAAAAAGCGAGCTCACAGCGTTCCCTGAACTCTGAATTCGGCCTTCAGTTTTTGATAAACAGAACTCCAAAAAGACAGTGACACTATTTTTTTCTCTCTTCCCGAGAACGAAATTATTTTCCCCTAATTTCCAAAATATTTACCATTTTTTGGCACATGGTACTCTGCTTAAAATAGAACTATTCTTAGAGAACAGAGCTTATATTTTTAGAGACTCTAGAGACAATATTTTGAATCAGCCTCTAGCAATTGTAAAATGTTATTTAACTTTGTGATGGAATGGTCTCAATCCTTTTTTTCTGTATTCAGAGCCATTTCATAAATGTAATTTTGCAATTCATTCAGCCTATATTCATATTTGTATTTCCTGAATGATAACTCTGCTTGAAAGCATACAGTATAATACTCATTTCGTGTATCTATACCATTTCAAATGCAATTCATTGTATTTTGGGGTGGGTTGGAAAACACATGCATACCTATATGTTTACATATTGCTTAGTAATTAGTAATGATGGACATTATACGTGGAGTGGGTGTTGTGAATGTATCTAGGACCCTAATTAAATATCCATGATCCATGCCTTCATGCAGTTATGATAAATCATGTCCTAATGAAGACATACGAATCTCGCCCATATTCAGTAATAGCCCACGTAGCCCGAATATGGCAAGGCTACTTCCTTAGATTCCTAGAGAGCACAACGAGTTCTTTAGACACACCAAACATTCAGCACCCTGGGAATTCCCCATGTCTTTGTTTTGATTTGTCATTGAACATCTGCGAGCACTAAAGGAACAGTCAGTTCTTAGTGACATCTTTTATTGACGTCTTATGTCCAACCTTACGTCAAACACGGCACCTTCCAGGTATAAATATACCAACACTTGCCTTAAGCAAACACACAGTGGTGTGGAGCAGAGCGGCTATCTACTAATCCGAAGCCCAGCTGATGCGAGAGCCAAAGAAAGCCGCCCCTCCCCTTTGACACACTGGAGAAGCTGCCCTTTCTCATGCCGAGAAATCCAGCTCAAGGTGTTTTGCAGTCACCCTTGCGGTTTACTGGGAGATCGAGTCCTGAGAAATGAGATACTAGACCTTCTTCATTCGATAACCAAGGTACGGAGCTGATTCAAACCTTAGAGAGAATTCTTGATTCAAATTCTTGGCAAAAACTTGACTTAACTTAAAACTGCAACTTACTTACTCCTTCCCACGTATTAGGCTTAGGTCAGGTACACTGGGGTAGGCGTATCTTAGAATCACCAGTTGAGTTCGTTAGTCAATGTTTTTATGTACGTAAATATTTTATCCGTTTTAAAGTATCATATGGCTAAGAAACTATATCAATGCTTTTACAGTATTATTTTATAATACTCCTTTTACTGTACGCACTTTACTTGATGATAACTATTACAATTGTGGCAATTCATTTCTCTTGCATGAGAAAGAAGACTGCTCAATAAAATAACACCTTTTATTGAAAACGCCCGTCTTTCTATTTCTCTGCACTCTGGTGGAATTAGGCATGCACTATTGACTGAGTGAAATAGCTGCCTATTGTTTTCTCACAACTCTGGAGATACACTGCTTATTCTGGGGGAGCAAAGTTGTCATGTTACATCGTTGTCAGATGCTAATCCCTTCTTTTCTAAATCAGGGAAGTTAACCTCTTCCTATTAATTCGAGAAAGTTTCTAGTGACCTCTGAGCTAGCTGGCAAAAACGAATTAAGTCTAACATAGTCAGTAGAGACCTAGATGACCTCAGTCCTACGTCTACACTGCTGTTTATCTTATTCCAATGCGCAGAGCCTATGGGGAATATAGGAACTACACTACACTCCTAAAGCGTGGAATGACCTGCCACTACACCTAAGAGTCTTCTCTCACTTTTTGAATTCCACAAAAAGCTGAAGACCTCACTTTACGAACAGTCCCATTAGGCCATACGTTTGGCTAGACTCACACCTGCTCAGTACCAGAATACGCTCCTGGGTGATATTAAACTCTACAAATCTGCATAACATGACATAATATTATGCATAAAAGACCCATGGTGTGTTGCTCAACACTTCAAACTTCAAATAGTTTGAAGTGATATGTTTTGGAAGCACATGAAAATCGATTGGGCTGAGTAATAGGGCGATCATATAGCAATCTATAAGGACCAATTGGCTTGATGGGAGCTTGTAGATGATTTCAAGCAGGCTGGTGCCCTCCACATGATGGGGAGATGAGATATTTTAAATGGATATATGAAATAATATATAAACAAAACCTTTTCTGTTATAATTCTGACGATTTTACCCGTCTAGGTATTTCATATTATTTGAGCCACCGATCGAGTAGAGCTTGGAGACACTACTCTAAAGCTGTGTTTTACCTGTCATTGAGTCCATCTGGTGGGAAAGAACCCTGTGAAGGCATTCCATCTTGATCCATAGGCCAGTTCACATTTTGCTTCCACCAACACAGCAAATAGGATGGAGAAATGGGTCAGCCCTCATCAGCCATTGCCTCTCTTTTACAGTGACAAACTTCATTATTTCTCAGTAAACATTCACATCACCTTAAAAAGAAATGCCCTTCACTGCGTAGACTTTAGTTTTCCAATGCATCTTTGTTTTCATTATTTTTTCTTTAGCCGTTTGTTGAAGCTATGTTTTATGATTACAGTAATTCGAAGCCATTACGCAATTTTGTATGCACCAATAGAAATCCTATTTGCATATGATGCACATGAAAACAAAAAAGTGATTTCTATACCTTATCAAATAGCACATGCTTGCTACAACGCAGTACTACTGTTATGTTAATATATTAGCATTATATGCAAGGGTTCATTTTTAAAAATGTACTAATTTTATTACAAGCAGAATAAAGCGGGTTAGCCAGCAGGGTGTTTTTTTATTTAGCTTTTTCTTTTGTTATGTCATATGCTAAAATAAAAATAAAATAGAAAAGATAACCATCGCAACAACTTGCCAAGGCCAGACCTATTGACTTTACCAATTAATGTTTTATCATCAAAAAAGAGAGACTGAATAAAAGTCAAACTGGGAGCTGTTCTTACACTTGACCATAGGCGTAGAGGATTCATCATTTACATTGTAAATTTCTGCACATGCTGCAGTATTTATAAGTTGGCCTTTAGAAAAATTAGAGTATCCTCCACTTTTATCATGTTTAAAAATGTAACGGATATAATTTTGAAAGGTTAATCACCCCTAATGAGCTCATAAAACTAATCAATGTTTGTTTTATAGGCTAATTTTTCACTTTGTTTTGAACATCATGAGTCTCTAAGGAACCAGGATAAAGGTCAGATAGACTGAGGCGAGGGGATTGGATGAGGCATGAGATGGTTGCATACGCTTCTACCCAATCATTAACAAAATATTACCTTTTTGTTTATACTTTCAATATGCCTTAAAAGAGAAGACTATACATTTCTTTACAGGTTAAATGTTTTCAATGTGGCATACGTTTTCCTTGTCTGATTGTAAAACCTATACCTAACGTTTCGCAAGTTGATGTGGACATTTCATATATATTTCACAATCAACAATTCATTTATGCATGTGTGTTAATATGTGTCGATACGAGCATGAGGAAATATTAGAGTGGTATTCTTGAGTCGAACTAAAGTAAGAGCAGACAACATAGGTACCCTTAAGAATCACCAGACAACTATAACAGCTATTCAGTTTCTGTTCAGAACAGAACTAGTGATACACAAGAGTTTTCAAAAAGCACTACTATAAAATCTTAGTTATTATTTACACACCTACTGGCGCAACTAAACATTTTGAGAGGAAAAAACTATTTCAATAGTTCATAAATGGTTATGTCTTAAATAATTTACTGACAATATTTTTGTGTAAATTACATTAGAGGGTAGTGGGTTGCAAGTGGGCGTTCTATGGGACAGGAGTAAATTGTTTTGAGGATGGAAATAGGCAATAGAATCACCGCCAACGCTTTTGGGCATCAATGCCTGAAAATAGTAAATCTGCACCCAGGCCAAGTTGCAGAGATGGTTTTGTAGGTTTATGATTTACTTTAAAAATTGGGCCTTTTGTTTTCAATTTGAGGACCTGGCAGATTTTAATATAATCTGAAGACCTCATAGATTTTAATATCATCTAACGACCTTACAGATTTGTGTATACATGAATCGTCTCAAGTGTTACTTGTGAAGATAGAGGAGTATTTGTGCAACACGCATTTTTTGTCATTTGCACATAACTGTATTTTCAGTTGCTGAATACTAATACCCCTGCGTCCTCTCTACTCCATGAAGTACATGAGCTCCTCTTCAAAACGGTCTCGAAATCATAGGTCATTTTACTAAACATATTTGGGGAAACGTGCTTTCACAAGGCTTGTTCTAAATCTCACTGTAAACGTTGTGCCCCCTGGTTGTGCGTTTTCTCTCTGAAAATCCAAACTTCTTGCAAGCTATGATGCTGGTACAAACGAGGACAGGTCTCAGCAGTATTTTATGTAATTCGCAGAGAAATCTATGTTGATACTTGAGGCTCGAATGTCCACCAGGACTAAACTGCAAAGACTCGAGACTTCCACAAACAGGCCAGTATACATAGGCATTAAAACCATCTTTTTCTTTTTTTTTGTTCTTATCTCACCAAAGACTCTGGCAGTTTTGACAAGTCAACTTACACTTAACTTGGCACTACTCAACTCACTGCGTTTGTCTAGCCCATCTCGGCCTTCCTCTTGATCCCGAGGACTGGTATAATCATTGGAAGTACCCACAAAGCCAAATTTGTTAACTATTTATCAAGTGCAGGCGGCGACCCCAAATTAACAAGGGAGACCATATGTTATCAAGCGGTTCCTCTTGGTCTAAACTAGCCATGCGCAGTGCAGCTTTCAGCCAGCTTTCTTTAGTGAGGGGAGCCGGATCCTTCCATCTGATACATATCTACCTCCTGGCCAAGGTCATAAGGTAGAGAAGCGAACCAAAATGAGACTGTAGAAGGGACCCTTTTGCATGATTATTTATACCAAAAATCACCAGGTAAAGATTGATCTCTAAATGCGTTTGAAAAATGGCTCTCAGGGAGTCCCCCACATCTTTCCAAAATATGGTTAATTCTGCACATTAAAAAACATGTTGATATCATCCACCTTACTGATAGAACACCTCGGGCATATTGGAGCTGGAATAGGTACAAATTTGGCAAATTTTGGCCGGGGTGTAGTAAAGTCTATTTAAAACAGAAAAGTGATTTTTCTTTAGCCTAGCAGGCTTGATATATTTATAAAATAGCTTAAGAAAATTTTCAAAAAAGCTTTCTACATCATGGACAAGTGGGGAAGAATTCCATACCGATGACTGAGGGGGGGCCTCGTGATCTTGTGCTTCAGTGATATTTCTTTTTTCCTTAGGCGTGAGTCTTCAAGTTCTCAGTTCTCTACTGTATCTCGAGCTTCCGCTTCATACCATGGTCTTAACTGAAGGCACTTAAACCTGGAGAATGCGGGACCGATCTTGCCTAGCAATATCTCCCAAGGGAGAACCCCCTGTGAGTCCACCAGATCCGACCATCCCTCCGAACCTGCTCTTCTAATCAGAGTCGCCAAGCTATCACCCAAGCAGAGGGGAGTCCCAGGGGAATCCCAGATTGGTGAAAAAGGGGAGAAATAACCTAAGCCCCAAATACGTCTTAATTTATGCCACGTCATCAAGGCAGCTTTCAACACCTTGTGGCGTACACGCTTAAAAAATCTAGGTGCCCCAAATTTATATAGAAACCTCACTTGCCTGCTACCACCCTCTACTAAGGCCAATTCACCCACAAGCCTACCCCACATAGTTTCCTCCAGAGTAGACAACAGCATTCTTATGCCCTCAAATTGGAAAGCCAGTAAGAACAAATCAACTTCAGGAAGTGCCAAGCCACCTTTTAAAAGTTTCCTTCTTAGTTTTTTCCAGTATAGCCTAGCACTTTTCTGACCCCATAATAAACTACCAATTTTGCCCTGAATCTTGCTAATATTTTTCTGTGGAAAAAAAAGAGGCGCCACACTAAAAATAAAAGGCAGTTTAGGTAATACTGACATCTTTACCAGGTTGACCCTCCCTTAGATCGTTAAAGAGAGGTTTTTCCACCTGGCAAAGAGGAAGTCAATATCTTTTTCAATTTTTTTCAGATTAATCAGGGGAATTTTATTCAGGTCCTTAACTATTTTTATTCCTAGATACCTGAACTCTCTACTTATGGGGCCTTGGCTGTACACTGTGTTTCAACACATAACCTCGGTTTTAGCTGAGTTGGCAACATATCCTGAAATCGAGCCGAACTCCACCAACAAGGTTTCAAGTCACGGAACGAAGATGTCAGGATCAGCAGTATAGATTATAACATCGTCCGCAGATAAGGCAATTTTGCACTGATAATTTTGTGACTTAAAAGGGCTTACAATGTTATCCAGCCTAACCGCCTGTGCAAGTGGCTCAATGTAGATATCGAACAGGAGGGCAGATAGAGGGCAACACTGTCTTGTCCCTCTCTGGATAGCAAAGCTTGGAGTCTGGAAGCCATTTAGTAAAATCTTTGCTGACGCTCCAGAATACCAGTTCTTTGAGGTCCGGACAAAGATTGGGCCCATACCCATGGCCAACAACACTGCCCAAAGATATCTCCAACACACCCGATCAAATGCCTTATTGGCATCTAATGCCACTTCTGCCAGGGGGTCCCCCTAATTTCAGCAGGATTGATGTTGCTGATTAGTAATTGGGTTTGTTCCTGGATGACTCTCCCAGCCATAAATCCTTTCTGGTCGGTATTAATCAGGCTTGGTACCAGTTTTGCCAATCTCCCTGCCAAAATACTCACAAAAATCTTATAATCAGCATTCAGCAGGGAGATTGGATGATAGGAATTAGCTATTAAGGGATCCTTACTGAGCTCCAGTATTAACACAATTGTGGCCTCCTTCCAAGAACCGGGGATCGCCCCCTCAGACCTGTAGACCATATTAAATAATGTGTTGGGTGTAGGCAAAAGTTTGTCAAGTAACATTTTATAGATTTCATTAGGGAGAGCATCAAGGCCTGCAGCCTTCTTGTTTTTTGCCCACTTTATTTGATCCCTGATCTCCTCCATAGAAATGGGTGAATCTAAGAGATCTCTGGTTGATTTTGTAAGAGCACAAATAGACTTATCCCTTAGCCACAAACGTATTGAATACTGTGAGGGATCACTATTCTCCTTATAGAGATTTGAAAAGAGGGACAAAAGACAATTCTGCATTACTGCGGGCTTGCTGGATTTGGTTCCAGCACTATCGATAATAAGTTTATTAATGGTATTTTTTGCCCTATCTATCCTTGCCTTCCAGACCAATAAGGCACCTGCTCTTTCCCCATACTCAAAATTTTCCATATTACGAGCTTGCCACTGGAACTTACATTTCCAAACCAGGAGGGTCCTTAGGTCCCGCCTTACATCCTCAAGTCTCTCCTCTATCTGAAACAATTTTCCTAGACTCACCTGAGTAATGTGACTACTTTCTTCTTCAAGAAAAGAAATTCTGCCCTCCAAAGTCTGTAGATCTGAAGCGTTAGTCCTATTCCTTGAGCTTATTAGGCTGCGTAAGATCTCTCTCAAATTTGCCTTATAGGCATCCCACACCACCTCTACTGAGGTAGAGCCTAAATTGAAAGAGAAAAATTCCAGAGAAGACTTTTTAATTGCCTGGATAATACCAGAGTCAGATAACATTGTCCTATTCAGGGTCCACCTTAATTGTGGAGGGGTATTGTTCATAGAGTATAAAAAGAAAAGGGGAGCATGGTCCGAAAGATGGCTTGGAAGTACGGATATACTAACAACATTATCTATGTTCTCTCTATTTATCAAGACATAATCTATTCTTGCGAAATGATGATATTTCTTACAGCAAAAAGTAAACCCATCAACACTCCCCATCTTAGCTCTCGATAAATCTACTAAGTTAATATTAGATAGTACATTTTTCATAATTCTTCGAGATTGGGGGGTCCCTTTAACATGGCTCGCATTTGATCTACCCTTTACTGGATCAAGGCGAACATTAAAATCCCCACCTATGATTAGGGGGGGGTTACCGTAATTGACTTATCCTGAAGTTTGACCAGAAAGGATGGATCATCTGTGTTAGAGCCGTAGTAAGAAGAGCAAATCAACTCCTCCCCATCAAAGTCTAGGTTGGCGATGATCCATCTACGTGTCTGGTCTGTCTGGACTAATTTTATTACGCAGGTGATTCCTTTGTTTGCCAGAATGGCCACCCCACGAATATTTAATAATTGCTAAGAGTGACAATAGCATTGTATCCAAGGAATTTTTGAGAAGATAGTTTCAGACTCTGTCTTGTTTAAATTAGTTTCTTGCAATAAACATACCTGAGCAGAAGGCAGCTCTAAATATTTAAAAATTCACGTTCCAGGAAATAAATTGAATATTCTGACCCCCCTTCATTTTACCTTTACACAGCTTGAATACCTTTTACCAAGATTTTGGAGGGGTTCTCTGAATAGACAGATAATGAGAAAGAAATGTAATTTGTGTGATGAGGAATATTTTTTACCTATTTTGCCCCCACCCTGTGTGTCACCCTGTGCTCCCCCAACTATGCCCCCACCCACCCTAAGCCCCCAAAACCCTTGTGACCCCCAATACCCCTACTACCCTAAGGAACCCTACCTTCCAATTGGCAAATGCCTTTTCGGACCCTGCCCCCTCCAGGTCATGTGAACATACATAAAAACTACTGAAAACTAGTGGTTGGAAGCCGAGCTCTCGAGATGGCCTCTGCTTCCCCCCCCTACATCACTCCCTGTTTCTCACACTGAATTTTGTTATAAGTGTATCTGCTTCGTTGAAAAGAGGCCTAGAGGCAGCACCATTTATGAAGTAATTCACAAAGGCAAAGTATTCTGAAAATATGTTCTTCTTTTTATTGATCTTTTTGTTTTTGGGGTGCACAGGACAGCCAACGCGTTTCGCTCCACACCTTGGGAGCTTCGACCGGGCGAAGTCAAATGATATTACACAGACAGTAATATACTGGTCCAGGCCAAACAGGCAATATAAGGCTCAGTCAGAGTCCAATTAGACATACAGTGAACAAAGTCAAGAAAGTCACACGAAAATATGTGCAGGAACTGAGCCCAGTAAGGACCGATTAGCGTTGAATAAGGTTCCAAAGCAATTAAACTGTATTGAAGCAACATAAATATGGGGTTCTTGAAGCGAATATTGTAGAGACGAGGTCTGTCTTGAAACAACTTGGCAGACCTTAATAAGCTGCCAGGTCCACTCGTTCTCAGGGCGAGTATTGTACACAATGAGTCCCCCGTGTCAACCGTCAACCTGCTTCGTTGGTCGTCCGGATCATGTGCATATGGTTATTCCACATGACTCTCAATGTAGGCAGGAACCTTGATTGGGCCTTTGCCCCTAAACTGTTTAATTCTGCCAATCTTTTACCCAGTTTCCACTGTCTCTCAACCGTTAGGTGAGAAATGTCGGATCTGATGGAAAAAGTAAAGGGAGACAGATCAGTGAAAGGAGAAGATAAAACCCCTTCTTTTAGGGCTGCAGAAAGAATCTGTTATTTGATTGAGTACGATAGAAAATTAACAAAAATTGTCCATGGTTTCTGCCTGACCGGATTCCTTTTAAAGGGGTCTCTGTGAGCCCTCTGAATTTCATGATTTAAGTCAACATTAGAAAGACTCTTAAGGACTGTGCCTTTCAGTAGTGAGATCAGAAACAATTTCATGTCCTCTCCCTCGATTGCTTCTGGAATATTTAAACATTTCAGATTATTTTTCTGCAAATGATTCTCCAGCCTTTCAAGATGATCTTTGAGCTCTTTATTTCGAATAGCTAATTTCTCCAACTGAAAAGAAGTAGACTCTATTGCATTCTTCATCTTTGGAATTTCCTCTTCAATTGCCTCCGTCCTTGCAGTAACCTCTTCTAACTTTTTAGCTAGGATCTCACATGAAGATTAAATGGCAACCTGATTTGCCTCAGAGACTGAGAATCTGCTTGCCAGCTCTGCTTGATTTGCCTCTGAAACAGTAAATATGCTTGCCATTTCAGCTTTCAGGGCCAGGAGAATGCCCGCCAGGGAGTGAGAGCTCGGTGCCGAAGTGTTCTGGGTGTTCGAAGGAAGGGGGGATAGAGTTTTGCTGCACAAACTGTTAGAGCTTTTAAGATCTTCCATCTGCCCCTTGCACAGCTTTTCAATTCGCTCTGACCCGACCTTCTCAAGGATCTCTTGCATATCTCTGCCTTCACCACCCTTTAGATCATGGACTCTTCCCAACTCTTTCCTATTGTCAGGAACTGGAACTGGAACAGATTTTAGATCAGACCCCTTCTGTTGGTCTAACACAGAGTATCTTTTTTAGAGAGAGTTATGGCCGGGTGAACCTCCAACTCCATCTGTGAAGTTGCGATGAAAACTATGGAATCCGCTAGGTCAACAGAGCTCTGTAGGGTGTTTTTTTCCTGGAGATCATTATGTTCAGACTGGTTAACCCCCGAACTCTTCATTCCTAAAGTCATAAGGGTAGACAAAGGTATTGAGGACAACACCGAGGGCATGATGGACTCAGAATTAGACCCAGAATTAGACCCAGACATGGCTTCGAAGGCCCCCTCTGCTTTTGTTGAGGAGAGGGACATTACCCGATAGAAGGTTTTCAGTGACTGGGTAATTTTAGGTTTTGTAAAGGCAACTTTCTTGTCCCGGACTTTCCCCTTACCTCTCTGGGATTTAGGTTTAGCTGGAGTAATTGATAAACCTGTGCAGCCTGCTTGTTTCATCTGTTTTGCCAAAATGTTTACTTCCGCCACTGGGGGGAATATTCGCGGCGGTAAAATGGATTGGGTTATCAAGTTGTTAGAGGCCAAATGGGCTGCCCTTGTCCACAGTGAGTATCTGGTTAGTTAAAACCATCTTCTAATGATAACCATCAGACGCCCACTAAGTTCCAAGCCTGGTCTCTAAATTTGTGGCATGGCCAATACAATGTGCTGTATGGATCCATCATGCGAGGTATGATCTCAGTAATGCCAGCAATTGTAACCATAAAGCCAGGAACGCCTGTGATAAAGCTAAGCTGTCCACTCTGCCATCACCCTCAACCATACCTAAGTATCCTATCCGGGACATGAAGTACCTTCATTGTGTGTCCCACCCTCTTAATCAATGCTTGAACCATGTACGCCCCTGTCCAATGGCTGCCTTTGTCCTAGTCGCAGCTACTGATGCAATATGTCTGAACGTATTTATTGTAACTGTAACTTGCTGTGCCCTTGTATCATGCTACCATTATAAACCGCTCTGTTACCTTTGGGCCATGTCCACGCTATATAAAATTGCAAAAATAAAATAAATAAATGAAAATCATGAATGCCAACTATAATGCTGCTTTGGTCCCAGTATGCCAAGGAAGACTACTATGAGCAAAAGAGGGCTTGATGCACCCGGAAGTGCACACTATGCCAGGGAGATAGTGCAAATTTTATTGTTTAAACACCCAGAGCACTACAACAAGGAAACATCCCCAGGAAGGTTGCACCCTAGATGAGTGAGAAAATCAACCAGATTCACTCTGCTCTCATCTTTGCTCCATTGAAAACTGATCCAGTAGGACCTGATAGAGAAATTATCGAGACTTGAGGATCCCTGCCTTGCTACAGCTTCTAGCTTTGACATGCTAAATAATTTTCACCGCATAAAAGGGACTAAGTCCAAAAGTAAAGCCTTGGACCTTGGTAAAGAGGCAATTCTGTCCAACTCATGAAGTGAGATCCATTGGTACAAAATACAGATTTGCCCCATGTGGAGCACAACAATGACATATCCGAATTCGAGGGACTTGAGCTCATCATGGCCTTGGCTCTTGTTCTGCTGAAAGATTTTGACTTCCATTTCAGAGACAAAAGACAAAAACTTTGACTAGGGTGACCTGCTTGTTGTATACGATCACAGCTGCACTGCTTGCCTGAAATCGTGCATGGGTCCTGGTCATCCATAAACAGCAACTTTTTATTGAAGCTATAATTTTCTTTGTAATTTTTAACCCAAATTTAAAAAAACCCTTTCTCCGGTTCCCCTCAACCTATCCTGCTGACCCTGGAGTCTTTTTGCCCATTATATTGTTATATATTGTCCGAAATCGTGTTCTCTTCTTTACACGTATTTGTTATGGTTCGAAATAAACACGCAGTTCTAAGGGGATTATCTGCTTTTTTGCCATAGCTACCAGGAGTTGAGTAGAGATTTTCTGAGAACTCTGTTTTGACCTAACATAGTGGATTTATTACATTGATGGGGTAAACCTCCTCAAAACGAATAACCCCATCCCTTATAATATTTGATATATACATGCAATGATCATGACCATTATTCAGCACAAAGTATACCAGGTAGATTGTACATCTGCCACCTGTTCCTATTGCGCAGTAATCTTGACACATTAGTTTGGAAATTAAATTTTCTCATTTAATATCAGTGTGGGAAGTACTAAAATTCACACCTTTGCTGCTACCTGGGTCACCATCATCAGTTTCTTTATAGGTGTGTCATTCTCTATTAAATCAACAGCATTACTCCATGCTGGTGTGCCTTTCAGATACAACAAGTACTTAGCAGGTTAGCATAAGTTGTAATTAAAAACATATCTTATTGATTTCAGTTACCCCATTCACTAGAGTAGACTATGTTTACTTTTAGGCAGTACCAACATTAAAGGCAGGTGGGTTGTGTGTTTAGGTAATTGCAGCCTCTCATGCACCACCTTCCCAATAGTATGTATAATTGCCATACTTTCAGGTGTCCAGCTTTCTAAATTTTCCCTTTCTTGACCATCTCTTTGGAGAGTTTGAAACTGTGTGAACAGCTGTATCGCTGCTATTTCTCAAGTTCCTTCATTTCTTTCCTAGAAGTTAAGTTTATAATTGCAAAATCACAAAGGGTCAACAGGTAATAGTATCCAAACTTACAAATGCTAACAATTCTGACAGATGGGATGTTTATTATGGAATTATGTCTCCGGTAGTTAGAGTTTTTCATGTGCCTCATTCTTTCTGCCTTTGATCTTGAAATTAGACTATATTGAAGATGTGATTTCCTTTTTAAAGAGCCAGTGTGACCTTGTGTGGGACACTCCCTAGTACTATCAGCAATACTCCCAGTAACGGGTATCCATATGGATGAGCAAATTCTCGGATTGCATAGCTGAGTGTTTCATTTATGGTTACTCTTACGGTCCTGAAGATTGACTGCTTTAACTGAATTCCTCAAACACTATCATTAATATGTACTTAGAAGAAGCAGGGTCTCTCTTTCTCTCACTGCTACTTACTGGTAGTGGCAATCATGCCCAAATAATGCATCCTTTCATATGCACAAATTTCCTATTTTTCAGGTATTGGTAAAGTAAGTTCTTTTGAATACAGTTAAGTAAGAATCAGCCTTATGAGAGAAAAATCAGTTAGGTGATCACAAGGTTTGCCTCTTCTAGATTTATATCCAGTTGCTGCTACTATGTATGGCGGAGGAGCGTTGCCACCCCTGCGAGCGGCAGCAACTTCAAAACTGGAGAAAAAAAATGATAATAAAGCTGGTTTATTATTGTTTAATTTTTCTTTCTTGGCTGAGTCGTGGGGGTGGGGTCCTAATCCATGATCATCATGGAGGAGGAGTGGTAGGTGCACTGGTATCAGTGCACATGTGGATTTGGCCGGGATCTTAGGACAGCCAAACCAACACCTGCACTGAGCTGTCTTCAACCCCAGCTGCTTTGCCGGGTTGAAGTCAGCCGGCACAGACTCACAGTCTCACTGGGACCGTAAATTGAGGGCACTTCGGCCAAACATGACGCTGCCGTCATGCTGCTAGCTGCATAAGAGCATTGTTACAATTGGCCATGGGGGAGACTAGGAGCCTGTGCTGCAGTGGAGCCAGAAGAGCGGGCCTTCAGGTACGTTATTTTTTCTTTTGGTGCTATTATTGTTGTCTCCCTCCCTCCCCTCTCCCAGCCACATTGCATCTGCACCAGTCGCGACTGTTTATAACCATACCACAATGCGTTTTTTAAACAGGCTTTGATCAATCTTGCTTGGTGACCCTACATAGACTAATGACTTAATATTGAGAAGACATAGAATGTTACATCATTGTTTATGAATCCCACCTGCTAACAGTGAAGAAGGGTGTAGAGGGATTGGTAAATAGTGTCATGTTGAGTATGTTGATGTGGACATCTTGGAAGAAGGGCAACTTTAAAATGAGGATATATGGGATTACAAAGCATGCCTTTACCATGCGTGTCTTTTCCACACAGTCTTTGCAATGCTCATTAATTTAAGGAACATGCCTTTACCACACATGGTAAATATATGTGAGGTAAATTAAAAAAAAGAAAAAACATATATACGTACATATGTATATGAACTTATATATAGATATATTCACTGAAAAAAACATAGGATTTAGGGATGTTATAATTAGTTGGGCATTTCACTCGTACAAAACCATGGAAATTCCCCCGTTATAGTTTTTCAGCTAACTATAACTCGTGTCCCCACAATGCACTGTTGATGATGTCACATATTACATCATTCATGACATAGTCAGTGACATCACTGATGACATCACTGATGACATCTCAAATGACATCACTGATGACATCATCCAATGACTGTGTTTTTCTATAAAGTTTAAATATGTATTATATATATGCCAAGGTGTATTGAGTAGGTGTATATGTATCTGGATGGAGGATTTAGTAGGTGCGTCACTGTCTGTTTTAGTGAGTTATTACATGTGTCTTATTGAATGCATTGGTTTGTGACTAAACTGTGTGATTGTCTATATCAGTCTGCCTGCTGTTGTATAAGCTGCTCCATGTGTTGGTTAGTAGCTACATGAGTGTCTATATGGGTTATTGATTGGTTGCCAGAGTATTTGTATGGGTGCCTGAGTGTGTGTGTGTGGGAGACGTGTGACTCTGTGCAAACATGTTTGAGTGATTGATTCACTGGCTGTATAGTGCATGTGGAAAGAGCTGTACGGATGGGTCAGTGTGTTTATGGGTGTGTTACTGAGTGAATGGATGTCTCAGTGGCACATGTCCAAGTAACTACATATGTGAAAAGGCAGTGTATTTGAGAGTTGGAGTATATAAATGACTATATGTGAAAGTCAATGATTGTGAGAGTGGTTGTATAGAGTGTTTACTTGTATCAGTGATTATATAAAACAGTAATTATGTGTTTGTATCTGTTTGAATAAGTGATCTGTTGTGTATAACTCTATAGGTCAGTACATGGAAGTGTGATTGATTCTTTGCTGACTTACTAGGAGTGTGAGTGACCTCATGAATGATTGGCCCTGTGTGATTGTCTTTATAAGTGTATGTGTTGTATTGATAAGTGACTGTATGTATTAGTGATTGTATGGGTGAATGAGTGGATGTATGTGTAGACCTAGGAATCAGTGAGTATGTATGTAGTAACTGTTATTGGTGTGTCGATGATGTCCACAATGGTAATCTGTATTTTAAAGTGGGTGTATCAAAGGTTATATTAGAGTGTTAGGAGGTGCATCAGATTTTTACAGGAATTATGTAATCAGTGATGTCATTTGAGATGATATCAGTGATGTCATCAGTGATGTTAACCCATTGTGTGCTGCCGTCGGCCGTTGGCCGACGGCAGCACTACCTCACTAGTGTTGCCGTCAGCCGTTGGCCGACGCGGCCCAGCCCACCTTTTTGGAACGCCCGCACTGCGCCGAAATACCGGCAGTAGTTAAGGTGTTAATGACCATGTCAGGAATGCCAGCAGTGCATTGCGGGGGCACGAGTTATAGTTAGCTGAACTAACTATAACAAGGGAATTTTTATGGTTTTGTACAAGCGAAATGTCTAACTAACTATAACGTCCCTGAAACCCATGGTTTTTTCAGTGAATGTCAATGTTTTTTTAAATCCTAATTTCTAACTATGCCAACAAAGTTAGGACATGTGAAGAAAGACAACTGCAGAAAGAGGCAGAAGAAGTCCTGAAAGACAAAGAAAACTGCAGGAAAAAGCAAGAGATGTGCAGAAAGAACCAACAGAGGAGCAGAAAGTCCTCCTGTGCCCCAACTTTTTAGTGTCGGGTACTGATGGTAACTGACTCTGACTAACCAGGACCGGAGCCAGTGCTATGCTAAAAGACACTTAGAATACAGTAAAAGCACTTACATACACTAGGGAACACTATGTGTTGGGGTACCCCTGTAATTAGCATAACCTCTTCTGTATTTGCCTTGAGTTAGTGCCTAGGTCGTTGCATGAGTACATGGGTAGTGACTGGATGATTAGAGTACTGCAAGGACAATGCATGGTGATTTTATAACTGCTTGAGGTTTGGCGGAGTGATTGGATAAGTACATGATGCTGGATGGCTGATTTGAGGAGTACATGGGTAGTGACAGAGGGATTTCTGGAGTACATGGGTACAACCTGGATAATTGGAGGAGTGAATCACCACTGTGTAGGCGTTTAGAGGTCTGCATGGGTAGTGCACAAGGGATTGTAGCAGTGCATGTGTTAGTGCCTGGGTCATTTCATGAGTAAATGGGTACTGACTGGAAGATTAGAGCACTGAAAAGAGAGTGCAAGATGAATTTATAAGTGCTTGGGTTTTGGTGGAGTGATTGCATAAGTACATGGTGCTCGCTGGGTGATTGAAAAAGTGCATGGGTACTGACATGGCGATGGCTGGAGTACATGGGTACAACCTGGACAATTAGAGGAGTGAATCACTGCTGTGTATGTGGCTAGAGTTCTGCATGGGTAGTTCACAAGGAATTGTAGCAGTGCATGAGTTACTGCATGAGTCATTGCATGAGTGCATGGGTAGTGACTGGATGAATAGAGTGCTGCAAGGAGAGTGCATGGTGAATTTATAAGTGTTTGGGTTTTGGCCGAGTGATTGCATAAGTACACACATGTCATATCAGGCCCCACCCCCTCCCTTCACCACTGTGTAAACAAACCTCCAGGTGGGTTTTAATTTGGGAGATTAATTTCCTTTAAAACCTGAGGGCCCCTGGGTGCCAACTAGCCCACCAGGTACCTCCAGTAAGCGCCACAGAGTTGCATTGCAGAGAGGTTTAAAAAGGGGCATGGCCTCTGAACACCTCTCTGCAATGCAGCTCCCTGGCACATACTGGAGGTACCTGGTGGGCTAGTTCACACCAGGTACCCTCAGGATTCAAGTGGACTTAATCCCCCAACTTAAAACACACCACAGGACACGCTTGCACCTTTGTCACATCAAGCCACGACCCCTCCCTGCACCACTGTGCAAACGCACCCCCTGGTGCATTGTAAATTGGGGGATTAAGTCCCCTTGAGTCCTGAGGGTCCCTGGTGGTCAACTAGACCACCAGCTCCCTCCAGTAACACCACAGAGCTGCATTGCAGAGTGGTGTAAAAAGAGGGCATGGCCTTGGACCACCTCTATGCAACGCAGCTCCTTGGCACTTACTGGAGTTACCTGTTGGTCTAGTTGACCCGCAGGGACACCCAGGATTCAAGGGGACTTAATCCACCAACTTAAAATGTGCCAGAAGGCGCGTTTGCACACTTGTCACATCAGGTCATGCCGCCTCCTTGCATCATGTAAATGTAAATGTGTTTTGATTTATATAGCGCAACACTTTAACCCAGGGGTCTCAAGGCGCTTGCTTAGGGAACCCATCCTGGTATTCCCCTGTGAGATACCCCAGCCGGGTATCCACAAGGTGAAAGCCAGGCATCCCGCCGCGAGGGGCCGTAGTGGAGATTAAGCAAGCTATTGCCCAGAGTCGCAGAGTGTGACCCCGTGAGTTGAGTAGGCACCAGAGCGAGAATTGTCGACTCCGTGGAATTTTGAGCCCGAAACCCGCCGAGGCGGGGAATCGAACCCTGGTCCACGGCCGATCTCAGCTTCCGGGTCTGCCGCCTCTAACCACTGAGCCACGCTTCTCCACGCATCACTGTGCAAACGCACCGCCTGGTGCATTGCGAATTGGAGGAATAAGTCCTCTTGAGTCCTGAGGGTCCCTAGGGGCCAACTAGCCCACCAGCTACCTCCAGTAAGCGCCACAGAACCGTGTTTCAGAGAGGTGCAAAAAGGGGCATGGCCTATCAACACCTCTCTCCAGCAGCTCCCTGGCACATACTGGAGGTACCTGGTGGGCTAGTTCACCCCAGGTACCCTCAGGATTCAAGTGGACTTGATCTCCCAACTTAAAACATGCCGCAGGACACGCTTGCCCACTTGTCACATCAAGCCACGGCCCCTCCCTGCACCACTGTGCAAACGCACCCCCGGTGCATTGTAAATTGGGGGATTAAGTCCTCTTGAGTCCTGAGGGTCCCTGGTGGTCAACTAGACCACCAGCTCCCTCCAGTAAGCACCACAGAGCTGCATTGCAGAGTGGTGTAAAAAGGAGGCATGGCCTTGGACCACCTCTTTGCGACGCAGCTCCTTGGCACTTACTGGAGTTACCTGTTGGTCTAGTTGGCCCGCAGGGACACCCGGGATTCAAGGGGACTTAATCCACCAACTTAACATGTGCCACAAGGCGCGTTTGCACACTTGTCACATCAGGTCATGCCGCCTCCTTGCATCACTGTGCAAACGCACCGCCTGGTGTATTGCGAATTGGAGGAATAAGTCCTCTTGAGTCCTGAGGGTCCCTAGGGGCCAACTAGCCCACCAGCTACCTCCAGTAAGCGCCACAGAGCCGTGTTGCAGAGAGGTGCAAAAAGGGGCATGGCCTATCAACACCTCTCTCCAGCAGCTCCCTGGCACATACTGGAGGTACCTGGTGGGTTAGTCCACCCCAGGTACCCTAAGGATTCAAGTGGACTTAATCCCCCAACTTAAAACACGCCAAAGGACACGCTTGCACACTTGTCATATCAGGCCACGGCCCCTCCCTACACCACTGTGCAAACGCACCCCCTGGTGCATTGTAAATTGGGGGATTAAGTCCCCTTGAGTCCTGAGGGTCCCTGATGGTCAACTAGACCACCAGCTCCCTCCAGTAAGCACCACAGAGCTGCATTGCAGAGTGGTGTAAAAAGGGGGCGTGGCCTTGGACCACCTCTTTGCAACGCAGATCCCGGGCACTTACTGGAGTTACCTGTTGGTCTAGTTGGCCCGCAGGGACACCCAGGATTCAAGGGGACTTAATCCACCAACTTAAAATGTGCCACAAGGCGCGTTTGCACACTTGTCACATCAGGTCATGCCGCCTCCTTGCATCACTGTGCAAGCGCACCGCCTGGTGCATTGCGAATTGGAGGAATAAGTCCTCTTGAGTCCTGAGAGTCCCTAGGGGCCAACTAGCCCACCAGCTACCACCAGTAAGCGCCACGGATCCGTGTTGTAGAGAGGTGCTAAAAGGGGCATGGCCTATCAACACCTCTCTCCAGCAGCTCCCTGGCACATACTGGAGGTAGCTAGTTGGCTAGTTCACCCCCAGGGACCCTCAGGACTCAGAGGGACTTAAACCCCAACTTAAAACATGCAACAGGGCACGTTTGCACACTTGTCACATCAGGCCACAACACCTCCCTGCACCACTGTGCAAACGCACCAAGTTGTAAATTTGAGGATTAAGTCCCCTTGAGTCCTGAGGGTCCCTGGGGGCCAACTAGCCCACCAGCTACCTCCAGTAAGTGCCACAGAGCTGAGTTGCAGAGTGGTGTAAAAAGGGGGCATAGTCTTGGACCACCTCTCTGCAACGCAGCTCCCTGGTGCTTACTGGAAGTACCTGGAGGTCTAGATGGCCGTTGGGGACCCTCAGGATTCAAGGGGACTTAATCCCCCAACTTAAACAGCGACACAGGGCAGGTTTTCATACTTGCCACATCAGGCCATGCCCTCTCCCTTCACCACTGTGCAAACGCACCCTTTGGTGCATTGAAAATTTGGGGAATAAGTCTCCTGAGTCTTGAGGGTCCCTGGGAGCCAACTAGTCCACCAGCTACCTCCAGGTTGTGCCATGGAGCTGCGTTGCAGAGAGCTGTAAAAAGGAGCGTGGCCTCTCAACACCTCTCTGCAGCAGCTCCTTGCGCATACTGGAGGTACCTGGTGGGCTAGTTTGCCCCAGGGACCCTCAGGATTGAAGGGGACTTAATCCCTCAATTTACAATGTGCCAGGAGGTGGGTTTTTGCACACTTGCTATGTCAGGCGCCGCCCCCTCCCTTCCACACTGTGCAAATGGGACCCCTGGTGCGTTTTTAGTTGGGGGGTTAATTCCCCTTGAGTCCTGATGGTCCCTGGGGACCAATGAGCCCACCAGGAACCTCCAGTAAGCCCCACAGAGCTGCATTGCAGAGTGTTGTAAAAAGGGGCATGGCCTCTAAACACCTCTCTGCAACACAGCTCCCTGCGCATACTGGAGGTACCTGGTGGGCTATTTGCCCCATAGGGGACCTCTGGCTTGAAGAGGAATTTATTCCCCAACTTAAAACTCGCCACAGGGCGTGTTTGCACACATGTAACCTCAGGCCCCGACCCCTTTCTTCACTATTAAGAAAAATATGCCTCTTAAATTAGCCGAACTACGAATTCTGATTTACTCACCTTTTATTAAGTATGGGTGAATTTCGCGGATCTGCGGTCCACGAATTCGCCCAAAATTGCAAATAAATTCGCAAATTTGCAGATTTTCCTGCGAAATCGCAGATTTTTTTGCGATTTGCACTATACTCAACTGGAGTACTTTCTACTGGCTAATCAGTAAGTGCTACCTCGTTGGGTAAATGTATAGTGCTTTTCCTACAGTACAGCTGCGTAAAGGGCCAGAAGATTTGTCTCCACTGACCATGTGTGCCTGTAACTTTCCCACCGCGCCAAAAGGCGCCCAGGTCCCTTGAGTGAGCTGTCCATCATAGTTGGGATAGCGTGGGAAGACATTTGATACTGTTAGTGTGTGTTGTGGGCCCGAACGGGCGGCGCTGCTATACGTGTTCACATGCCTCTTGTGTATAAAGGGTCAGAGAGCGAGCAGGGCAGCAGGTGAGGAGAAAGCAGCCTCCTGGCCACAGGAACTACATGGGGATCACGCTCAAGAAACTCATGGATGCAAAGACCTCTCTGAAGTATTACAGCTAATTTTCGACGGCAGAGACGGGGTTAAAGCACACTTGGCCAGCCTCGACCGTGCTCACTAATGTTTTGGGCTGATTAAAACGTTACTGAATTTGAGCCTCAACTCAGGCACCTGCTTTATTCATATCTGTATTCTGTAAGTGCTTCCTGTTGAGGTTTAATTTTTGTGACAGGAGCCTTGTGCTAGAATGGATCCTGCCCTCCATAGTTATCCACGAAGACGTCACTATGATGGACGAAGCTGTCCATCATAGTGGGGAAACGGCGTGAAGACGTTTGATACTGCTGGTGTGTGGTGCGGGGCCGAAAAGGCAGGGCTGCTATGCGTGTTCACATGCCTCTTGTGTATAAAGGGTCAGAGTGCGAGCAGGGCAGCAGGTGAGGAGAAAGCAGCCTCCTGGCCACAGGAACTACACGGGGATCACGCTTGAGAAACTCATGGATGCAAAGACCTCTCCGAAGTATTACAGCTAATTTTTGATGGCAGAGACGGGGTTAAAGCACACTTGGCCAGCCTCGACCGTGCTCACTAATGTTTTGAGCTGATTAAAACGTTACTGAATTTGAGCTTCAACTTGGGCACCTGCTTTATTCATATGTGTAAGTGCTTCCTGTTGAGGTTTAATTTTTGTGACAGGAGCCTTGTGCCATACTTTTTATTCTCTGACCCTGCTTTGAGGGTCAGAGCAGGGTCAGAGAATAGTTGCAAGTAGGCAACGAACACTAGAGGCGCCGCTCAGGAAGCACTTACAGGGTTACAGCAGGTGCCCAAGTTGAAGTTAACTTCTTTGTAACCATTTTGTAAATGGTTACAAAGAAATTAGCGTCAACTTGGGCACCTGCTGTAACCCTGTAAGTGCTTCATGGAAAATTCGTCCCGCTCGCGGATTCCCGGATTTTCCTGCAATTTCGCGAGATTCTCGGATCGCGAAATTGCCGAAAATCCACAAATTCCGCGAGCGGAACAAATTTTTGGCCCACAATTACCTGTTATCAGGAGAGACCTCAGTGCTGCATCTTTCAGCCCACTACTTATCCTGAAAAGTAATTCTAACCATACTCACAGTAACTTGAATTTCCTTCCATAGGCTAACATTGACTGGTTTCACTTGGAAATTCTTTTAAGTTTGGAGTTTTGGAACTTTAAAAAATTCCTCTAAAATCAGCCGAACTACGAATTCCGATTTACTCCCCTGTTATCAGGAAAGACCTCAGTGCTGCATCTTTCAGCCTACTACTGATCCTGAAAAGTAATTCTTACCGTACTTACCAGTAACTTGTATTTCTTTCCATAGGAATCCATTGCCTGGTTTTCACCAGAAAAGTATCTAAGTGTCTATTTTCACAAACTAAAAATATTCCTTAAAAATCGCCTGAGTGACTTAAATGCTTTTTTTCAACTGTTTACAGGAGATGCACGAGTGCTGGATCCAGGATCCACCACTGAGTAAGAAAAAGTAATGATAACACTACTTACCTGCTAAGTGAATTTCCTCCAATAGGATAACATTGGTGACTCTGTGAAAAAATTTGTGTCAACTTTTAAAATACAATAATATTCCTTAAAAATCACTACTGTAACTAAAACACCTTTACTCAACCGTTTACAGGAGATGTCCATGGACTGAATCTAGGATCCAGTCCTGTAGTTAGAAAAGTAATCGATAAAGTAACTAATTGCATTTAACTAGAAAAACACATTAAGGTCAATGTTGCATTTTGAAATTGTGTTGCCCATTCAACAACTGTAACTACTGTACTTAAAAGTCTGCTGCCTATTTGCAAAGTATTTAAACTAAACTAATTCATTCTGAGAAAGTATATTTTGTAATGTAATGTATAATGTAATTACAATGTAATTTAAAAAATAAAATACCTAAAAATAAAGTTTACAAAATGTAGTAAATCAGTATAAAAAATACATACCAATTAATACATTTAAAAATTGTTATTTACAAAACCTTCGTAATTCACTGAAAAAACCATAGGTTTCAGGCCTGATATAGTTAGGAATTAGCATTTGAAAAACCTTTAAAATTCACTGAAAAAACCATAGGTTTCAGGCCTGCTATAGTTAGGAATTAGCATTTAAAAACACCTTAGAAATTTACAGAAAAAAACGTAGGTTTTAGGGGTGTTATAGTTAGCTGGACATTTCACTCATACAAAACCATTGAAATTCCTCTGATATAGTTAGTTGTACTAACTATATCTCGCGCTCCCGCAATCCACTGCTGATGATGTCACACATTACATCATTCATGACTTGGTCAGTGACATCACTGATGACATCTCAAATTTACTGTTACTTGAGCTAAGGAGGATAAAAAACTAGGCCTTGGCAAAGCACTACACTACGCTCGCGTAGTTTGCGAAGTTTGCACAACTTCGCACTACGCAAACTGCACATAGCACAGTGCAAACACGTGTAGCGTAGCGTGGTGCAGGGGCCATTTGTTGCTTGCTCGTGGTCCTAAACATCAAGTTGGCGATCGCGAGCAAGCAAAATGACATCCTGGCGAGACTTTTTCCTCGTTAGCGATCAGCAACATCAAGTTGCCGATCGCGAGCTTGGAAAATTCTCAATAATAAGCTCTTAATCCCCCAAATGCCATTTGGGGGATTAAGAGCTCATTATTGAGAATTTTATGGAATGATGTTTGAGTTATCTTGGTGTTGATTATGTCTCCTAAAGATCCTGTCAAAATTTCATTAGATACAATCAAGTGATTTGTTGGTTAGGCCCAAAGTCAAACCTAGTGTCTTCTGCTGATTTTAAAATGTTTACATTTTGTTGTTTCACCTTTTATCACTAAGTTCAAGACTCATAACCCAGTTAGGGCTTATGGAGTGGCATATAGAATACAGGAATTCTGACTGGCCCATTCTTTTGTGTTTTAATTATAGGTAATGGAAGTATAATGGTGTCCAGAAAGAAATCCCACTTGGGTGATGACGATTGGATATCGTGTGGACTAAACACTATACATTGCTCACTGGAGCATGTATGATATTTTCTAATGAACTCTTGTTGTGACAATCATGTGTTTACAAAGTGCTATCAGCCTGTTGCCCCACGTTATCGTCAACAAGGATATGTAAATTGGACTGCACACCGATTCACTTTATATTGGATAATATGTGACATGAAATTAATTTACAAATGTTATCAATTAATTTGTATGATATTTCCCATGCCTTTTCTTAAATGACAGGAATGTTTACATAGATTTGTGGCATATGTTGAAGTGGGCTTGATGTATTTATGACAGTATACTCCACTCCAAGATGGCCACGGTAATGGGGCTTTGAGTCCTTTGTTTATTTTTTGAGCACCTATCACGTGAAACTTTATTTATTGTTTGAGCACCGGCAATGTAATCACCCGTGACCAAGGCGAGTGTTTCGCCGAAACGTGTTGGGGTTTTACTCCGTGTTTGCTATCACGATGCTGCATTTGATAAAATAAGTACTATTGGAATGCGCAAAAAGGATTCGGAGTGATCTTTGCCTATCGAGGAGAGTGCATTCGCGTAGCGGTGGCTATGCGCTGTGAGTCAGAATCTGTATACAGGGTTACCTTTGCCCCTGGATTGTACCGTTGTCCTGGTGTCCCGGCACTGATGCGAAGGATGTGAGCCTGAATATATATATATATATATATATATATATATATATATATATATATATATATATATATATATATATATATATATATATATATATATATATATATATATATATATATATATATATATATATATATATATATATATATATATATATATATATATCTCCTACTGGCGGTCGCCAGTATGTAGTTATACTTAGGACCTAGTTTCCATAGGAAGAGCACTTTTTGTTTTGCATATAACTTTGGGGTCTTTTAATGAATATTCATGAAATTTTCCAAACTAATTCTTTGTTTATATCAGCTCCTATGTTGAAAGAGGGCTGAGTAAAAAGGGGGTCCCAAAACGTGTTTTCTCCATGTTAATTTCCAAAGTAAACTTTAGAAAAGGCTACAGGTCGAACAGGTGAACGGAATTACCTCAAATTTGGCAGGGAGAAGGGTCTTGGTCTAGAAAGCATACTTTTGTTTATTTGGTATAAATCCGTTCAGTTTGTTTTTGAGAAATATCAAAATTTACAGATATCCATATTTTGGAATTCTGCCATCTGGCTGAGGCATTACGAGCACGGACTTGCTGCTTATTGGTTGCGAGCGCTGCGAGTGGTTGCAACTAGGAAGGGTTGCCCCCCCATTTTGTGATTCTATTGAAGCGAGTAAGGTGAAAAAAGGGAAAAAGAAGTAGGCAAGGAGGGTAGGAGCACTGTAAGCTCTGTGGGGGGGTGCGATGCAAAGTAGTCACTTCTACAGGTCTGAAAGTGCGGTGTTGCTCAGAGTGACATGATGCTGAGATGTTATGCTACTACACTTGGGTATGAAACCGAGAGCCTAAACCATGAGCTCATTGTAGTGAATTGATGTGCTTTGGTCTTTGTAACATACATGTGCAAGTAGTGTTAGTACGCATTCATACCATACAGGGAGTGGGAAGCGAACTACTGACCGCTATCGTAGGTTTATTCTACACCAGAAGTGGGAAGCGATGTACTCATGCCTACCGGTGTGAAGACTTGAGGATCAAACCGTGGTGATTACTGTAAAGGGATGGGCTCTGGGTACTGTAATATACGTGTGCAAGTAGTGTTAGTAGGCGTTTATACTTTACAGGGAGTGGGAAGTGAAATCCTGACCGCTACTGTGTGTTTATACTATACCGGAAGCGAAGTACTCACACCTACCGGTATGAAGTCTCAGGGATGAAACTGAGTTGATTGCTGTAAAGTGATGGGCTCTCGGCGCTGTAGGATTCTAGCTGCTGTAATATAACTGTGTAAGTAGTGTTAGTATGTGGTTATAGTATATAGGGAGGGGGTAGTGAACTACTTTCTCCTACTGGTCTGAAGACTCAGGGATTACACTGTGAGCCTAAATCAGGAGCTCATTGCTGTAAAGTGATGTGCTCTGGGCGCTGTACTATACCTGTGGAAGTAGTGTTAGTTTGCGTTTATATAATACAGGGAGTGGAAAGCAAACTACTCACCCCTACCGGTCTTAATATTCCTGAATGAAACCCTGAGCTCATTGCTGTAAAGTCATGTATGTGCTCTGTGTAGTATTCCAATGTAAGTCATAGTAGAATGTTAGTATGTAATTCTACTAGTATGTAACGTTTGAATGTAGGGCTGTTGTGAGAGGAACCTTGGGGAGTTTGTACACAGTGCTGGAGAAGACGGTTGCCTTGCTGTCTCCTCCTGTTGGTGGGTGTTTAAGGTGTCTTGTTTTCCTGCAATAAATCTACTTTTTAGGATCCTCTGCTGTCTGCATCTTCACTACATAAATTTGGCGACAAGCGGGAGAAGGTAAAAAGAAGGCAGCACTCACCAATACTTCAAAGTTGCTTGCGTTGTGCTGAAGACCCATTTTCTTCATGTAGCTGTTTCTACTCATGCCAGGGTCGTCGGTTCATTGAACTATGTCATCTGACTTCTGGTAGGATTTATATTTTTAGATTTTGTGCATCCTCTGCTTCTCCACTACATTCTGGTTGCTGTACTACACATGTGTAAGTAGTGTTAGTATGTGTTTATACTAACAAATGTATTATGGTCCTAGGGAGGTCGACCTCTCAGGCGCAGATCATACAATGTCCGGGGGTGTGCATTCACAGGACATTTGTGTTTGCTATTAGAGGGTGGTTCATGGCTTCTACCATGTGATAGCAAATACTTGTTCGACTACTTGAAGCGAGAGGAGGGAAACCTTGTATCGCTGTAATAGAGGGGATGCGGATGGTAAAAATGGAAAGTAAACAAGAAACAAAAAAAAAAGACGGGGTCTCACCCTTTCTTTTAAATGAGGCCTCTGGTGGTTAATGTTCCATTTACAAATCAATATTTACATTGCGGGGTCTCTGTAGGACTGGGGATCTTAATGTCACATGTAAATTAGGCACAGAAGGGCACAGAGAGGTTTTGCAGCCTAGGGGAGCACCACCTTCCCGGGTATTGTTCACTAATTGTTCAGGGGGTTCGAGGCCAACTGAAGTCCGGGGATCGCCACACTCTGGGTCTTTATTTAAATATGAAGGGTGGGCCTCGGCAGTCCCTGAAGCCTTGGTGGTCCTAGGCAGTGCCGTATTTGTTCTATATTCACATGGGCAGCAATAAGATGTTATAAAGTGATACACTCATAGAGATCTTGCAGTTGTACAATTACCGCAGGATTCATTTGTCTAATAGTCAGTTAGATTATGTTTGGTAGGTGCACTCTAATATTAAATAAATTTGTCCTTAAAATCTCCTATAAACAGATGATTTTCTCAAAAAATAATAGACAAGTGTTGTCAGAAAAAAAAGACCTATACACTCAGTTATTTCTTTGTAAAAAAGTAACCTTTATTAAAACTCAAATAAATAGAAATGTAACTTTAATAGAAGAAACAGTATAAAAATAAAAATAATGTGGGTTAAACTCCAGTGGAAGCAGCGTAGGAAACCTGCAAGACAAAAATGAAACATATAAGCATATGTGCTATGTGGAAGAGGTAAAGAAAGGTAGTCCGAATGAAAGGACCATAGTGAGAATGGAAGGGAGGAGGAGTGGGTGGAAGGGAGAAGGGGAGGGAGAGTCAAAAGGAGAGAGGGAGGAGGAGACAGAACTTTGGCATATTGCACCTAGCCATTAGTGTTTACCTTCCCTTCACCCATTTGTCTAGGACGCTAGGGTCCGTGAGAAAGTGTGTGGTTCAGCAAGTCCTTAAAATTAAATACATGAGGCCAGAGATAATGGGCCATATTATCAAGGAAAGGTGATATCATGATCGCCGCTTTAGTGGCAGGAAACTACTGCTAAAGTGGTGATAATTGGTTGATAATATGCCCTTGTGAATTCCCATAAAAGCCCAGGTTCTGGTGTGAACCTAGACTTCTATGGGGATTCACAAGGGCATATTATCAACCCCTTATCGCCGCTTTAGCAGCAGTTTTCTGCCGCTTAAGTGGTGATAATGTTATTGCCGTTCTTTGATAATATAATTTTACATAATTAGCTATTGGAAAATCGCTTGCATGCACCTGTACACCTAGGGTGCTGCACTCCAACCTCTTCCCCTGCACTGTGCTCAATTGTAGGTGTTGCACACCGAGGATTCACTGCTCACCTGCCATCATTGGTGTGTCCCACGACATGTTGGTGCAAGCTCCTAGTCCGGGGTATCTTTGTACGGTAGACCAGGTCTGCGGTCGGAGACGGTGTCTTGATACCACGATGGAAGGTGTCAGAATGCCTGGGCATTATTGCGGGGTCAGCTCCCGCTCCGCCCTTCTTGAGGCAATCAATAGAATGTCTGAAAAGGGAGAATAATGTAATGGTGAAAACGTCTGTAGATAAATGAAGGTTTATTTCAAGCTTGATAGAAAACTGGAGTTGAGTGCATCCTTCGTTTTTGAAGTACGATCTACTAACTGTTACTGGTAATCGTGGTTCAAAGAGGAGTTGGAGTGCACGAGAATACACAAGGTTAAATATTATTATGTTATACCTACATTCACATACAAAGCAACAGAGTGCATGCCAGAAGCATAATGTGCACATGTAATGCATTGGCGGGAGCCTGTGTACAGGTACACTTAGTAAGGTGCTCACTACAGTGTCCTAAATGCGAACGCCACATGTCTGTAGGACAGCGCTGCCCGCTGGCTCAGGCCTAAAGCACTGTCCAGCAGGTCCTTAAAATTAGACCAATGTGACTGAATGAGATCAGAGATCACATCATT